>NC_141695.1:496205580-496805580 GCF_964263255.1 Lissotriton vulgaris | reverse complement strand
CCTCTGGCCGGGTACAGGCACCTCTGCACTGATGACGTAAGTTTCTGCCATATTGGTTTTTGGAAGAGAGAGGCACTGTGATATGGTTTACAGTGCAAACCACAGGAAGTGCTGAAAAGTGGGTGGGTCCCCCCTGGGAACTTTTGCTCTGTTGCTTGGAGAGTGGCCATAAGTCTCATTAACCACAAGGGGTAAGGAGACACAATTCTGGAGGATTGCTCTGCTGGATTACCCTGTGTAAATAATGAATTGAGGTAATATGGAGGGTCTCACCCAAGGGTTTTGTGGCATGCTTCCTCATTGGATCCCCTTTCCCAGAATGGTAACACATTTGGATGGGCTCAACCAGAAAATCTGGGAGCTCTATGATATAATACAAGTCACATCAACAGGTGATCAGATGCATCGCATTTGTACCCTGCTTTTTCAGACAAACAATGTCAACCTGTGTATGTAATTTTGCATGAGTGTGTGCATGCCTTTTCAAGTTAAAGGGTGAAGTCACAATTGGATTCCAATCATATTGTTTAGAGACATTCATTGTCTTATGAAAGGCGAATGACCCACAGAGGCAACATAGGCTGTAACATGTAGACCAATCTTAGAGGCTTGATACGATTGCTAGGAATCCAAATTTCACCCCCTGCCAAAATATGATGGCAGGTGGGATGCTGGCCTATTGGAATTCCGTTCGCTACAGGTCCGCCACAGGCGATCATTTAGATTGCCTGGCGGACCCGCAAAGCATACCTAGAATGGTGGCATTGCCTAACAGGCACTGTCCACCATATTAGGATGCTTCATTTCTGCAAGCCTTGAATGGCGGTTCACCCGCCATTCAAAGGCTGGCGGAAATTGACTTCAGCGGGGGCATCTCCCTACTGCACTTGGGGGGCACCTATGGTGTTCCCTACATTTCCCTGCACTATGTGGCAGGCACCACCACGTAGTGTAGGGAAATGCAAACCCTGCATTTGTACCATTGTGGCGGGTTCTGCAGCCTGCATCACCCACCGCAATTGTTAAATGCCCAATGCAACCGCCACTGTGGTGATTCTATGGGCGGGACCACCGGCAGGACCGGCGCCATATAGGTGGATGGTCACAATTCCGGTGACAATGGCGGACGGACTCCATCTGCCATCATAATGAGCCCATAAATGTCGTAGAGACCATTGTGATTCTCAGGGCCTCTATTCTGAGTACCATTAGAGCATGAATCGTAAAGAGTGTGTCTGTGCATGTTAAAAAAATGCATGCTTCATCATTGGGTCCCCTCCTCACACCAGGACCGAAGTTATCTAACCTACCAGGAGATAGGTTTAACTCTCCACAATTTTATTTATAGCACTCTGCCTCTTGCTCATAACTGGCTCTCATCCAGAAATACAATACCTCAGCTCCTCTGGAGAGTTGTAGCCCACACCAAGTAACTTCGGTACAAATGGATAAACTCCTGCATCGTGACAAACACCTACTCGGCAGCTCTCATTTTATTTACTTTCCTTTCAAATGCAGACAATTATTTTTACTTGTTTTACCTTATTATATTCTCTTAAATCCCATCCTCAGATATGATTCCAAGCTGTCAGGTTTCCTGCTACCGCTACTTGCGCTATCATCATTTCATCTTATCTTATTGCGCGTGACTCCATCCATTACAACCCCTGTAAAAGAGACACCACCGGGAAGAAACATTCTACGTTCACTAGAAAAATATCTATTTCACCCCCTCTGTGGAAAAAGGGTAAGGCTATGACCTTTTTCAGGATTTGCCCGGCGCTAACCGCCTTTGTACCATTCAAATTACCAAGCAATGAGGCAGGCGCCGGAGACCAGAAGGCAGGAAACAGAAGTTTTATTCCGACGGAGCAGAACACATCAGATCAGACAACAAGGTATCGTCTCGAGGTGCTCTAACAGCCTCTCTGAGGCCTGGCCTCTTATACACTGGTTTATGGCATGTGACCTTTCTTTATTACAATCAAGATATTGTGAAGTAAGGAAAAAGACATCCCCGTAAACCTCGTGTCAATCCCACCCCACATGCCTCTACAATAGAGGTCCTCAACCTGCTGATAAGAGGAGGGGGTCATCACGCAGCTGAGTGTTCTGCCGATTCTTAGGATGTGTGCGCCTGATCATATCCCCTGGGGTGGGGAGGCCATGATCAATAGTGGGTCCTTTGAAGAGGAGTGACTTCATACAATAAGGGGCAGTAAATGGTATCTCCCGGCTTAGGCGATGGCCTCGGATCTGTGTGGACAGTCGGACTCGGGGGAAGGGGTCATCAAAGGAGTGGTATTCATGCCGCGTGGACAATTGAACATCGGAGGGATGGCTCATCAACAGAGGGGTATTCATGGAAGGAGAGGAGGTGTTGGTCAGGCGCGGGCGTGACTTTCCAAGGACAGGGTCATGCAGGAGGAGAAGGGTTATGCTCATGTGAGGGAGGGAGGGGGGAGCCAGGGTGCGCGGAGGATGCCTGCAGGGTCAGAGGAGCGCGCTGGCGATCGATCGTGGACAGGGACACCATGATACCTAAAATGGCTGTCGTGTACATTGTACGTGGGTGACAAGCTGGCGCAGATGATGTTCAGCTCGTAAACTAAAATTCCACAGTCCTCCCTTTTAACATGTCTCGCCAACTTGTCAGTTCGGATTTATCCCCATAAGGTCACGTATTTCTACCTCATAGAGGGGGCTCATGTGCTCATTTCGGAAGTCCAAAGTCTTTGGGCACATACAGTTAGAGACGAAGCTGCACAAAGATGGCAGACATTGAATACCTAAACAACACCCACATAATATCACAACAGGTATCAGTACGAAGGAAAACAACTTCCAACCCCAGTCCTTCAAAGTGTCCCAAAACCAGCTCCCAAGCGACCATCCTTCTTGTTCTTGGTGAACCTCCGAGGAAAGTCTGTGGAGGTGCTCAATTGCTCTGTAGACTGAAGGCGAGTCATCTGGTACGTAGGTGCAGCAGCTAGATCCGATGATGCGGCATGCTCCTCCTCGATCGGCTAGAACAACATCTAGAACAAGGCGGTTTTGAAGGGCCACAAGGCGGACCGCCTGAAGCTCAGCCGTGTTGTTAGCGAGGATGCCAGCCGTGATGTTGATCGTTGTTTCTACTGCCTGGGTCAGGTGTCGGATAGCGCGGCTGTTTGCCATTGGGCCCCATAGAGGAACAAGTCCCTTTGCGGCATCCAGGAACTGTGCTCCAGTGGAGTCGGCTTGTTCAATGTCATTTGCACGCCTCTGCCGGTGATGGGTAGCAGGGGCTACATACGTTGGGGGAAGAACGAAGGCAATGTAGCAGATACCCTTCCAACCTTTCGGGAGCCAGGTGTAAGCTTTGGTGCCACACACAAAGTACATGTTTGGAGAAGCAACAAAGGAAGGGGGGTCGACTGAGTCCAATGTTCTGATGACCCGGCAGGAACTGCGACCCACCAGCTGTGTTCCCTGGCCTTCGAGACACACAAGACCTGTGACATTGATAACAGACAGAGCCACAGTCAGAGTGGCGGTAGTTTGTTTTTGCAGATGAGAGAAGGTGGATCTAGCTGGATTGTGGAGCACCTGTACTTCGACACGTTCTTTGGCTGGAATGTCTTTAAGGAAGGTGGCGCCTGTGAGCGCAGGACACAGAGGAGCAGAGGTCTTTCCGGTTTTGTTCAGCCAGAACCCAGAGTAGAAGTGCGACACTGTCTGGCTGGAAGTGGCGTTGTCCTTGTGGCTCTTTTGCATGAGGATCAACCAGGCGAGGCAGGAGCCGTGAACTGAGAAAGGAGAAGGGATGAAGGGGATGGAGTGTCCAGTGGCATGCAGGAGCAACCCGCAGATCCAGCAGTTCGTAGCATTTGCAGCAAGGTTGTGTTGGTGCAACAGTTGCACGAAGGAATTGTTCCAAAATTCCCTGCGCCTTTCTCGGAGCTGAGGCGACAGGGAGATTAGGTGATGCTCTTTCATGGGGGTCGGTTGTGCAGTGGGCAGCAATGCTTGATGAGCCGGTGCGCTTTCCTCCAGGATCCAGAAGGAGGTCATGAGGAGGAGGCAGAAGAGGAAGACAATAAAGATGGCGATTGTCTTTGATTTGTGCAAATTGTTAGTCTTTGGATTTCTATAGTGGGTATTTCCTGTTGCTTCCATCATCTTCTTATCTGGCGCTTCCATCATCTTCTTATCTGGCGCTTCCATCATCTTCAAGGGGCTCGGTAGCGGGCAGAACCACAGACTTCGTTTAGCTTCTCTCCCGGTAACCCTTGGTTGCGCTTAGGTCACCGTTCTGAGATTCAACTTAGTCCGTGGCCTACTTAGCCGAAGCTCCCTCCTTTCGACGCAGGAAATACCCTTCTCTGGTTGGCACAGTGGGGTCAGAGAATTTTGCAAGTTCAAGTGCCTCAGTATCGGGATAACAGTTCAATGTTGGTCGATCTTTGTTCAGGAGCTCTTCTTGGGTGTTGACGTTGTCTGTCGTGGCCAGGGTCGAGGAGATCTTCCTGCAGTGGTGTGCGTGCAGCCAGTGCCGCTTCCCCTCCACTCGAAGCGCTGTCCGGGTGGTGATAAGCACTTGCCAGGGGCCCGTCCACCGGGGTTCCAGACTCTTGGTCCGCTGGAAGTTTCGTATTAGAACGAAATCTCCCGGTTGGATGTCGTGGCCGGGGCCCCTGGAAGCATCGGGGATGGCCTGCTGCACCTGTTGATGAATGACAGACAATGTTTTAGTTAACTTGCACAAGTAATCAGATAGCAGGACGTCCGGGACGTCATGAATGGAGGTTGGTTTGGGAGCAGTCCAGAGGTTCATCGGTCGCCCGAATACAACCTCGTAGGGGGTCAAATGGTGTTTGGTGGGAGTGGAGCGCATCGATAACAAGGCCAGTGGGAGGGCATCTGGCCATTTAAGTCCAGTGGTGGCCACTATTTTCGACAATTTCAACTTCAGTGTGGCATTATGGCGTTCCACCAGGCCGGCGGATTGGGGGTGGAAGACTGCGTGAAATCTCTGTTTCACCCCCAATCCCTTTAGGATCAGTTGGATAACCTCGGCTATGAAGTGGGGGCCATTGTCGCTCCATAAAATTCGACAAAGGCCATAGCGAGGAAAGAATTATTTCAGTAGTACTTTGGCAGTAGTCATGGCAGTGTTGTCACGGGTTGGATAGGCCTCTACCCATTTGCTGAAGGCACATACGATGACTAGTACATACTTCAAGCCTTGACACCTCTCTAGCTGGATGTAGTCCATCTGAAGGACCTCAAAGGGGTGATTGGGGATCCCAAACCCTCCCCGGGGCACCACAGTTCCTTTCCCGGGGTTGTGCTGTAGACAGATAAGGCACTGCTGGACTAGGCGTCTGGCTGAGTCGGGGATTTTATCATTGTGCCAGACTTTGGAAATGAGTTCGATCATGGGTGCAAATCCTATGTGTGCGGGGGAATGAGCCATTGTCAGTATGGGGATCAGGTATGAGTCAGGCAGCAACCATTTGTCTGCATCTTTTGTTCGCCAGCAGCCCTCATCGTCCTTCAAACCCACCCCTGCCCACTTAGTCAGTTCGTGAGGGGTGCTGGCCGACTGGATGTCTCTGATCATTTCCCTTGCGTCGGTCCATTTCTCTGCTTGTGACCTGGTCACATACATGCGTGTCATCGTCCTATTCTCAGCTGTGGTTCGTGCAGTGATGTCGGCCAGTGCATTCCCTTGTCCGACTAAGTCTGTCACCTTCTTGTGTGCCTGGCATTTGATCACTGCTAGTCGTTTGGGGAGGAGAACCGCTTCAATCAGGGCAGAAACCAGATCCCCGTGAAGGATAGGGGTGCCGTGGGACGTCAGGAATCCCCTCTCCCTCCACAGGAGCCCAAAATGGTGAACCACCCCGAAGGCATACTGGCTGTCTGTATATACGTTCGCGGTGGTCCCCGTGCTGCCTGGGCAGATCGTTGTGTGATGCAGGCTGTCTCAACTACTGTTCGGGCTGTCGTAACTGCATAGGCAGCTGAAGTGGTGCCATCTGGGAGTTTGATGCATGAGCCGTCTACCCATAGCTCTCCATCGGGGTCTGTGAAAGCAGTGTCTCGGAGGTCAACTCTACTCCTAGTCTGTTCGTCAGTAAGGGTCACACAGTCGTGTATGGGAGGAATGTCGGGGTCATTTTCAGGTAGGGGCAACAATGTGGCCGGATTCAAAGTCGTGCATCTCTTTATTGTGATGTGGGGTGCAAGTAGCGTCAATTCGTACCCTGTCAGTCGTGCGCTAGTCAGATGTTGAGTCTTGGTTTGGTTCAGAAGGGTGTCGACTGCATGGGGTACTAACACAGTGAGGGAGTTGGAAAGTACGATTCCCTCGCTCTGACGGATAGAGACAGCAGCGGCAGCTACTGCTCGAAGGCAGGCGGGCAAAGCTCTGGCTACAGGATCAAGAGTGGCGGAGAAGTAGGCACAAGGGCGCTGCTTTGGACCTATAGACTGAGTCAGGACAGACAATGCACACCCCTCCCTTTCGTGGGTGAAGAGGGAGAAGGGTTTGGAGTAATCCGGGGTTCCCAGGACGGGCGCTGAACAGAGGGCGTCTCGTAATTCCTTAAAGGATGCTTGACACTCAGGGGTCCAAGGGAGCGGGAAGGGGGCATCTTTGGCCAACAGGGCAAGTAGGGGTTTTACAATGAGGCTGAAATTGGGTAACCATTGTCTACAGAAAGAGGTTAGGCCAACCAGGGAGCGGACTTGTTTTTGTGTCTTTGGGATGGGGGTGTCTAGGATGGTTTGGATCCGGTCGGGTGTGAGTTTCCTCCCTTCTTTGGACAGGAGATGGCCTAGGTATGTCACTTGTGGCTGGCAGAACTGCAATTTCTTTTTGGAAACTTTATGGCCATTTTCTGCAAGAAAGTGTAGGAGTTGAACAGTGGCTGTGATTGCAAGTGGGGTGGTGTCGGCTGCCAAAAGGATATCATCGACATACTGGATCAACACCACTCCATCCGGTAGCTGGACAGCGTCCAGCTGTCTTTTAAGGGCCTGGCTGTAAATACTAGGACTTTCAGTGTACCCCTGGGGAGCTCTACAAAATCGGTACGAGCGGGATTTCAGGGTGAAGCCGAAGAGATAACGGCTGTCCGGATGGATGGGGATAGAGAAAAACGCATTCTTGAGGTCGATAACAGTGAAGGTGGTGGCAGTGGACGGGATGAGGGTCAGGATGGTGGTGATATCTGAGACTACGGGGTATTGGGGTACAACCACTTTGTTAATTTCTCGCAGGTCGATGATGAAGCGGTACGCTTTCTCATCTCCTTCGCCTTGCTTCTTAACAATAGGTAGGATTGGGCTGTTGCAGACATTGCTAACTACTTCTTCGACCACTCCTGCATCCACCAGAGACTGAATGATCGCTACCAGTGCCTTCTCGCCCTCGGGCGATATCCGATATTGTGGGAGTTTCGGGAGCATAGCGTCCTGTCTTACAGTTATATGAATAGGGTCAATCATCATTCGTCCCACATTGGAGTCATTTTTGGCCCATAGGTACGGAGGCAGGGTATCAAGCAAGGACAGGTCAGCATCAGTTATGGAGCACATGTGTCGTGAGGGGCAGGATTTGGGTATGTCTGGGTTGTCGTACAGGATGACTCGGATTCCATCTGGGGAGCACCTAATGGTAGCTCGAAAATGTTTCAGTAAGTCAATGCCCATAATGGTGTCGGGGGAGTTGGAGGAGAGCAGAAATGTTGTGTCAGTGGTGTTGCTTTCTAGGTCAAAGGTGATAGGCACGGACAGGGGGTTAGTGGAGGGCGTCCCATCGAAACCTATCGATGTAATGTGTGAGCCAGACAAGGGTGCCCTTGGAATCAGTCGTTTCGATAACACACTACGTGTCGCCCCAGTGTCTACCAAAAATGGAGACTCTGTACCCAGGACCTTAGCAGTGACATAAGGACCTTGCTGGTCAACACAGAGCTCGACTGGATCCCTCCCTTGCCCCTGGCAGTCCTATGCAAAATCGGGGGCATTCTCACCGTCAGATAGTTGATACTGGTTCTGTCTGGGGCAGTCAAATGTGTTCGATCTCCCTGATCTGTCATTGTTGGTGTTGTTTGTGTGCCCTCGTCCTTGTCCTCTATTTCTCGGACCACCCGCCACATCCCTGGGGTCCCTATTTCTGTTCATCTCTAGCAGAACCGGACACTGGGATTTCCAATGGCCGAATCCTTTGCAGAAGGCGCATTGGTCATTGTCAATGTCTCTACGTCCAGTGTGGGGTGTTGGGGTGTTATCTTTAGGAGGTGTATTTCTGGGGGCGGTCGATTGGTAGTTCCCCCTTTGGGGTTCCCGTCCTATCGCTATACCTTGTATCTGGGCTATCATCACCCTTTCTTTCAAATCTTTCTTCTTTTTCTCGGACGCCCTATCATTCTCATTCTTCTGGTGCTCGTAATACTGAGCCATCTGAAGGATGGCTGCGGGTTTGGAGGCCCCCCAACTACTCTCGCTCGTCTGCAGTTGTTGGGAGACCCCCTGTGACATACCCTTCACATAGTTTTGTACAAACAGGTGTTGTCCGGTTGCGGTGGTCATGTCTTGGCCACTGTAGTCGGAGAACACTGTCTCGAATCGGGAGAAGTACTCTGATACATCTTCCTGGGGTTTCTGACGACAGGCCGTGACTATCGACCAATCTACCTTTTTCTCTGGGATCAGTGTCTTTAACTTCTGAACTAATTTGTCTGGGAGTTCTAGTATGTCTTTTACTGGTTTCCTTCCAGGCTCTCGCTGTCTATCTAGTTCACCGAGTTGCTCCCAGGTGTGCCCGAACAGATCTGTGTGGTCAGCCTTCCGGATTTGCTTAGACACGTCAGCAGGCAGGCATAACCCGAAAAACAAGTCAATGTCCGCTAAAGTCATTATCGTTGAACCCAGAGCTGTGTTCATCTCGGTATAGAACGCTGTCGGGTTCTTTCTTAAATCGGGCAGAGTTTGTCTAAAGGTTAGGATATCTTGTCGGTCCCATGGTTGGTAAACCCAATTGTACACAACCCTCCCTTTTGCATCTGCGTGATTAATATCATCATTTGTCCCCAGACCACGTGGCGGAATCCAATATGGAGCCGCTTCTCTGATGGGCATCATAGTGCTGGCTACTTCTACTGAGGTCGTTTCAGGGACTGTAACCTTGGTTTCTGGTTTTTGTTCCGTGAGGTGGCGGAAGACCTCAAGCGTCTGCATGAAGAGATCCGTCGCCTCACATTCAGTCCCATCTCCGACATCAATCTTCCTATACAGTGTGGTCAGTTTAGCGGGGCCCTTACTTTGATACCTATCTTCATATGCGTTCAGGGTGTGGTAGCTGAATTGCAAAATGAAATGCCGTCTGTGGCTATCGGCATGCGAGTTATACATGCTCATAGTGTACTCTTCGCTCTCCCTTCGTTCCACTAGTGTCTTTGCTATTTTGTCAATCCCATCCCGTTCATCTTTGCTCAATCTGTTTGATCTGGCTGGTGGGTGCTCGCTAGCCTCGGGGGCATCTGTTGGTGCTGCTAATGTGGCTGGTGCGGAGGCCGTGAGGGCTGGTGCACTAGCGCTAAGGCCGTTCTCGCTCGTACTCAGGGCCTGCAGGCGTTGTTGGCAGGGAGCATATGGAGGGGGCATGTAGATGATTGGGGGACCTAGCAGTAACTCATCGTTCGCCCGCTGTTTGGAGGGCAATTCAGGGTAGAGCGTAGAGGGGGTCCTAACAGGACATTGACCTGTCGACCCTGATTCTTGGTTTTGTGCAGCTTCTTTTCTTTCTTTTATTTCTTCTTCTAGTTGCTTGGCGGCTAGGTGGGCTGCCTTTCGTAATTCTTTCCCTATTTTTGCTTCTTCTCTTTTCTGTCGTTGTTCCGTTTCTTTGCGCCACATGCCAATACTATCGAGCATAGTGGGCGTGGTCTTATTTTTCTGGAGCGCTATTTCTAATGTTTTTATTTTATTTTCATCAAGGGAACCTATCAGTGGCCACTGACTTTCGGGGTTCTTCTTTGTATGTTTATGCCATAGCTTAGTATAAGCTATAGCGACTAGTCCATGCTTAGTGAACATGTCCTTATTAGGGGTGCCCTCCAGTGGAGCTGGATGGTTCATCTCTAATAAGCGGTCCGGGCTGTACAGGCTACCAATCAGTGGGGAGAAGATAGGCATGACGGGTTACAACGGGGACAAAGGTCTGCACTACCTATCTTATCATGGCAGACAAAGACTAGACAGAATATTTCTATTCTACGTTGTTTGTAGGCCGTGAATACCTCAAAAGAACCAATACCGAACACTTAATGTACAGTCAATCAAACAATCAATGGGGAGAATAAGTTTTGCGTTACCCACTCTTTCTCTACCTGCAAAGAGAGACCTTGTTCTTCCCTGTTTGCAGACAGAGAATCTCCAGACAACAATCCACGAACGGTAGTCCGGGAAGACAGTGGGGGAGGAAGATAGGCACGACGGATTACAATGGGACAAAAGTCTGCGTTACCTATCCTTCACTGTTTGCAAAGAGAGAGCCTGTTGTTTCTCCGTTTGCAGACGGTGAATCTCCAGAGGGATCAACAAAGCGTAATACTAGTATTATCCAAAACAAACAATCATTTCTCAGTTTGTCGTGTTTACACGACCTTACCCGGACCGCATGGACGGTTTCCTGTCTTCCGAATCCAGCGCCCGATCGTCCTCTCTTTTTCGCGATGTTCGCGGCACTCCTGATGGTTCCCAGTCAGGACCGTAGATCACTCGAGAGAGGTCTGTTCGGAACTAGTGAAGGTCGGATGATCGTCTGTCAGACGAGGGTCTATCGGACACGAGCTCTCCCGATCGTTGCAGTCGTTCACTCTGTCGTCGGGACCTCTCCCACTGGATCCACGTGTCGCTGATGGGCCCCACGCTTTGGGACGCCAATTGTGGAAAAAGGGTAAGGCTATGACCTTTTTCAGGATTTGCCCGGCGCTAACCGCCTTTGTACCATTCAAATTACCAAGCAATGAGGCAGGCGCCGGAGACCAGAAGGCAGGAAACAGAAGTTTTATTCCGATGGAGCAGAACACATCAGATCAGACAACAAGGTATCGTCTCGAGGTGCTCTAACAGCCTCTCTGAGGCCTGGCCTCTTATACACTGGTTTATGGCATGTGACCTTTCTTTATTACAATCAAGATATTGTGAAGTAAGGAAAAAGACATCCCCGTAATCCTCGTGTCAATCCCACCCCACATGCCTCTACAATAGAGGTCCTCAACCTGCTGATAAGAGGAGGGGGTCATCACGCAGCTGAGTGTTCTGCCGATTCTTAGGATGTGTGCGCCTGATCATATCCCCTGGGGTGGGGAGGCCATGATCAATAGTGGGTCCTTTGAAGAGGAGTGACTTCATACAATAAGGGGCAGTAAATGGTATCTCCCGGCTTAGGCGATGGCCTCGGATCTGTGTGGACAGTCGGACTCGGGGGAAGGGGTCATCAAAGGAGTGGTATTCATGCCGCGTGGACAATTGAACATCGGAGGGATGGCTCATCAACAGAGGGGTATTCATGGAAGGAGAGGAGGTGTTGGTCAGGCGCGGGCGTGACTTTCCAAGGACAGGGTCATGCAGGAGGAGAAGGGTTATGCTCATGTGAGGGAGGGAGGGGGGAGCCAGGGTGCGCGGAGGATGCCTGCAGGGTCAGAGGAGCGCGCTGGCGATCGATCGTGGACAGGGACACCATGATACCTAAAATGGCTGTCGTGTACATTGTACGTGGGTGACAAGCTGGCGCAGATGATGTTCAGCTCGTAAACTAAAATTCCACACCTCGTCGCCTAGCGCTCACGTCTCCCATCTCTCTACCCACTTAAAGATTGACTTTATTCCACATGGAAGCATTTGCTTTAGGAAAATCATCGCACAATTCGTATTCTAGTCGGTGTGTTGTTTTTAAACACTCTAATGAAGAGCAAAAGGGATTATTTTAACGACTTATTGATATGCCTCCACTAATTAGCATTCTTTAGAAAGACGAAAATATATATTTTGATAATACCTTATTTATTTGCAACCTGCTCTGTCACTCACCACATCCAGCGGGTATCCTATGAAATGCATCTGTGCCAGATATAGAACTCGCTACAGGCTCCTCATTCTTCTGTTTAAAAACATGCACGTCATGATTCAGGATCACCTGTCTTTCCTAACTGGCTGGCACACCCCTCCCCATCTATTATGGTCGACCAACCAACACTTGCAATGTGTGCCAAACTCCCTGGATCCCTCATGTTTCACATACTTGGAGTTCCATGGACCACATACTTGAAAGCGCTGTCACTTAATCACATAAACTCTCCATGAACCCTCCAAGGATTCATATGGTGACCGCTATCACTGAACTTGGATCTCAGGAGCGTATATATGTAGTATATAGAAGTGATGTACACAGTAGGAAGTTGTATAATATTAGCTCAATGCAGAATGTGATGATTGCACGTAAAATAGTTGATCATATTTGAATTGTAAAGTGGAATAGAGTTAAAAAGAAAAATTATGCTTTATTACATATATGTTATGCTATACAAGATCACTTAACATAACATAACATATATGTAATAAAGCATAATTTTTCTTTTTAACTCTATTCCACTTTACAATTCAAATATGATCAACTATTTTACGTGCAATCATCACATTCTGCATGAGCTAATATACAACTTCCTACTGTGTACATCACTTCTGGTCCATAGCCATCCAAAAATAAATAAACACTCTTGATTCACAAAGGGTGTCCGCACTAGTGGAGGAAGCCCTGCACTTATGGCAGCGGCCCGCACTCATGGTCGGGGGCCCACACTCATGGTGAGAACTCCGCTCTGCAATTACTCGTGGTGGACATCTCACCACAGGTGTATGGCTACCGCCATGAGTGCCGGACACTCGCCGCGACTGCAGAGGCTCTTTCTGAACCATGCTCAAATGCACACACATGAAAATAAGCACGCACATATAGTACCAATCCTTTAAAAACCCTCACTTGAAAGCCACCTTTAAAGAGTTAAAACTTTAGTGTCCCTTTTGTTGGTCTCATCAGAGCTAATTATCTGTGGTGCAGCTGCAGACCAAAAAGGAAGGGCTCGTAGTATATGACCATAACACAAAAGGCCTCTGAAACAAGGCGGTTCTAGGAGAAATTATGATGGTGCGGGAGGATCTTGTATGGTTGTTTAAAGAGATCCAGAGGTGTTAAAGGCTGGTCTCATGGTCGGCCTTCCATACTGGCACTCTAGATTCTCCCAGTAGGCTGCAGCCCGGGGGGCTGCTTTTAGACCAAAAGGCACTGCTATGACCCAACCATGTCCCAATGGCTCCATTCTTGTCACAGTTTCCTGCAGTGTAAGGGTGATTTGAACTTTGTTGCCAGTGCTTTGTTTGAGTTCCTGTCCAGCCCTAGCAGTTCTCCAGGTTTTATTTAGAGTGACCCTGGAAAGCAGATGCTACCTTTACACCTAGCCTTCAACTATCCCGATGTACAATGCAAACAATTATATTCCAGAGTAACACACAACAAGAACTCCAGATCATAGATGCAGACACACCACTTCTTCCACGCGTGAAAGAACACAGTGGGAACAGGTGCAGCAGTCTTCTTCTCGCCCAGCCTTCAATTGCTCCCAGTACAAACAATTCTGCTTCAGGATAAAACACATCAATGTATGAACTCATGAACATAGACACAACAGATGCATCCTTTTGACTGTGAGTTGAGATGCCAACAGATCATTAAATATCAAACAACTAGGGTGACTGAACATTTAGTTGATGGCTTGTAGCAATCATTGTATTACAATTAGCAAACATGTTGACAGACATAACGAGCATTGGCAAAGCCAACAGGTTCAGCCTCAGCAAAATCAGGGTTTTCATTTTATTTGTAACATTTTCACTGCAGTTGATCTGCCTTGCAACATGGCTTAAAGTGTCATAGTGCTTTTTTTGTTTTACTTCCAAGGTTTCCCAACCATTTCTGTAGTGAGAGCTAATTCTGATCAGTAAAAATCATTGTGAGCTGCCGAAGGCGAAGCAATTCACGCATTGCTACTAGACACCCCCAAGCCGAGCTTCATTGACTTTAACCCATATTTCCATAGTGCCATATACTATGGTATGAACAAAATACTTTGACTAGGGGCACTATGACAGGCCTGTCATGTGTGTCAGTGAGAGCGTGGCCTTTGAGAATGTATGAAAAGGTGTGCTTAAGAATGGGATATATGTGTATCGGTCACAAAGACCCTGTGCCGTATGTACTTGTGTCACTGGACATAGCTTTTGCCAAATATGGCATTGTTACATGAATAACACAAACATGCAACCCTTTTTAAATGGGAGAAATTGAAAGTGAAAAAAAAATGTTCTGCAAATATGTTCATAATATGGAACGTTTTTTGTACTTTGAATTCTTCCCACTTAAAACAGTGGCTGTACTTTTCAGTTATACATAAGGCACTGTGTCTACCAGCCACTGGGAGCAAGATACCTGCTTTGAAATGGGAGAAAATTAAACTGAAAGTTTACTTTATTTTTCAATCGAATCCAAACAACTCATCATTTAAATTTTATCTCATTTCCAAGAATCACCAGGCATCTTGCTCCCAATGGCCTATACGGTGAACAGTCATAATATCGAAAAAATATATTGACTGGACAGAATATCGAGTTTTTTATATAGCATGGACAGAATATCGAATTGCAAAAATCAAATGAATTTGAATTAATTATTAACGTGTTAATTATTAATAAGTAATTACTTTTTAATGAGTAGTATTTATTGTTATTTATAATTAATTAAGTATTAAATATTTTGTGATTGTAATTAATTGTAATTAATAGTTTATTGGTATTGATAATTAATTTATTTTTATTTAATTATTAATTCATTACTTTCCCTACTGTTGCACTAACTGGAGTGGGAATAGTAATTTTTACCCCTACACTATCCAACTCTTACCCTACTGGTGCACTCTCTGGAGTGGGAATAGTAATTTTACCCCTATGCT
This sequence comes from Lissotriton vulgaris, assembly GCF_964263255.1. NCBI lineage: Eukaryota > Metazoa > Chordata > Amphibia > Caudata > Salamandridae > Lissotriton > Lissotriton vulgaris. The sequence continues at coordinate 496,790,521 of NC_141695.1, read as the reverse complement.
ATTTAGCGCCTTCCCTACTGTTGCACTCACTGGAGTGGGAATAGTAATGTTTACCCTTCTGCTTCTAACGGTTTCCCTACTGTTGCACACACTGGATTGGGAATAGTAAAGTTTACCCAATGGTTATCCAATGCTTTCCCTACTGTTTCACTCACTGGAGTGGAAATAGTAATTTTTATCTACCTGCTATCCAACGCTTTCCCTACTGTTGCACTCACTGGAGTGGGAATGGTAATTTTTACCCTCCTGCTATCCAGCGCTTTCCCTTCTGTTGCACTCACTGGAGTGGGAATAGTAATTTTTACCCTCCCGTTATCCAACGCTTTCCCTACTGTTTCACTCACTGGAGTGGAAATAGTCATTTTTACCCTCCGGCTATCCACCGCTTTCCCTACTGTTGCACTCACAGGAGTGGATATAGTAATTGTTATCTACCCGCTATCCAATGCTTTCCCTACTGTTGCACTCACTGGAGTGGGAATAGTAATGTTCACCCTCCCGCAATCCAATGCTTTCCCTACTGTTGCATTTACTGGAGTGGGAATATACATTTTTACCCTCCCGCTATTCAACGCTTTCCCTACTGTTGCACTCACAGGAGTGGAAATAGTAAATGTTACCCTCCCGCTATCCTCCGCTAAAAATATTGAATATTTTTAAATAATATTAAATTAATGTATATGTATTAAAACATAAAAATGCATGTTTATTTTTTAAACTTACATTAATTATTTATTAATTTTAAGGTTATATAAGTATTTTTGAGTATTTTTTACTTAATCATATTTATTATTTCATTAATTTTATATTACTTCTGAAACATTTTAAAAATGTGTTGTTTTAACAAACTATATTATTTACAACAATATTTTGGATTCAATATTTTTGTACTTACTTGTTTGTAGATAGGAATTCGATATTCTGGTAGTAGATATTTTGTCACCGATATTTTTGTAGGTGGATATTTTATTCCTCGATATTCTGTCAGTGATTTGGCCTATAGTTCCATATTTATAACAGAAAAATACAGCCATTTGTTTAAATGGCAGGAATTACAAGTCAAGAAACATGCTTCATAACACATTAGGATTTAATTGGCTTAATTCAAAATGGAGAATAATATTAAAACTTATGGTTTTACAGAAATATTTTTGTTTTCTTTAAATTTCTCCAATTTAAAAACAAAATGACAGAATTTTCCAGTTAATAATATGGCACTGTGTCTGATGACCACTGGGAGCAAGATTGTTCCTATTAGGCACAGGGTCAAGACTGATTTGCATATGGCCAGGCCTAAACTGGGGTGGTATGGTGAGCAAAAGAATGATGGATTTAACCCAGATCTCATGACTTGGATGAATGTTTTGATTTGTTATGCATTCTGTCCATCAATTGTGTGTTTTTTGCTTTCTCACCCTAAGCGCGCCAGGTATGCCCAGACATGGGTCCCGGGCTCACTGTGCCACTGGATTCAATCTCTGCTGGCTGATGAAGGGTGTAACCCCGAAACGGGTCCTAGGATGCTTGTTTCCAGTCCAGGGAGGGCCTGGCTTGGCAGCTCAGGCTGGACTGTTACCATGAGGCACAAGTTCAAGACTGATTTGCATATGGGCAGGTCTAAACTGGAGTAGCATGGTGAGCAAAAGAATGATGTATTTAACGTAGATCTCTTGACTGGGGGTGCATGTTTTGATTGGTTCTGCATTCCATCCATCAATTGTGTGCCACTGGGAGCAAGAGGCATGCTGTTTGTAAAAAACACACTTTGAACAGGGAAACAAATAAAATGAGAAGTTAACTTCATGATTATGTTAATTGTCCATTTTAATTTATTGGTTCCCATTTGAAAGCATTCAGAAACTTCATTTTGTACTCCCACTCTAATACTGAGTTGAAAAGTACTTTTATTTAAGAGTTAAATACCTCAGTGCTTCAGTTCTTGACCTCTGTGCCCCAGCCTCGGTCATAAATCTGACTGAGCACTTCTCATTATCAGACCCTGCTATCTGCAGCCTGATGATTAACATGTAAAATAAACACAGACTCCACTTGGCTTTAAAAGTAAAATGTTGCCCTGTACCTATTTAAACATTATCTCACAGCTGCTAGCTACTCTGTAGGTGTCTACAAGCGACTGTTTGCTCAGGGCCTACTAGCTAGAGGCACCTGCTTTAAGCCATTTTGCACAGCAGCTCAACTGCTGTTCAACGTGCAAAATAATATTGACAAAGCCAATAGATTTTGCATAGGTGAAACTTATTGGCTTTGTCAATGCTTGTTGATAAGTGGAAGGAGGTGCACATTCGATTTCTTTCTCTGCTCCTTGGACCATCAGTCTGATGAAAAAGAGGTAAATTGTACCGTCCAGTACCTCTGCAGACACTAATAGTCTGACTTGAACCTCCCCTTGTTCCAGCCCTACTGGCCTTTCGAAGGATGTAGCCTAACATGTGGCTGACTCTTCTCTCACATTATGCCCTGAGTAGAGACACTTTACTCTTGCATACTGACCATCTCGAGTTTGTGTGTGGGTCCAATGGAAAAAGACATGAGGTGAGGAACACATTTTTGAGGTTGTGCTGTGTTCAAGTGAAAAATCCTGCGGCATGCTTAATTGGTTTCCGTAGGTGGTCTTCCTGTAATAGCTGCCTGGCATTCTTCCTCCGTCTGTGCTTCAACCCAGAAGCCCCTCTTCATCCGCTAAGGAAGTTATGACAATTGGCTGGACGTCCGTGTGTATCAATGTGCCACCAGCAAGAGCTGCCAGGGTAAGCGGCATGACCTAGCCCTTGTGCAATGACCAGAACAAATCCAAGACATTATGGTCCGCATTGAGGTGAGTGTGGCTGAGCTTCACCCTGGGCGCTCTTATGAGGGATATGGGAGGAAAGAAATGAGCAAGCAAAAGGATAAGGGGGACACAGTTGTGTACAAAAAGAAATTGGGTAAAAGAGGGATTGATAAAGTCCATAGGAAAACAGGAGGGCGGGGGCAGCAGGCGAGAGGGTCTGATAAGAATAAAGAGAAACACTAAGGATGGCGAATGTTCAAAGTCTACAGGAATAAAAGAGGAAAATGAGAGGATGGACTGCAAATAAAAATGCAAGGTGAAGAGAAGGTGAGATGGTAGAGCAGAAACCAGAGGCAGAGATCTGAGGAAAACCTGAGATACTGGAATAGTGGAGCAGGAGATAGAGGGAAAGTGTGTGTAGGAAAGGAGGAAAGTAACGAGAATAGTGGGAAATGTATATGCAAAGAGGAATGGGTGAAAATGAGAAGTAAAGATAATAAGCTATGATGACAATGGAAGAAAGAGAACCCCTTTGTCTGCTGTCTGTGATTAGAAAACGAAAGAACCTACAGAAGCATACAGCGAGTGGATGGACACTGGCTGCTGGAAGTAGTACCTGGTCCAGGCTCCATGGCACAACGACAACCGAGGCACAAGGAGCAGGCTCGGACCAGCAAAGAAACGAGAGTGATGTGGGATCCACCTGAAAACCAGCCAAAAGTAAATAAAGTGACGTGGGAGCCACATGGGACCCTGAAGTGGTAAGTAAAGGTAAGAGATGGGTGGGTTCTAAGTCCCTTTCAAGATTTTTTTTAAATACAAGAGATTTTGCAAGCACAGCGCAAGATATGTAGGCGAAACCTAAAACATCATATGTACCCCTAATTAGGACAACTATTGTGGCACCTAAGAACATAATTTGTATCATTTATGACAACTATTGTAGCCTGATATGCATTAGCGAAGTGTCCCCAAAAGTTTGGTATGTAATAATACAACAACCTTAAGACTGAACTCCTCAAAACTAGGAACGCCTGTTTGCCATTGCTAAATAATTTGTTGCACGCGGCCTTGTATTTGCATAAGTGCTCACACATTTAGCTCTAAACATCTTTTATGATGGATTGGATTGCAAGTGGCGTCACTGTGTTCAGTCTGAAATTACCTCCAAAAAAATCTAAGTGCAGTACATCGATTGGCAGGAAAACCCCTTAACAAATATGATTTTCATTGCGTTGAAATACATCTTACAAAACTGTAAATCTCAGAGATCAAAATATCTTTAGTATTGGACATTTCTAAAAATAAACTGGTGATGCAATGCGGACAGCAAGCGAGAATGTATTTTTGGTCTCTGTGTAAGCTAATACAGAAAAGGTTTTGCCATATGGAGACAGGAATTAAAAACATGTGTGCACTGATTAAAGGCAAGCAGCTGATGACAAGTCCGTGCTCTGAGCACAGCATCACAGCAGCTGGGGCTAAAACAATCCAATGCCAGGCTGTGGAATTTACTATGATGCGCCACACGGAGAACGATGCATGTGAAATGCTGTGTTGCACAAGAGAAAACATGTGCCTGCTCGGAAACAACTTCCAACGGTTGTCTATCGGTGACGTATTAAGAAAATTGAATCCAGCACATGTTTTCTCCTTCTTTACTCTCACTTGTCTATTTCAGGCGCTAGATGGAAAATAGTGAACTTTAGAAAATAACATGACATTTGCGAAGTTCGACACACGCAAGCTGCCCTAAAAATATAAATAAGCTTCTCACAGTAGCTGACAATACTTTTGTAAATACTTTATTTGACATTCGGTTATTTAGTCCTTTGCATACAAAAAATAAAAACATATTTACTTGACCTCCGCTAGATCAAGACAGGGTGAGTGGGGGAACGACTGTCGGGGGAGGGAGAGGGAGGGGGCAGGGGATAAGGGAGGGGAAAGCGCCCTCGACATGGAAAATTTGAGGGTGTGCGCGCTTTAGCCTATAGCAAGAGGGACCCACCAATAGACTTGCAAGAATTTTAGGTATTGCTCATAGCTTTGTCTGGCCACCCATCATTTTTCTTAATATGATCTGCTTATCAGTCATTTCACTGTGGTTCAGAGCTTGGTGGGTTTAATCAGAGTTCCAAAGTGAAGGTGAGCAGCCGGTGTGTGTGTGTGAGGGGGGCGAGGGGTAGGAGGGAAGAGGGCTGGGCACCCTGTTAGCAAATGTTTATTCAGGGCCTGGTGTTACATCCACGATCAAAAAGATTTCATGTTGGGCTGCTCGGCAGGTGGTTTTGATCTCTGTGCGTTTTGTACCCTTCTGCAATTCCTTATGGTAGTCACCATCTCAGCAATTTCTTTTTTTGTTCTGATTTTCCTGGCTGCTTTGAGGTAGGCAACGACTTACTGAGGGGCATATTACCAACGAGTTGCGCTAATTATCGCAAAGCGCGCTTAGTGCTGTTTTTCTTATCGCCGGCTATCTCTGGATTTCATCGCCATGATAGCGCGATATTATCAACTCTCATCTCAAAGGTTAAAAGAAATCCAGCGATAGCGGAGAGAACACCCATTATCGTGAGAAAATCCAGAGATAACTAAGCAGCGATAATAGAAAAGCTTGCTGGTACAATAGTGTGTACTTAACCATACAATCCACCTCCCGTAGGCAATAAGGCTAAGTCAGGTTTTTTGCAGCCGCTAGAAACACTCGATAATGGGGGCTTAGCGCACCTTTTTTTATCGCTTCGCTGTTCAGGGGCCGCACTGTTAATACTGCGATGTTGGTTTTGCAATCATTTCTCATGTTGTCTTAGGAGGGAACGCCTACTTTGCTTCTCATTATTTATTTATATTCTTATATAGCGCAGGTCTTGACCCCCGAAGGGGTATCTCCGCGCTGTCATGAGATGCGTTTCTAAATCGGCTGCTAACATGTGCTAATGCATATTAGCGACGCCTTTATAATATTGAGATAAAAAAATCGCTGCTTTTTCAGCGCTATGTGCCGAAAAAGCGGCGATATATCTCTTGATAATATGCCCCGGGTATTTTTGGGAAGTGGTCTCCCAGGAGGAATGATACAGTACTGTGGTGATCTTCGGACTGAGTTAGTCCTAATTATTTTTCTAAAGGTACTTTCTGCTCTTAGAAAACCATTTGCTTTCTAGGAGAATATGTGCAATGTTTTTGATTGCTTTCTCATTCCAAAGAAATCTGGCAGAACAATCTTATTCCGGTTGTGGCTTTGTTCGTGCAAGCCCAACAAGGTATATCTTGGCAAAGTTCAGTGACTGTGACCACTCATAACTTGCATGGTGGCGAGATATGGCTGCTGGTGTAATTGTAGATCATGACTATGGGATGCTTTTAATCTGGCTACCGTTCTCATAGAATACTTGTTGGTTTAATCTTGTGTATTCCCTCTTGAGTATTGCTTTATGAGCTGCTTGTTTTGAGGGAAATCTTTGAGAGAAAACAATTGGGGAGGAAAGTTCAATTTTCTTGTTTCTTGAGCCGCCTGGTCTTTCATTGTGGCTTTGTTGTTCGGGTTGGTGAATTCTTCCCAAAACAGATTGATTGATAAGATGAGCTTAATATGCTTGCTGCGGACACTAGCCACATAAATCAACTCCCTGTTACGGCATTGGAGTTCAACTGGAGTATATGCAGTCAGCTTAGAGGGCTGAATCTGGCAATTACTGCAGTATCTGGACCAAGGATTTCCAAAGTGTCTCCTGGGAGGTTCCAAAGTCTGAGTTTCTCTCCATAGACTGAGAATAGAATATGCCCCAGTTTTACTTATACATTTTGTATTACAAAGACATTGTAAAGTACAGAAAAAAAAGAAGCCATTATATGTTTCAACTGCTAAAACACATTCAGGGGCAGATTTATGAGGCCCTTGCGCCACGTTTACGCCGCTGTTGCGTCACGCAAGGCGGCGTAAACGTGGCGCATCCCTAAGAACGATTTACAACGTGACGCATCTAGGCAGATGCGTCACGTTGTAAAGCCCTGCGCCGCTTGCGGGCGTTCCGGCGCAGGGTGGGCGTTCCAGGGCAGGTGCGCCTCGCAAAAGTGGCTGAGTGAAATCTATGAGATTTCACTCAGTCACTTTTAAGCCAATCCTGCGTCAAAAGCCTGCGCCTGCTTGAAGCAGGCGTAGGTCTTGACGCAGCATTGTTACAATGGGGCATCCCCGAGCCTTGCTGGAGCTGCGTCGCGCTTGCGACGCAACTCCAGCAATGCGACACATTTCCGGCACAGATGCGTCACGCATCTGTGCCGTTTTTGCACCATGGTGCGCCGCATTATAAATGCGGCGCACCATGGCTGGCGGAGCTGTGGCGCACTGTGGCGCATGTTAACTGGCGCATCCCTGGGGATGCGCCAGTTAACATAAATCTGCCCCTAAATGTATTGTATTGTCCAAATTGGCAAATTGGATGTTGGTGTCTGATTTTACACAAATTAATATTACTTTTTCAAATAAATGCTTATTTAGTGTATTAACTGTGCATTATGTTATGGCACAGAGTGTTGTGATTGCAGTAGTTTTGATGGTATTTCCAAAAAACTGCATGTTTTACCGAAGTACGTTACGACGGAGGATGAGATTACTGAGTTATAGGTGGAATGAGGAATACATGTGGTCTTACACTCTGGCATACCTTTCTCAACAGTGATGTTTGGATTGGCTTTCCAGATTTGAGGTGATATAGCAAGGTGCAAAGATAATCTACCAAAAAAATTCAGATCGGGGCCATACCATTGAAAGTAGCAACCTTCAGACCAATATGTTCTTTTCAGCTCTCCTCGAGACCAAAGAGTTTAACTGTGCCCAACACAAATACATTTTTGTTTGGTTGATGTTTCAGAGCTAAACATGTGTCCTCGTTTTGTTTCCTTTTGCAATGTCCTCTGTAAAAATGGGGGTGTTCCATACACTTTTTCATGCTTGCAGCTCCACATAAATTAGGACGCATATTTAGAACTGCATACAGGTATGGCAAAGGCACTTTTCTGAATACCCGCAGGTAGTCCATGGGTACTCACCTAATTTGCAAGAAACACTACTCTAATTGTACACACTAGGTGATGCATTTAGCAAATTTAGCTGAGCCTCAGGGGTATCTCAGCATGAATAGCTAAACTAATCCATTGTGACCCTTCTTAAGACTCTAATTTAAACTGTAAGGCCCATTTAAATAACAGAATTGGCCCGTTCTCTACCTTTGCTATCAGGAACTGTTTTGCCTTTTACATGAAATTGGATATTGTGGGTTGTCTATCGGTGACGTATTAAGAAAATTGAATCCAGCACATGTTTTCTCCTTTTTAACTCTCACTTGTCTATTTCAGGCGCTAGATGGAAAATAGTGAACTTTAGAAAATAACATGACATTTGCGAAGTTCGACACACGCAAGCTGCCCTAAAAATATGAATAAGCTTCTCACAGTAGCTGACAATACTTTTGTAAATACTTTATTTGACATTCGGTTATTTAGTCCTTTGCATACAAAAAATAAAAACATATTTACTTGACCTGCGCTAGATCAAGACAGGGTGAGTGGGAGAACGACTGTCGGGGGAGGGGGAGGGAGGGGGGGGCAGGGGATAAGGGATGGGGAAGCGCCCTCGACATGGAAAATTTGAGCGTGTGCACGCTTTAGCCTATAGCAAGAGGGACCCACCAATAGACTTGCAAGAATTTTAGGTATTGCTCATAGCTTTGTCTGTGGCCACCCATCATTTTTCTTAATATGATCTGCTTATCAGTCATTTCACTGTGGTTCAGAGCTTGGTGGGTTTAATCACAGTTCCAAAGTGAAGGTGAGCAGCCGGTGTGTGTGTGTGTGTGGGGGGGGGGGGGGGGGGGGGGGGGGGAGGGGTAGGAAGGAAGAGGGGTGGGCACCCTGTTAGCAAAAGCAAATGCCTTTTACATGAAATTGGATATTGTGGGACTAAGTTGTCCACTAGAAGCTGTGTGCCAAAAACATTCAAAGTAGTACCTATAAAATGTATTGTATCCCTTTCATTTTGGCCAAGATTGAGTGAAGATGAATGCCAAATCAAACATGGCGCCTGTACGGCTTTAATGCATGTAATCTGTGCATGCACTGCACCAGCAAATGCATTGAAGGCACAGAGATCCCCACCAGGCATGTGGGGATCTCTAAATGTAGCATGGTGTCCTCCACCATGGTGGCAGAGGTTAGAATCTCCTCAACCTGGAGGGCTTCCAGGCTTCACATCATACTGTAAATTAACTCCTTGGAATTTCCCCTTCCATTTTGGGTCTCAGCAGAGAACGTTGCATACTTAATACTTCTCCATCTACAATGATATCTACTCTAACAATGCCACAGGTGTTTACGCCCTACATAGTGATCATCATGCTTTGCCCTCTTTATTGAATTTCTTTGCAACCATTCACCTGTCTAAGTCACAGTCTAATCTAATCAAGTCAATTTGTGCATGGCTACACGGATGCTTCAAAGTGTTGCTTGAATATAAATTTACCTCAAAAATGAAAAGACAAGAAGAGTTTGGAAAAACAGGAACAAGTTGCAAACAATGTATACCTTTCATGAGGTACAAGAAACCAATATGTCATTTTTGGCCTAGTCATAAACAACAGGTAAAACCATTGAATAAGAGGACACAGGTGGTTCTCAAATTCAGGGAGAGCTATTCTGGGTCAGTTTGTATGTGTCCAGATGTCCGATATGGGGAGTGCGTGATCCTTATGTGTGGTGTGTGTGCTGTGTCCTGATTGGTGGAGTACTCCTAACTGCGTGTGACATCTAATTTTCTGCTATTTTAGGGAAAGCGTGCCAAATGTGTTTGATTGTGGCCAACTTCCTCAGATATGTTTGTGGTGTAACTGCCTATCTGTGGGGACAATGAAGGTTTTACCTGGGTGCGAGTTTGTCTTTGGGCTAAGTCTCACCCCACCTGTGACCTGTCAATTGGTAGGTTCATGTTTGGGTCACCTTGCGTGAATCTGTCAGCAATGATATGAGTTTGTTAAAATGTGTACAATTAACATGTCATCTCTAATAGAATTTTTACCAATATCCTCAGTATAGCGTACATCAATATTGTCTTACTGATATTGACATTGTTATGCATGCATAGATTTTGGCGTGCATCGACATTGCATTTATTGGTATTGCTGTGGTTGGGCCTGCATATATCATGGTGTTTAATGACATAGTATTAACACCAGCGTTGAGCCAAATCAGCAGTTCAAAAGGCCACCCACCTCTGGGAGCGAGGAAAGATTATAAAACAAATAGCCACGTCTTAGGAGCTTACCAGAAATCAAGTTCAGAATCCAACTGACATACTTCAAGTGGCAGGGGGTTCCACAATCCAGGTGCTAGATGAAACAACAATCCCAACTTAGGCGCCATAAGTGTGGCGGTCCCGTGTGGGTGATTAGCATGTGCCCACCACATTGCAGGGTGCGGTGCTTATAGCACTGCCCACCGCAATGCCAAAAATGCATGTTGTGCATTTGCATGCACAACGTGGCAGCCACCGCGCGGTGCCTGCCATGTTGTGCATGCAAATGCAGGTGGGTACCATAGGTACCCCCAGGTGCACCCCCCACCCCACAAACTTCCTGGGGGCCTGCTACGGGCCCCCAATGTCAAAGACTGCATGCCTTTCCATGGCAGCAACGGAAAGGCATATCCCCGCATGCATCGTGATATGGATGGCGGTGTCTAACAGACACCGCCACCATATTAAAACCTCTTCCGCCCGGTCGACTCAGCGACCGGGTGGAAAACCGGCGTACGATCTTTCCGTCTGCCAGGGACCGCCCGCCATAGTAATATGGTTGGGGGAATCGGCATGCGGGCAGTAGAGAATGTCGGGTGGATCGCCACCGTCATGCATGCGGTGGCGATCCGCCCGACATTCTAAGGGGCCCCTTACTCTATACATTCTTGGTGTCTTTGCAAGAGAGGAGGTTGCAGATTTTAGAGATCTGCCAGGATTATATGGTTTGTTAAGGGCACAAAGACTTTGATGTCCCTTCCTGTGAAAGGCCCTGTGGGTGATGCACAGAGATTTAAATAGGACCTGTTGCTCTATTGGTAACAAATGAAGTTCCACCAAGGCCCTCCTTGTTGACAGGTGCCTTGGAAGTTTGAGGAGGAAATGGTCAGTGTCATTTTGAAAGGTTTGTGGCTTTTTCTTGATATAGCATGAGGATCCTAAATATAGGGAGGCGAGAGATAATCAGGGCCTGGATGATGAATCTCTCTATCAGAGGGGGCATACAATCTAACACTTTCTTTAGAAGTCTAAGAATAGCGAAACATTTTTCAGCTAGTGTGTTTGCCTATTCTATCATTATGAGCATGGCGTCTAACCAGATACCAAGACTTTTAATTTTATTTCCCGGCTTGGAGTGGCTCCTAGTCATTCCAGTTGGGGAGAATCTCCCTCTTGGCTCTGTTGTTTCTTAACAGCATCAGCTCCATTGTGTACCCGTTAAGTTTGAGGGAGCAGTTGGTATCTATTTGGCCACCTCTTTGCAGTTAAAACCTTGTTTTGTGGCAATATATACAAGTAATTGTGTATTCTCTGCATATCATCTGCATACAATACTATAGTCAAGCCAAAAGACTGGAGGAGCTTTGCTAAGGTGCGCAAGTAAAGATTAAAAAGAGTGGCGCTTAATGTGGAGTCCTGAGGTTCCCCACATTTCAGGGACAAGGTGTCAGAAAGACATGCTTGGTCCTACACCTCGAAGGGTCTGCCTTTGAGGAAGGACTTGAGCCAATTGAGAGCACAGTCCCCTATCCCGATCTCCGCAAGCCTTTTGACAAGTGTTATGTGGTCCACTGTCCTGAAGGCAGCGCAAAGGTCCAGGGGAACAGTCGCCGCTGAGCCACCTTGATCAAGAAGATGTCTGAGGTCTTCAGTTAAGGCTAGCAGTGCAGTCTCAGTACTGTGTTGTAATCTAAAGCCCGTGTAGTGGAGAAGATTACTCGATTACAGAAAGTTTGAGAGATGTTTACTGACATGTTTCTCTAGAAGTTTGAACATGCCTGGCAACAGGGAACTGGGCCTGTAATTTCCCAGACACAAGGGCTCAAGAGTTGCTGTTTTCAGCAGGGGTTTTACCACTGCATGTTTCCATTGCTGGGAAACTATGCCAGAGGAAAGTCACAGGTTCAATAGTTCTAATAGTACTTGCAAAATAATGCCCAGGCCTTGTGCTAGGATATGAAGAGGGGCAGGATCAAGTGGAAATCCTGACTTCACTGGGCTAAATAGTGTCAAAAGTTAATTGTGGGTGATAAGGGGAAGGGCCAAAAGGCCGGGATATTGACAAGTTAGTGGCAGAGAATCTACCTTTATGTTGCCTGCAAATGACAAATAGTTATCTAAGATATTTTAATAGAAGCAGGAGGTTAACTCATTAAAGCGGGCGATTGAGGGTTCTATGTGTGGGTGGTCGGATCTCACCTCCAGTAATAATTTAAGAATTGTGAATATTTTCCGAGGTGAGTTAGATGCGTTCTCAATTTTAGTAGAATAGTAGATTGCTTTGGCGGTTCTGATCTTGCAGTGGTAGATCCTGAATGCTTCCCAGAATTCTAGCCTACTTGCTTCTTTGTAGTGCCTCCTCCACTTCCTTTCTTATTTCTTGCAATGTTTTTTCCCCATTAACAGGTTGGGGGAAAACTATGGTGACTGTTTTGATTTCTGTGAGCCCTTGTGAGTCTTTACATGCAGGATTGTGTCTAGTGAATCTTTGAACCAGTTAAGAAACCCAAGATTAGCCCCAGAGAAAAGATACTCAGGTCAGGCTGAATTTTGCTAAGATTGGTATTCCAAAGTTCTTTGTCTAATTTAAACCAGCAGCAGTTCTTTGTCTACAGCAGTGGATGGGTATAGGCCAAGGAAAGGGGGTGGAGGATGATAGGAATCAAGTAATGACCTGACCAGATGACAGGGATGGGCACCTGAACTTGGAGGTTGGGCGCATTACTAAAAACCAAATTAATGGTATGTCCTTTCTAGTGCATGGTGCCCTTGGCCTTTTGTTAAAGTTGTAAACAAATATGGTCTTGGAGAAGATAATTGACATCCTGACTGCTGTCCTTGGCGTGAATGTTGAAATCTCCTAACAGAATGAAGTTGGTTTTGTTTAAGGCCAAGTCGGCGACTGCCTCTTAGAGTGTGTTGAGAAAGCGAGAAGGAGGATCGGAAGGCATAGAAAGTGAAACTTCGGAGAAGGTAAAAGTAGGGTTACAGGAGAGGCTAAGAGAGAATATCACAGTCATGGAGGGTGGAGGGGGTGAAGACGCCATTCAGGTTGTCTTTGATGATAATGGCTATACCTCTGCCTCTTTTGTGTACTCGATCTTGCCGGAGGATGTGATAACCTAAAGGTAAGGCATGAATTACATCTGGTTCAGAACCCTCACATACCCAGGTTTCTGTCAGAAGCAAGATATCAGAGCTATTGTCCAGTATCAGGAAAAATATTTCTATTTTGTGGCAGGCTAGTGACCTACAGTGAATAAGAAAGAGGTGTAAGCCTCTTTATTTATTTTAAAATGTGGGATGGTAGGCTAAAAGCAGATTAGCAGGTTTTAGAATCAATCCTGGGGGTTATGGAATCAAGATTGAGTGTGCAGCTGTGGTACACACTAACCTGCAGATTCTGCCACTGTTGGGATGATGGACGGAGTGATGAACATTTCAAGCACTCACCCCAGTCAACTGATCTGGGTTTAATCCATCATCATTCTTTACCTCACTCCGCCACCCCAGTTCAGACATGACCAAATGCAAATCAGTCTGACCCTGTGCCTCATGGGAACAGTCCAGCCCGAACTGCCAAGCCATGTTTTCCCTGGACTGGAAACAAGCATCCTGGGACCAGTTTCTGGCTAATCAGCCATCATCAGCCAGGGTAGCTTGAATGCAGTGGAACAGTGAGCAAGGGACCCACGTCTGGGCATACCCTGCCAACTTAGGGCAAACAAAGGAAAACCAAAGGGGATGATGGACGGAGTGTTGAACATTGCAAGCACTCACTCCCAGTCAACTGATCTGGGTTTAATCCATCATAATTCTTTAGCTCACTCCGCCACCCCAGTTCAGATATGGCCATATGCAAATCAGTCTGACCCTGTGCCTCATGGCAACAGTCGAGCCCGAAGTGCCAAGCCATGTCTTCGCTGGACCGGAAACAAGCATCCTGGGACCGGTTTATGGCTAATCAGCTGTCATCAGCCAGGCTAGCTTGAATCCAGTGGCAAAGTGAGCAAGAGGCCTACGTCAGGCCATACACTGCCAACTTAGGGCGCACAAAGCAAAACCAAAGCGGATGATGGACGGAGTGTTGAACATTGCAAGCACTCACCCCCAGTCAACTGATCTGTGTTTAATTCATCATCATTCATTAGCTTACTCCCCACCCCAGTCCTGATATGGCCATATGAAAATCAGTCTGACCCTGTGCCTCATGGGAACAGTCCAGCCTGAGCTGCCAAGCCATGTCTTCCTGGGACCGGTAACAAGCATCCTGGGACCGGTTTCTGGCTAATCAGCCGTCATCAGCCAGGCTAGCTTGAATCCAGTGGCAAAGTGAGCAAGGGACCCACATCTGGGCATACCCTGCCAACTTAGGGCGAACAAAGCAAAAGCCAAAGGGGATGATGGATCGAAGTGTTGAACATTGCAAGCACGCACCACCAGTCAACTGATCTGGGTTAATCCATCATCATTCTTTAGTTCACTCCGCCACCCCAGTTCAGACATGGCCATATGCAAATCAGTCTGACTCTGTGCCTCATGGGAAAAGTCCAACCCGAACAGTCAATCCATGTCCTCCCTGGACCGGAAACAAGCATCCTAGGACCGGTTTCTGGCTAATCAGCCAGGTTAGCTGGAATCCAGTGGCAAAGTGAGCAAGGGACCCATGTCTGGGCATACCCTGCCAACGTAGGGCGAACAAAGCAAAACCAAAAGGGGATGATGGACGGAGTGTTGAACATTGCAAGCACTCACCCCAAGTCAATTGATCTGGGTTTAATCCATCATCATTCTTTAGCTCACTCTGCCACCCCAGTTCAGACATGGCCATTTGCAAATCAGTCTCTGAGGTGAATGTATGACATTGTTCTGCATTCTGTCCATCAACTGTTGTTTTTGCATTTAGCATGCCAGAGGCACAGGCGCTGTGCATTTTCATGCCACAGTTATGCTTTTATGGGCAAAAAATGAAAATAAGCTACATCGCCTCCCTCAATGACGTATAAAGTGCGAGAGTGCTTCCTTTTGTTCCCCCGGGACCCGTCAATAACAAACAGAATGTAAAAACTTCACCACACAGACAATCCCCCAGTCGAGCAGCATGCCAGAGGTCTGTAGCCTGAGGTCCGTACTGACTTAAGTCTGCATCTGCTCCACAATCATGATTTTATAGGCAAAAAACAAAATAAAAAAATAAGCTTAAGTGCCAGCTAGAATGACCTCTCTGGATAACCCAAAGTGCAAGAGTGCTTCCCCTTGTTCCCTCGGGGCCTGCCAATAACACCGAGAATATAAACACTTCACTATAAAAAAGATCCACATTAGTAGCCTTAAAATTGTCAAAACCAGATACAACTTTTTTAAGATTCCCCCCCAATTGAGCAGTGTGCCAGGGATCTGAGCCTAAAGTCCACAATGGCTTAATTGAGCATCCGCACCATGGTTGTGCTTTCATGGGCAAAAAAGAAAACAAAAAATAAGCGAGTGCGCTTATCTCAATAGCCTCCCAGTAAAGTCTAAAGTGCAAGAGTGATCCCCCTTGCTCCCCAGGGCCCGCCGATAACACCCAGAATGTAAAGATAAAGCAAGTACTCACATTCCCATTTCTAAACTCTCATGCTCACACCCTCAGCCATACAACCCTTCATATCAGACCATGTCACTCAACACATGACAATCAACACCCCTCCCCGCAAAAAAAATATATAACAGTTACTAAAATCTAAAATCTTACCAGCGACTTATCCCTGTTCCCTAACCAACTACATAACAATCTTGAACCTCTGCTTCACTCAATTACATTAATGAATTTCTGAGAACAGTTTTCAACAACCATGATTCCCTTCATATTTTCACTCCAGCCATTTTTTTCTCAGCCTTGGATCACTTCCTTTTCTTTGAAGACAAAAAAGGGGAAGCTCCTCTACAAGTGGCAAAAAACAAAAAACAATTAAAAAAAACTAGTGGGAGAAGTTGGGCTAGTATATGCTGTGCACTAATTAAAGTGGGCACCTTGTACCAGTCTAAACAACTCTTATGGTGATTTAAGATGACCTGGATGAACCATAGCTTCCTAAAAATCAATACTGACAAGGCGGAGGTCATTGAGTGGAACGACTCCTGGTGGCCAGTGAGAGCAGGAGAATGCCCTAGCCCTGTCCCTAAGGTGAGAAACCTCAGAGTTATTTTTAATAGCCAGTTAAATTTCTCCACTCAGATAGTCTTACCTCTTCCTGCTTCTTCCTAATTAAAATTCTGAGAAAGATCTTTCTTTTGGTTTGGCAGGAATTGCAAAAGACAGTGGTAGTGGCTCTCCTATTATCTAAGCTTGATTACTGTAATGGTCTGCTGCTGGGGATTAAAAGAAAACAGATGAGTAGCCTGCAGTCATTGCAGAATGCTGCCGCGAGGTTGCTGCTAAATATACCTAGAGGCCAACCAACCTCTGCTGGAATCAGAGCACTCCACTGGCTTCCCATACAGCAAGGGGTGGAATTCAAGGCATTATGCCTGGTCCATAAAGCATTTTACAGTGGGGGAGCTAAAGACATCCAGAAAATGTTCAGGCCCTATACTTCCCAGCTCGTGCCCTAAGATCCAGCTATTTGGGTCTTCTCCATATTAATAGGATTAGGAGAGTGAGATGGGGTGGAAGAACCTTTTCTAATTGTGCAGCAAAGTTGTGGAATAAAATGCCAATAGCCATGCGATTTCAGTCCAACCTACAATCCTTGAGGAAAGAACTAAAGACGTGGCTGTTTGCCTCAACATAGTCCTTTGTAACTTAGGCTGCACCACTTCCAAATACACAAGCGCCAAGACACCTCGGCATTCAAGCGCTTTATAAACACATAAACACATATCCTAAAGATAACCTTAGAAAACTATCCAAGTGGTAGCTCTGGAGAGCTGCCTTCAGGCTTAGTCTTGAAGGAATGTTAAGCTGATTGTTTTTACCAGAATGTAAACTTATAGTATTGGTTAAATGAAAGGAGAATCACACTGTAGTTATAAAAATATGTATTTATTAATATAGCACTATCTAGTATGACACATAATCTCCTACACAAAGAAAATCACAAAGCACACAATACTAGAGTACAGCAATGAAAGTAAATAGACAAAAACACAGTGGTCCCCAGGGAAGGACAAAACCATATACTAAAATAGTGGTATAAGAACCCTGACTTGAGTCAAAACAGTGTCAAGAGGATGTAGAATCGCTTGGACCCCAAGGAACCACCCAAGGTGAGTAAGTAGGGACCCCACGGAGGACGTGTGCTGTGTGAGAAAACAACTGCATCCTCCGTACAATTCTATGGGAAAGTCATGGTTGACGTTTTTGAGAGATACTGTGGAAGGCAGAAGGTTGGAGAGCCACCCCACCTGTGGATACTGAGATACACAAGTTAAATATTCCAGGGAAGCGGGGTGCAGAGGTCTGAAGTGGCATCAGAAACCGCTGTCAAACTCAATGGAGGACTTTGAAGAAGAGCCGCTGCTGGAAGGAAGAAAGGTGTTGGTTGGACTCCAAAGGTGGATACTTAAACCGAAGAACCTGAAAGCAAGGGGAAAGAGTCTGGGTCACTCAGGAGTGAATAGGGGCTCAGTAGTCGTATGCCTACCTATGTTGGGTGCTTCAGGTGCATTGAGGAAGTCGTTGACTGTGCAGCAACGGAGACCAAGAGATGTTGAGGAGCCAGATACGAGATGTCCCACAAAGGATGTTGAGTGCTGAGGGGTCGGTGTCCGGCGGGAGCACCAACAAGCCTTGGCAATGACAACCCATGCAGAAGGTCAAAGATGTTTATGGTTCAGACCAGCAAGGTTGAGGAGACTCACCACAGCAAGGGGAGTCAGGGCAGGCCTGGAGCAACCAGAGGAGTCCAAGGAAGGCAAAGTTGACCCTCAAATGGACCCACATGCTGTAGGCACAGGATTCACTAGAGGACCTCAATCGATTTCACAAAGCAGCAGCCCACGGAGCACACAGTGCGAGGAGACCAGAGTTCTTTGTAGAAAATGGTGCCAGAGGATGGGACTACTTGGAGCAAAGTGTACTTGTTCGGGAAACGCCAACAAGCATATTTGGGACCAAACGAAGTCCAGCGAAGTCCAGGGTGTCCAGACATTCGAAGGTCAGTGATTGTGGTTCAGAATCTTGTCTACATCGAATCTAGGGTCCTACAGCCAGCTAAGCCCTTGTATACCCACGGGAGAGGGTTGGAAAGATTCAGGGGACCCTCCCAGGGGAAGGTCTGGACAGTGGGAAGGTTACTTTGATGTCCTTTGTCCAGTTTCGTGCCAGAGCAGGAGCCACTGGCTGCCAGGACTGGTTTGAACTGGACTATGCACAGGGACACCAAATGTGCCTCTCATGCAGACTTTTGGTCACTAGCAAGCACACCCACCCAGCCCTAATACACTAAATCCTTTCTGGGAGGTGGTCACACCTTCCTGTGACAAGATGCCTATTGTTCTGCCTTCCCCTGCCCAAGCTTGGCTCAGCAGCAGAAGGGCAGCAATGTGTCTCTGGTCGGCAGCAACTATTTTGTGCAGCCCGGGACGAGAAGGCTGGCACCGGGAACACCAGGGAACAAATGAAGGTTGCTTCTAAGGGGTGGAATCATACCTCCCACACGGAGGTATGATTCCTCAATGTTTGACACCAAACATGATAGGGTTTGTTTCAGCTGTTTTAGAGTTGGTCATCACGCAGTCGTATAATGTCACTCTATATGTCGTAAATGGCTGATACACTGACAACCCGGGAGAATGGACTCTATAGGCTGTAGGTAGGCATGGGCGAATTATGCGAATCTGGCGTTCGCGAATTTTGCGAATTTGCGAACTCGCAATCCGCAAAATCCGCGAATTCTCACTAATTTGCGGATTTTTTTTTTGTGTTCGCAAGGGTTTCTGCTAGTTCGCGAGGGTTTGGTACTAGTTCGCAATTGCAAACTTACTTGTCGGCTCGCAACGGTCGTGACTATGTTGTTTCTACGTCTGGTTCATCATCACAGCCTCCCAGCACCCTCTGTTTCACCACTGCCACCCTCTCTTTCACCCATGCCACCCTCTGTTACATCAATGCCACCCTCTGGTTCATCATCACTGTAGATTATGGGGGGGAAAAGCAAGCACACCTGCCCGGCTTCAACTGACATGAATTAATTTGGGGTTAGTTTATTAATGTGTCACTGTTTTAAAATTCCAGGTCTGACACCTGCTTCCTTATCAGTAATTTGCTATCTGTTGCAGTGCAATTTTTTTTTCCAGGACCTTTGTGGCCTACTCTAGCTATTCTATGAGTCTGCTGTGAGGGTCAGAGCAGGGTCATACAATTGGTGCAACTAGCAACTGAACTCTGGAGGGGCCCCGGTCAGGAAGCACTACAGGGAATCGTTACTAATGATGAGTTTGAACTCTTGCACCTGCCGAGTGCTTTCAGTTTTGCAAAACTCGTTTTTCTGGAATTTCGCGAGATTCACGGGGCGCGAACACGCGCGAGATCGGATTCGGAAGCCGCGAATTCGTGCGAATATGCGATTTCTTTTTTTGCGGCGTGTTAGTTCGCAAGGTTTTGTGCGTTTTCGCGAGCCGCTTGTAGCGCAAGGCGCGAAGTTACCCTCGCGGTCGTTCAAGGGCGCGGCCATCTTGTTTGCATGACGTATTTCCGTTTCCGGGTGCGAAGTGTAATCTCGCAAAGTGTGCGGCCCGCCAGTACAATTTCGTGAGTGTTCGCGAGGAACATCTCGGGCGAACTTACCCGCTCGGTCGTGAACGGGCGCTGCCATCTTGTTTCTCATTCATTGCTATGGTTCTGGGCATGCTTCTTGTATCCTCTCTAAATCTCTGCCATCCTTTGCTTGTTTGAAGTTTTTTTTGATCTATTTTACTTATTATCTATCCCTCTATTTTTCTAGCCCTATATTTTTGTGTTTACTGCTACTTTGTGTTAATTTTAAACTACTTTTTTAAACTCTTTTCTTTTCTTCTCTTCCATATTCTATTTTCTTTATTCCTTTCCGCCAAGACCATGGTGAAGGGAGCCGGGAAGCATCCCGAGAAGGGGAAGGGTCCCGCACCCCGTGCCCGGCTCCCGTGCTGGCGTTTGAGGGGGGAGACAGTCGCAACCCGGGAGATTTTCAGCCCGGAGGAGGTGGGCACACCAGTGTTCTATGTACAGCGCCACCTCCCCAGGACCATAATGGCAGGCGGCAAGATCGGAGGCGGGTACGGGATGCGGGATCGCCGGAAGTGGTGGGATAAGGTGTGCCGGGCCATGTACCACCACTCTCGGGTCCGGCGCACCTACAACCAGGCCACCCACCACTGGACAGATGTCCTGACCCATGAAAGAGAACTGCTCGACCTGCTTGGCCTCGAGATCCCCGGGCTTGGTGAGTAGTAGTAGTAGCTATTTCTTTACTACTCTGTTTTCTCCTGCTGTGTTATTATATTGCTTTTTTGTTTTTTACCAAGAGCAATAATGCTGCTCATTACATTGTAGGTATATTATATTTCAAAATCTTCTGTGCATTTCAGGTGCACTGCTCTCCTTCTCAGTAGTGTTGCTACTATGCTTATTTGTTTTCGATTTTGTGTTCATTTCATTGGCCTGTGAAATTATGTATGAGTGTAGTTTAAAGAACTGCATAATGCTACACACTAAGGTTCAGATGTTTAATTACCGGCGCATCCCTGCAAAGTAGCAGGGATGCGCCAGTAATTGTGCGCCACGCCACTATCACCCATGGTGCGCCGTATTTACAATGCGGCGCACCATGGGACCAAAACGTCACCAAAGCGTTACGCATCTGTGCCGTAAGGGCGGCGCATTGCTGGAGTTGCGTCGCAACCATGGTGCAGCTCCATCAATTCTCTGGGGTGCCCTATCTCCCCAATGCTGCGCCAAGCCGTACGTCTGCTTCAAGCAGGCGCAGGGTTTGAGTCACGCATCATTGTCGTTAAAGTGAGTGATTGAAATCTTGTAGATTTCCCTCAGCCACTTTTAGGATGCGTTCCTGCGCAGGAACGCCCTCCCTTGCGCCGGAACGCCCCCTGATGGCGCAGGGCTTTACAACGTGATGCATCTCCCATATGCGCCACGTTGTTAATATACGCCGCACCATTGCACCTCTTTTGTGCTGCCGCTGCATCACAAAAGTCACGCAACAATGGAGCAAAAGAGCCGCAAGGGGCTTCTAAATCGGCCCCTACAGACTCAAGTTCAGTCCTTCCTTTGTACACATGGCGATAAGAAGAAATAGTGGTGGTGGATTGATAGTTTGAGTATTTTAATGACTGGTTAATGTAGTAGGAAACTTTAGTGTTGTCGCTGATCTGCAATCATGATGGACTTTGGCTGTCACTTCGCGTGCTGCGGACTGCTGCCTGCCAATCCTAGGCAAACCTTTTTAGTACTTTGTGTAGTGAGTTACATAAGAAGTTTCCAATTCGATGGTCCGCAAATCAAGCAATACTAATAACGTAGTAGACCACATGAGATTGGTCAATAATATATCCCGTAGAATAGTTGTCTATTTGCTATTTCGCCAAAATATTTTGTTAGTTCTTTTGAAATGTTTGATTTGGTTGACAAATATCATCCATGTTTTCTGTTTTTCTTTCTTTCATGTTGTACATCAGCTTCCCCCAGGGGCAAGAGGAGGACACAGGAGGAGGAGGAGGGTGCTGTTGAGGATGCAGGCCAGGATCGGGCAGGCGAGGGCTCCTTTGCTGGCCCCAGTAAGTTTTAATTTTAATATAGAGTACTTATTTTTTCCCAGCGTTCCTCATTCGATTTTTTTCTAAATCGTCTTTGATATTCTTGTAGACTGGATCTATATTCTTATCCTGCCTCGACTATGACTCCGTGTGGTATTACTAGATTATTCTTATTAGTCTGTCTGTGTAGCTAACTAAGATTGCACATTTGGCAATTCCATTGGACTCCCATTCTAGTCAGCAATAGCTCTATGCACAGAGTGCAGTCCTCTGGGATTGTCCATAATGTCTTTTCAAGTCTTCTAAATGTTTATGCTTTGACAATTGCCAACAATAAAAAGGTGAATGACCACCAAGAAAGAATAAGATACTACTTTACTTTTGGTTTGGATAGGAGGACAATCCATTCTACTACTGTTGCAGGGGCAAATCTGCACAAACAGAACTATGGACACTAAATAATGCATTGCTTAGCTTATCAATGATAATAGGTGCTGTTAGACTTTCCACATACCTCAGTGATAACAGACTTTGTAGTTGAACCCCCAATCTCCTTACTGACTAGATAGTGTGGCAGAGTCATTTAGCTCCCAAAGTCACCGATGATTATGATTATTCCCCAATGATGTCAGAGGCACGGACTCATGCTTGTAAAAATTGCAAAACCTTTAGCTCATCCACTCTAGTCTGGAGGACCAAAAACCACAGAGTCTATTTAAATTTAAAAGCTTTATTAAAAGTAAACACATTTATTAAAATCAAGTTTGTCATAAAAGTAAACGTTTAACTGAAAAAGGAAAAGTGCTTAGTGCTGACGATTAATTGGACACATTTCTTGTGGTCGAGCCGAGCTCTCACCTGGTTTGAACTTGATCCTGCTTGTGTTCTTAGAAGTCAAGCTTCTGTCTGTTCGGAGAAAAAGTGGTGCGTGTTAAAAATAAAAGGCAAGCATTCATCAGTTGTGCCAAAAAGTGCAGCAAGACAACAGCCTTCCCTGGAAAAAGGGACATTTTTACTTTAGAGTAGACAGTCCCAAATTATTACATTGTATACTGTTTTTTTCACATTTCTTTATTCCTCCTAGACCAAATATTATATAGTAGTGAGTGGTGTATTCTAACTTTATTAAATGTACTTTGTAGGTGGAACATCTGGAAGCGGGGCTAGCGCGGTGGTGGTGGTGGCAATGGACGAGGACAACTCTGGGGAGGAGGCGGTGGAAGTGCCGGACAATTTTGTGGGGGATGACACAGTGGTGGCAGCTATATATTCCTTACTTATTGAGATTGAAGACTGCAGAGTGTGCTTTTTGCACGGGTGTATTATAAATAAACCAGGTAGTAGCCTCCTCTAAATGTACTTCGACTTAGCTGTGAAGTTTTTGGCGAGAAGAATCCCAATCAGATCTGAGATGAACTTGATGGATGGGATGAACGAAAAGCGAAAGAAGGGTGTAAGTAAGTGTGGAAGGACGAGAAATGTAATGATGACTGGCAAAGAAGAATGATATGTGTTTGCTTGGTCCCGGAGGTGGCTGGGAAGGAAAGAATATGGTATGGTGCATGGCTGGGTGAATGATGAAGCAAGGATGGGTGGAAGGAGAACAGCCTGGGTGGGTGAAACAGAAACTGTATGTGTGCATATACTTTGAATGGATGGATGCCTGGATCATTCATGGTATGTGTATCTAGAGAGAGTAGACGGTCACTGAATGAACTAAGTGTTACTTTGAAGAGCATGTAACACCAAACCCGCACGTCCGTTCCAGTGTAGTAAAGGCAAGGAAAAGAAGTTGTAATTTTGTCCAAATACTACCATGAATAGTAGCAGTAGTTTGTATTGCAACTGCAAGCACAGCATATATCCGGTTATTACGGTGGACACTCCCTACCTCACTTAATAACTTTAGTTTAGTATTAGTACTTCATTCATGTGTGGGTGTATCACTGTTCACTCAATAATAAGCAAAGCACCTAAAGTCATCCCATATGTCATCAAATACATCCCATGTGAAGTGATAGATAATCAGATGATTTAGCTTCTTCATTTTCCTTTTCTAATACTCATTTGCACTGTAGGGTGAAAGCTAAATTAATTAAGCAGTAGCCCTTTTAACAGAGTATTCTCAGTGCCACCCGTAATAGAAAAGTAAGAGCTTCACCACCTGCTTGTACTGGACCGGTACAGTAACGCAAGTCTGTCTCACTCACCATGGTGTGCTTCATTTTTTCTGGGGTGCAAGTTCACTGCGCTGGCATTATGCCGGCTTGCATAAGATAACGTTCCTAAACAAGAGAGAAGAAGAAGAATAAGACTGGTGTACTGTCATAGTCGACTGTAATGGAAGTCCATAGTGCTCGTAGAATTTGTTCCTTAAACTCCCACTAATGTTAGAGCAAGGATGAAGAAGTCGGAGGTTACATAGATACTGTCCTCAATAGTTATATACTGTGCTTTCAATTTGCTACTTGTACTGTGACAACTTTCTGCTCAATCATTTTGTGTTAATCTTAAGGAGCATTGGTTACAGACTATGTCTTTCTTTCTTCATGTAGTTGCTCCTTCCAAATCCAAGAGACCATCAAGGAGGAAGGAGCTGGCTCGAATGGCCCGGCAACGGAGGCTGGATGCCATTGTCGCTGAATATCGGCGGCTGGTGGCCCTGGAGGAGGAGGAGACGCAGTCTGGTACTACAACAAGTGCTCCAGCGGTACGGAGCTGTGCTACCAAAGCCAAACGCCACCGCCGGGCAGCAAAGACAGCAGCTGCCCCCCACAGGATTTGGAAGGCACGCCGGCGCCGCTTATCCCTCAGACTGTCCTACCTGGAGCAGGAGGTCCTGAACTATAAGAACTTGGTGGAGGGCCTCCGCTTTGAACATGCCACCCTCCGCAAGGAGCATGATGCCCTGGCTGCTAAAGTCAACAGCACCCTGCCATAGTGTCCCTTGCCTCTTTTTTAGAGACTTTTGGGGGGTGGGAATTGGGAGTTGGGTTTTTGGGGACTTTTGAAGGACAATCGTTGGGGTTAGGGAGGGTCTTGCGGGAGATTATTTTGTTAGGGCTATAAAAATATACTTTTTGAAACTTTATCTGACCATACCTGTTTTTTACTGCTTTTGAGTCTGGTGGGTGGGGGTTTAACAGTAAGTTTGTTTTCCTGAAAAGTCCTAGGACTTTAGTAGTACTACCGTCAATCTCTCGTCTCTCCTAATACTCCATTACCTCCAACCAAACGCTTATCTTACCTGTAATTTCAGTTTGAAAGTAGGGCTAGGCCCAGGGCCGGCTCCACGGGAAATGGCGATTAAGGTTGCAATCCAGGGCGGCTGAAATTTCCTCCTCATTGTGGTGGTACTAGTGGTGTGACACAGTGGCAGTTGCATGGCTATGGAAAAAAAGAAAATGAAACCTGGTTTGTCCTTACTGTAGCATTACAACGGTACGATAGAGAATATAGCAGGTGACAGTACACTAGACTACAACAGTGCCACAATGTAGCCTAACAAATGGTAAAGTATTTATAGTATAACTTGTACTTGTGTAGGATTTCTTTGACATTGGCTAATACTATTAGAAATAGCACTGAAGCTGAGTAAGTCTAGAATATATCCTCGGATTCCTTCACCAGCCTGTTGCTATGACCTTATCCTCCCCAGCAAGTGTGTGGAATTATTGATGTCATTTAGTCACACATCAAGCAAAACCACACAACCCAGGGGAAGAGGGTTAGGGTTTGTAAAATAGATAGGAATGGGGGTT
This sequence comes from Lissotriton vulgaris, assembly GCF_964263255.1. Taxonomy (NCBI): domain Eukaryota; kingdom Metazoa; phylum Chordata; class Amphibia; order Caudata; family Salamandridae; genus Lissotriton; species Lissotriton vulgaris. The sequence continues at coordinate 496,764,948 of NC_141695.1, read as the reverse complement.
TCTTTTTGGGTAGGTTTTGTTGATAAAAAAAAAAAAGCACAGAATGGACAAACAATAATTGAACATGAAGAAATGTTTGGGTACAAAGCTAACCATAAATCTTTAATGTGACATATAGGAAGTGCATGCACTACTGAATGCATTGTTACAGAAAAGTAAGTAGTACTTTCGACAACCGTGAATGCCAGAATGCGACAGTACAGGGCTACATTAAATTAGGTTTAAAAAATAGCTGAAGTAAAACCTATAGAATGGCTGTAGGGATCAATTTAGAAGCAGAGAGAGATCCAAGAAATGCAGTCACACACACTCATTGAATAAAAGAATGGATACTGTATCTGTATTGTTGTAGTTGTCCTGTTGAATTTGGTAAGTAAGTTGCATGCAGCAAACAATTCCTCTTATTAGCTACACTCCTCCATTCCAGCTGACTCTTCGTCCATCAATGTTGGTGGCCAGAAGACACCCTGTCCACTGCCTGCCTGGCGGATGCTGAATTGCGGCTCGCTAATGTGAAGCCTGACTCTATCCTTTTTTCCCCATTGCAGACTGAAACCCGGCCTGTAATTATTGAACGAAAAACAGCACAGATAAATAAATATAAGGTATGTACGCTGTGTAGTGCAAAAAGTCACACTTTGATTTTCCTAATAGACAGTACAACATTTTTGAAAGTGCGTACTCTGTCTGAGTCACCTTTTCAAGGATAAATAAGTATGGGCAAATTAATTTAGCGGATCTTTCCCCTCAAGCTAGGTGTACTGTAAACTGTGTTTTAGAACAAAATTAGACCTTCCCAGCAGTGCTCCCACCCAGAGCCTTACTAAAGCTAGTTGCAAAAATGTAGAAGACCCCCAATCAGATCTCAAAAAACGAGGCCTAGCAGAAAACTGGTGACAAAGCGTACTTTGAAAGTAAAAGTAGGCCCAAATACCCCCTTACCCACCGTGGATTGTATTCAAACCACTTGCAAGCAAGCAAAGTATCCATAGCCAGCATCGCTCCAAGTCTCGAAAACCCCCCCACCCAAACACATGCAATAGAAATACTGCTAACCCTAATGAGCCATAAGTTAAGAATAGTGGCAGAGGCTTTCTTTAACTATGCTAAATCCCTCCTTTCCCACCATGGATTTTCTTCAAATGACTTGCAACCAAAATTACACATTCTCACGAGTGCTCTAAGACCCCAGAACTCAGTTGCAAAAATCTAGAACACCCCAAAACACATGCAATCCTGCTGCTAGGGCTAACCCTAACGAACCCTAAGTTACAAAAAGTGCCAAAAGGCTTTTCCTTATGGATTTTGTCCCAACCACTTCTATCCGGTATTAGACCTTCCCAGGAATGCCCCAAGACCTGCCAACCCACCCGCCAAAAAGCAAAACACCCCCAAACAGCCCAAAAGCAAAATCTCATACTTACAATATTTCTCGGCCTTCGGTCCAAACGCGCTGTGTAGCTAGGCCATAACTCGAGTTTACCACCACGGATTTCCTGAAAAGCAAATGCAATCAAGATTAGAGTGTCCCAGCAGTGCTCCCAGACCCCGAAACTCACCCACAAACAGCCGGAACCCCCCCAAAGAGCTCCTCAAAGGCAAGCAAGTCAGCAAAAACACAAAAAAATTTCCGCCTCTGATTTGGTCCAAACCACTTTTATCCGGTATTAGAGCTTCCCAGCAATGGCCCCAGAGCCGTCAACCCAGGAGAAAACGAGTAGAAGACCCCCAAACAGCCAAAGAGCAAAAGTACAAAAATGGGGACAGTCATTTTTTTGCCAATTTCCCAAATCACTCCGCGCGCGCTCTGCAGCTAGGCCCTAACTCCCCTCTGCCACCATGGATTTGCTTCAAACCTCTTGCAAAGTAAAGTATCCATAGCCAGCAGTGCTCCCAGACCCCGAAACCCACCCACAAACACCAAGAAGCCCCCCAAACAGGCCCCCAAAAACGCTACATTGAGCAAAAAGTCAGAAATAGCAACAAAAAAAATCAGCGTGGATTTTGTCCCAACCACTTCTATCCGGTATTAGACCTTCCCAGGAATGCCCCAAGACCCGCCAACCCACCCGCCAAAAAGCACAACACCCCAAAAAGCCCCAAAGCAAAATCTCATACTTACAATATTTCTCGGCCTTTGGTCCAAACGCGCTGTGTAGCTAGGCCATAACTCCGGTTTACCACCACGGATTTCCTGAAAAGCAAATGCTATCAAGATTAGAGTGTCCCAGCATGCTCCCAGACCCTGAAACCCACCCACAAACACCAGGAAGCCCCCCAAACAGGCCCCCGAAAACGCTACATTGAGCAAAATGTCAGAAATAGCAAAAAAAAATCCGCGTGGATTTTGTCCCAACCACTTCTATCCGGTATTAGACCTTCCCAGGAATGCCCCAAGACCCGCCAACCCACTCGCCAAAAAGCACAACACCCCCAAACAGCCCAAAAGCAAAATCTCATACTTACAATATTTCTCGGCCTTCGGTCCAAACGCGCTGTGTAGCTAGGCCATAACTCGAGTTTACCACCACGGATTTCCTGAAAAGCAAATGCAATCAAGATTAGAGTGTCCCAGAAGTGCTCCTAGACCCTGAAACTCACCCACAAACAGCCGGAACCCCCCCAAAGAGCTCCTCAAAGGCAAGCAAGTCAGCAAAAACACAAAAAAATGTCCGCCTCCGATTTGGTCCAAACCACTTTTATCCGGTATTGGAGCTTCCCAGCAAAGGCCCCAGAGCCGTCAACTCACCCGCAAAGAAGTAGAACACCCCTACAATTGCTGAGTCTTTCTTCATTGGGCGTAATCCAGCCCTCTGCTTTGATGGAAATAGGAGTCTGGAGGAGGAGGATAGAGGAGCATGTTCTTCTGAACTTGTGAACCTGAGGAATGCAGACTGCTGCACCTTCAAATCAATAAGCAAACAAGTGAAGACAGTTCTGCTGATGGGCTTGTTTTTGTGATTAGGTGATTAAAGTTTGAATTATATTAACTGTGCACAACAAAGAAAGACAGACACACAGGAATGAAAGTGAATAAGGACGAAAAAGAAAGTTATTGATTCATTGTCTCATTTTCAGGGCTCGGTGTTAAGGTCCAGGAATAAGAATGAGGCTTTGTCTTCATACTCTGCGAATTCAGGCAGGGTGAGCTCAGTGTCACCTGACAGAGTAGAAATTCCCTCATCTACGTTGCTGTCCACCTCGTCTTCATCCGGCGTGCTTTCTCGTACTCTGTAATCTGGTGGTATGAGGTGCTGATTCATCTTGATCATTGTTAACCTCTCCACATTTTTGGGCGAGAGGCGGCTCCGTTTGGGAGTTACAATGGCACCAGCAGCACTGAAAACATGTTCAGAAGACACGCTTGCGAGTGGGCAAGACAAGTAGTTTAAAGCCAGGTTGGAGAGCTGTGGCCACAATTCTTTTTTCCCATGCCAATACGCCAATGGGTCAGCATTAACATAGACCTCTGTTGAGTCATTCAGATAGTCCTTCACGATCGACTCAAGGTCCTCCTCCAAGGTTCCTCCACTTTGCTTAGCTGTTGCTGTGACCTTTTGAGAACCAAACCCAAGCCGAGCTAGCCAATCTTATTCAGCCTCCAATGTTTCTGTTGTGTCTGGTGCAGATGATCCGGTTGCCAGTGTCTTTAACGGCTGAGAGGTCACTTGTGCCACAGCTGCAGAAGTGGATTGTTTTGACTGCCGATGGCCTGCTGATGCTGATGTACTGCCTTTTACTTCAATTTTCTGCCGTTCTCTTTCAAACCTCTTGGCTGACAAGGCTAGCCAACGTTTGTACTTTGGAACATGTTCATCATCAAAAGGAAAGAATGCTCGGACTGCCAGCGCCTTTTTGTAGCGTGGATCCAGAATTGTAGCACAAATGTAATGCTGGTTTGACTGGATCGTTTTAAGACGTTCATCACCTTGTAGGCGCTCTAATAATTTCTCCGCCAAAACAAAAGGGTCTTTGTTTTTTTCATCTTTTTGAAACACAGAACACACCTCCTTCAGTTGGTGCTCCAGCATGTAAAACAATGGGATAGCTTTTCCCAAATTGCAGTCCTCCTTGCTGACTGCACGCGTGAAGACCTCAAAAGGACGAAGCATGCATGTCAGGCTTTTAACTATGTCCCATTGCTCCACACCCATCCTCAGGTCCTTCTGAGCTGTACCCTGTGTTAAGAAATATTGATCGAGTACCGTATACTGCTCATACAGGCGCTCAAGCATATAGAAGGTTGAGTTCCAACGTGTTGCCACCTCCTGGATGAGTGCTTTCACTGGCATTCGACGTTCATGTAGCTGGCTCCTCAGATGCTTCCGGGCCTTAAAAGAATGGCTGAAATGGTTGCACATTTTTCGGCAGGTCTCCACTACCTCGTACGTTGGACTGTCTTTATCACTCAAGAATTTTTTGACAACCAGGTTTATACAGTGCGCCAAACACGGCACTCTGAAATACTGACCCAGCTCCATGGCCTTAACTACATTGGCGCCATTATCTGTGGCAACATAACCAATCTGGCGTTTTTTTGGGGACAGCCAGTCAAGGACCTTTGTGTTAAACTCATCCAAAATGTTTTGTGCTGTGTGACGTTTCTCCAAACCAAACATGGCTAGTGTTGCATGTTTCCGAGCAGCTTTAAAAACTTGGTCCGGGTCAACACCTGCGTTTAGCTTTGCTTTAACCCCTGAAAAAGAGACCCAGTGTGCAGTGATGCACATGTAATCAGCGCCTGCGCCACTGGTCCACATGCCTGTTGTCAGATGTATAGTGTGAACAGCACTCTTCTGCAAAGCTGCCCCAATCACCTCCAGCACATCTTCATGTAGTGCTGGAACCGCAACTCTGGCAAAATAGAACCGGCTAGGAACCTTCCATTTATGGCAAAGCACTACCACTAATTCTAGAAAACCAACCCCTTCTACAAAAGAAAAAGGGAGAAGGTCCAGAGCTAGCATTTTAGTCAGCTTAGTGTTATACAAACGCGTCAGTGGGTGGTTGTGTTCATATTTCGCTTCTGTAAACAACATCTTTTTAATGTTGCCCTGGACCAAGCATTTACGGGATGATGATGATATCTTCGACCCAGTTACGCTCGCTGATGAACTTTTTCGCATTGGTGTTTCACTCTCTCCCACACTCTTAGTGTGGCTCACATGGGGTGTGCTGCTGACAGGGGTACTGGGTGTAAGAGAAGTGTTTGACACGTCTTCTTCCTCCTCGTCATCATCAGATGAAAAATCAACATTTTCATTACGTGCCATTAGGGCTTCCTTGATCGCTTGTAGGTGCGCAAACAATTGGACAGGGTGCTGTCTCTTAAGATGACCTCTCTGGCCTCCGGTACCATAGTTGGTACCACACTTACCACAACTAACTGCAACCTTACAAATGCTACAAATGGCGAAGTTTTCCCTTTTTGGGCAAACACTAAAGAAGTCCCAAGCTGGGGACTTGAATTGTCTGTGGGGGCCGGAGGAGGCGGGGATACTGGTAGCGGTGGTCTTGCTGCTAATGTCAGATGAAGTGGAGGATGTGGATTGCCGAACTTTAGTACGTTGTGCACTTTCACCACCACTAATTGAGGTTGAGGTGGATGGAGGTCCCTTCTTGCGAGGAAGAAATATGAAAGCGGTAGGTGTTGGTGTACTAGTTAACTCCAATGATTGTTGTGTTTCCATTGCCTCCTCGTCGACATCATCACGCTCAGCAGCTTCTCGGGCTAGGGTCAAAATGTTTCTTTGCTGCATGCCTGCTGGGGCTGCAGTGACCTTTATGATGACTGGCTCGTCGTCGTGAGAGGCTTCATCAGCAGCAGTATCCGTCACTTCTTGTTGAGCCTCATCACACTCCATAGCTATGAGTTTTTCGACGACCTTCCTTTTACGCTTAGGTACCTTTGTCAGATCATGGTGTGCCTCACTCTCAGACGGCCGTGATGGTTCCCAATCTTCATCCAGATCATCAGAAGGAGGTGGGCTTGCTAGGGATGTGGAAGACAATGAATGATCATCAGGAGGAGTGGCTTCCTCAAATGATACCTCGGTTTGATTGTTGTTTTCCTGATGTGCCCCTACTTCGGGAGGAACAACTATTGTGGGCACTTGTGACCCTCCATGCACCTCTGCTTGTGCATCCCCTTGCCCTGCCTCTCCTTCCACATGTACTTGGGCTTGTACTTGCACATGTGGTTGTTGTTGCGGCTGTGGTTGTTCAACACTTGTTGGAGTTCTGGACTTTTTGGTATTCTACTATCCAGAGGTGTCAGGGACAACACCCGAAGACCCCTGAGTTCTACCTGTCTCGGTGCACAAATAAACAGAAACACGGGCTTCTCGATGGTGGCGTCAAAGACCAAAGGTTTATTACTGCAGGGACACAGAAGTCACAGAAACTACACACGGGCAGATTCTAGGAGCCTGTTCGATTTGTACCAAGTGGGTTGCTCCTTAAATACAGAATTTTTAGCTAGGGGCAAAATTCTTCACATGTTGGTATGTTTCTAAACCTTTATGTCCTAAACAATAAATATTTGGCATTACACAAGAATCGTCAACAATATCTGATGTCAAAACATTACAAACGAGGGGTTCCCACTGTTCCATCATAATCCCATGTCAACTTTTCATTCAAGAGCCGGACCGCCTCATCGTAAATTTCGTTACCTCCCCCTAATAAAGGCCCAGAAGGAAAAGAGCAGAGCCAGGTGCCAAAGATAGAAAAGCAGGATAAGAGATGTTTGTGGGTTGTAAATGGGCAAGGCTACCAGCTTCGGCCGCCTAATCATGATCAGGCCAACGAACACGAGAACCAGTATAGCAGGACTGGCCTCAGGCTGGGGAGGCAGCTTTTGCCGAGTCATGCGGCCACAGCGTTTCTGTTCTAAAGTGCACGTGTCACTAGCAAGGTGAATCGCTGGCTAAAGCTTACGTGTCCTTAAATGAAATGGGTTGATCAGAGGTCACTGCGGGTCCATTGACTATGTGAGGGCAAGGAAACAAGATGGATGCCATGATCTAAAATGGATGCCATCGGTGTATCAGAAATGTGGTTATAACAGGAGTGCTCTTGCTCGTAACATAGCGAAAACACCAGGATATGCTAAATGGATCATTTGCGGTTCATTGGTACCAAAATTATGAGTTTACGACAATGTTGAAAACACGGGTTCAAATCGTCACGGAACCTCAGACCCTCCTTTTGCCCTTACATAGGCAATTACTCAGTCTATGTCAGAGTCTATCTCGATGTTCATTAGGTCAGTGATATGTTGTTGCATCATCATCCTTTCTCGTACCTTGTCTCCAAACACAGGTGGTTTTCTAAAACAGGTTGCAGCACAGAGGCTACATAAAGCGGGACCACATTGGATAATAAGGCAGCACGAGAATAGGAATACTAGGATAATACCAATGACCATCAGAACCTTCCATCCCCACGCTGATATTAGAGTCCAGAGCCATTCCATTAAGGACCAATTTCCCTTGTCTACGTGAATAGAGTCGGAAATCTTGTGTAGCTTGGAGATCGCTTAGCATTATTGGGGATAAAAACACAGCAGCTCGATTGGATCATTCTGCATACCCCACCTCGATCTGCAAGTATTACGTCAAAAACCATACGATTCTGTAACGTCATGAGACGATCCGCATGGAGCTCAGCTGTTAAGTTACTAAGGGCACCAGCAGTTTCTGTAATAGTAGATTCAACTACCCGTGTTAGCTGACGTAGATTTCTACTATTGGCCATAGGCCCCCAAAACGGAAGGAAACCTTTGAAAAAGTCTCCGGCTTCCTGACCAGCGGTATCTTCTTTGCTGAAAACACCTCTTGCTACTCTGGCCTTGTGATAATCTGGGGAAGCAGTGTACGTCGGAGGCAATAGTCGAGCAAAATAGCATGAACCTGAAAAGTCAGCAGGCAACCATGTATATGCCCTATCCTGACAGATGAAGTAGGTACCCTTAGCAGTGAGAAAGGCAGGGGAAGAGCTAGACGGATACACATAAGTCTCAACGCAGTCACTCTTCCCTAGCCGAGCTCTTGGATTTCTCCCATTACCTTGCAAACAGACTTGACCTCGGTGAGGCACGACCCAAACTGGAGTGGAGCTCTTACGCTTGCTTTCACCCAAACTAATGCGATACTCTGTAGAATTCCAACTCAGATATACTCGTAGTTCATCCCTAGGATAAGATGGGGTGTTATTGATGTCTTTAATCATGTCAATGATTCCCTTGACTAGAGCTTTATTAGCGGAGTTATATTTAGCGGAACGTGGTGGACGCGGGGGATAGGTCTCAAGGGCATAGACAAATATAGTCTGAAAGGCCTGAAATGATCCATTATAGCTAAAAGGCAAGACCAGATAGGGAATGACTTTATCCATAGTGTGTGGTATCAATCCACATACCCAACAGTCTGTTGTGTTAACTACCAGTTGGTGTTGATGCAAGAGTTGTACAAAAGTGTTATTTATGAATTCTGAGCGTCGAGCTTGCTCATGTTCAGGGAACGGGTGAAAAGAATGGTAAGAAGCAACAGTAGAAGAAACAAGATCAAGGAGAGGTACTGTACTTGTTATCGGTGCAAAAATTAAATGTACGCCAAAGACGATTCCACCCACCAACGTTATTAAAACAATCAAAAACGTAATTACACATTGCATCAGAAAACATTTGTTATGAAGAATCTTGTAGAGTCTATTTCTGCGAACATAAATTACATTCTCTCGGTGCAGCTCAGGAAGCTCCATCTTCTACAACCGCTCGCGACCACTGATGATATGTACGTAGTTGAAAATGCCTCTATCAGCCCTAGGAGTTCCCAGAACTAACAGAAAGACCGACCTTGTGTCTGCCCCCCGCAGATTCAACTAGGCACAAAGCCACGACCCTACGGCTACCCAGACGGCAAGGTAATTAAAACAACAAAATATACTTAGAGAAATACAAAATATTAGCAAACTTCCTGGCTGGAGGCAATGTATCAAATTAAAATATGAAAAATAGGCAGTTTCCTGCTTTATTTGTCCTTAAAATGAGAACGGAGGTTGTATCTCAGTTTTCCTGACTGTTTTCAGCAGGAGTTACAATGTTCGAGTCCGCAGATGGCAAGTGTTCGTTTCATGCAGAGGACAAATGTTCAGTGTTCAAAGGAACAGTTTCAGAAGGGGAGTCAGAGTTCGGTGAATCAGTAATTAATTCTGCATCGCTGAAAGGAATGTATCTAGGAACTGGTTCTGTTTCAGAGGCACCAATTCCTTTTCTCACCCAGTTATCATAAGGAAGTGGAAGGGGTACACGCTTTGCATGTGTCGCGTGGATCCAATTCTTTCTGCCAGCCACACGTATAGCATTCCTTGTCGCCAAAAGTACTTGAAATGGTCCGACAAACTTCGGTTGTAGATTTCTGGTCCGTCCAAAGTTCCTGATGACAACTTGGTCGCCGGGTTTCAGCTGATGACCTGGACTTTCCGGTGGCTTTGGCAATGCATCGAAAACCTGTTGGTGAATGAGACTCAATTTAGCAGTCAAGTCAAAAAGGTAATCAATTAGCATTGGATATTCCAGTTGTTTAAACTCTTTCGGTCTAGGTACCCCCCAAACGTTTGCAGGTCGACCGAACACAATCTCATAAGGGCTAAGCCCTACTCGAGAATGTACAGTCGCTCTTGTGGATAACAGAGCCAAAGGTAGTGCGTCTGGCCAGGACAGGCCCGTGGAGGCTTGTATCTTGGCCAGCTTCAGCTTGAGGGTGCCATTGTAGCCTTCAACTAATCCAGCAGACTGGGGGTGATTCGCACTGTGAAATTTTTGTTTAATATTTAAACCTGCACACACACTCTGCATAACTTTCCCTACGAATTCACTTCCGTTATCTGACCATACAATCTGTGGCATACCATATCTGGGGAAATATTCTTTTAGAAGGATTTTGGCAGTGGACAGGGCAGTATTGTCTTTCAGTGGATATGCTTCGATCCACCTCGAAAAAGCACAGACTACCACTAGAACGTACTTGAGGTTGTTACAACGATCCATGTGAATGAAGTCTAACTGAATCACTTCGAAGGGGCAAGAAGGAGGAGCGAAGTGACCAGCGGGTGTGGGGATTCCCTTGCCAGGATTATGCATCAGGCATATCATGCAATTTCTCACCACTCTTTCTGCACACTTACTAATTCCATCATTCTTCTAGACTGGAGCCAACATCTTACAAATCCCTTTAGAACTGATGTGCGCTGCTCCATGCGCCACCGCAAGCACTTACGCATCAGGCAACATCCACCGCTGCTGTTCCGACAAATCAATCCAACACCCATTCGAGTCCAACTTACCCATGTTCTCTTTCCATGCAAGCTTTTCCTCTTCAGTCGCTTCTTCCTGAATTGCTTTCACACTTTCCACTGTATCCTCACACATTCCTGATTCAGTAATCCATCTTGCAGACGTTGCAACATACATTCTACTCATCGTATTTCTAGCTGTTTGTTTAGCGGTCTCATCAGCAAAAGCATTTCCACGCCCAACATCATCCGTGATTGCTCGATGAGCACTGCACTTCACAATCGCAACTTCAGTCGGCAAGGTTAGAGATTCCAACAGGTCATTGACTAGCTGACCATGTTGGATCTTAGTCCCATGGGACGTAATGAAACCTCTTTCCTTCCACAAACGGCCAAAACTATGGGCAACGCCGAACGCGTACTGGCTATCTGTGAACACATTCACTCTCTTTCCCTTAGCTAAAACACGCGCTCTTGTCAATGCAATTAATTCTGCAGCTTGGGCAGAATTCTGACTCACTCTTGCAGTCTCCACAATTGTACTCAAAGTCGTTACTGCGTAGGCAGCTGTTACATCACCATTCTCCCATTTAAAACAAGACCCGTCAACATACAACGTGCCATCTGGTTCTGATAATGGAGTGTCTTTGAGATCAATCCGTCCCTTTGTCTCTTCCTCGGTTCTGAAACAACAGTCGTGAGGCTCAGAATCACTCGACTCCTGACTAGTCGGCAACAATGTTGCTGGATTCAATACATTGCATCTTTTAATCTGAATATGACTTGCTAACAGTGTCAGCTCATAGCCTGATAATCTAGCGCTGGTAAGGTGTTGTGTCTTGGTTCGGTTCATGAGTGTGTCCACAGCGTGAGGAACCATGACCACTAGCATGTTGTTCATGACCAAACCAGCAGATTGTCGAATGGACGCTGCTGCTGTAGCTCTCAAGCAACTAGGCAACGCTCTGGCTACCGGATCTAATGTTGATGAAAAATACGCACAAGGGCGTTGTTTATCACCAAATCGTTGCGTCAGAACACTCAACGCGCAACCTTCTCTCTCGTGGACATAGAGAGTAAAAGGTTTACTGTAGTCGGGTGTACCCAATACAGGAGCTGAACACAATGCATTTCGTAACTCAGAGAAACTTTGCTGGCATTCGGCAGACCATGGCACCGGACTCGGAACACCTTTTCCAGTCAAGGCCACCAATGGTTTTGCCAAAAGAGAAAAATTTGGGATCCATTGCCTACAGTATGAAGTAATACCTAAAAAGGCACGCACTTCTCTCTGTGTACTAGGAACATTCATCTGCGTAATTGCTTTTATTCTCTCTGGGGTCAACCTTCTTCCCTCCTTTGACAAGAGATGACCTAGGTAGGTCACTTCTTGGCAACAGTATTGCATTTTGGAAGGTGACACCTTGTGATTTAAATTAGACAAATGATGCCGTAAGGAAATTGTAGCTGCTTTGCAAGTTTCCTTGTCATCGGCAGCCACTAGAAGATCATCGACATATTGCACTAAAGCAGAACCAGAAGGAAGTACAAAGGAATCTAACTGACTTTTTAATGCCTGACTGTAAATGGATGGGCTTTCACGATAGCCTTGTGGAGCACGTTTAAACCTGAAGCTTCGGCCTCCTAAAGAGAAGCCGAAAATATCTCTGCTTTCCTCGGCTATCGGAATGCTGAAAAAGGCATTCTTCAAGTTGATAACTGAGAACCATGTGGCTGTAGCAGGAATCAACGTTAACAATGCAGTAATGTCTGGAACCACAGGAAACTGTGGAATCACAATTTTGTTAACCTCTCTAAGATCGATTACAAACCTATAGACTGGAGGCTTTGAAGGATCTGTGCGTTTTAAAATAGGCAATACAGGACTGTTACAGACATTTCCTCTAGTTTCCTCTATTACGTCTTTCTTGATCAAATCTTGCACGATCAATAAAAGCGCACGTTCACCTTCACTAGAGATCTTGTACTGTGGGATTCGTGGAAATTTGACATTTGCTTTCAAAGTGACTACATATGGTGGAATTTCTAAAAGACCAACATCGTTAGGACCAGTCGCCCAAAGAGTATCAGGGAGAGAACGCATCTCAAGTGGGAGCGCATCCATTGACAAATACATCGGGGAGATGATTCTCTTACCTAATGTAAGCTGTACTCCTGCCAGAGAACAGTACAAAGTCACATACAGGCGTTTTAACAAGTCTAAACCAAGCAGATTTTCATTACAACCAGTGGTCAAAATCAGGGGTGCTTTCAATTGACGTGGTCCAACAGAAATAGACAAAGGACCAGATACGGGGTTGTTAACAGGGGCGCCTGAAAAACCTACTGAAATATTTGTTAAGCCAGACAAAGGTGCGCCAGGGAGTTTCGCATGTATGATAGAACTTTTTGCTGCACCAGTATCCAACAGAAACGGTTCGACTACACCTGATGTGGCTACTGCGACATAAGGCCCACTCTGATCTACTGGAACTGATACTACTCCCTCTCTTTGTCCATGGCTGTCCTAGTACTCATTTTGCTGAAATTCCTCACTAACTTCACAGTAGTCTTCAACATGATACTGTTGAGATCTAGTAGGTTGGGCAGACTGTCCGTTTCGCTGATCAAAATAATTAGAAGGGCGATCATTCGTTTGTGGAGGTATAGCACCTCGTCCTCGACCTCTAGAATTTTGCATAGAACCACCACGACCTCTCTGAGCTGCTGCAGCATTGTTTTGTGCTAGTACTGGACACTCATTCTTATAATGACCTTCCTTTTTGCAGTACGCACACTGATTCCATTGGTATTGTGGTCTCTGAGAATTATAGTCTGTCCTCTGATATGGCCCTTGCTGGGTATTTGTCTGATTCGTGCGAGGCGGATATGCTTGTTGCAAAAGGACTTTAGATTTTAAATCTTTTGTTTTCTTATCTGACTTTTCTTTTTCTTCCTTATCCCTATTTTCATAGTACTGAGCAGTTGGAAGTATCTGTGCAGTTGTAGAGACAGCCCACGCACTTTCAGAATCTTTTAATTTATTACTGAGCTCTGGTAACAGATTGTGCACAAATGTATCAACAAATATTCTCTGGCCTCCTTCCGTGCTCATATCCTGACCACTGTGATCTACGAAAGTTTCTTCAAACCTTGTGAAAAAGTCGGAGACACTTTCGTCCTTCTTTTGCCTGCATGCGGACAACTTGTCCCAGTTAACACGCAATGCTGGCATCAGAGTTTTCATTAATTCGATTATTCTACCAGGTAGATCAGCAATTAGAGGTTCGGGTTTAGAACCACCTATTTGTTGACCATCTGCCGCTATTATAGCTGCCCAATCACCACCTAGGGCAACTGGATGATTTTCTTTACGAATTTTAGCCCAAATTGGTTGTGGTACTACGTTGCCAAATAACATGTCAATGTCCGCTAAATTCATAACGCAAGCTTCAACTGTTTGGGCCAACTCTTTGTAATATCCGGCTGGATTCTTACGCGGATCTGGCAAAGCCTGTTTTACTGCTAACACTTCTGCTCGCTTCCACGGAATATGTATCCACACTCTTTGGAATTGGGCCGGAGCGGCTGCAATGCCATGGGCCACATCAGCTTGTACAGCTTCGCGCCAAATTGGCGGAACTTCTCTCATAGGATATTGACGACCTTGTTTCGTACTACGCTTGTCTAAATCTCTTGGTGAACGAAGGGAAGGATCGAATCTAAAATCTAAAATTAATTCCATTGCTTCTTTTATCTCTTGACCAACTATCATACCTGCAGCGAATTTTTGTTGAACTTGGATTAATTCATCCGGTACCTGTTCAGATTTGCTCTCTTCCCATTCTTCACGTAAAAGGGAACACATGACATCAAACACATAGCGCTGTGTCGGTTCCTTCCATTGCATGAATGTATCTAATACATCTCGTACATTATACCTCCCAACTTTCGAAATCCACCTAAGGGCAGTGGAGTCTAAGATTCCACGTTCTTCACTACTAGGGAGCTGACTACGTCTCTGAACGGAATCAGAGACAGGACTTCTAATCAAAGTTTTGTAAAAGGGAGATAGAATATTAGTGACAGAATCAGTGATTCTCCGACGAACAGAAAGCGGAGTCATATAGCTTGCAGAGGTTTGGAGGAGAGTAGTAGTCGGGACAGAGGAAACAGCAACAGTAGGGGTAACAGGCAAAGTAGCTTGTGAAACAACAGGAATCAGCGGTACAGGCATAGGCAGAGGAGCCGGCAACCCTGGAAGAGGGGGTGCCCCTGGAAGAGGGGGTGCCGGAGGAACATTAAGATTAACCACAGGAAGTACAGGAGCTTGATTCGGGGGTGCAGGAGCAGGTATACCAGGCTGTCCAGCAACCGGTAATTGAACATTAGGCAAGGGTGGAGCTGTAGCACCCTGTGCATATGGTGGGGGTGACCTCAACAAGTAAGACAATAGGGGATCCTTTTCAGGATCCTCTACTATCTTAGCTGTACTTGATGGCAAGGCAGGATAGCACTTGTCTATCTCTAAATTACGCTCTCTATTGGCCACCTCCATTGCTTTCTCAGATTCATTGAGTTGCAGCTGCTTGGCAGACTGTTCTAAAGTCAACTCTTGTTCTTTTTGTTCTTTCTTTAACTTTTTAGTTTCTCTCTGTTTGGATTCTTTTCGCCAACAACGGAAAGAATCAAACATTGCCGGCCGGGCTTTCTTCTTAAACAATTTCATTTCTAAATTATCAAGAATTTCAGGTTCAAAACTACCATGCAGTGGCCAACTAAGGACACCGTCTTTTTCCGTGTAGCGGATCCATACCTCGTTATAAGAGATAGGGCCCACACCGAACTTGCAATAAAGATCATAAAGAGGAGTTCCAATCGGAGGAACCAGACATGAGTCCTCCAACCGGGAATCCCTGTTGCAACCAAAACACGACAACATACAATTTTTCCGACTTACCATTTTATAATCCGGAACACAGAACAGACACAAACAAAGGTGCGCACTCGAACCAAGAACTTAGGCCTACCAAAGCGAACAAATGTATCGATACCCAAACTAAACCAAATGATTATCGTAACTAGAACAACCAGTGATAATCTTACGAAACCAAACCAAACCAAGGACTAAAAGGATTGTCCAAACAGGAGCAAACCCTTACGAAGTAACCAAACAACTAGCAACCACTTAATACTTAACTGAGGCACTGAAGACGTCACCAAGGAGAAACCCGTCTTGTCTCACCATACTAAGGGCTGCACCTCGGGTCCAAGACAGGGCGACAGTCAAGGCAGCGGACCACTGCAGCCGTCCGAACGGGAACCCTCGTGAAAGAGAACGTCGGGCCACTTTTGTGATATGCCGGGATCGATGAAGTGGGGCGCCTCCCTCTGGAATCTTCACACGAAGCTTCTCGAACTCTTCAGGCTTTTGGACCGGTACCGAATGACGTCGCCCCACGTTGGGCGCCAATTGGAGTTCTGGACTTTTTGGTATTCTACTATCCAGAGGTGTCAGGGACAACACCCGAAGACCCCTGAGTTCTACCTGTCTCGGTGCACAAATAAACAGAAACACGGGCTTCTCGATGGTGGCGTCAAAGACCAAAGGTTTATTACTGCAGGGACACAGAAGTCACAGAAACAACACACGGGCAGATTCTAGGAGCCTGTTCGATTTGTACCAAGTGGGTTGCTCCTTAAATACAGAATTTTTAGCTAGGGGCAAAATTCTTCACATGTTGGTATGTTTCTAAACCTTTATGTCCTAAACAATAAATATTTGGCGTTACACAAGAATCGTCAACAATATCTGATGTCAAAACATTACAAACGAGGGGTTCCCACTGTTCCATCATAATCCCATGTCAACTTTTCATTCAAGAGCCGGACCGCCTCATCGTAAATTTCGTAACCTCCCCCCAATAAAGGCCCAGAAGGAAAGGAGCAGAGCCAGGTGCAGAAGATAGAAAAGCAGGATAAGAGATGTTTGTGGGTTGTAAATGGCCAAGGCTACCAGCTTCGGCCGCTTAATCATGATCAGGCCAACGAACACGAGAACCAGTATAGCAGGACTGGCCTCAGGCTGGGGAGGCAGCTTTTGCCGAGTCATGCGGCCACAGCGTTTCTGTTCTAAAGTGCACGTGTCACTAGCAAGGTGAATTGCTGGCTAAAGCTTACGTGTCCTTAAACGAAATGGGTTGATCAGAGGTCACTGCGGGTCCATTGACTATGTGAGGGCAAGGAAACAAGATGGATGCCATGATCTAAAATGGATGCCATCGGTGTATCAGAAATGTGGTTATAACAGGAGTGCTCTTGCTCGTAACATAGCGAAAACACCAGGATATGCTAAATGGATAATTTGCGGTTCATTGGTACCAAAATTATGAGTTTACGACAATGTTGAAAACACGGGTTCAAATCGTCACGGAACCTCATTGTCAGATGAGTTACAACAACCTGTGTTGATTCAGGGACATTGCTGCTACTTTCTTGCGATGAGCCAACATCACTGGTCGATGGTGATTGAAGAAGTACACTGACTGCCTCTGCAGCACTCAAGGGCTTGGACTTAAGTTGGCGTGGTGGTGGTGGTGGCGGCACTGAGCCCAATGGAGCGGGGGTGCTGCTCCCAGCTTGGTCCCCAGCAGATCCCGCTGCTGCTGCAGGCGTACTTTTTTTTTTACTCTCAAAAAACGTGGCGGCGGCACACCAGCCTCCTTGGTAACTTGCTTCTTCTGCTCCTTACTGGCAACTTTCTTGCTAGAGGAGCTACGGGGAACTCTTTTTGGGGCCATCTTCTTCAGAGCAGGTCAGAACAGCAGGCCGCAGTTGCACGAGTTGCAGAGTTGTCTGTGGCCAGACGTGACGTCGCGTGACGTTATGCTGCACACACACACCGCTGCCGGATTTCTTCCTGGCACTGGTGGTTCTCTTGAGTCTTGTGCACCTAAAAGCAATGGAAGACAGAGGAACATCAGTTCAGTTATACACCCCCAAAGAAATCGAAAAAACACAGAAAAATCAGCACAATCCCATGCCCTCCATGAAGTTTAAATTTAAGACACCCCACAGAAAGACACATGCAACACTCACTACCCCTGGGCATAAAGGTTGAAAAGTAGGCAAAATGGTTGCAGGCCTAACAACACTGACTGCATTCAAAATGGCCACTTGCCTCCCAGCACATGGCCTGCCTGTACCAGCACTCAAAATGGCCCCCACCCACATGGCCTGTCCCCATGAACACCCCATAAAATCGAAAAACACAGAAAAATCAGCACAATCCCAAGCCATCCAGGCCCTCCATGATGTTTAAATTCAATACATCCCACAGAAAGACTAGGTACATGCAACACTCACTACCCCTGGGCATAAAGGTTGAAAAGTAGGCAACATGGTTGCAGGCCTAACAACACTGACTGCATTCAAAATGACCACTTGCCTCCCAGCACATGGCCTGCCTGTACCAGCACTCAAAATGGCCCCCACCCACATGGCCTGTCCCCATGAACACCCCCAAAAATCGAAAAACACAGAAAAATCAGCACAATCCCAAGCCATCCAGGCCCTCCATGATGTTTAAATTCAAGACACCCCACAGAAAGACTAGGTACATGCAACACTCACTACCCCTGGACATAACAGTTGAAAAGTAGGCAAAATGGTTGCAGGCCTAACAACACTGACTGCATTCAAAATGGCCACTTGCCTCCCAGCACATGGCCTGTCTGTACCAGCACTCACAATGGCCCCCACCCACATGGCCTGTCCCCATGAACACCCCAAAAAATCGAAAAACACAGAAAAATCAGCACAATCCCAAGCCATCCAG
Source organism: Lissotriton vulgaris (assembly GCF_964263255.1). Lineage (NCBI taxonomy): Eukaryota > Metazoa > Chordata > Amphibia > Caudata > Salamandridae > Lissotriton > Lissotriton vulgaris. The sequence goes on along the minus strand of NC_141695.1, from coordinate 496,746,815 downwards.
GCCCTCCATGATGTTTAAATGCAAGACACCCCACAGAAAGACTAGGTACATGCAACACTCACTACCCCTGGGCATAAAGGTTAAAAAGAAGACATAATGGTTGCAGGCCTAACAACACTGACTGCATTCAAAATGGCCACTTGCCTCCCAGCACATGGCCTGCCTGTACCAGCACTCAAAATGGCCCCCACCCACATGGCCTGTCCCCATGAACACCCCAAAAAATCGAAAAACACAGAAAAATCAGCACAATCCCAAGCCATCTAGGCCCTCCATGATGTTTAAATTCAAGACACCCCACAGAAAGACTAGGCACATGCAACACTCACTACCCCTGGGCATAAAGGTTGAAAAGTAGGCAAAATGGTTGCAGGCCTAACAACACTGACTGCATTCAAAATGGCCACTTGCCTCCCAGCACATGGCCTGCCTGTACCAGCACTCAAAATGGACCCCACCCACATGGCCTGTCCCCATGAACACCCCAAAAAATTGAAAAACACTGAAAAATCAGCACAATCCCAAACCATCCAGGCCCTCCATGATGTTTAAATTCAAGACTCCCCACAGAAAGACTAGGCCCATGCAACACTCACTACCCCTGGTGAAAAGGCCACAACAACAGGCCAAAAAAACGAAAATCACAGAAAAATCAGCACAATCCCAAACCATCCATGCCCTCCATGATGTTTAAATTCAAGACACCCCACAGAAAGACTAGGCCCATGCAACACTCACTACCCCTGGGGAAAAGGCCACAACAACAGGCCAAAAAAAACGAAAATCACAGAAAAATCAGCACAATCCCAAGCTATCCAGCCCCTCCATGATGTTTAAATTCAAAACACCCCACAGAAAGACTCAGTGCACCCACCACTGAGTACCCCTGGGCAAAAAGCCCCAAAACAGCCCAAAAATCGAAAATTCCAAAATTGTAGTTGCAGCAACTGTAATGCCCCAAACAAGTCAAGTCAAGTCAAGTCAAAGAATTTATATAGCGCACTACATACCCAGAGGGTCTCAAGGCGCTTAGGAAGGGGAGGAGGATTATTTGTCAAATAACCACGTTTTAAGTTGCTTTCTGAATGCTAGGTGGTTCTGGGTAAGGCGAAGGTAAGTAGGGAGTGAGTTCCATGTTTTAGCAGCCAGGTATGAGAAGGATCTGCCTCCCATGGTGGTATTGTTGATGCGAGGTACGGTGGCGAGGGCTTGGCTGGAAGAACGTAGTTGGCGGGAGGGGGTGTAGAAGGATAGTCGTGAGTTGAGGCATTCTGGTCCGATGTCGTAGAGTGATTTGTGTGCGTGGGTTAGCAGTCGGAAAGTGATTCTCTTATTGACGGGTAGCCAGTGGAGGTCTTTCAGGTGACCAGAGATGTGTTCGTTGCGCGGGATGTCTAATATGATTCTGGCTGAGGCGTTTTGGATTCGTTGGAGTTTCTTCTGGAGTTTAGCGGTAGTACCTGCGTAGAGGGTGTTTCCGTAGTCCAGTCGGCTCGTTACCAGAGCATGGGTGACTGTTTTCCTGGTTTCGGTGGGGATCCAGCGAAAAGTTTTTTTGAGCATGCGAAGAATGTTGAAGCAGGATGAGGATACGGCGCTGACTTGTTTGTTCATTGAGAGTGAAGAATCCAGGATGACGCCTAGGTTCCGTGCGTGGTCTGTCCGGATGGGTGCTTTTCCAAGGGCTTCCGGCCACCAAGAGTCGTCCCATGCAGAGGGGGATGTACCCAATATGAGGACTTCTGTTTTATTTGAGTTCAGTTTCAGACGGCTGTGATTCATCCATTCGGCAACTTCTTTCATTCCTTCGTGTAGGTTAGTTTTGGCGGTCCTGGGGTCATTGGTGAGAGAAAGGATTAGTTGAGTGTCATCCGCGTAAGAGATGATGTTGAGGTTGTGTTGGCGGGCGATGGTCGCGAGGGGGCTCATGTATACGTTGAAGAGGGTGGGGCTGAGTGAGGATCCTTGTGGTACGCCACAGATGACTTCAGTGGCCTCGGACTTGAATGGTGGAAGGCGGACTCTCTGGGTTCTTCCGGAGAGGAACGAGGTGATCCATTCAAGTGCTTTTCCTTGTATTCCGATGTTACTGAGGCGTTGTAAAAGGGTGCTGTGGCAGACTGTGTCGAAGGCTGCAGAGAGGTCGAGGAGGATGAGGGCGACTGTGTCTCCATTGTCCAGTAGAGTTCGAATGTTGTCTGTTGCTGCGATGAGGGCCGTCTCAGTGCTGTGTTTAGCTCGGAAGCCAGATTGTGAGGAGTCGAGGGATTTGTTGGCTTCGAGGAAAGCGGCGAGCTGGCTGTTGACAGCTTTCTCGATTACTTTTGCCGGGAATGGAAGGAGCGAGATGGGGCGGTAATTTTTGAGTTCGGTGGGGTCCGCTGTGGGTTTTTTCAGAAGGGCGGTGAGTTCAGCGTGTTTCCAGCTCTCAGGGAAGGTTGCGGAGTTGAAGGAGCAGTTGATGACGTCTCGGAGGTGCGGTGCTATGACGGAGTCTGCTTTGTTGAAGATGTGGTGAGGACATGGGTCTGTGGGGGATCCTGAGTGGATGGAGTTCATCAGGCGGATGGTGTCCTCAGTGGAGATTGGGTTCCAGTCGTTAAGGGTGTTCACGGGGGGAGAATGTTCAGCATATGGTTGGGCGGGTTGGTCTCCGGGTTGGTTGTCGAAGCTGTTGTGGATGTCTGCAATCTTGTTGTGGAAGAATGAGGCTAGGGAGTCGCAGAGGGCTTGAGAGGGGGTGATGTCGTTGGAGTTGGCCGAGGGATCGGAAAATTCCTTGACGATGTTGAAAAGTTCCTTGCTGTTGTGGGCGTTGTTGTCAAGTCGATCCTTGAATGCTGTTTTCTTGGCCTTTCGGATTAGTTGGTGGTGTGTGCGGGTGGCGTTTTTGAAGGCGTCCTTGGTGCTAGTGGTTGGGTCTTTTTTCCAGGCCTTTTCAAGGGAGCGGCAGAGTTTCTTGGACTTCTTAAGATCATCGTTGAACCATGAGGCCTTCTTGTTGCCAGGTTTGCTTTGACGTTTTTTCAGTGGTGCTAAGGTGTCGGCGGTGTTGGATAACCATAGGGTGAAGTTAGCGGCGGCTTGGTCTGGGTTAGAAGAGTGGGCTGGGGTGTTTAGAAGGAGCGATGAGGAGATCTGGTCGATGGTGATTTTGTTCCAGTTTCTTTGCAGAGTTGGTTGGAGGTGGTTGATGGGTTTTGGCTTGTTGAAGGTGAAGTGAACGCAGCTGTGGTCAGTCCAGAGGATATCCGTAGTGTGGCTGAAGGAGACATGATTGCTGGAGGTGAAGATGGGGTCGAGTGTGTGACCTGCGATGTGGTTGGGGGAAGTGACCAGTTGTTTAAGTCCGAGGTTGGCGAGGTTGTCCAAGAGGGTGGTGGTGTTGCGGTCGTTGATCTTTTCAAGGTGAAAGTTGAGGTCTCCCAGAAGGATGTAGTCTTTGGAGGGGAGCGCGTGTGGAGTGATGAAGTCCGTGATGTCCTCACTAAATTGTGCGCGGGGTCCTGGTGGTCTGTAAAGGAGGGTGCCTCTGAGTGTGGTCTTGGGGTCGATGTGGATCTGGAAGTGAAGGTGTTCGGAGTTGGCGAGGTTGGCGTCAGAGCTGGTTGAGATGCGGATTGATTTCTTATGGACGATAGCGATTCCTCCTCCTGTGTGGCCGGTACGGTCCTTGCGAGTGATCTTATAGTCTTCAGGGATGGCAATGGTGATGTCAGGGGCGGAGGAGGCGTTCATCCAAGTTTCCGTTAGGAAGGCGACGTCTGGAGAGATGGTGTCTAGTAGATTCCATAGGTCAATGGCGTGTCTGTGGACCGAGCGGGTGTTGAGAAGGATGCATTGTAGGTGGTTGGGGTCGGGAGTCTGTGGTGTGGTCGTAGCGGAGATGTTGTCGGTGCCGATGAATTTGCAGGAGTAGCAGGAGAAAGGTCCATGGGGGTGTCCGGCAGCGGCTAGGACGCAGTTGGGGGCGCGACCGGGGTTAAGGGCTAGGAGGGTGGCGGCATCGTAGGTAATGTGGGAGGGCTGGGCAGCGCGAGGGGCAGGGGGTCTGGCTCTGGGCGCGGTCCAGGCGCGGACGGGCGTAGACGGGCTTACCTTTGGCGCACCTTCGGCGCGGATTGGGCACGGTCGCTGCGCGTGAACGCTGCGCGCGGGAACGGCTGTCATATAAGGAGGGTGGGGGGAGGGGCAAGGGCGGCTCAGCTGGGAGGCGTGGCGGGCTCAAGGGACGGAGCACAACAACAAGCTCAAAATGGAGGGGAGGGCAGAGCAGGGCGCCGGGGGATCTCACAAACAATGCGCAGGTCTAATTAAAATAAGCAAGTAATGAAAACGAAATGCACACGCTCTAAAATCGCCAAACTTTGTATGTCACAGTGCAGCTTTGAAATAACGATACCACGTTGCAGAGAGAGCGCAGGCAGGGGAGCGATCACTCGAGGCAGAAGCGAGGAGTGAATCACAGCGCTGCGTGGTCAGAGGACGCGCTTTAATGCTACTGGGAGGGCGGCTCAGCTGGGAGGCGTGGCGGGCTCAAGGGACAGAGCACAACAACAACAACAAGCTCAAAATGGAGGGGAGGGCAGAGCAGGGCGCCGGGGGATCTCACAAACAATGCGCAGGTCTAATTAAAATAAGCAAGTAATGAAAACGAAATGCACACGCTCTAAAATCGCCAAACTTTGTATGTCACAGTGCAGCTTTGAAATAACGATACCACGTTGCAGAGAGAGCGCAGGCAGGGGAGCGATCACTCGAGGCAGAAGCGAGGAGTGAATCACAGCGCTGCATGGTCAGAGGACGCGCTTTAATGCTAGTGGGAGGGCGGCTCAGCTGGGAGGCGTGGCGGGCTCAAGGGACGGAGCACAACAACAACAACAAGCTCAAAATGGAGGGGAGGGCAGAGCAGGGCGCCGGGGGATCTCACAAACAATGCGCAGGTCTAATTAAAATAAGCAAGTAATGAAAACGAAATGCACACGCTCTAAAATCGCCAAACTTTGTATGTCACAGTGCAGCTTTGAAATAACGATACCACGTTGCAGAGAGAGCGCAGGCAGGGGAGCGATCACTCGAGGCAGAAGCGAGGAGTGAATCACAGCGCTGCGTGGTCAGAGGATGCGCTTTAATGCTAGTGGGAGGGCGGCTCAGCTGGGAGGCGTGGCGGGCTCAAGGGACGGAGCACAACAACAACAACAAGCTCAAAATGGAGGGGAGGGCAGAGCAGGGCGCCGGGGGATCTCACAAACAATGCGCAGGTCTAATTAAAATAAGCAAGTAATGAAAACGAAATGCACACGCTCTAAAATCGCCAAACAAACTTACTTGTGAAATTTCTAATCCAAAAGTGATCCAAAGAAAGTCAAAAAGGCCTCAAATCCAAATATCCAGCAGCATCCACAAAAAGTAATCCTTCCAGCTCCAGATCCAAATGAAAAGTGACCAGGAGATGGACAAAGCACTGGGAGGAGCCTGCTGGACAGGAACAGGAAGTTGAAGACTGTGGGGCACTTCCTTCCCCCCACCCCCCCCTCCCCAAAATGGACTCCTCGCAAAAAAAGTGCAGGCAAATGTCAACCTGAGGAGTTATTCAGATAAAAATCATCATTTCCAGAAGGTTTATGCTGCTTGCTGGTGGATTTCTTGTGCTAAATAGCAAATTTTGTATTTTCGCGAGTGCGAGATTGTTGCTGCTCGCCGCATCTACAAGCTCGCAAATCCGAAGTCCCGCGATACGTCATAACGGCGTACTCGCATTGACAAACTCTCGCTGTGCAAGTTGGCAAGCCGCGATTACGTAATCACACTCGCCAAATTCCCGCGGGATCCCGCAGCAAGATCCAAAATGGCGCAGCACTCGCAAAATATCAAGAAAAACAACTCGGCAAACGCTGAATGACGGTAAGTAAACGCCGCGCGCTGCAAAATTGTATCACCAAGAAAAAAAAATCTGCTGCGTGCGAATTTGCGGATTTTCGGTAAATTCGCGAGCGTTCGCAAATTGCGAATTTACCGAAAATCTGCAAAATCCGCGAGCGTAACGGATTTTGCGCCCATGCTTAGCTGTAGGGGTGTCCTGCTCACGCTGTGGCACCCTCTCACTTAGAACCACGCACCCTGCCTTCAGGTGAAGGACGGGGCTCTCTAGGGCCCCGCAGGTTGTACACAACCACCTGCTATGCCTTCCCAAAATGAAGAGTCAGTCAGACAGTAGAGAATATAAACAGGCTTTATTATTAGTTCTCTGCAGTGAGAACCCCACTCAGACCCACACCCTAAGATGGACTCTGAGTGGACTGACTCCCCAACAGGTTACAGTAGGTAAGAAGGGCTTCCCAGCCATCTCCAACCGACCCACCGTGAAAAAGTACTGGCTTGAGCTGGACTTGAACAATGGAGCACAGAGAGATGACCTAACATATGCCAGATGGGAACATGTTATCAGGAATACAAGGGGACAGTACTCGGTACTCCGCATCTCCTAAGGTGGGGGCAGAAGCTACACATTTAGCTAGTCATGTGATGGAAGAATTCCTTATTCATTAGAAAGTCAAGGAAACAGCCTTGGACAGCAGGAGAAATAATAACAATACACAGTGTTCTGCTGAGGCAAGCAATATGAAGACTGAGGCCTAACCCAGGCACAGTCTGATGTGGATTACTAAATACAAAATGGATGCACACTGGCTAACTAAAGCTTATATGCTGCGAGGATAACTCAGTGGGTTGCATAACGGGAATAAAAATGCATGTATTTTAGCCGTACACTGCTAGCCTAAAACAGTACGGCAGAGGCATCATAGGAAAGGGAATTTTAAATCCAACAGACCCTCCTTTCAGCAGTGTTGGATTAAACCTTTATTGCTATCCGGCAGTGTCTTTACAATTCTGAGTGGGGAGAAAGAAAACGCATGGTCACTCAAATCAAAAAGGGAATCAAGACAGCACAGGTATACCAACATGCATATAATCTTGGGGATGTAAGGCACCCTCTTTTTCACCTGATCTAGGTCATGGTGTCATGGTCAGTCTGTATCAAACACTCTTCAAATGTTCATTATTATGAAGCAAGGAAACTATAAAAGACATATTGACTTAAGAGAGATGCACATCAATGCTCAACATTCCTTCTAGCTCCTTCTGAAACATGATCCCAGCACTCGTACTGTATGTATGTCCTTTCCTGAGGAGTTAATGTACCTACGCAGTAAATGCAACAAACTGGGAGACAATGTGTTCAAGACGTGTCATGTCACATATTATAACTGAGGATGGGCACAATTTGTAGATGAGGCAGCAAATACAGTGGGATACAAAACAAACTTATCATACTAACTATCATGGAAGGTCTCAGCTTAATGTACACTTTCTTTTGTAGGATAAGAATCATCAAATGTATTATTAAGGACTGGAGAACTGAATTGATGGAACACCAATCTGAGCAACTATATCATCACATTGTGCCCTCCGATGCTCTCCTGTGTGAGGAGCCAAAGTAATAAGCATGTTCACAAGGGAAACTAGTGTTGTATAATCCTTGGAATACACAGGATACTTTTCGTCCATGGGGTAGGATATTCCTACGCTATTATTAACACAATAACAACTATGGATGCGACTGGTATTTCTATGTACTAACTTTGCTCTGACCAGGAAGAGGCAAAAGAAAAGCTCTTTCCTTGTCAATCGGGAGGCAAAACAAATACATTGTTATTGGGAGAGAAACACAACAGAATGGAATTGGTGGCCAGTGTCTTTTCAGAGAGCCATCACTGGTAGGCCGCTATTGTTCATCTAGCATAGGCTCTATTGAGCACTGCGGTGGGGCTGTGCATCCAGCGTGGATCCAGATCCCTTGTTGCAGGGCAAGGTATCTCTCTCTTTGGAATCACAGTCCCTTTGCCCCGTTCGCTGACTGACCAAACAATGCACCACACTCTCTTCCTCTACTCTATCGCTGGTACTTTAGAAGGGATATCCGCACCCTATTCTTCATCCACAAAGCCCATCCCTACTAACCCTATTTTCTCTCGGTGCATTGTTCCCCCGTCGGGCAGATATCACACCCTACACAAAAAGGGTCAAAGGAAGAAGGGGGTCAGACTCGAGATGGACCAAGAGGCAGATGCTCAAACACAGGTGAGCACACTGGCTAGGCTCAATGGGCTGGGACTGAGGCACAAGTAGACCAACAGGTTGGGGCTCCTAGATAACCCGTCTTTCTCTTTCTCTTTCTCGGTGGTACTGCCCCGTCCAGCATGTATTTGCTCTGTAGCTCCGCCTTGGTCGTATTCATAGGTGTTCCATAACGAGCAGTCAGGCTGTGCATTACGTGCGACCCCTCTCTCTCCCAATGACTGAAGGGCGTCCCAAACCTATTTGCAAGTACAAAACGACTTCTAATAAACTGGCAAGAGTAAAACGTTACACAATGTATTTTTCTCTCCCAATTCCAAGTAGTAGGGTAAGTTTTAATTCTTTTACTAAAAGAATAAAGAAAACCAATATGACCTGTCCATTCCTATACTATTTATCTAAAGAACCTCAGAAGGAAATGTCAAAGCAATGGCTCCTTTGTATTTCTTGTCTTAGCAAGCTTGTGTTCAATAAGTCTCAGAGATCATGACTCAGCTTCTACTTTGTGAACCTTTGCTACTGTGCAGGACTGCAGATACCTCTAAAATATTTTTTTTTCTCGAGGAAGCCAACATAAATATTGCATTTATGACTATGCTCTATGCTTGCAGGAAAATCTAAAACTGCTAATTTAACAGAGATCCGTATTGCATTAATAACTGAAAAATTAAGCATAATGTATCAAGTACATGAATTCTCTAGCAAAACGTGTTGTTTCAAAGAAGCTCCCGTAGAGCTATGTGCTCTTTAAACTGTTAATCACTAAAATGTGTGGTGCCCAATTACCGGGGGCATACAGGGACCCTTCCTAGTATTATGCATCATTTGCACCATACAATACACAATCTGGGCCATGTGGCATCATTTTCAAGGGGAACAACCTATTCACCAGCTCTAGTAAGGACTGTCAGCTCAATAACACAGGCTAACTGATAAGGAACTTGTGATGACTTTGCAACTGTATGTAGTGTTGCGATAACATGAACAATAGTGGTGTTGCCACCTGGGAATTTAAACAAAAACCACTGACATATAGTTCCCCTTTAGGGTCAGGTAAAGGAACATCAGTCTAGTCTACCCGTCCCTTTGTCTTCTTTCCAATTCAATTCCATCAATTTGCAAAAAGGAGGGACAGTAACATGACTGACGTCAACTTGACACATCCCAAACAATGGTATTTTATAGTCAATTAGAGGTGCACTGGTGAGGTGCTGTGTTTCTGTTTATTCAAGAGCATGTTCACAGCTTCCTGTGAAATCAGTGACTAAAGCAAGTCCAACTGATTGTCTTATCAAAATGGCCAGCAGCATGTCCATTCCTAGACAGCTGGAGTAGGCTCAAAGGAGGGAGAAAGAGTATAACAACAAGCTGTCTTGCGTACTTACCAAGCAAAACAGCACACATCAAAAACACATAAGAAGCACATAAGTGAAGGATAAACGTAAAACACACAGCCGTCTTCTGTACGCACAACACAAAACAGGACACAATAATACATGCACCAAACACGGTAGCTATGGAAAAACGCAGCGTGTTAGTTGCCCAAATAGACTTTTTCATGCACGTCATGCATCTCATGCGTTGTTAATGCACTTAATTTGCCCTGGAGCTAGTCTCCTTTCTCCCCTTGGACAGTAGGTGACCTAAGCAGGGGACCTTCTGTCAAAAATACTTACCCAGTTTTGGCAGCTGGGCACGAGCAGACAAGTACCAATACTTACAGTAAAGACACCAGTACAGGACACTACACCAAATGCACATCCTCTACCTCTGTCACACTTAAACAGAACTATTCAATCCACAAAAGGACAGAAATACACAGAAATGTTGGACAAAAAAATAGCCACTTACTAAAAGTGCCTTTTTCAAATACATACTTTAAAAAACATGCTTACTAGAAAGATGTATTAGCAAATTTTGAGCTCATTCGTATTTTCTATCTTATCCCTATGAAGTATATACTTACCCCATTCTATCTTATCAGCCGCACAGCCGTGCAATAGTGAAAAAAAGAAAAATAGCAGCTTTCACGACCAAGACATGCCAAACACCAGCACACATCACCACCTCAGCTCAGTACACACACACCACACCCAAACCAGCGGGTGGGCCCTGGGCCCAACACAGCGGCGTCTTATGGACAACTTCACACAGGTACTGTGGTGGCCAGCCTGCTATATATATATACTAGCAGCCCGCCCCGGCTTTGCCCGGGGCAGATGGGGGCTGGGGGCAGCATTTAGAGGCTCTGTGCACTCCCGCCCGCCTCGCCGCCACCCCCCGCCGCCACCCCCCGCCGCCTGCCTCGACATTGCCCAGCCTGCCTCCCACCTCCCGCCCGACATTACCCAGCCCGCCTCTTGCCTCCCGCCTGACATTACCCAGCCCGCCTCCCGCTTCCCGCCTCCCGCCTACAGCCTACAGCCTGCCTTTGCCTTACCTGGCCGCCCGCAACGTACTTCACCGCCACTCCTCGCCGCTCTTTGCCTCTCCATGAGCGGCCTACTCCAGACTCCACGCCACTCCTCCCCGCACGTCACCGCTCCTCCCCCGCATGTCGTCATGACGTCTAGGTCGCGGTCAGCGCTACGTCGCGGCCGGCGCTAGTTTTAGGGAACTACTTTGTTTTGAAATTTTAATTTTTTAATTTACGTTTTTTTTTTTTTCTGTCGCCTATGTCCATCTACACACCCTGAGGATTCCAACAATGTATTGGGTGTGTAGATTGGCGCTGTGGTTTCCGTGTTTACCTTGCCCAAAGGTGCAAGTTCTCTCTTTATAATAGTAGTATAGATATATATATATATAAAGGTGCTCATGAGCATCGAGGGGCCATACATGACGTCCATTTCAACCTTCTTTTATTGGGAGACAGCAGAAATGCCTGCAAAGCCCTCCCAGCATGATCTTACACCACTTGCCAAACGCGTTTCAGGTAAATGTGAATGTGTAAATGTAAATGTGGCGTATTTGTATAGCGCGAACAGTGACCCGGAGGCATCCCGGCGCTTGTACTCCTACCACAAGGGAACCCCTCCTGGCTTTTCCTTGTGGGGTGTCCACTCCTGGGCATCCCATGGTGAAACCAGGCATCCCTTGTGCATCGGGGGCCTTTGTGGAGACTAAGCAAGCTATTGCCCAGAGTTGCAGCGTGGGACCCATGCTTAGAATCGGCACTGGGGCGAGAATATCCGGTCAGAGGAATTTAAGCCCGAAACCCGCCGAGGCGGGAATCGAACCCTGGTCCCTGGCCAGCGTTCTGCATCAAGGTCTGCTGCTCTAAGCATTGAGCCACACTCCTCCACAAAAGTTCCCTTGTTCACTGGCATGGTGTCGGGAGAACAGCTGCTGTGAATCAAGTCACACTTGCGGTGATTAGGCATCAGTCCCGTCTTTAGTAGGCATGTTGCAGCATTGCATTCCAGTCTTTATAGTTCATTATTTCATTACGTGATGCTGCTGTCTTTCCCCTTCCACAAAATAAAACAATAAGTTGCTATTTCCGGGCAAAGCAGAATTGCTGCTCACTTGAGTCTCCCCAATTTGGTCACGCCGTTCCTCTTGTGCGCTGGAACTTCTTCTTCCAAATAGCACGGACCTGCTGCTGTCTACAGTAGGGCTCCCTCGCGGTCAGAGCAGACCTCTAATATTCCAAATGAAAAGGTGCTCATAAGCATTGAGGGGCCACATACGACGTCCATTTCAACCTTCTTTTATTGGGAGACAGCAGCAATGCCAGCGAAGCCCTCCCAGCATGATCTTACACCCCTTGCCAAATGCGTTTCAGGTAAAGTTCCCTTCTTCACTGGCCTGGTGTCGGGGGGAACAGCTCCTGTGAATCAAGTCGTTGCTGTATTTCCCTTTCCACAAAATAAAACAATAGGTTGCTGTTGCGGGCAAAGCAGATTTGCTGCTCACTTGATTCTTCTTAATTTGGTCACGTCGTTCCTCTTGTGCACTGGAACTTCTTTTTCCAAACAGCGCGGACCTGCTGTTGTCTGCAGTAAGGCTCTTTATATATATATTTTTTTTTTCCGGGCCACTCATGTGGGTAGCGCAATCAACGCTGCTAGCCTACTACAGCTATTTATTTACCAGCTCTGGCAGAATGTATGACGTTACAATGCATACATTTACAATGCATGCCTTTACAATGCAGTTTTTACACCACAACATCCCTTACAAAGCATGCATTTACATTGCATACCATTACAACAATTTTTTTAAAACTACATTTACAAAGCATTGCATTACATTGCATTATACCTTTACAACGCATACCAATACAATGCATACCATTGAATTCCATTTAAGGTAAGTGTTTGATAGTGTAGGGGTAAAAATGACTATTCTAACTCCAAGGGGTGCAACATTAGGATAAGTGTTGGATAGTGTAGGAGTAAGAATTACTATTCTAACTCCAGGGGGTGCAATAGAAGGGTAAGTGTTGAATAGTGTAGGGGTAAGAATTACTATTCTAACTTCAGGGGTGCAACAGTAGGGTAAGAGTTGGATAGTGTAGGGGTATTATGTGTTGTAATGGTATGCGTTATATGACATGCGATGTAATGCCTGTGTTGTAGTGACACGGAATGTAGTGTCATGCTTTGTAGTGACATAAAATTTAATGGCTGCCTAGTAGTGAAATGCTTTATAAAGGATGTTGCGATGTAAAGACTACATTGTAAATGTAGTGCGATGTGATTACTGCGTTGTAAAGGTTGTTACTCGCTCTGGCACAATCAGTGCACTTCACTAGGGATCTACTAATAAAATCATTGTGCCAATCAGGGAGAACCTAGCACAATATCTATTTACACAGAAAGCACTCGCATTGTGACATTGATCTGCAGTGGCAAAATACCCGAAGCATCTAAGCTAGCAAAAACGAAAACCAGCACAGCACCAACATGCAGGAGGTGGAGGCAAAAGTTAGAGGAACTATTGATGTATCTAAAACTATGAGAAAGGAACTACCTTGTATTTTTAAACTTTGTATAGATGCCCTGCCCTTCTGCATGGTCCTAAAAGGCGCAGCAGGACCTATGTCTCTTTACCAGCCAATGCCACTGCAGACACAGACATATCATATATTCTACAAGCAATACTTCCAAAGATCGCGTCTTAGATCAGCGACAGAAAAACATTGAATAGCAGGTGAAACATAAAAATAGCCAGAGCAGCATACAACTGGAGGGCCACATTTCTATTTTTCCTTTGAACTGCACACAGGTCAGTCACAACTTTTGAACACAATCAAGATAGCGGGACTATTATAATGTGCCAGGAATCCCAGCTCACCATCACCTGTTGCCCACAAAATGGGTGGCACATCCGCAAGAACTCAAGGGAAAACAAACACTACTAAACTTATCACATGCTCACCACAACTAGGCCTCAACTGAAATGAAAAATTCACAATAAAAAGTCCAATTATCAAAGCAAGAGAGCACAAAACATGTGCTAAACTGCTGCATCTGAAACACCCACCAATACACTCATAGCACTATCCTATGTCTAATAAATAACAGAAGGGAACAATGCAGACCAATCACTTCCCAATATCTACAACCAAGTTGTATTGCAAACACTCAATAAAAACGAATCTGTAAATAAACATTCAAATTCCTCTTTTGAGACACAAGTCCTGTCCACTAAAATCTAAATGACACCCTCACTTCCTCTTCTTTCCTCTGACAGCACAACCAGAAAAACAGGCTGAGGTGGGACACGCACTGCCAGTCCTCCAGAATTGTAGAGTTGTAGCATGCTACTGGGGTATCATTCTCTACTCTATAGAGTGTTAAAGCATAAAACCAAGTTGCATCTCCTGACGAGGAGATCTTTCCCTGTGCACAGCTGTGATGACCCAAATAAGAATGGGGAACAATTTTAAACATGACAAATAGTTCTCGCATGTAGACAGTTATGTTCAAAGTTGATGTTTGATTCACATCGAAGATAATCTTTTTTCATGTCATAATTCATTGTGTGTTGAAATAAGAAATCCACTTAAATGCTGTTATATCAATCCAGATGCATTTTGGTCATCCCAGTGACCTTCATCAGGGGAAATCATCTACAATTAAACAGAAATGGCGACTCTTAAAAGAAAAAAATGCCCCTGTCACAATAGAGTAATGTATAGCTAATAATCTTCCCAAATAATAGGTGAGAAATAAGAAAAGGAAAGAGTGTGGTAATCATAGACACTAAAGGGGTGCAAAATGTGCAACAGAATTGCCCGTGTAGCCTTAGATTTTGCGCAAATGAGTGAAAGGGTGTGCCGAAGTTTAATGAGTGCACAAGCAACCAAAATTCCAGTCTGCTCAAAACTGTGATGTGAAAGGGTAAGAATAACCCTGTTGTGTATAAACAACGTCAAGTGAAAGTGATCCTGTAGTGCATACAGGACGTCTCAAAACATAAAAACAGGAAACTCTGCAACCACTCACGTAATGCATGTGAAGAAACAGCTCAATTCAAACAAGTATGCACCCGCCTGCGAGGCAAAATAAGCCAAGGTTAAAATCACACTACCACACGCAAACAAAGCCACAGTGGTTGTAGATTGAAAATGTACTCACACTGTGTGAGGGTCTGCTGGGCGAGCTCAGTACACTATTCGAGAGCCGGTAGTGTATGGGATACATGGACAGTTTGCATGAAATGAAACGTAGCTGCGTAGGGCATGATGACGTCCCCGTAGTAATGAGGTGCAAGGTAGGGAAACCGAATGGCAAGAAAGGAAGCGCCATCTTGAGCGGGAGCTGTAGTGGTGCGGTAAAGACAAAATCAAAGAGAACATTAATGAGTGCTCATATCTACAAAGTGTGACCACAAAAGAAAAGTAAAAAACAAGGACAGAAACAGAGAAACCAAAGATTTTGTGGGGTATTAACATAAAAAAAACACGGGGATGAGAATGAAACAATGATGTGAACAAACACATGTTGCAAATCTAGTCGTAACTCATGTAACTGATCTTAACTGGTGTGCATAGCGCAAGATACCTAAAGGTGCATGTGTGAAAAACAGCACCAGGTTGACGGGAAACAGTACAAACATGTCAAAGCAGTGAAAAAATATAGTACAAAAATGTACAAGCAGTCAGGTCATATATATGGAAACATAATTAGAAAGCATAAAAATATTGACAGTGATTACAGATAGCATAAAAATTCCATGCGATCATTGAGACTATGTGGTCTCATGCTGTTCAAGAAACGAATCCAGTGGTTCTCTCTTTGTAGTAACCTGTTGTTATTGTCCACTCCCTCTTTTTTCTCCACGATTTCTAGCACAAGAAATTTGAGTTGACATACGTTATGTCTTTTGTCTATGTGGCCTGCCACTACTGATTTTAGATTTTTAGTGTGTATATTGCCTTTAAGTTCCAAAATGCGTGTGCGTATTTTCCTCTCAATTTTGCCTACATAGCATAAGCCACATGGGCACTTTAGCATGTAAATCACATTAGTGAAATTGCAGGTTGTAGTGACCTTGAGCATAATTTTCGAACCCTTCATGGGATGCGTTATTGAGGATCCTTGGATGATATTGTGGCAATTGCTACAATTGTAGCATGGTTGTAAACCTTTGTAGGTAGATGGAAAATTTTCATCAGGAAGTTTCGTCACCAAATCTTTGAGGTTGCACCCTCTAGTGAATGCAAAAATGGGACGAGTTGAGAAAAGGTTTTGAAAATCAGGTTCAAGGGATAATATAGGCCAGTGTTTATTGATTATACTTATGAAGTGTTGGCTCAAGGTGATATATTTGGAGACTACTACCATCCGATTTTGAGATGGTTTCTCTCTTTTCTTGAGTAAGTCAATTAGTCCGATTAGTGTTTCCGCATCTTGATAGGGCTTTTTCAAGAATTTCTTGAGGGTACCAATGTTCTGTAAATCTTGTCAGCATGACGTCAATTTGCTGTCGGCATTGTTCAGGATCAGACACGATTCTTTTAATTCTTAAACATTGTGAAACGGGTAGATTGTTTTTCAACTTAACTTGATGGATACTGTTGTGTAAGATGCTGTTTCTGTCAGTGGACTTACAGAAGATTTTGGTAACCAGTTTGTCATTGATCCTTTGTATGAGTACGTCTAAAAAGGCAATTTGATGTTATTGGATGTCAAACGTGAACTGGATGCGTTGGTGAATTTGGTTCAATCTGTTAAGAGCTGATATAGGTTCAATGTGTGGACCAGTCCACATGATGAAGATATCATCGATAAAGCGCACAAAAAGTTTAGCATGCTCTTACCAGGCAGGGTCATTTAGAATGTGTTGTTCCTCGAAATGGTGCATGAAGATATTAGCGTACGATGGGGCAGCACAATTGCCCTTCAAAGTTCCAGACAGTTGTAGGAACCACTGTCTTTCCCAAGTGAAATAGCTCTGATATAAGATGAACTGCACAACCAGAACAACAGTGAAAGAAAAGAACAGAATTTGCAAATTGAATTTTCTGAAAATAATGCTACAGCTATCTCAGGCTGGGCCATTTTAACATGTGCATCTTAATCAGGAATCTGATCATTAACATCATCTGATGTATGGTAATCTGTGCTTTTTAATTTACAAAACAATTGTTTTCCTGCTAGGCCTGTATCACAAGCAACAAATGGCAACTTTTTCACAAATGGGCCTATTTCTGCTGCCACCTCCTCTAAAACTAAGTTTGTATTTTCTCTGTTTAAAACTGCTACAACAAAGTCTGGCCTCTCCACCTTTTCTACAATGGACTTGGTAAGTAGAGAATTGTTCCAGTTAAAACTATCATTTACAAATACAGTGACCTGTTAAAAATTAATTCTTATTTTGTTTCTGGAAATAATTCCCATTTGCTCCGGACATATTATTTAAATTAATTTTAGAATTTTCCATCTTTTGTGGGAGCATCTGGTCTTGAAAAACTCCTGTCAAGGGTACCTTTTTCCTGAATTGGTATTAGTATTTGCTGAACTAGTACATTTTTTACCTGCATTTCTCTCTGTGTTTACGTATTTCCATTTGCTCCATAATTTTTACATTTACTTCTTCCTATGCTCAAATCTGTTACAAGGATGGCAAAAGGACACTTTTTCCAGCAGTGAAACATCCATACCTGAATTTGCACAAACCAAAACAGGAAACAACACCTTGCAACTCACTTTCTTTCTCTGCAAAAAACTTATTCTGAAAACCTTTTTGTGCAAGCCATTTCCATACCATCATAATTTTTTCCCTTAAACTCTTTTCGGTTTCATTCTTTCAGAATACCCTCTAACAGCTTTCCCTGAAAAAAAACAATATTTACTGTACGTGCACGCTAGTCTGATTAGAAAGCATTAATCCAATGCACAAAGAATCCCATGTTGTTGGAACATTATATGCACACTTTCACAAGACTCATGAACCAAGGGGCATATTATCAAGGGGGTTTATTTCTGCTTTTTTGGCTTTAAAAGCCAAGAAAGCGGAGATACAATTTTCTCCCTATTACCTAACTGTCGCTAACACCATATAGCGACAGCTAGTAGGAGATAGCGACCATCTTGGGCCCCACTTTGCATGTCAGAGAAATTTATCACTAATGACATGCAAAGTGGGTGTGCCAAGATGTTAGCGACTGGAAACAGTTGCTAACATCGCTATCTCCTATTACCAACATTTGGAGATATTCGCGCTAAGCGTGAATATCTCCAAAAGCTAACACCTGCCCTGAGCAGTTCTTAGCCATGTTATCCAATGGGAGGTGGATAACATGGCTAAGAGCGTTAGCTCGGTAATGCATGCATATCACTGACTTTTCAGCGATATTCATGCATTGCGGCCGATTTCTATCGCATTTGCGATAAACCTTGGTAATACCAAGGTTTATCTGCGATAAAAAACGCCCCAGGTTGGTGATACAATTTTGTCTCTAACCAAGCAATAGCAATAATTATCGCTATTGCTTGGTAATATGCCCCCAAATCTTTTAGCTCCTGTGTTGTTCCTTTAGTCCATTCCCCATTAACATCTTTCCCTGGAATTCTGCCTTTCATTAAAAAAAAACCTGGCACTGCGCTATGCAGCTCAGCCTGTTTGTGTCTGACACAGGAGCTGCTCCTTAAATGAGCCCTCCCTTCACAAGAACACAGAAGCTGCTCATAGAATGAGCCCTCCCTTCACAAGAACACTCTTCCCAGCATCTCTCTTGTCCTGTCTGCTGCTTTCAGTCCTCCTGCTCTATGAGCCCCCTCCTTGGGATTGCCTTTCTTATCACAAGGTCATGGCAAGCCGGTCACAAACTGAATTCATGGACTATGTCTTCCAGCTTTGAAAATCCGTTTTATTCAGCTAAACACTCACAGCCCAGAGCTTGAAATACCTTTTCCAAATTAATACACGTTCCATTGTGGGCAAATCCAAATGTAACACACCCACTTAGCAGTTCATGTCTGAAGCTGGAAAGCTCAAAATACAACACACTGTTCCCTTTTCAGAACTCCTACCTCCACTTATCCCTCCTTTGGTGAAGAGACAGAACACATGCCTATCTCAAAGCTAAGCAGAGCATGTATTTCAACTCTCTTGCTGCACAAAGATACATTACTGTGAATCCTCACAGCACTCTCAATTTAAATGTGCATCCCTTCTTTAAATTCTTCTCATTTTGCACTCTTCCTATGTCAAAACCAATGTACATTCTTGCTAGTATTTCTGATCAAACCATATTTCTATTTATGTACTATTATTATTATTTATTTATTCTTCAAAATGTAAAGTGTCCAATGAGCATCTGCAGAACACAATGACATCAAAAGTCCAAATTGAGCTCATTCCAGACATTTTCAAGAAGGGGCCACACTCATAAACACACAACACAACTTGCTGAGGCAAGACATCCTTACTTCCACACGAAGAGCACAGTCACTACTCACTCAAATAAGCATTTTACAAGCACCACCACCGACGTCGGTCCACACATCTCATACCACCCAAATACCACAACCAAACCACAAGTCAGCCTGGAACAAAGCAGTCCAAAGACTGAATCAAGACAAGTAGACAGCCCAGAGGCTGTACCAAGTTCAAAAAGACAGGCTCTAGCCCCAGACCTTTTCAAGCATAGACCAAATTACCAATTGGCCTGGCAAATTGTCTGCAAATAGCCCCAGACCTTTTAAAGCGCAAGCCAAATTACCAATTGGCCTGGCAGGCTGTTCACAAACACTCTGTGTCTTTTCCAAGGGTCCGCAACCCCACCAAATTCAAACCAAAATAGTTTGAAGACTAAACCAAAAGGCACAGCCCGTCGACTCCTGTCATCCAAACAAGGCAGTCCGCAAACTCCACGCAAAACAGTCCAGAGACTGTAGCAATACAAGAGGACAGACCTTTTCAAATCCAAATCCAAATTACCAATTGGTCTGGCAGATTACCTGTGAGCAGTCTCGGACCTTATTACTAGAAAGCCAATTACCAATTGGCCTGCTACTACTCACAAGTGCTCTGTGTCCTTTAAGGGTCTGCAGACCCACTGAGTCCAAAAACAAAACAGTCTGCAGACTGTACCAGGCACAGCCCAAAGGCTCCTGTCATCCAAAGCAGGGCCCCGTATTCCAAGAATCAAATCACTCACCTGGTGTACATAGGTTTAAGATAAGTTTTTCTCCACTGCCGACTCTTCAGACCAAGCGGTCAACTCCAAAGTTAGCCTTCTCAAGACCCCAGCCGGGGACCACTAGCTGAGGATCTGCCCGATTGGAAGGGTGGGGCAGCTGGGTGAACCAAGCTCATTCTTGTACATGTGGGGTCCAGGTTTGTCCAACCGGCCAGACACCACCCTAGCCCCTGCGACCCGATTACGGGTGAGGGGTCCACACTTCGTGGGGTCCCTGTTCAGGTGCCACCTATCTGGATTGTCACTTTAACCTTTGTTTATTTCACTTAAATTCTATGTATTTTTTTTAACAAAATGTAAGATGTCAATTAATGTGCATGGCATGTGGTTGGTTACAGGCTAGGCTGTATGCTCAAGACCTTGCAGAGCACAGACAAAGGCTGTGCACAGAAGGAGGGGGTTGGTCACCGATGAGGGGTTGGGCACAGGAGACCCAAGGTCCCATCCAGCTCCCAAGCCAGCACTCATTGTGGTGCTAGAAGAAGTCAGTTCCATTTCCTTGCTACCAACCGGGAGGGAGCAACATATTTCTGTGCTCCTTGCCAGGCTGAAGCAACGTTGTGTTATCTCTCCAGGAGAGTGCAAGCAGGGTATACCTGCACTCTCCTTGGCAGGAAACAGCAGTGTCCCTGGGGAAATGAATGCTCTCTCTGGAATAAGTTCTTGCTTTATGCAAAATCTGGTGTAATTCTGTTCAACATCTATTGTGCTGTCACTGGTCAATTTTTCCATGTAAAATTATATAGAGAAAAGGTGTTTTAGGACTCTGCCCTTACATTTTTCTCAATCCCCGCTTGACGAATTACCCCAACACTTTCCAGGAAGAAGTTGACATGGGTCAGACTTGTCTTTGTACAATACATGAAGAGTCCTCAAACTGCTTTAATATCACTAGCAAAGCAAACAATCAATATCCTGTAGATAGATTGATGACTGGATGGGTGGATGGATGGATAGATAGATAGATAGATAGATAGATAGATAGATAGATAGATAGATAGATAGATAGATAGATAGATAGATAGATAGATAGATTTATAGATCGATAGCCTGTGAAAGCAGTGTCCTAACTAACTATAACTATATACATTAATATATATACCCACTGTTTGTGGGCCCTATAAGAGACATTGGAATATTATCCAATGTTGAAGGACAAGACAATGCATTATGGGAATTGTAAGACCTACATGTATTATGAAATCACACAAGATTTGCCTCTTCATAAGTCACGCTGCTTGCAAACAACAACTGCTTGTCTTTGATCAATGCTCTGATAGAGCTGAAACACATCAGAAGGAGAAATCTGAGTATTGTTTGTCGCCCTGTTACAATTAAAGGAATCTGGCATCTTGAGCTTGGGCTTTGGCATTCTTCTTTGGTGTTCATTGGATTTCGGGACGCTCTGGACTTATACAACTGAAGCCGCCCTAAGAGGTTTGGGGGCTCCATATTCAGAGACTTTGTTTTTGATGTTAAAAAGGAAGGATGACCTGTCCGCTGACAGCGACACAAGAGGATTTTCTATTGGAGTCAGTATATTAAGGTGAGCAAGGGCGTGAATGTGGGACAAGTGTTTTCACCTCTTGCAGATCTCATACGAGTGTGCAGAAATATGATATTTGATAATTGGGTCAACAAAAAGTGACTTTAAATTCAAAAACATCCCATTTAAATGAACAACATGACAGTATTATTAAAGAGCATTTATTACAAGACATTTACTGTTTGTGGGCCCTATAAGAGACAATGGAATACTATTAACTGTGGAAGAACAAGACACTGCATTATGGGAATTGTAGGACCTACATGTATCATGAATTCACATGAGGTTTGCCCCTTTATAAGAAAAGCTGTTTGCAAACAACAGCTGCTTGTCTGTGATTGAGGCTCTAAAAGAGCAGAAACGTGTTAGAGGTAGAAATGCGAGTATTGTTTGTTGCCCTGTTACAATTAAAGGAATCTGACATCTTGAGATTGGGCTTCAGCATTGTTCTTTGCTATTCTTTGATTTCAGGTTGTCCAAACTGGTACCACTGAAGCCGCCTGAGAGAGTCGGGGGCTCCTCATTTGGAGACTTTGGTTTTACTCATGCCACATATATAAATACTTGGGAAAACAGCACTTTTTAAAGGATGCTATCTCCAATGTCCCTCCCATTGCCCGCATCAATAAACAAAATATTACTTCAGAAATATTAGCAACTCCTAAGTGTGTCTGGGGCGTGGCCTGCTGAGCTGCGAGATGGCCGCTCTGTGAATGAGCCCTGCTGGCCGGGAAATAATCCTCCAATAATCCAATAATCCTCACAATTGGGGAGCCAAAGCGCCGTTATAACCTCACTCACGGAAAGCTGCTGCTGTGGGGCATCGATCACTATGACTCCGGTTCCAGTGCTTGGTTCCGGAGCTGCATTAGGTGCCCTGCTGTAGGAGAGCCAGCGCAGCGTGCTCCTCCTGTGACTGAGCGTACGGACAGACTTCGTAATTGAGCCCGTGGCAGCCGGAGTGGAGCGGGCCTTAGCTAGAGCAGAGGCAGAGCGAGGCCCTTTGATCAGCAGCCCTTGGGGACCTGTGCTGCTCCCGCCACAGAACAGTGTTGATTCGCCCGAGAGTTTTGCTTCACAATGCCCGGGCCCGGACGATGAGAAGCTTTGGCGGAGTGAAGGTGAGATGAAGCGGGAGGCGGTGACACCATCTTGTATTCTACTGCATGAGAGATCTACCTGGGGTTTTGCTGGAGGCGTGCATCGGGACAGCGTCTAAGCCCGGTCTACCCACGGGTGGAGGGTGTCACCTCCAACTGTGGTAACTCTACACCTAGGAGAGGACTGGGGACGATTGGACTGCACATACTATTTTATTCCTGTAGACCTGTGCTCACCGTAGCAGCCATTTTGGAGTTGAAGGCCTGGTGGCAGACTGCATGGTGGAGCTGCTCCGCTTGTACGGGCCGCACTAGTGGGAAGTTTCGTGGACATTACACTGGTGCACCTGTGTCCTATTTGTATTGTTGATATCATACTGTGCAGTGCCTTTCGGGCTGCTTGTCTGTCACTGCGGGCTGCAGTGCTGTCTTGGCCCCCGTGGGATTGCAATTCACCAGAGGACGAGGTGCAGAAGTGAGGAGGCTCCGAGTGTGTCGTCTGCGCTGCGGTCGGCCGGTGGTCCCTGCTGACGAGGTTGGCAACACTTGCGTGAGATATGGGGAAGCAGGACGCAAATCAGTCAAAGCTGACATTCGACCAGCGGAGGACCGCGAGGCTCATGGAATCCGATCCTGAGGTCGGTGTGGAGAAGCCTGCAGAGCAGCAGTCAGAGGATCGGGAGGAAGACGTACACACTCTTATGCTTGAGATGCGCTCACTACCCAGCTAGATGCTGTCAAAACCCAAGTGGGCCCCATGAGACCAGGCTTGATGTGCTTGAAAATAGAGTATCCGATTTTTATGAGTTTCAAGTGGAAACGAAGGAACAACTCCTTCAAATGGACAACGTGTTAGGTGTAATCCACGCAAAAAACGAGGACTTGGAGGCAAGGTTGTGTCGCAACAACTTGCACATCACAGGCATACTGGAACCCACCGCTATTGCCAAGATGCAGTCTTATGTGACTGACCTTCTCCAGGAGCTCTAAACCACCAGTTGGAGCTCTGCCCAGACGCATCCTGCCCTGGATTCTTAACTATCAAGACCGCAACCTGATTTTACATCTGGCACCAGAGATAGGGAAGATTAAGCATAAGGGCAACCAAATTTCCTTTTATCCAGACTTTACGCCTGTGGTACAAATGGCAAGAAGTGAATTCCTGATAGCCAAGAGACTACTGCTGCATCCCATACTCGTTGCTCTACCCAGCCAAACTTACACTCCTGATGGATCCCCACACTTCTTCACAGATGCCAAATCCGCCCTCAAATTTGCAAAACACGTGAGCGGCAAGCAACCTAAAAATGGTTCCACGATGACGGATTCGGCTGAGGCCCGGCTCAGTGACAATGATAGATAACTCTCCAGCCGCGACATGTCTTATGTTCTGGTTGCTTTTTATTTCACCTGAGGATGGGAATCTTTTGAGTGATCCTCTCCTTGCTGGACCATGACCAATATACTGCTGTTTTTTTTTCAATTTTTCTTTTTCTACCCCTCCTTTTTCTGGGTTACACTCTTTGGTCCTGATTTGCGTGGTTTTATCCAGTGAAGGCCTCCAAGGGAGTCTTGGCTGACACTGCAACATGCCGTTGGGGGCTGAAACACTCTGGGCTGCTCGGAACTGTAGGAACTGCCTAAGCCCCTATCATGCTGTAATGCACTGTGGATGACTTAATTGTACATTATTCATGCCATTGGCTTAGCTCTTTGCAAATTCTCTGCCACCCTGTTTCAGCAGGGGAGTATGCTAGAGGTCCCACCCCCCAATGGGAGAACTCCCTTTTGCTCATTGTTTCTTCCTGTTGTTAAGGGTGGGTTCTCTACAACCTGATAGGGGGGTTGGTGTAGGTGGTGTGTTGGGGGTGGGGTAAGTAGTTAGGTTTTTAGCCAGTTTGACATTTTACTGTTTGCTTGTTTACACCCAGACATCTCAGTTTGTGCTGCACAGCCCTTACACCTCTGTGTTGTTGCAATGTATACAGTCAAGCACCACGCCACCCGCTTGAGCTTTTTACCGTGGAACATTTGGGGATTGAATGATGCTAAGAAATCCAGTCTTGTACATGCCTACCTGCTGAGGCATAATATAGACGTATGTGTGCTGCAGGAGACACATCTTAATGTCACGCCCCCCCCCAAGTTGAGACATAGTCGATGGGGCCAAGTGTATTCTTCCATATACTCCAACTACTCCTGTGGGGTTGCGGTATTGATAAAGCAGGGTTTGGACTGGAAGGAAAGTGAGTTACACACTGACCCCGATGGACAATTTATTGTCCTACTGGACACACTGGGGGGACCTCGGTCATGATAGTCACAGTGTACAGCCCTAATGTGGACTCTCCCAGCTTTTTTCAGGAAATTTGGGCTAAAGTTTAATCTACCGGCTGTGATACTATTTTCTGGGGGGGAGGGGACTTCAATGCAATTTTGGATGATGACCTTGACAGGAAGGGAGCTTCCCGAACATTGCACCCGTCTGCCAGTGTGGCCCTGAATGCCATAATTTTGGATGGCAATCTGGTTGTCATTTGACAAAGTAGGCACCCTGCGACTCGGGAGGGTACCTGTATATTTGAGTATCATGGTGCCAGGTCCAGGTTGGACTTTTGGTTGGTGTTGTGCGATGTTGCCCCCTGGACCAAGGAGATTTCCCATGTCCCTAGATTCTTGTCGGATCATGCCCGATGCCTTCTGAAGTTAGTACTTCCCGAGTGTCCTCCACGACTGTTCACATGGTGGTTACCACCGCATGCGCTTCTAGATGAAGCATTTAAAGAAGAAATTTGAAAAGACATTACTGACTATTTCACCCTCAATTCAGGTTCGGTAGATACAGAGGCGTCCCTTTGGGAGGCATTCAAGGTGGTTATTAGGGGCCAATACATTGCTCACCAGGCCGGGGTGTTGAAAGCTATTTGGGACTCCCTTGCTTCCCAGAGACTCAGATAAGGGGACTAGAAGCACAATACCATTCCTCCAACGATTCCACCGCATTGGCCAGTTTAAAGGCCAGACTGCTTGACTTTGAGGAGGAAGCGCAGCGTGAGGTCAAGTTCTTGGGAAAATACACCAAGATGCGACGATACGGTGAAGTTGAAAATCTGAGGGGGACTCTGGCGATGATGATACGTGCACCGCACTCCATTGCCTACCTCCTGAATTGACTAGCACACATGGCATGGTTATTAGAGGACAGTACAACATACCAGACGAATTTGCCTTGTTCTACTCTAGTCTCTACTAGCGGTGTGCGAAAGTCGCGTAAGGGACTTACATGGAGAGGCACGGAAATTGAACAAATTTCCGTGCTTCTCCGCAAATTTCCGTTACGTGACACACGCCTGCCTCCCGTCTGCCTCCCATCCACCTCCCGCCTGCAATATTAAACAGTTTAAAGCCTAAAATAAGATTTAAAACACTTACCTTATCGCGGGGTCATCTCTTCCTGGTCTATCGCGCCTTCTTCTTAAAACTGCGCCAGGAATGCGCATGCACAGGCTCCCGTGCATGTGCAGTTTCAAGAAGAAGGCGCGATAGACCAGGAAGAGATGACCCCACGATAAGGTAAGTGTCTTAAATCTTATTTTCGGCATTAATCTGTTTAGTATTGCAGGCGAGAGGCGGGCGGGAGGTGGGCAGTTGGCGGGCGGGTGGCAGGCCGCCAACTTCCATTCCGCCCCATAGTCTGCGTACATGTGCCCTGTTTTTCTGCCTTCTTTGCGGAAGGCGGAAGGGACAAATCTCTCCCCATTCCATGGGCGGAACGGAAATGTCTGCACACCCGAGTCTCTACACCGCTACTCAAAAAACGTGTCCAGAGGGCATGCAGTCCTTCCTTGATTCCCTTGAGTTACTTTGGTTCAGTCAATGGCATATAGACTACCTAAACTTCCCGTTCACAGTAGAGGACGTTTCCCAGGTAATAAAAAGTTTGCCCCTAGATAAGGCCCTGGGGTCTGACGGGCTAACCACCTCCTTCTACAAAACCTATGTGGAGGAACTAGCTCTGCATTTGATAGCGTTATTTGAGGAGGCTCAAACTACTGGTATTTTACCGCCAACCATGTACGAAGCATTAATAATCACTTTACTGAAACCCGGAAAACCTGAAACTGAATTAGACTCATATAGA
The DNA here is from genome assembly GCF_964263255.1 of Lissotriton vulgaris. Lineage (NCBI taxonomy): Eukaryota > Metazoa > Chordata > Amphibia > Caudata > Salamandridae > Lissotriton > Lissotriton vulgaris. The sequence goes on along the minus strand of NC_141695.1, from coordinate 496,720,230 downwards.
CCACTGTCACTAATAAATGTGGACCTGAAAATCTTAGCCAAGTTAATTGCTAACAGGTTGCAACCTCTTCTCCCCCTGATCGCCCGTCCTGATCAATCGGGATTTATTTCTGGACGGTCCACCTCTCACAACCTCAGGGCAGTTTTTTCGGTATTACATTACCTCCAACCAGACGTGCAGGTGGTTGCCGTTTTCCTCAACGCTACTAAAGCGTTTGATACATTTGAATGGCCTTATCTGTTCGCCATGCTGAGCCGCATGGGATTCAGTCCACTATTTATCAATTTAATCTGCTTATTATATACTCAGCCAATGGCCCGAATTCAAGTGAATGGCCATCTGTCTAAGCCTTTCCCAATTTCGTGTTGCATGAGGAAGGGATGTCCTTTATCCCCCCTGCTTTTTGTGATTGAGATGGAGCCACTGGCTGCACGCCTTAGACAGCACCACACAGCCTGGGCGATTGGGTTCTGTACCAGAAGCCTCTTCATATCATTATATGCTGGCAATGTCACATTGTACGTAATTGACCCTGCGTCCAATCTGGACCCCCTCCTTTGGGAATTTATCAAATTTGACAGCCTCTCTGGAGTTTCTATCAACTGGGCTAAGTCGGTCATTTTTCCATTAATGGACACCACCACCCCAGTCATCTCCGATTTCCCTCTAAAATGGGCGGATGACTCAGTAAAATATCTGGGCATACGGATTAGCAGGAACTTACAAGAGGTGTGGAATTTGAGCTATGGACATGCCAACACCTGTCTACAGGAGAAAGTCGCACTGTGGCTCGGCTTCCGCTGTCCCTAGCCGGAAAGATAGCCCTCGCTAAAATGATAGTCATGCCAACATTTCTTTATTTGTTTGCTAACATTCTGATCCCTTCTCACGAATGCCTTCTTTCAGTCCCTTAAGAATTTGCTGGTTTTGTTGGCATGAGCAGGCGGACAAGCTGGAGTATCTTGGGATCTATTGATATTCTGCTATGTCCGGGCGGCTTGGGAGACCCGGATATGCAACTGTATGCCTGGTGCACCCAGGCTCAGTTCCTTCATCACTGGGTCCATCCAACTCCTTTTCAGCCCCATGTGGCCATGGAGACTGATGTGGTAGCACCTGTTCCACTCCGTGTGGCTCTTTATCAGCCCTACCGACATCCTCGAGATTGCTGGACACTGTGGAAACCATGCAATGGGCGTGGAACGAATTGCAGAGGAGAGCGGGCGCTCCAATATTTTATGCCCCATCTATACTACTAGCGCACAACCAAATGCTGCCAAATATAGGGGACAGTATTAGTAAGAATCTGGTACAAAAGCTGAACCTACATACCTTTGCTGACCTGTACCCCAGTAACACATTCCGCTCGCCCCTGGTTGTTGAGGAGGGGCAGGCATTGCCCTTTGCTGAACTTTTTCTCTATTATAATCTTTGGGCAGTCTTTCGCTCTCTGCATGACAGTTTTTTTGACTCCCCGCCATCCATGGTAGCACTCGAAAACTTGTTAAGTTCACCCTCGCCCCGCAAACTTGTCACACGACGGTACACACACATGCAATGCACTGCACCCCTGATGAAGCCAAGGGTGCTTCAATCAATCAATCAATCAATCAGAATACTTGTAAAGCGCACTACTTACCCATGAGGATCAAAAGGCGCTGAGGGGAGGGGTGCCACTACTGCTTGAAGAGCCAGGTCTTGAGGAGTTTTCTGAAGGTGAGCAGGTCCTGTGTCTGCCGCAGCTGGGCCAGGAGGGTGTTCCAGGTCTTGGCGGCGAGGAAGGAGAAGGATCTGCCACCGGATGTTGTTCGTTGGATGCAGGGGACGGCGGCGAGGGCGAGACTTGCGGAGCGGAACTGGCGGGTGGGGGTGAAGAAGCTGAGTCTACTGTTCAGGTAGGCTGGTCCGGTGTTGTGGAGTGCTTTGTGCGCGTGGGTGAGGATCTTGAAGGTGATTCTTTTGTCGGCGGGGAGCCAGTGCAGGTTTTGTAGGTGGGGGTGATGTGGCTGCGATGAGGGATGTTGAGGATCAGTCGGGCGGAGGCGTTTTGGATGCGTTGCAGTTGTTGTAGGTGTTTGGCCGGGATTCCTGCGTAGAGTGCGTTGCCCTAGTCTAGCCTGCTGCTGACGAGGGCTTGGGTCACTGTTCTTCTGGTTTGGGATGGGATCCACTTGTAGATCCTGCAGAGCATGCGGAGGGTGTTGTAGCAGGAGGTGGAGATGGTGTTGACCTGCTTCAACATGGAGAGGCAGTAGTTGAGGTTGAATCCTAGGTTGCATGCGTGGTCTGTGGGTGACGGTGCTGTTCCCAGTTTGGTAGGCCATCAGGAGTTGTCCCAGGCAGATGGGGTGGGGCCGAGGATGAGGATCTCCGTCTTGTCCGAGTTCAGTTTCAGACGGCTGCTTTTCATCCATTCGGCGACGGCCTTCATTCCCTCGTGGAGGTTTGTTTTCAGGAATGCAATAGCGAATTCCTCGTCCTGCTCACTGAAGACCATGGTCATACTGCTGCCATCAGCTCACTGAGTTATCCCCCAATTATAAACTCCACCTCATACACTTCAAGTTCCTCCACCGATTTTACAGAACACCTCATGCTCACATCGCATGGGGTTTACAGAAGACAAGGGCTGCTGGCGTTATGGCTATATCCCAGCCTCCTTTCTTCACATGGCATGGGACTGCCCGCGTCTGTCGACTTTCTGGTCCAGAGTGTTTACAATGATACATCAGATCACTGGTGAGCATGAGACGCCCACTCCTCTGCTGCCCCTGTTGAGTTATGTAAAAGCCACACCCATTAAAGTTTGTAAACTTCATGAATTGCTTCTTCTGTTTGCCAAGCGTCAATTTGCTGTGCATTGGGGGAGAAAGAGAGTACCTTCCATTAAGGAGTGGATCAGGGATGTCTCGTATGGCCACTCCCAATTGACCACCTTCTGGGAATAGATGCCTCTAACCTCCAGACCCAGAGACATTTGGGAGCCATTCCTCACTTGGGCTCGGGAGAGACAGGGTTCGGATGAGAACACAGCAAATTATATGGGGGGGAGGATTAGATAGGGAAGGGAAATGTTGTTGCATTCCTTTTTATTGATGGTCCACCTTCACTGCATACTATCCGGGGTGTCATCCTGGGGATAGGTCTGCACTGTTACATGTTCTACTCCCAACTGGATTTGCTATGTGGTGTTTGCCTACATATCTTTGTCTCCACAAGTGCGTCGGACACAAGCAGTATAACATCTGTCCTGTGTTGATGGTGCAGCTCTTGATTCGATTATGTATTGATTGTATACTGGCTGATTGCTTACAGAGTTTTCTTTTTCTCTTGAAATGCCAATAAAAAGAAATTCAAAAAAAACAAACTCCTAACTATGTCTGAACCTATGTGGCGAGTTATTTTTAGACAAATTGTTTTATCTATCTTTCTTATACTAGGTGAAAACCAGTAACCAGGGGCAGTGGGAGCTACATTATAGCTACATTATAGCATGCTATTTCTTTATTTTCTCTCACCTCTGTCTAGTGAATTATTTATTCATTTATTTATGTCTCATGATTGCCATGATCAGGTTATCATTTGTTCTGTTCTCCTGCTTTTAGGATAAGTGATGTGGAAACATACCATGGAGCCACACTGCATTACTAAAATGAATTGGCACAACTTTGACTTTTACTAAGGTTATAGCCAAACATGCATGTGCAATAAGCAAAAACTGACTCGAAATTGCTTTTTCACAGTGTTGCACAAAAACAATATGCAGCGAATCAGACAAATGACATCTTCAAAATAAAAAGATAGTACGGCCACAGTGCTGCACTCAATAGTAGTTAATTTTGGAAACCAAGGCAAATCACCCCAAAAAATAACAATCTCTATATACATTTCAAACGAGACACAATAGCTGAAGAAACAATGAGATGATGGCAGGTCAAATCCATGCTGTCTGTGGTAGGTGAAGATGTTAAAAGAGATAACGAAGCCTATCAACAAACCAGGATGTGCAATTTGCACACTGGCTATTTTGTACATTTGCAGGAATATGCGAAACAACCAGCCTAATAAATATTAATTAGGCATATCACAGATTGTGACCCACTGTGAGAGCCTGCAAATGACAGTGAACAATCCATCTTTGCATTTGATTTCCTAAAAGGGATTATTTTTTAAGCAGCCCACGTCCTTTAACGGGGCAAGTGCTGCTTTAAGTAAATGTTTCCCATTCGGGAGCAAGCTACGAGGGAGCAGGTGGGGGTATTTTGGCCTACTGTCTACCCATATGGCTGCCCATCACAATTCCCAAAGATTAAGCTATGCCATGACAGGTTCGCGAACCAGATATCACCCCTTTGAGATGTCCGCACCCGATTAATTGTTTGCAACAACAATTGCTGTCATAAAGCATTTATAGATTCCATTTGGGTGTGGTGATGGATCGCAAAACATTTAGAAGTCAGTAATTCCTTTCTGACCCAAGTGTAATGTTTTGTTCATATCATAATTCTATTGTGTGTTAATAAAACCTGCATCTTTGCACACACAAAATAGTTTTGTGCATGAGGCTTGTTAGAATTGGGGGTCTCTAGTTGGCCCAGGTAGGTACTTGTGACAAATAGGGACCCTCTCCTCTAGTCAGTGTAAGGGGGTACACTACTAAAATAACCCCTGCTCACCCCCTTGGTAGCAGACAGCCTTATCTCAAAGGCAGTGTGTAAAGCATTTGTGAACACATACAGTAATCAAGTGACAACACTACAAATGGACACCAAACAGGTTTTATATTTATAAAAATAAGTATCTTTTATATAGAGTCACCACAAGACCATAAACAACAAAAATAATCCACAATACTATTAGAAATCAAGAGTTCCTGTTAAAAATGCTTAAATCATAGTTCTGTGCGAGTCGGTAGCCCTGTCCGGCTACAGCGTTGCTGAAATAATACAGAGTCTAACAAATCCAGTGGACCGCGTCGGTCCGGGCCCACTCAAGTGTCGACAGACTTGGTCACAGTACCTTTACTTGATGCAGCAGGCACAGGCGTGTGAGCCGGTTCCGGCGTTTGCCGCTTTGCAGAAAAGAAAGCGTTGCAGGACGCGTTGTCCCTCCATGAGGTGCAGGCAACGGCCCGTTGACGGAGTCGGTGGGTCCGAGGCATACATTGCAGGGCGAGACGGTGCTTCGTTGCGGTGCTTGCAGCTTGTGGTGCGGCAACAGAGCTGGGGTTCGGGAGCTGGCGCCGATCAGTCCCTATAGCGCTACGAGTCGGGCGGTGCCCAATTCCGATGCGTTCACAGGACTTGAAGTCAGTAGCAGTGACCACATCGGTCAGACCAGTTTGATTCGGTGTAGCGAGGTGTTGCACGTCGCGGTGTCCACAAAACGCAATGCAGGCAACGGCTCGGTGGCGGCGTCAGGACGGAGTCGGTGAGCTCAGAGCTTGCGTTGTTTGATGCAGACATTGTTCGATGCAGTGCCTACAGGACACCGGGCTGGTCGTGAGAGTCGGTTACAGCTCCCTGCCTCTGTAGCCACTGAAACAGCGTTTCCAGTAGCAATCCACAAAGGCTGGTGAAGTCTACTTGTCCTGAGACTTCAGTCAGGGGGCAAGCTCTCTTCCAATCCCTTGGAGATCTTTCACAAGTTGAAAATAAAGCACAAAAAGTCCTTTCTCCTTTCTTTGGAAGTCAGGCAACCACTGCAGGCCAATCCCCCAAGCAGCACTTCAGCTTAGGGATAGTCTCTCCTCAGTTTCTTCAGGTTCCTCTCCTCAGCAAAGTTTTCTTCTTGTAGTCCAAAAGTGATCAAATTTCTTGGGTACAGGGTCCCAATATTTACACCCCAAAATCCTTTGTCCTCTGAGGGCAGAGGGGCCTTTGCCCAGTCCTAACCAGTTCTGGAGCACTCTGTTTACATGACTCATTCTTTCCTTTCACAGTGCAGGGCAGAAACATCAGACCAACCACAGGAGGTGGAGTAAGCATTGTGGAGGGAAAGCACAGCCCTGGAGCAATTTGATGACATGATTCCTTCTTTTCTTTCACAGTGCACTGTGGGGGCAGGCTCTGTCCTATTTAGGTCCCAGGTGCAACTCCTCCCTCTCATCTAGATGCAGATCTCTCTATTCACCACCGGGCGAACCCACCCTGTATCCTGGAATCCCCCAGCCCTGTCACTCAAACTCCAGACAAGGAATACACAACCTAGCAGAGGCAGGCTTGGAAAAGAAAATACCTACTTTCTAAAAGTGATATTTTCAAACACAAAATGTTAAAACCAACTTCACTAAAAGATGTAATTTATCATTCTGAGTTCAGGTATTCTAAACTTGAATTTCCACCATGTTCCCTGAGTCAGTTCGGATTATATGATGTAATAATCTAACTGCCCATTCTGACCTATGGAGAACAGGTAGCCTTGCAATAGTGAAAAATGAAAATGGCTGTTATTCACTATTAGGACAAGCCATCCACACCAGGGCATGTCCTACCTTATACTTACAATGTACCCTGCCCTTGGACCTACCATTGGGGTGTCTGATATGAAGAAAAGTGAAGGTTTAGGAACTGGCAAGTGGGTGCACTTGCCTAGTCAGCATGACAGTACCATACAGCACACAGGCTCTGCAATGGCAAGTCTTAGAAACATTTTACAAGGCTTCTTCTGTGGGTATTACAACCAGTGCTGCAAGTCCACCAACAGCATTTGGATTTAGAAGCCCTGGACATACTCAGTGCACTGTACTAGGGTCTGACAAGTAAACCAAACAAGCCAATCATGGAATCACTAATCCATACATGAATTTACAATAGGGAGAGCATATGCACTTTAGCACGGATCAGCAGTGGTAAAGTGCCCAGAGTCATAAAATATAAAACAACAGGTCAGAAAAAATATAGGAGGAAGGTCAAAAGTTCAGGGATGACCCTGCAAAAAGGGCCAAGTCCAACAAGGCCTAAATCTGTACAAGAATCCTGCAGCAGGTGAATGTTATGAGATGGCATCTGGATGATTCCTAAGCAAAATGAGGCAATTCTTGACAAAGGGTAAAGAGGAAAGTTTGCAACAATTCGGTGGGATTAGAAATCACAGCATTCCCCCTAAGAAAGGAACAATGACAATGACTGACTGCATAAACCTGAACCACAAAGAATTACAAGGCACTGAACTTGCAGACACAGCCTAAAAAGGATCAGAGCTAAACCAGGTGAATGACCTATTGTACAGTGATATCTCAGAATGCTAGAACATTAAGGTATGTTGTACAGTGATGCCACCACAGCCAGCTCAGCAAAGCATTTAACATGTCATGCACAAGCAAACACTGCTCATATTACCACAGAGAGTTAAAAGCCAGGGAAAGTAGCCCTGCGAGCAATGTGTGACTTTCAGGACCACAGACAAATGCACAGGAAAATGATGTCTTGCAGATGAATGATTTTAGTAACATGTGTACCATGCAGATGAGTGGAGAATGTAGCATAGTCAACAGCTACATAGCCAAAGCAGACAAAGATTCCGAATTTGTAAACCACATCAGTGGCATGAGGCATTATATAATGTTACAATAAAGGCTTCAAACCTCCAACTGGCCTTCACATACAGACTTAGCAGGATCACAGGTGGGTGACAGTTTACAGTGGACATATTCACCCCCCGTGGCGGTGTCCAGGTTTGTTTCTGATAATCACACTTCTATTGACCTCTAAGTTGTCAGTGCCTACCTGGTAGACCCCACGTTACTAGCCAAAATTACAAAAGAATAATTACTAATTCAATGTATTTTGGGAGTGAAATAACACTGGACCTTACAAAGTAATCTCTTAGTCAAGTTGGCAAAGACTTTTCCCCATTGGTCATATGGACCTTTGTTGGTTGACGTGAAGCATTGAACGAGAGAAGACATCAGCAATACATTTCTAACTTTTGAAGCCAATGGAACTCCACAATAAGGACCAGGAATCCCCAAATGCAGTTAAGTGGTTTGTTTTGGTTTTCCAAACAATCTAGTATATATGAAAACCAGTAATAAGTTCAGTAATTACAGCAATACAACAGACAAGCTGAAAGATCTCAGTAGATCTATTAGCAATAAGATGAGATACAGTATTATGATAGCCACAACAATAAATAACATTTTTAAAGCAAACAGGTGTTCCATAAAGACACTTGCTTTCTCTCTTCTAAACATAAGTCAAATATAGGATCATCTATCAAGGGTTTCTAATTCAAAAGCATAGAAGGTGACAGCATAATCAGACTTCAATAGAAGTCTTGAGATAAAAAAGAAAAGTGTTTAGCATAAAGCTTCACACTTGCAAGAAAAAGGCAAACAGAGAGGTCTCTGCCTCGTGAAGTCTAAAGGGAATCTCAGGGCCCGTCAATTGTGAGAACACCACACTTTATGCACAAATAATGTAAGAGAAGACATTTTTCACATTCTATTTTTCTGTTCAAGCTATGCAGAAACAAGAAGGAAATGGATAGTGCCATTGTGCCGTAATATCGGATCAACTTCGCATAAGGAAGCTGGTAGAATATTAATTACGGACACTAGTCAAGTAATTGTGTTTGGCATCAGTAGATTTCTCTTGGCTGTAAAATTCATTAGACAAAAATTGTCTCTGCCATTTTAAGCGTATGTAGCGAGAATTGTTAACTGGCAGTTATAATCCAATTTAATGCTTTTTTAACCTTGTAAATATTTTAACAATCTTTTAACTATATTTATTTATGTGTGTTTCAAGCCCCAACTCATGATTTAGCTGCGAAGGGTTATGGTAATCATTTGGTCATGCACCAACACTTTTCTTGATTGTATATTTTTGTACATTTGTCGATAATAATGTGGTCATGTATATTATGTATTTTGTATATATTTTATGGTGCAATTGCAACGAAATAAAGATTACTGAATTGAAATTAAATTGAGAACACCAATTTAAAAGTAACTGGAGATTCAGAAACATCCTTATCTACTTTCACACCACCAGGGACCAACCCAAACTTACTTGAGTGCATGCATCTATAACATCCCTTCAGTTACCCTTCCACTCAAACTGTGACTGTAGTTCTCAACCTTGAACATCTCTCAGTCCTGGTACATGTTGAACAGAAGGCCTCTTTCGCCCATTAATTTATCCTTGGCAGACAATGAATATAATGTAAACTGTGCGTATATAATTTCATTTCTGGGATGTGTAAGGTTGGAGCCTAAACTGCGTTGCTTCCCCACATTGGCCATCAAGTCTTTGAATTAATGAAAGCATCTCAGCTGCCCTGAGTTCACTTGTTGGGTGTTTTGAGGTGTTTGGTTAAAAATCCTCATATAGATTAAAGCAGAAGTACAATATCATTCCCGTAAAGAAAGCATGTATTATTGTTGTGCTTGGGACTTAAAATGACACACTTAATCGTTATTATTATTACAATCATTCTGCTTTTTTAGCAAACACACATGATCATCCAAAATGTGATTTATTTTCATCAAAGATTTAATCTGAAGGCAGGTCGATAAGAGACTAAACAGAGTTTTTGGTCTTGGACTGGCCGCTGCAATACATTTAAATACTTCCATGTGTTCACTTGATCCCCTGGGGAGTGGTAACTGTATAAATGCTTCCTTAACTGAACAGATCTGAGAAAAACATTTTTTTTCTTGACAGCCAACATTTCCTCAGACAAAGCTGAAGAATGTGAGCAGAGATTGACAACTGCTGTTTTCTTTAACTGTTCCTTTTTTAATTTCTGGGCACCAGGTGGAAATATTTGAAATATGAAAATCCAGGAGGAGCAACATTGGCTCATTTTAAAAATCAGCCAGTTGTGAAAAACATTGTTATGCAAAAGTACGTGACCACAACATGCCAAGGAAGGGTATACATTTCACCAGTGGGCAGGACCAAAACACTGAAAGAAAATGAAATTGAATGCTGATTGAATTAAATCGCAGCTTTCCGACACGTGAACGCCTTGTCACTCAAACATAATACACTAGAATTTGAAAGGTTTAATTTTCGAACAGATATTAAAGTGGAATTGAGATCAAGTGATCAGACTTTCTGACCCATTCTCATTCATTTTCGTGCAGCCTTGTGTAACCTAGGCGTGCAAAATAATTGTGATTCCACATGCTGCATCATAAGTGGAATTTAAGCGTCACACATTGCACTTATGATTGAAGAATAGCTACAAGCATGGCAGATTGTTCCACCGCCAGAGGTTTTACAGGTAGTGGTGGAAGAGTGGCACGTGAAAATGTTGTAAGCATTCACAAAATGATATTTTTGTACGTATTGACAAATATTTTTGTGCAATTTCTACCCGACTTACATATCCAAAACTAATCCTCTCGCACACTGGTCGTCTCTGTTATGTCAATTTCTTGTACGCGTGCATTTACAGTTACTTGCAAGGTGGAAAACAACATAATAAAAACTGATGTGAGTCCCAAAAAGTTGCAAATTGTTGGTTTTCCCAAACGCTTCCCAAGGTCTGCTCTCTGCCCTTCCTCTATTTCCCCTGCCTTGCATTTAATTAAGCAAAAACGTTTTCCAGATGCATGGTCTATTTCCACCTGAGTTACGTGTATGTACACTCAGAGATTCTGATTTTAGGAAATGGTATTTCAATGTTAGGTGTGACTATCACCTTTTTTTAAATACCTGCAGGCGAAGTGTATGTTCACCGTTTAATGGAAATATTTGCACTGCATTGTACCACATTAATAACTGTTGGAACGTGCGCATGGGACAAGGAACAGTGGCATGTAATACGAGAGATGTGTGTGACTGTTCCTACTCTGCAAGAAGTAGTGTCCACGGTCAGGGAACTAGACTGCGATCCCACAGAGACTGCTGATTACTCCGATTCAAAGGGGCATATTTACAAAGAAGTGACGCATTAGCCATCTTGCCATAACGCCGTACTCCGCCACTTCTGTAACACAGGGCTGCACCGTATTTACAACAATATGGTGCAGCTCTGCATTTTCCCCAGTGCTGGTGTGAATTTCAGCTGCCTAGTGCCTACACAGGCACCCTTGTGCAATAGTGCTTGGGTGCATGCGTTGGTGAGAATAATTGTGTATGTGCAGGAAGGCGTCTCTTCCTGCACATAAAGAGCTACTTTATGAGGTTTTGACATAGGGCAGCACCACAAGGAATCTTGCTGCGCTGGAATACGTCAACACAAAAGGGCAGGAATGCACTGTATCTATGAGACACAGCACATTCCTGTCCTGTTCCCCAGCACCAGTGCACTATGGGCTGCCATTCGCCAACGCAGGCACCCTGGGACTACGGGGCTGATTGATTTTGTACAGGAAGGGACACCTTGCTGCACAAAATCAATCTGAAGAAGCAATTTCCTTTTTCTATGTCTGCTGCAGAATGCAGCACAAATAGAAAATGTAAAGCACAAGGAGAAAAAAAAACATTCCTTCTTGTTGCCCCTCCCTAAAGCCACCCTTGGGGTGGTGCTAGATTTGGACATATTCCCACTTTTATGATTTCTCGTAAATCTGGGAATGTGTCAGGTCTGTTGGGTGTTGTGTTAGGACACCCACAGCACCACACATGGAATGCCCCTTTCACACAGTTTTCTGCATGAAAGGGGCACATATTTAGAAAGCCATGAAAATCCACATAAACTGGCTTCATGTGGCCTCATAAATATGCCATGGCATATTGTGCCACTGGAAAGTCAAAAAAGTGATGTTCCGGGGCTCAAAAGTGCTGGTAGGGCCTCATGAATGAGGCCAAAAAAAACTTAAATGGCGATTTGTAACTTCTAAGTGTACTGCTTTGTTCAGCACACATAGAAGTTGCAACTCATCATTTTTTAAATGAATGTGTATGTGCAGGAAGGGGCACCTTCCTGCACATAAACAACCATGCATGGCGTTTTGCTGTTCTATGCAGCACACATAGAAACAGCAAAAATGTGGAAAAATAAAGCATTTCTCCATGTTTCGCAATGTTAAGACATGTTTTATTGTGTCTAAATTTTAGCGCTGCCTCCTATTTACACCACCCTTGGAAAAAGGGAGCAGCGTCTTTAAAAGTGGCGTTTCTGTGGTGGTACGGGCTCGTAGATATGCCCCAAAGTTGTTTTTTCCCCCAGTTCTGTAGGTCACTCTGCACTATACTTCTATTTGCCAAGGAGCGCCTTATTTCTCGTGCGGACATTTATTATTATTATTTTTTTTTATTGTATCAAGTGTGTCTAGCTGTTTGGAGTAAAGATATGGAGGGAGGGGCAGGCAGAGCTAAGTATGTGAGTATGTGATAGAAGAAAGGGAAGAAGACGAGTTATAGATATTGTGAAAGTAGTCTTTCTTTCCACTTATTTGTATTACAGAAATGCGGTGTCTCTGGAGGCAGAAAGCGCCAAGTGACGACTCGGATGAAGAGGTAATGCATCAGCTTCCTTGCCCCGCTGCCAGTATGCACAGCAGCTGTTACTGTGCTAATCCGAACGAGAGTCACAGTGAAGCTCAGTCCGCACACAAGATTGTGGTGTGACTCTTACTGGAAGTAATTCTGCAGCCACATCTCAAGCAGATCGATCTCTTCTCCATTCCTTAACCGCCTACATCGGTTCCCTCCCTTTCCACCCACAGTAGAGCTGACTGGACGAACCCCTATACAGAAAGAAACAGAGACCTGTCCCATAAAATGAAACACACTGAGCAGCTCACAATTACACACAGCACGTCCTTCCTAACAGATGAACTCCGGTAACTTGAACGAAAGAAGACACGATTAAAAGAACACAAGTTAACTTGACCTGCAGCAAAACTACGAAAGTCCGACTCCTTCTCTTAAGATCGCTGGTATTTTAGTTACAAAGCGACAAAACTCTTCGACCAGGTGTCCCTGCTGTTCATTGGATCGTCCCTGGCAGAAATGAGTCAAACAAGTTCTTAATATTAAAGTGGCATTTTTCTTCATCTGACCCCAAAAATGCAATGGGGCAAAAATCTCAACGTCATGGGTAATAATCAATACGGCTGAATGCTTTAGAAGACATAATGTAGGTCATGACGAGGGATTATTGTTTTTATGGAATAAAAACAAAAGAAAGAAAACTGAGGGAGTGCAAAAGAAAGTAAATTGGCCAATTGTTCATTTAATCCCAAAAAATGTGATGTCACATTTGAACCACAGGTTAAGTGGTCACACAGCATATAAAATCAACAACAGACAGACGTCATGTTCTAAATCAGGAGTGTTAAATTTAAGTCCTGGACACATAAATCAAGGGATCCTCTTTATATAAATTCCCATCCCATTAGTCTATAATGAAACTCATTCACTTAGCCCAAGATTGTCTTAAAAATCTGGCATGAAGTCTGCTCTGCTAGGCCTGTATTTGTCACTTCTTCCTAGGGTTGGGTTTGCATTTCTACAATTGTATCAGGGAAGGGTCTATTCTTTGTCATCACAATGTTGCCCCACTGCCAAAGTGGAAGTATATCCTTCATTCACTCATCAGACATCACATGAGGATTGAAATATAACGATACAAATGATTCCACAGCACAAGCAATTTGCAAACATCTGATATCCCAAGCATCCGGCAGGATGATGAGGTGGTACCTCTGAGGGGCAAAGGGACAAGGAACTCATCTAAGTTTTTTGCCTAACCTCTTGTCTGGAGCTGATTGCACTTGACCGGCTCCTGAATATTTGCTCACTCACCATATCTTGGCTGGATTAATCACAGATATTTTGGCGCACTCGCTGCAATACTTCATCATTTTCAGGCTCAGTGTGGCACTTTATTTCAAATTAAGGTTACCCACATAACTTTAAGGGTCTCTTGCAAAGCTTGCTTGCAATTTTCTGACTGACTCACTTAGTTTGGGATAATGTTGTTGACATTTTTTTATGCCAGATCTTTGAACCCTGTTGCACTACAAATGGGTAGTCTAGTCTCCCGTTGCATTTTGTCAGGAAGGTTTACTGAGGTAAATTCTTGCACCTTGCCCTTTGCAAAATCAGAGGTAGGTCACAAATATTTGGTGCACAATTAGAGACCACTATATATGTAATTTCTCTTTTTACATCTGGTCATATAATCTTGTACCATTAAATGCTATGAACTGTGTTGTCCTGTAGTTGGGAGTTGTTAGTGTTTGTCTTATGTTCTTCCTACATCCGGGTCACCAGCGGAAACTCCATACAAAAGAGCTGCAGCTGATTGTGGAATACATCTTAAAGGACCATCAGCTTTCCCATATTATATCATATTTTGATTCACTCCAAGAGATTGGGCTCACAGGATTCCACTTGACATCAGCAATAGTTTTTAGCTGCTAATGGTCTGGCCCTTCAGTCACCGTCATCTGTAAATAAAGCAAGGAAACCTAGATCTTCTAAGTAGAGAATCAATGACAGAATTGTGGCAATTAACCATCAATTCTCCAGAGAGGGATGCATTTAACCACAGTGCAGCCAGACCCCCAACCACTCAGGGCTGCAACTCACATTCTTGTGATAGCACCAAAAAAGATAAAGGATGTGCACTGCTACTCAAACTCAGCAGGGAACTAGATGCTTCTATCTTTCAGACTGCTGTTTTCACCTCCACAAATGCTGTCAACTAAGTTCTCAGAGGTCCCTTAGCAATCCATTCCTTGATTGGCTATAAAGAGCTTTGGTAGTGGTCCCAGTGCCTCTTTAAACCTAGGAGATGCAAGTACGTTATTTCAAGACTGGAGATTTCATGTCCTTCCTATTTTCTCTCAGTCTGGGTCATTCCTTTATGGAGCTGATCCTGAAATTATTGTGCAGGAGACAATAGGGAATGCAAATCTTGCCACACCCTTGTAATACATCAATCCTAAATCCTCATTCTTCCCCTTCCCAACTATTCTTGGAAAGGCAATAGTTGGATAAGTACGTCCAGGGCTTAGCTGCCTTCCCCAAGCTATTAACCTAACAGCCACTGTGTAGCTAGTGGTGTTGAAGTGCCATGCTGACTACACCGTGAAGTAAGAAGACTTACACTTCTGATTGTGCTCTGAATGGTACAAATTGGAGGAAATGCTCCACTGATAGATAAAGAGGCAGTTCCTCTGTCCCGGGGTCATGGAGTCTAGCGTCACAGCTGGAAAATTAAAACTCTCCACTCAGGGCATTTGTCAAGGATGAATTGCATCCCAAGGTTGCCAACCTGCAGAGGTTCCTGGGATTGTAAATTTGCTAAAGCGGACACCTGTGCTGGCCCGGCACACCAAGCTCCAGACAGCTAAAGTGCACCTATCCAATTCATAGCTCTCCCCAAAATATGTTCGACCATCGCTCAGAGCAATGAATTGTAGATTAGCTTTTCAAGCCATCTATATTGAATGCTTTGGGATCGCCAGATTTCCGTTCATCCTTTGAAGTTCATGGCCTTCCATTCACACTCTTCCAAGGACTGCATGTTAACATTCCGTGGCTGATACCTACAGGATCGTTGAGGCTTCTGTACTGAGCAGGGAAGCCATCATCCTTTCTCACTTACATCCTCATCATGCCTTCTTACAGGAATCTATCCATGCTACACAGGGGCCCTTACAAAGCAGGCACCATATGAAAGAACCCTGGTTATGTGGCAGGAACAGATACCAAGGTTATATGTGAAAATGACTATGCCCTGGCTACCTTCAACTGCCAATAACAAGCAACAGCCCCCTCGTAGCCTGGTGAAGCAGCAGTGCGAAGTCTGTACTATGGGTGAGGTCTGGCAAGCAATGGCCATTGGACTAAGAGGTCTTCCCCCCCACCCCCTCATTAGTTGCTGAGGGCTATCCTGAATGTCTGCAACGACTGTCTTTCCTCTCTGCGGCCCAAGGGCGCAGCCACCATTCGGCTAAGAAGACTTTAACCCCACCCTCCTGTCCGCTGCTGAGGGCTGGGCTCACTGGGCTGGGCTGCTGGCCTGGATGTCTGCGATAACTGTCTTTCTTCTGTGAGGCTGCACACCTGGCTCTCCCTACTCAATCCGTCCACTTACAAAAGGACCATCAGCAACATGCGCTACTTAACTTGTCCTGCAGAAGATTAGGCAGGAATGAAAGGGCATTTAACACTTCCCCCACCTCACCCACGAATGCATAGCAGGGAAGCCCGGTGACGCTCTACCTGCAATAAAAGACGAATACAAGCTTTAATCAGACTATACACAGGAGAGGGAGACAGGATAATACAGAAAGATTCGGAGAATCATTTCTAATTTGAAAGGAAATGTATAAAAGAGTATAACATGTTTTAGGTTGTTTTACAATTGTATTTATACATATAAAACACAGCAAAATGCATTACACAAAGGCACAGGACTTAAAAGTGGAAAGAAAGAGGCAGACCAAGACACTAAAGCTTAGCTCACTACACTCACTTGCATACATGCATACTTATTTCACATGGGCACCTTTACTGAAAACAAACAATATTTTCTCTAAAGTAGCAATGAACACACAAACACCCTAGTCGTTAACCTTCACTTTTTTTTTAAATTGGTGAACATTTTAGGACGTTTTCAAACTCAATGCAAAAAACTCTGTCCAACAAAATGAAAGAAAAGTAGTTAAAGCATATTCAAAGAAATTAAAAGCGAACATGCCATTAGAAGATAGGTCACCACAGTCTTCAGTGTGGCTCATTCAAGCATGTTCAAGAGAAGGCGAGAGCAGACAAATAGGAGACATAAAAACACAACTAAACTATGCTCGACGTCTTCCCTCACCCTTCCAAGATGCATCCCCTGGCCTTTTGCAAGGACCAAGGGCCTCATTTATGAGAAATGACGCATCGTTGCGTGAAAGCAGCGATGCGTCACTTCTCAGTGCGCACTCCTTGCGACATTCCTGATGCGTCATATTTAATGTATGACGCATCATGTCGCAAGGAGTTACAGTTACGTCAGTATTTCTGACGTATCTGTAAGCGCAAAAGTGGCGCATTGCTGGAGTGTGTCACAAAAGTGACGCAACTCCAGCAATGCGTCCTTTCACATGGGGCAAGCCCCATGTGAAAGTGCCTGCGTCAGTCTTACGCCTGCTGTGAGGCAGGCGCAAGATTTTGACGCAACGGTGTCCTAAAAGTGACGCAGTGAAATTTCATATATTTCACTGCTTCACTTCTACGACCCTTCCTTGCGTAAATACGCCCCCCTTGCATACATTATACCTGGCGCAGGTATAATGTGGCGCAGGGGTTTACAAAGTGACGCATCTACCTAGATGCGTCACTTTGCAAATATGGCGCAACAAGGCGCATTTTTAACGCCGCCGGTGCGTCACAAAAAGTGGCGCACCGGCAGCGTAAAAGCAACGCACAGCCTCATAAATGAGGCCCCAAGTACCTCCCCAAACCAAGGCCACAAGCAAAACATCGAAGCACTCTTAATGTAGCCGGACCAGGACCGCAATCTTCACTTGCAATGAGAAACAAGGTCATCAAGTTCCTGACCCTAAGTTCCCTAGAAATGTCTCTGCAGAGTCAACCTGCGCAAAGATAAACCACTTTTCCCTATGAACAATACCTAGGCGGACAGTGGAGTCAGCTGAAGCTATAAACCTTCCAGGTATCAGAATAGTCCCCTCTTCCTGGTGAGAGTAGTAGAATGCAAGTCCTTGAAAAAAAGACAAAATACAAACTCCAATCTCTCAGTCATTAGATTCCACCTAACTACTAACGCATCTTCGCCACTACCCATTTCTGATTTACTTGGTTTGGGGAAATGTTTATTTGCCTTCTAGATCATTTTATGAATTTCAGCAGGTGACACGTTCAATAAATTTAGTATTATCTGCATTTTCCCAGGAAGGGTTTTTTCCAGAATCTCAGCCCAGACTACTAGCCCTCCTAAAATGGTGACCCTCAGTATATTATTGAGAATCTCCAATTTGTCCATTGTTACCAAGACTTCTCACGTCCTACCTGTATTTTCAATGTTCTCAATTTTCTACCATCTGTTCCACAGAGAGCTAATCAGACCTTCTATTTTTTCCTCAAAGCCCTTCGGAACAGTTTTTTAATTAAAATATTTTTATTGATTTTTTTTTTTAACGGAACATCAGCCATTGCGTTGTGATACATAAGGTACACTTCTACTACAGTGGTGACAAGTACAAGTAACCAGTCTTTAAAATATTCATGAAATCTGCATGAGAGATTTCAAGTATATATGCCACATCTCCATACACAGCTCATTTTAACATTCAGGTGTCGGGTCTTTCAAGTTTATTATGTTTTAGGTTTTGAGAGTGAAAAACCAGGAGCAACCTACCCTTAGCCCCGCTTCTTTCCTACCATTAGGTATGAGTTAAGGGATCATTGGCATCCTACCCTGTCTCAAGTCTGTAGTATGTCAACCATAGGGGACCAGATTTTCTTGAACTTATTCTGGCATCCCATAGCCTTATTGAACACATTTTCTGCCACCGGTCCCGATTCACAGAACTAATCTGAGACAAAATCCTAAACTTAGTACTTTTGGTAAACACAGAAGGCATTTAGCAGTAGTAAAGTTAGGATTTTGTCTTAAGTTTGACTTAAGACAAACTTAAGACAGACTTAAGACAGACTTAGGACAAACTTAAGACAGACTCAAGACAAAAATAAGATAGACTTAAGACAGATTTAAGACAAAATCCTAACTTTAATTCGACTAAATGCCTTCTGTGAATACCAAAAGTAGTACGTTTAGGATTTTGTCTCAGATTAGTTCTGTGAATCGAGCCCACAATGTTTAGGTCGATTCATGCTCTCCATTCCATGAATGTGGGAAGGTCAGGGGTCCCCCAGCAGTGGGCAATATCCCGCGTTGGAACCACCAATCCTAGATTGCACAATAAGAGTTTACTTCAAGGGAGATCGATTTCAGAGGGGATACCTAGAAGAATGTATTTAAAATCCCTAGTGAGTTGCACCCCCAATATTTCATTTAACTTCTGTATTACCTGGCTCCAATAGTGTATTATGTGTTGCCAATTCCCAGAGTGTATGCATGTATGTACCGCATTCTGTCTGACAACACAGGCAAGTAGGTGTCTCAGCCCTCCCCAAGGCGTGCAGGAGTGCCCTATCAAAGTATGTCCTATGTAGGATCTTGTATTATATCAGTCTGAGTCTTGATTTGTTTGCCACTTCCCATGGGTGCATCAAGGGAGCTTCCTAATCAATATCTTCTAGTGTCCCTGTGGTTCCTTCCCATTTAGATCTGAGGGGTCTCGAATTGTCAGGCATATTGTTAATTAAAGTTTTATATGTCCATGAGACAGCTTTACTTGACAGTTCTTCCTGTTCCAGTCTACCCTCGAATGGAGCATATTCGGCCATGTCAGTGATATCCAGCCCTTCCATTTTCCATGCATGTTGCAGTTGCATGTATTTGTATCTCTTGGTGCTACTAAGCTGATATTCTGACTGTAGCCTTGCAAATGTAATGAGGGTACTGTCCCCTATAACAGCATATGGATTCCCCCACCTCCATATAGATAGTGGTGATATGTATGGCTCTGAAATTGCAGCCTTTCCAGTACACAAGCTGAATGGTCTCCTGGCATGTCTCGATTCATTGACCGCGATCAGGTGTGCTGCCCTGTAATACGCCTGGATATCCGGCAGAGCGTTACTCCCATTATACTGATTGCATTGTAGTTTCTGCACTGCACCTCTAGGACTGTCCCCGTAGAACAGCAATGTTCGAAGTTCCTGATCGATTGTAACAAAGACCGTCTCTGGCATCCTTGCAGTACATATTCTGCAGCATATAGATCAATTAGGTGAGCGTGATCATTTTCTACATTGCAGCTCTACCCATTAGGGTCAGGGGCAATTGCCTCCATGTCCCCCCCCATTTTGCAGAATTCCGTGAGGACCTTTTTGATGTTATGATTAAGGTTCGCTGTGTCATCTATGGTGATGTATAGCCTAAGTAGCTAAATCTGTCCTGAGCCACCCTAAGGTGACCCGGAGGGTCTAGAAAATCTAGGGTGCCCCCTGTCGAGTAGAGGCTGGATTTGTCCCAATTTATATTGTACCCCACATATGTACCATATTCTCGGAATATCTGCAAGATCCGGCGGAGTGTCTGGGCTGGATTAGTGACATAGAGGCGTATGTTCTCTGCAAATAAAGATATCCTTTCATCACTTAGCTGCCCCAAATCATCCCTGAACCCACTCAGTCCTGGTTGCATCCGAACTAAGCATGCCAGTGTTTCCACCACTATCGCAGACAATTAGGGGGACAAAGGACAGCCCAGTCTGGTGCCTCTTCCGATTGGAAAGTCTGTTGACAGCAGCCCGTTAACACGCACACTGGCTCTTGGATTGGTATATAACAACTCCACTCAGTTCCTCGATTCTGGGCCAAACCTAAATCTTATCAGTAGTTGTCTCATATAGGGCCAGTGGACAGCCTCAAATGCCTTTTCAGCAACTAGTGAGAGGAACACATGCAGGCTAGATCTGCCTTTCACTCTGAAGAGCCAGTTCGCCAGCCACCGGAGGTTGTATCACATGGAACGCTTGGGCATAAAGCCTGATTGGTCGCCGTGGACCAACAAGAGTCATATGTCGAGTATGGAGGCCAGAATTTTGGTCTCTTTGTTGAGCAATGATATGGGGCGATATGACCCGCAGTCCGCTGCAGGTTTCCTGGGATTACTACCACAGTGGTGCTACAAAGATGAGGTGGGAGTTCCCAGCTTTCCTTCGCCGCTTGGTACATGTTTAAAAGATGAGTGCCTAGCAGGCTAGCACTGCGCTTTTACAGCTCTGCTCGGAGACCGTTTGGCCCCAGCGCTTTCCCTGTCTTCAGTTTGCCAATGGCATTCATTACTTCTTGGAGGGTTAGGTCCCCTTCGAGGGAGTTGCATTGATCTTGGGTATGGGTCATCATGTCAATACCATTGAGGTAATGGCTGATTTGGAGATTATTTGCTAGGGGCCTTTTGTCATACAGCTCTGCGTAGTATTGGGCAAAACGACCGTGATCCCAGATGCTGTGGTGTGTGTCTCTTCTTTTTCCCGAATCATGGCTACCCAGCGTGCTTCCCTCTCTTTCTTCCACAGTCAGGCCAGTAATTTACCCACCTTATCGCCAGTCTCATATAGTCGGTGCTGCGTGGCCTGTATTTAAGTTGTCACTTCTTTTTCAGCTAGTGCTCGATAGCCCCTAGGTTTTATCTCAATTTGGCACTGAATACCCTCTTCATCTCTGGTTTGCACCTGCCTTTCTAGCTGCAGGAGTTTGTTTTTTAGGGCCTCTGTCTCTCGGGTTTCACCCTCTCTTCTGCGTGCTAATATGTTTTGTGTTAATACTGCTTTGTAGGCCTCCATAGGGTGACTGCTGAGGTCACAGATTCCTTATTTTCCCTAAAGTACCCATCTGACTCTACATGGATCTTCTCTGCTACTGCCCCATCTTGCAGTTCGCAAGCTGCCAGCTTCATTTCTGTCTGCGTCTGTATATTCTCCTACCCACTGTAGCCAAAGGGGCGAGTGATCAGGTATGCCTCTCACCAGATATTCTACTTGTTCCACTTCCGTTACCTCTCCTGCTGGCACAAGGAGGTAATGAAACCTGGAAAAGACTCTAGGGGTCCCTGAGAAAAAGGAATAGGCCCTCTCCAGCAGGTGTTGCTGGTGCCAAAGAGCAGTTAGACCCAGGGTGCCCAGGAATTCAGCTGGGGAACGGTGGGTGTGCGCATGCCCCTGCCAACTTGTGAGCAGTCTGCTTGGGGATCCACCACATCTTGAAAATCACCCTCGATAATACTTCTGTAGGGGCCTGCTTCCAGTAGCATCCCAGCTATCGTGTCTAGTGTCTGGGTTTGCAATCGTGGGGGGGCATAGACACTGATCAGAGTTAGTTCTCTCCCATCGCACGTCTCCTGCACAGCTACAAAGGTACCATTTGGGTCCGTCCAATCTTTAATGGTGCAGAAAGGGGGAGTCATCTTTATTAATGTAACAACTTCCCATGATTCCGATGTGAATCCGGCATGCTTTACCGTGACGTAGGTCCCCCTTCCCAAAAAGGCACAATGAGTGCATATCAGATGTATCAATTGGAGGAGGGAAATGTCAGGCTTAAGCCACTTGAGGTACCTGGTCACCAACCATCTCTTAACCTTGCTCCCTGACCCATTGACATTCCATGTCAGAACAGAGTAATTTCCCTCATCTATTTATTAATTGAGACTTCACCCTCCCCTGCGCTGTTACTCGCAAATTTTGTATCTGGATTAGCCGCTCCTGTCTCCTTCTATAACCTAGTTTCCTCGACTGTTGGCTGTAGTCTGAGAAGAACAATAACATTTGAATTTCTCAATTCCCTCCTAACCCCAGTGAACTTCCCCTCCCCACACTCTCCCACCAACCACGTCCAATTTCCCCATTGGCCAACTGTGACAACTATTGGCGTAGGCAGTGTCTGAGAGGTCTGTAGTCTCAACCCAACCCCCACTTTAGTACACAACCAACTAGGAGATAGTTCTCTAACTTGTGTCGCTGCCCAATGGGGCGTGATGTATTAGTGTCTATAGGTTACTTATTTACCCAATAATATCCTCAGCTCCGGCTGACTCTCATGTTATAACCATCATCACCACCGCTCTTAGACGATTGTCCCAGTTCCGCCACTTGGCCATTAGGTTCAGAGCTTGCCCCTTCCATGTGGTGGATATTTCAGAGTAGTGGGTGGTCGCTGTCAGCATCCGCTATATATTCCTTATCTGAGTGATCTGTAAATGTTTGTTCGTGGTCCCTGAGGGTTTTCTTATTTGTTTTGGTGTGTATAAGATCTTCCTCTGAATCAGATAGCTCCACTGCATCAGGCAGGCATGGATGCCGAGACCTTGAGAAAGCCTGGCGCAGAGACCCAACACCGAACAACATGGCTGCCCTCAAGCTCGCCACCCTAAAACACCACCAACTGATCCACGCCACCAAGAAAACTGCATTTAAGGAACGACTGGACAACAACGCACACAACAGCAAGAAACTATTCAACATTGTCAAAGAGCTCTCCAACCCCAACGCCGGAAACAACGACATCACCCCTTCGCAAGACCTCTGCAACTCCCTGGCCTCCTACTTCCACAACAAGATCGCGGACATACACAACAGCTTCAGCACTCAACCGACGCACGCCACGACTGAACCACCACCCCCCCCACCACCACCCTCCGAGCCTGGACCCCGATCAGCACCGAAGACACCATCTGCACGATGAACTCGATCCACTCCGGATCTCCGACCGACCCCTGCCCTCACCACGTCTTCAACAAGGCCGACGCTGTCATCGCACCCCACCTGCGGGACATCATCAACACCTCCTTCGACACCGCCACCTTCCCGGAGAGCTGGACGCACGCCGAACTCAGCGCCTTACTAAAGAAGCCATCAGCCAACCCCACCGACCTCAAGAACTGCAGCCCCATCTCGTTGCTCCCGTTTCTGGCAAAAGTCATCGAAAAGACTGTCAACAAGCAGCTGGCCGCCTTCCTCGAGACGAACGGATCCCTCGACCTCTCTCAGTGTGGCTTCCGGGCCAACCACAGCACCGAGACCGCCCTGATCGCAGCCACCGATGACATCCGAGCCCTGCTCGACAACGGAGAAACAGCGGCCCTCATCCTCCTGGACCTCTCTGCGGCCTTTGACACGGTCTGCCACCGCACCCTAGTGCAGCGCCTCAGCAACGTCGGAATCCAGGAGAAGGCACTGGAGTGGATCATCTCCTTCCTCGCCGGAAGGACACAGAGGAAGTACCGCTCAGGATCCCCCACAGACCCATGTCCTCACCACATCTTCAACAAAGCAGACTCCGTCATAGCACCGCACCTCCGAGACGTCATCAACTGCTCCTTCAACTCCGCCACATTCCCGGAAGACTGGAAACACGCTGAACTCACCGCCCTTCTGAAAAAACCAACAGCGGACCCCACCGAACTCAAAAATTACCGCCCCATCTCGCTTCTTCCATTCCCGGCCAAAGTCATTGAGAAAGCTGTCAACAACCAGCTCGCCGCCTTCCTCGAAGCCAACAAATCCCTCGACCCCTCACAATCTGGCTTCCGAGCAAAACACAGCACTGAGACCGCCCTCATCGCAGCAACAGACGACATTCGAACTCTACTGGACAATGGAGACACAGTCGCCCTCATCCTCCTTGACCTCTCTGCAGCTTTCGACACAGTCTGCCACAGCACCCTTTTACAACGCCTCAATAACATCGGAATCCAAGGAAAAGCACTTGAATGGATCACCTCGTTCCTCACCGGAAGAACCCAGAGAGTCCGCCTTCCACCATTCAAGTCCGAGGCCTCTGAAGTCATCTGCGGCATACCACAAGGATCCTCACTCAGTCCCACCCTCTTCAACGTATACCTGAGCCCCCTCGCGGCCATCGCACGCCAACACAACCTCAACATCATCTCTTACGCGGATGACACTCAACTGATCCTTTCTCTCACCAATGACCCCAGCACCGCCAAAACTAACCTACACGAAGGAATGAAAGAAGTTGCCGAATGGATGAAACAAAGCCGTCTGAAACTGAACTCAGACAAAACAGAAGTCCTCATCTTAGGTACATCCCCCTCTGCATGGGACGACTCCTGGTGGCCGGAAGCCCTCGGTAAAGCACCCATCCCGACAGACCACGCACGGAACCTAGGCGTCATCCTGGATTCTTCACTCTCAATGAACAGACAAGTCAGCGCCGTATCCTCTTTCTGCTTCAACATTCTTCGCATGCTCAGAAAAACATTTCGCTGGATCCCCTCCGAAACAAGGAAAACAGTCACCCACGCTCTGGTCACGAGCCGACTGGACTACGGAAACACCCTCTACGCAGGCACTACCGCAAAACTCCAGAAGAAACTACAACGAATCCAAAACGCCTCAGCCAGGCTCATACTAGACATCCCACGCAACGAACACATCTCTGGTCACCTTAAAGACCTCCACTGGCTACCCGTCAATAAGAGGATCACTTTCCGACTGCTTACCCACGCACACAAATCACTCTACGACATCGGACCAGATTGCCTCAACTCACGACTGTCCTTCTACACCCCCTCCCGCCAACTACGTTCTTCCAGCCAAGCCCTCGCCACTGTACCTCGCATCAACAAGACCACCATGGGAGGCAGATTCTTTTCATACCTGGCTGCTAAAACATGGAACTCACTCCCCACTTACCTTCGCCTTACCCAGAACCACCTAGCATTCAGAAAGCAACTTAAAACGTGGATATTTGACAAGTAATCCTCCTCCCCTTCCTAAGCGCCTTGAAACCCTCTGGGTATGTAGTGCGCTATATAAATTCTATGACTTGACTTGACTTGGCCTCCCCCCGTTCAGATCAGAAGCCACCAAAGTCATCTGCGGCGTTCCTCAAGGCTCCTCGCTCAGCCCAACCCTCTTCAACATCTACATGAGCCTGCTCGCAGCCATCGTACGCCAACACAACCTCAACATCATCTCTTACGCCAACGACACCCAGCTGATCCTCTCCCTCACCAACGATCCCGCAACCGCCAGAGCCAACCTACACGAAGGGATGACAGAAGTAGCCAAGTGGATGATGAACAGCCGCCTAAAACTGAACTCGGACAAGACGGAAGTCCTCATCCTGGGATCCTCACCCTCCGCCTGGTACGACTCCTGGTGGCCCCCCGCCCTGGGCAGCGCACCCAAACCAACAGACCATGCACGCAACCTGGGCTTCATCCTGGACTCCTCCCTCTCCATGACCAGACAAGTCAACGCCGTCTCCTCTTCGTGCTTCAACACCCTGCACATGCTACGTAAGATCTTCCGGTGGATCCCCACCGAGACCAGGAAGACGGTCACCCAGGCCCTCGTCACCAGCCGACTGGACTATGGCAACTCCCTCTATGCCGGAACCACCACCAAACTCCAGAAGAGACTCCAGGGGATCCACAACGCCTCAGCACGACTCATCCTGGACATCCCCCGTCGCAGCCACATCTCCGGACAACTGAGAGATCTGCACTGGCTCCCGGTCAACAAGAGAATCACCTTCCGTCTCCTCACCCACGCACACAAAGCCCTGCACAACCAGGGCCCAGCATACCTCAACAGCCGCCTCAACTTCTACGCTCCCACAAACCAGCTTCGATCGACCGGCCACGCCCTCGCCGCCATCCCCAGTATTCGTAGAGCCACCACAGGAGGAAGGTCCTTCTCCTACCTGGCCGCCAAGACTTGGAACTCCCTCCCGACTCACCTCCGCCTGACCCAGGACCACCTCGCCTTCAGGAAGCAGCTCAAGACCTGGCTGTTCGAGCAGTAGCGGACCCCCCCTCCCCTAGCGCCTTGAGGCCCTCCGGGTGAGTAGTGCGCTACATAAATGCCTTGATTGATTGATTGATTGATTGATCAGTGTGGAACGGGATCCCACTCCCATCTCTGTGAGTCGCTGCAGGCAGTCCCCTCCCCACTGCCATTTGGGATCTGGCCTCTTGGGTGTTTCTTTTAGGGAAGACCCTGTGCGCCCAATCCCCGTCTTGGGTGGGGAAGGCTGTGTTCTTTGATTCAGGTCAATGCCTCTTCTGGCGTTCGGAAGAAGTGAGAAGTGCCCTGAAGGATCACTTTTATTTTGGCCGGGAAGAGCTGCATATACTGGATCTGGAGGGCTCTCAGCTTCACTTTGACTGAGTCAAATGTGTATCATTGTTTTTGTACCTCTCTGAAATAATCTGGGAATTGGCATTTTCATATCTGACTTACCCCTTCTTCCTCAGCACACAGAGTAATAGGCTGCGGTCTTGATAGTTAAGGAATCACGCAATCAAGGGTGGTGGGAAGATGCCGGGCATTCTGTACGCTCACTCCATTATGAAACAGGGTGAGAACTGTGCTGCTGGGAGAGAGTATCTGAGCCTTGTGATCAAGAAATACCTTGGGTCTGTACCTTCCAAGTTTTCCTGGAATCCCACAAATCACAGGTTGTTTCTGAGGGCCCTTTTTTCCAGGTGACTTCTTTCAGGGTGGCCATTCGACCAGCAACTTCTTTTCATATGCCTCGGGTTGAGTCCTCCACCTCCGAGATGCAGCCCTCTGCATGTGTGACTCTCTCAGAACTTAGGGGACCATGTCGCCAATTATATATTTATTGTCACTCACAATATGTAAGAGCACAGCGTGTGTTAGTAAACGCCAATCTTTTTGTATTTTACTTTTATAATAATCACGCTGAGATGTCTCTTGATTGTCCATCCCTCCAGTAGGAATAATATATGTAACATTGACCTCCAGGTGCTGTCTCTTTATTGACGTTGCTTCATTTAAACAATAATCATTTGGAGGACCCCCACCTTCGTGGTATGTCCTGTTCTTAACTCAATCATATTTTGTATTACTAAGGTGCAACATGTAGTTTCACAGCCTGTTACAGTCTCATTCTTTCAGGCTCCCGAACCTAAGCTTAGTCGCGTGACCCCAGCTGTTTGTCCCCTCTTAGATTAAATTCATTTCTGATTGCCGCTGCCTGTTGAGAGTTGTTAGAACTGGCTATTTCTGGTAGGCTAAGGCTGACGCCATAGCCAGGCAGAAACCACCATTCTAGTCAGGGCAAGGAAGTCACACGCCAAGATAACCTCTGCTCACCCCCTTGGTAGCTTGGCTCAAGCAGTAAGGCTAAACTCGGAGGCAATGTGTAAAGCATTTGCGCCAGCGCACAACAGCAACAACATACTAGGCACACCACAGAAGAGACTCCACACAAGGTTATTATAAAAATAACTTTTGTATTGTAAAAACACATCAGATAAAATCACACATGTACATGGTGCCAACTGGCACGGGCAATATTCACAGGGATTATGTACACAAGACAGGGCCACAAGGGCCACTGTCATATTCAGATATAGCACTTCTAGATAAAATGTAGAATATCAAATCACTTCTAGAATAAAGAATAAATGTAACATAAAATAATAATCAAAGATAACCACCAGTAACCACTGGTAACAGGAACCAGGACCTTACTAGGACCACCTGTACTAAGAAAGAAGAACCACCTAAGTATCACACAGCATTAGGGGTCTAAGAAAGAATACATTACTCATGATGCAATAAACCTACATTCAGAGGAGTAGAAAAGACAACCACCTAAGAATAACCACATTTAGGGGCATACACCAGAACACCTTACCCATGATGCATGAACACATTCAGAGGAGTAATAAGGAGAAACACATGATGACTAAACATTCAGAGGTGTTAAGAATAGAGCACATGATACAATAAAATCACATTCAGGGGTGCAGCGCAAGAAGACACATGATGACTAAACATTCAGAGGTGCAGCGCATGGAAAGAAAGACACATGATGCAGTAACACATTCAGAGGTGCATAATAAATCAATAGCGCAAAAACTCACATTAGCAATAACTATTAAAAAGCATAGAAATCACATTGCGCCAACACTACATAAGCCACCACCTGTGGCAGTCCCTAGGCCAACTGGCCTTGTTGGGGCTCAGATGCCCTGTGTCCAATGTCAGGGCGCGCTGCCATGCAGCGCCAGTCCAAAGTACAAAAAGCCTAAACCTGGCAGGTGCCCACAAAGTGCTGGGCACCTGGGCATCGCAATAAAATAAACTGCGACAGGGTCCTCACTGACCCTTGGGCGCAAACTGCGCCATGCTGGAGCCACACAGGCTCTGGGACACATATAGGCCCCTGGAGCCCTCTGGCTCTTCAAATCACGTAGGGCACCTCGAGCCTCTCTGGGCCCGTAAAACAAATCTGCCCCCTTAGAGCCTCCATGGCTCTGAACACAACGATAGGGGCAAAGAGCCTCTCGGGGCTCTACACGCGTTGGGGCGACCCGCTGCCAACCGGGGCCGCCCTTGAAGCTCTCATGGCCCCCCCACGAACAAGGGGCACGAGCTCGCGCTGTTGGAGGGGCGGACACCGACAACGTGTCCCGGCGCCCCTCCTCTCTTCTGTCCCACTCACGGTGGAGTCCCCTACGGGGGACTCTAACTTCTTAAAAATGCCCCCAGGTGCTGGAGCGGCCCGCTGCCAAGTGGGGCCGCTCTTCGCAGTCACTGTGCCTTCAGCAGGCACCAACAGTGGCCCACGCGGAGCCCCCCAGCCCTTCAACTCACCGGGCTCTCCTGGGCGGGGCTCCTCCGGGCGGCGGCTTCTTCTTCTGTGCAGCGCGGGGCTCCTCTTCCATCACGGAGTCCCGCCTGCAAGCTCAGCTGCTCTCGGCCTTCGCGTCGGGGCTCTCCTCTTCTCCGGTCTCCCTCTCAATCACGGGAGACCGGCAACATCATCCAGGTCACCAGCAGGGCTCTCCCCAAGACACGGGAGTCCTGCTTACACCGGCGCTGCCATGCTCCGTCGTCGCCTCACTTCCGCCCCATGGCAGGCCCCGCCTTCGTCACGGCCGGGCCTGCCTGACTTCCGGTTTCGAGGGCCGCCAATGGCAGCGCGGCCCTCAGTGGGGAGGCGGGTGCAGCGCCTCGGATCGCTGGGCCGGCGGCGGTGATTCCACGAAGGTAATGCCGGGTGGGCTCCGGCTTCAAAATAGAAACGGACAAATAAGCGGCAAGTCCGCGGAAGCGCTCTTAAGCGCTATAATCCAAATACAGCGCGTTCCAAGCGCTACAGCCATATGAAGCGCTCATAAGCGCTAGGGACAACATCCAGCACTCCCCCAGCGCTACAAGGACCAAGAAGGGTTTAAAAATAAAGCGCTCCCAGGCGCACTCAGCAGCAAAGTCCTCCAGGCACTTCCAGGCTAGCATAAGCCTTGGCAAAAGCAAGCCAAAAGTCCTTCAGCAGTCCAAGGAGAAGGAGCAGCATAGCCCCCAGCACACAAGAGTCCTCCAGGAAGTGCAGCAGGCAGGGGGACAGGCAGGAAGAGTCCCCCAGCAGTCCTCCAGGCATCCAGGGGCTGGGCAGCGCCCACCCCTGGTAGATTCAAGTCAGAAACAAGAACATTTTGGAAGGGGATACAACCCCTTCTTATACAGTGCAAAACCTTTGAAGTCCTTTGAAGCAGGCAGTGTGAGAACCAGCTGGACTGGTTTAGAGGGAAGTCCCCTTCAGTATCAGGGACAGAGGTGTCAGTCGCCCAGCGGGAGGTGGAGCCAGCTTTGTAGTTACAAAGGAACAGCCCTTCACTATCAGGTGCCATCTCCTCCCACTTCCCTGGCAGCAGATGCTGCCTTTCATCCATGGGCTGACTCAGACAACCTCCTGGGCTCTCCAGCCCCTGTCATCCTCAAACCAGACAGTCAATCCACAAGCAGGCCCATGCACTCTGGGCCAGGCTCACCAGCCAATCACACACTAGCAACAACCTACACAAATATGCCAACTTCCAAAAGTAGTACTTCTAGACTAGACACAGTCATGTCGCATACATCATTTTGCAGCATTCACTCTCACGAGTTGATACATACCAAACTCGCCCCTGCACTCCCCACACATCAGGAACTACCATGGGCATACATACTCCCCATTCATTCCTATGGGAGGGCAGGTCACTCACCACACATACAGAGAGCTCATGCACTTTACACTGTACCACAGTGAAAAAGTGCGCAGAGGCCTAAAATCACCAACACCAGGTTCCATCAATAGGCTAGGAAAACGCAAAAAGTCTAGGGGTGAACCTGCCTAACGGGCCGGGTCCAACACAACCCCCTTCCAGCCAAAACGCAGGGTAGACCAATCACACCACTGATGGGCTTCACTGCTTTGGGCGACAAAACCACGGACACGGCCTCGCACAGCAGGGACACCGTCCAGTTTTGCGCCACTATGAACCTACATGGTTTCCTCCAAATAATAACTCTCTGACTCAACTAGGGTACCCCACTGGTACACACTAGTCATCCACAGCCAAGACCAGGCCATAGGCCATCCAAATCACGGGTCCTAACTAATCCACAGAGTGGGGGGTAGTAACCCCTGGCACACAATAGCCATGCTCCACTCTCTCTCTCAGTGTAGCTACAACCACCACTGATCCAACAACCTAGGGACCATACCCTCAGGCTGACCAGAGGTCACGGGCAAGAATGCCCCACCCTACCTCTACTTCTGGGTTTCCGCACCCTCACAGAAAAGCACTTCACCAGAACACAATTCTCCTACCAGATCAGGATCTCACTCCATCACTGGTCTACCACCTGGAAACTATTCCACTTCTGAGGTACAAAGCACATAGCACAGTTCCTCTTCAAGCAGGTGGGGGGACACAGCACACAGCAAAGCCCCCTTTCCTCTACCTTAGTGAAAACAACAAACTGCAGGTGAGCCCCAGAACACACAGCAAGGGCAGCCCCCTCAGTCTCTTCAGCTGATCCACTTGGTAGAGATTCCTCTTGACCTAGAAGTTTCCTAATCTCCCAACCTCAGATCTAAACCCTCAGGTTACACCGGGGTCAGAAGTAAGGACACCATCCCTCTGCACCCCCTTCCAGTTCCAGTATGTCTCAGGCTAGACAGAGCACACGCCAGCGGCGTATCAGCGACACACTCTCCTCCAGTACTCCCTATCACAGGGTGATTCTCAGTATGTCCCAGGCTAGACAGAGCACAAGCCAGCGGCGTATCAGTGACACACTTTCCTCCAGTACTCCTTCCAGGTCAGGCCACACCTCAACCTGGCTTTCCCCCCTCCTCGGGGAACGACCTCCAGAGGCCCCACAAATGGTCAAGCACTCTAGACGGTCAAATGCTCAGCGAGCCAGGACTTCTGCACCCTCCACTTAGGAGCGGTACTGCCCAACACTAGGACCGCCGGAGTTCTGGTTACAGATACTCCCCGTCCTCTAGACACAGGAAGATCCTCCTCAAATGACCTATGTACAGCTTAGGCCCCTGACCTGGTGCTCCCTTAAGGAACCCTCCAGGCCCTGAGATAGGGTTTCAGGCTAACGTGGGACACACCGTCCCACACTCACCCCGCCTCCACTGAGACAGGGCGTGAGCCCCTACACCCCTACCATACTACTGGGACCTAGCTGGGTTACACATGAACCTCTTCTCCTTCACAGGATCATCAGATACACAAGCCACTCCTTTTGGAATCACTCCCTAATGCCTCTGCAAGACATCTAGCACACCGCCAGACATCCACCTTCTTGTCCAGTGCCTCTGCAGGACCTCCTGCACACCACCAGAGGTACACCTCTCCTGCAAGCTTTTTAACAAAAAGAAAACTCACACCAACTCCTCCAGTTCAGCACATCACTCATTCGCACACTCCCCCCCTCGGACTGGTAAGGCAGTTACTACCACCCCTGATCACTCAACCTGACCACACGTAACACAGGTACCAAACTCTGGGAGCGGGGAATGGGAATTAACACACTGGACACATTAAAGCTGCCACCACTGGATCCTACCACACTGGGGAATCCAGACACACACACTACACTCAGGGAACAACCACCCTCCTGAGCTAGTCATTTCTCCTCACACTCCCTCTCTTCCATCTACCCACACAGGGACAGGATTTGGGATTGGACACGGGACCCAGCAAGGGATTCCTAATCTATGGGAACCTCCCCCTCTAATGGCGTCCCGCCCTGTCACTTTCTCTCATCTGCCACTAAACATAAAGCGCAGAAACACATTTGAAAATGACACTCTTGAGGAAAAAAATCAAAAACAATAATCCCAAACATGTGACTATCTGAAAAAAACAATTGCAGAGTTTTGTAATGTAGCCAGTTGTCGCTATGGCACTGCGCAAACACATGTCCAAATCCGCACCGCTGACCAACAATGTTAGAACTGGCTATTTCTGGTAGGCTAAGGCTGACGCCATAGCCAGGCAGAAACCACCATTCTAGTCAGGGCAAGGAAGTCACACGCCAAGATAACCTCTGCTCACCCCCTTGGTAGCTTGGCTCAAGCAGTAAGGCTAAACTCGGAGGCAATGTGTAAAGCATTTGCGCCAGCGCACAACAGCAACAACATACTAGGCACACCACAGAAGAGACTCCACACAAGGTTATTATAAAAATAACTTTTGTATTGTAAAAACACATCAGATAAAATCACACATGTACATGGTGCCAACTGGCACGGGCAATATTCACAGGGATTATGTACACAAGACAGGGCCACAAGGGCCACTGTCATATTCAGATATAGCACTTCTAGATAAAATGTAGAATATCAAATCACTTCTAGAATAAAGAATAAATGTAACATAAAATAATAATCAAAGATAACCACCAGTAACCACTGGTAACAGGAACCAGGACATTACTAGGACCACCTGTACTAAGAAAGAAGAACCACCTAAGTATCACACAGCATTAGGGGTCTAAGAAAGAATACATTACTCATGATGCAATAAACCTACATTCAGAGGAGTAGAAAAGACAACCACCTAAGAATAACCACATTTAGGGGCATAAACCAGAACACCTTACCCATGATGCATGAACACATTCAGAGGAGTAATAAGGAGAAACACATGATGACTAAACATTCAGAGGTGGTAAGAATAGAGCACATGATGCAATAAAATCACATTCAGGGGTGCAGCGCTAGAAGACACATGATGACTAAACATTCAGAGGTGCAGCGCATGGAAAGAAAGACACATGATGCAGTAACACATTCAGAGGTGCATAATAAATCAATAGCGCAAAAACTCACATTAGCAATAACTATTAAAAAGCATAGAAATCACATTGCGCCAAAACTACATAAGCCACCACCTGTGGCAGTCCCTAGGCCAACTGGCCTTGTTGGGGCTCAGATGCCCTGTGTCCAATGTCAGGGCGCGCTGCCATGCAGCGCCAGTCCAAAGTACAAAAAGCCTAAACGTGGCAGGTGCCCACAAAGTGCTGGGCACCTGGGCATCGCAATAAAATAAACTGCGACAGGGTCCTCACTGACCCTTGGGCGCAAACTGCGCCATGCTGGAGCCACACAGGCTCTGGGACACATATAGGCCCCTGGAGCCCTCTGGCTCTTCAAATCACGTAGGGCACCTCGAGCCTCTCTGGGCCCGTAAAACAAATCTGCCCCCTTAGAGTCTCCATGGCTCTGAACACAACGATAGGGGCAAAGAGCCTCTCGGGGCTCTACACGCGTTGGGGCGACCCGCTGCCAACTGGGGCCGCCCTTGAAGCTCTCATGGCCCCCCCACGAACAAGGGGCACGAGCTCGCGCTGCTGGAGGGGCGGACACCGACAACGTGTCCCGGCGCCCCTCCTCTCTTCTGTCCCACTCACGGTGGAGTCCCCTACGGGGGACTCTAACTTCTTAAAAATGCCCCCAGGTGCTGGAGCGGCCCGCTGCCAAGTGGGGCCGCTCTTCGCAGTAACTGTGCCTTCAGCAGGCACCAACAGTGGCCCACGCGGAGCCCCCCAGCCCTTCAACTCACCGGGCTCTCCTGGGCGGGGCTCCTCCAGGCGGCGGCTTCTTCTTCTGTGCAGCACAGGGCTCCTCTTCCATCACGGAGTCCCGCCTGCAAGCTCAGCTGCTCTCGGCCTTCGCGTCGGGGCTCTCCTCTTCTCCGGTCTCCCTCTCAATCACGGGAGACCGGCAACATCATCCAGGTCACCAGCAGGGCTCTCCCCAAGACACGGGAGTCCTGCTTACACCGGCGCCGCCATGCTCCGTCGTCGCCTCACTTCCGCCCCATGGCAGGCCCCGCCTTCGTCACGGCCGGGCCTGCCTGACTTCCGGTTTCGAGGGCCGCCAATGGCAGCGCGGCCCTCAGTGGGGAGGCGGGTGCAGCGCCTCAGATCGCCGGGCCGGCGGCGGTGATTCCACGAAGGTAATGCCGGGTGGGCTTCGGCTTCAAAATAGAAACGGACAAATAAGCGGCAAGTCCGCGGAAGCGCTCTTAAGCGCTATAATCCAAATACAGCGCGTTCCAAGCGCTACAGCCATATGAAGCGCTCATAAGCGCTAGGGACAACATCCAGCACTCCCCCAGCGCTACAAGGACCAAGAAGGGTTTAAAAATAAAGCGCTCCCAGGCGCACTCAGCAGCAAAGTCCTCCAGGCACTTCCAGGCTAGCATAAGCCTTGGCAAAAGCAAGCCAAAAGTCCTTCAGCAGTCCAAGGAGAGGGAGCAGCATAGCCCCCAGCACACAAGAGTCCTCCAGGAAGTGCAGCAGGCAGGGGGACAGGCAGGAAGAGTCCCCCAGCAGTCCTCCAGGCATCCAGGGGCTGGGCAGCGCCCGCCCCTGGTAGATTCAAGTCAGAAACAAGAACATTTTGGAAGGGGATACAACCCCTGCTTATACAGTGCAAAACCTTTGAAGTCCTTTGAAGCAGGCAGTGTGAGAACCAGCTGGACTGGTTTAGAGGGAAGTCCCCTTCAGTATCAGGGACAGAGGTGTCAGTCGCCCAGCGGGAGGTGGAGCCAGCTTTGTAGTTACACAGGAACAGCCCTTCACTATCAGGTGCCATCTCCTCCCACTTCCCTGGCAGCAGATGCTGCCTTTCATCCATGGGCTGACTCAGACAACCTCCTGGGCCCTCCAGCCCCTGTCATCCTCAAACCAGACAGTCAATCCACAAGCAGGCCCATGCACTCTGGGCCAGGCTCACCAGCCAATCACACGCTAGCAACAACCTACACAAATATGCCAACTTCCAAAAGTAGTACTTCTAGACTAGACACAGTCATGTCGCATACATCATTTTGCAGCATTCACTCTCACGAGTTGATACATACCAAACTCGCCCCTGCACTCCCCACACATCAGGAACTACCATGGGCATACATACTCCCCATTCATTCCTATGGGAGGGCAGGTCACTCACCACACATACAGAGAGCTCATGCACTTTACACTGTACCACAGTGAAAAAGTGCGCAGAGGCCTAAAATCACCAACACCAGGTTCCATCAATAGGCTAGGAAAACGCAAAAAGTCTAGGGGTGAACCTGCCTAACGGGCCGGGTCCAACAAGAGTTATAATAATACGTATCATTAATTCCCAGGTGCGATCCTCCCACATACGAGGCCTCTATCAAACAGTGATTATTTGGAGAACTTCCTACCTTGTGGTATGTCCCGTTCTCTATTTTAATCATTTGTCATGTCACCATGTATTAGCATAGCCTGTGATAGCCTCATTCATTATTCCAGGCTCTTCAATCAAAATCTGTTGCCTGACCTGCAGGCTACGTTTGTACTAATTCAGGTAATTCAATTATATTTTGCCCTATTTGTGAGTTGTCTTGCCTACCCGCGTACTAATTTTCTGGCCTGGATGCTCGGGTCTTTTCCTTTATTTAACTGGATACTATGTACCACTGCTTCCCATGTTATTTACCATGTTTGGATTAATTATACTTACTTATGCTTCCTATTTTACAATGTATTTAGGTACTGTTTTACACTCATCATTAACTATTTAGTCACCACCAGTAACTAGCATATTGATAAACTACCATTGTGATAAACTTGAGAGGTTGGATTATCACCCCGCTAACTTATATTCATTTTTATTAGGTCCACCTGCCCCCTACCCTTGGTCCTGATGAAGACCCCGCAGCAAGGATCATAATTCCTGCACTGTTAAGAGGGTCGAAACGTCGACTGTTGTTCTTTTTGTGGCAACCTCACGCCAATATTACGTAGATATATTGTACCTTGTGATGTATGCCTCCTTCAAACTATGGTCGCCATTTTTCATGGCAACGCTGCTATCTAAATTATAGCTATAAGGTGTTTTCTCAAATGTTTGATTTTACTGTCACTTAATCCTACCACTCCCTTATCCTTATCACTATCACTTCCTTTTCCTTGTGGTTCTGTTTCAGTGGGGAAACTTTGCTTATTTTTTATTATGTTCAGTGAATCAAGTGTTTCATGTGTCTGTTATTGTGCACTAAGGAAATTGATAACTTTTCTTAAAAAACCAATATGGTGGACATATTCGTGACTCATTGTGAACAGCATTAATTGCATGTGGCGGCTAATTAGGTCTTTGAGTATTTGAATTTGTGTCTGAATGGTACCTAGGAGTGCCATTGTTTTGTCAGAGTACCAGTACCTACTGAGGCACCAGTATTGTAAATATGGCTTATTTAGCACTGTGATTGATTGTTTGCGGGGGGAGGGTGCCTGCCCCTCAACATAGCCATGTCCCTCCCCCTCCCCCAATCAACACATAACGTTTTGGAGGGAGGCCCAAGCTCAAATCATTTTGCTTAAGGGGGGCTCAGAGCAAAAAAGTTTGAAGACCTCTGTTATAAGGTCCCAAAAGCGAGACCTATTGGCAATGCCAATGCTTGTTTCACAAATGGTGTTATTTGCTTCTGCTACCAATGTCTCTGGTATGTACAAGTTTAGGGAGCTGGTCTTTGCTGTGGCAGCACCAGGGATACACACACTTAGTGATTAGTTTTGGTGCTTCTAGTTGCTATGCAACCAACTTCATGCCAAATGTGAGCTGCATCTCAGGCATATCAGAATCATGAATATGTGATGGGGCTATTTGATGGTGCTGGATCTCTGGACTGCACTGTATTATGAAGAAGTGCATATTCAACAGCCTTTGTGTTACAATGCATATATATTAGGATTCCTGCCATTGACTGCACGAAACTCGTTTTGTGTACCAACATCCGATCCTGCAAATATTGCATAGGAATGATATGCTGGTAAACACAGTATGAACAGAACACTAACTGTACATATGTACTTAAAGTGCACAATTATCCAACCATGCGTTGGTGGTGGGGAGATCAGCCAAATCTCTTACAAAATATTTTTAAGTCTTGTTATGCCGCTACCAATTCAGCAGGGCCAAGACCATTTACTGGTTGACCCAGAAACTAGAACATAAACATGAAATTCCACTTACTTTGAGGTTTACCACCACAGTGTGTATTAAAATGCAACATTTAAATGTCTCTTCGGAGTTCCAGGAGCAATTTTGACTTTAGCTATGAAGCTGTCTCCACCCCCAAATCCCCCCTCCCTCACCCCCCAGGTCTAGTTGCGCTCCTGAATGAAGATACACTTTGGGTGGTCCTGGAATCAAGCAGAGAGGGGCAGATTTACAAGCCCCCTGTGCCTCTTTTACGCTGCTGTTGCGTCACTTTTGTGGTGCAGCGGCGGCGCAAAAGATGTGCCATGGTGCAGAGTATTTACAACGTAACACATCTCCCAGATGCGTCACGTTGTAAAGCCCTGCGCCAGAGGAGGCATTCCATCGCGGGGGGCGTTCGGGCGCAGGAACGCCTCCCAAAAGTGGCTGAGTGAAATCTACAAGATTTCACTCATTCACTTTTGGGCCCTTGCTGCGTCAAAACCCTGCGCCTGCTTTAAGCAGGCGCAAGGATTGACGCAGCATTGTGGAGATAGGGCCCCCCAGAGAATTGCTGGAGCTGCGTCGTGCTTGCGACGCAACTCCAGCAATGCGCCGCAATGCGTCATGCATCTGTGCCGTTTTTGCCCCATGGTGAGCCGCATTGTAAATGCGGCGCATCCAGGGTGGCGGAGCTGCGGCGCACAATTTCTGGCGCATCCCTGCTGATATGCAGGGATGCGCCAGTAATTGTAAATCTTCCCCAGAGAGTTTAATAACCTGACGTGAGATCACGCGCAGCGCCTCCAGTAGACCCTTGGATTTGAGAGACACTTGGGAAAAATAGACACTTTACGATTGAGCAAAAAAACATTAAAGGAAAACAAGCTAGCACAGCTTGCTAATGTGTCCTACGTCACGCCAGAGCTAACATATTATATGGATGATGAAAAACAAAAGTATAACTGAACGTTTGTCAAGGTGCCACGATGAGGCACACATGACGTCACATCTCTTTTTCCGCACTTCCAAAACCATCCGATGGTGCATGTTTTAAAAAGTGACAGGGAATAAATAATAGGGATACAGAGACCCTTCTAGATGAATCTGTTAAGAACATGCAGACATTATTTGCACCCCATGCAATGATTACTGCACGCTTCCTAGGGTACATGAACGTGCATCAAAGCAGATGTCAATTAAACGAAAGGCGCACCCTTGACAGCAGCACAGTCCTGCAAAATGTCCACCCGAGTCTGAGGTGAGCTGTGCTGTAAACCCTCCTCAGGTGGTACAGACTGCAGAGAAGACGGGATTACAGGCTCGGGGCACAACGAGGAAACGTTTATTTGCACAGTAATTGTGTAAATGTTCCACCAAGGATGCCTTGCATATTTCCAGCTCCATTTTAAAGTGACCAAACCACTGATCTGCGGGACTTAATCGTTGTAATATTCTTAATGAAAATACGAAGACATCGAGTCATTGGAAGATCTGCAATAAGTAAAAGCGCAAACCCTGTTTATACGATCCATTATCTTCAGATAATCAGTCGAGGTCAGTACTACGAGGACACTGCGTTATTGCTAAGTTCTACCACTTACCTGCATATTTGACCTTGTGAACGGCAGCCTTGTGTTTTCATTTAACTTGGACGGACGCCTGGCGTTAAATGGAAACAGCAGGTGAAGCTTTCAGCCGCCACGAGCCTCCATCCTGCTGCCCCAACATTTCACTGAGTGCTATTCGCGGCTCTTATCAAGGACGGTGATCTTGCTCAACAGGCAACTTCACGAGCCCTGATATTACATTTGTTTGCCAAGATGGATGGTTTACTGCATGTTTCACAACTCTGCTTGATTCATGGGTGAGACAGGAAAAATCAGGACGTATTTGAAACAAACAGAATTCTAAATATCTGTAATCGGTTACATTCGCCCTGTCTTGTATGATTTTTAGGTTGGTAGGAAATCATAAGAAGAAGCACTTAAAATGTCATCTTCAAAACTCATTACAAGGCGCATGTAAGGAGGGCTTGGTTTTTTTAATTCTAAAGTTTCAAATGGCAGAGACAGACCTTTCAAAAGTCATAATGTAATGTGGTGCTATCACGTCTTAGAGGGATCCCAAAGTGCCAGGTGTGTGGTTCCTTTTCTGTGTAGAGTGACTTTGCGAGACGAAGGTGAAGTGTTTTCTAACCTTTTCCAAAGAAAAAAATACCTTCATGTTTTTAGGTGTCAGCTACACTACTGTTTGCAATATACTAACAGTGAGCTTGGGTCAGCCTATTGCATGATTGGATGCCTTAGTTGTCTATCGCTGATGTGTGCTTCTGATTCATTGGCTTTCTTTCCTCTATTCTTGTGCCTGTTTCACTTAGGAGCATTTTGGGCTAACCTTGCCCTGATTGGATGGGTAGTAACCTCCCACTGCTTACTTGAAGGGACTCTTTTTAAAAATGTTGCTTTCAGCACTCCATTGGAATGCATTTCTTTTGCCCTCTCCTCTTTTTCCAGTCTCTTCGGGGTTTACTTCATTCCTTCCCTCAGCTGAGCCGAGCTGTATAGACTTTGCCAATGTTTGGTTAAAAAAGGAGAGAATTCTGCCATTCCACAGAAGGCTCAGGGAGCAGCATTCTGAAACAGAGGCCGGCATCAAAAACACTGTTTCATTTATTTCTTTATCTTAAGGCGCATCCTAAAGATGACAGAGGAAATTAAGGTGAGAATCATGTATGAAACACCATCTTATGTATGATGGCCATGGAGTCTGTTTGATACATTATCTGGTGAACTATATACAAAGGTTTAAAGTAGATTTTCATCTGTACTCGTGATCAACACAATTGTGAAAAGAACCATGGAACCTCACGGGTGGAGTGGAGTGGTGTGGCTCACTGGTTAGAGGCGGCAGACCCGAGAACAGAGAACGGCCCAGGACCAGGGTTCAATTCCCGACACGGCAGGGTCGGCAGGGTCGTGGACCAGGGTCAGCGGACTCAATAATTCTTGCTTCGGTGCCTACTCTAACCAGGGATCACACTTAGCAACTCTGGGCATTAGCTTGCCTCATTTCTACAACGCCCCCCCCCCCCCTACATTTGCCGGGGATGCCTGGTTTCACCTTGGAGATACCCAGTAGGGTCCATCTCACAGGGATAGCCAGGACGGGTTCCCCAGTGGTCTACAGTGCACGACACCTCAGGGCAGCAGTGTGCTTTACACCCACATACATTACATTACATCCAGTGTCAAATGTCAAAATCTGCTGGCAACTGTACAGCCGCACTCTGAATCAGCTTGAGGCAGGACAATAACCAGTAGAACATGTTAAAATAGAGACCACCGCATTATTCTGCTTTCACAAGACAGTGGAGTAGCAAGATCACAGTGGGCCTCAAATCAAGCAAAGAAATGGGTTCCCCATACCCAGGTTTGATAGTAAAAAACAACCACTAAGTGGGGTGCAGAGAGGCCCTTATACCATGGGTACCAGTGCCACTGAACTGCTGCACTATTCATACCTAAGCCACTGGCCAATATAGAACATACATGCGTACAGTACAGATTAATTTTGTGGAACAAAGATGTTGGACCTGGCATCTTTTGGCATGGTCTCCCCTGAACTTTTTGCCTTCTAACCTCATGTGTGGACTTTGTTTTGCTGGCGTAGGACTTTGAGTGCTTTGACACTGCTATTCAGTGCCAAAGCGCTGTGCTTGTCATATACCAATGGGTGATGGTGTACACATGATTGGCTGAGTTGAGTTAGCTATAAGTCCTTTGTCTAGGGGTAAGCCATTTACCTAGGGCATGTACCTCAAATGCTCTTCCGTAGGCCTGCTGCACTGTTTGTGTCACCCACAGAAGTAGCTCTTCAAACGTGCCACTGGTTTGCCATGCCGGGGCCGGTGTGTGCAGGTTACTGTTACTTGGCTTGGCATTTAAAAAACTATTTGCTAACGTTCTGTATGTCTCTTACTATATCAGAGTATGCCCTGGGAGCAGGGTGTGGTGTCAGGAAGAGCTAGGGCATGTGCCGCGTGTGCGCTACATGCCTGGGGAGTAAATGGCACTGAAAGGTGCATTCAGTACAGTAGGGTCTGCTTCTCACATTGGATTGTCATGAGGTATTTGTGAAAAGGCTATTTAGCTATGTTTCCTATGTGCAGAAGAGTGGCGTATAGTGTTTGATGTTGATGAGTTGGTGATGGCAAATCCTCTCCGGTGGTGTGGGTGGATTCAACATTACTAACGTAGAAATCCCACTTTGGGAAAGTGGGCACTTCTGTGCTTGTGGCTCTGTGTGCCTGTCAGCCTGTCTCAAATCCACATCTGAGTGCTGGAGGAGGCAGCTACATCTGCACATTCCTGATAAGACAGCCATAAACTAGGGGCTCAAGGGAAACTGCAGACTTCTGACTCTGAGGGGCCTTACTGGGACAGATAAGTGGGGGTGGAATTGTCACCTGCATTGCAAGAAGAAGGGTCTTGGCCCCACTAAGGATATTGATCAAGCCTTCCGGGGTAGGATGACAGACAGGACAACATTAAGAGAGGGCCTGTGCATTTCAAAGGTGGCATTTTGAACTGATCTCATCTTCAAAGTCCATTGTGGGTATAACTGCTGGGGCTCTGCCATTAGGAGTTAGAGAGGCTTTTGCGGTTGGAACCATACTACGCTGTTTCAATGCTGGGACATCAACAAGAGGAACTATTGGGACAAGAGGGACTGCCGCCACTGAATTGCGCTCAGACTTGTGGTGGCCCTGGTCTTGTCATGCTCTATGAAGGGAACTATCACTTGGTGGATTTTGCCTGTATGTTGCTGATCTCCAGCTAATTGCCAACCGTCATGACCTGGGCCCCTAAGCATTCTCCAAGGGCCAGCTGGCTGGCCCTCTGTCCACGAGATTCCAGGGACAGAAAGGATTTCCCCTCTTTCCGTGAGATTCTAAGGACCACGCAGGATGCAGCAGAAACTGGTGGAAGTGATGGTCGGTTGGGACAAGGACCATCCTGACCTACGCTGTAATCACACTTTGCAAGCGAGTGTGCTCATGAAGATCAGCAGCCCACCTGGGTTGCCAGAACTTGAGGAAGTTTGCCAGGTTAGAGGGACCCGTGCTTGCAACTAGAAACCAGGGCTAGCTTGTATTCCGTAGTGCTTGGTGTCTGAGCGGTGTTGGTGGACCTTTGGTGAGTCAGCGGGACCTGAGCTGAAAGTCTAGACTGACTCTGACCTTCAGATCGGGAGGACGACAGTGTCTGACATCACGGCCTCCCTACGAGGCAGCTGGCACCTTCTACCCGGACCCACGCCACAAGGTACTCTGTTGTGGAGAATCTCATGACTGGACCCGAAGGGTCGCCTTGTGTGCACCTGTGGCTGGCTGCCTGGAGCAACTGCAGCTTGCAGCTCCGCCGGAGGGGAAACATTTCTCCAAATGGGAAGCGGGCCAGCTTCCGGTGTCACAGTATTTTGCCTACAGGGGGGTGATCCTGCACTCATGTGGGCGCTATTGAGTGCCTGAAGGCCTAATCTGGATGGACAAAACCCAGTAACCATTTCTTTCTGCTTTAGGTGGACCTGATAATCCAATTAAAGTGTCACCAGAAGAGGCAATATGTGTGTAATACAAAGAACGGTGTTTTATAGATACGGTGTGGAGTCTCTCTGTATTGTACTCAGTTTGTTGTAAATGTGGTGTTGTGCCAATACTTTACAATTTAACCCTGAGGATAGGCCTGACTGCTCTGTGCCAAGCTACCCAACGGTGAGCACAGGTTATCATACAAGTACATTGTACTCATCCTATCTTGCCAGTCTAGTTTGGAAACATTTCTGTGTTCACAACAGTCATGTCTCAGTCAGGAGAACTAGGGGAGGTACCTGTAGTAGTGGAGTTTGTGCACGATAAGTTGGAGGCCTCTACTGTACCCAGCTAAAAGGTTGCTGCAGAGACCTGGAATTTTCTTTTAAAGGTCTCAGTAGAAAGGAGGAGCTGCAAAAGGCATTGAGGGCCTGCCTGGCAGCCAGAGGTACAGTTGAGGATTCCCGGAAGGCTGATGTAGTGGATGCTGATTAGCAAGATGATGAGCTGATGACCCTCCAGGTCAGGCAGTTGTGGTTTCTCTAGGTTTCTGTGCCCATAAGAGCTGGAGGACAGGTGGGAGAAAAGGAAGCTCAGGTGGGAGATGGCCAAACTTAAGTGGGAAAGTGAGAAGGCCATGGTTGCCATGGAAGAAAAGAAAATGATGTTGGCTCAAGAGTTGAGCATGAAAGAGCTGGACTTCAGAGCAAAGAGGGCTGAATCCAGCACAGATGGTGGTAGCATTTCATCCGTGTCATCGGACAAGAGAGTCCACATTCCTACATGGGCGTCCGCAGAATTTTTTCCAGGGGGAGGCAAAATATTAAGGTCATCACCATCCTCCGACGTGATGATGTGTGCCAGGTGGGGAACAAGAAACATTGGGGCGCAGGAGGAGCCATGTAGCTCTGAATGCCCCTCTTTCTATTTTCCAATCTCTCTGCATTCCTAGGACATTCCTGTCCACGTGGCAGACAGGCTACCTCGATGGCACTGCTGAGCTACACAAGGGTTCTTCATCTATAGATTTTCTGTGTAATATGTACACCATGTGCACTCATGTCTATTTGGGTGTGTGCAAAGAGCCACAGAGACTGCTTCTGGGGTAGCTTCCAATTCAGCGCCAAGATATCTTTGGTGTACGTACGCTCAATAAATTCCCTATAACATAACATAACATAACAATAATCTTATACAAAGAGGCTGAGGCTAAAGAGCATCACA
Organism: Lissotriton vulgaris; assembly: GCF_964263255.1. NCBI lineage: Eukaryota > Metazoa > Chordata > Amphibia > Caudata > Salamandridae > Lissotriton > Lissotriton vulgaris. The sequence continues at coordinate 496,675,611 of NC_141695.1, read as the reverse complement.
CCTAACAAACAGTCCATGCACAGTCTTGTGTATGCAGGGCACATTTAAATAAATACAATAAATAAAAACAAAATAACAGTGAGGTGGGTGGGAGCTTAGACCCAGGCAGGCGGATGGGAGGTTAGATGCATGCAGGTGGATGGGAGACAGGCAGGTGCATAGTAGGTTGTAGAGGCAGGTGGATGGGTGCTTAGAGGAGGCAGGTGGATGGGAGTAGAGGAGGCAGGTGGACGGGAGCTTAGAGGAGGCAGGTGGATGGGTGCTTAGAGGAGGTAGGTGGATGGGAGCTTAGAGGAGGCAGGTGGATGGGAGGTAGAGGCAGACAGGTGGATGGGAGGGTAGAGGCAGACAGGTGTATGGAAGCTTAGAGGCAGACAGGCAGGTGGTGGTTATTGGCAGATGGATGGATCCGACCAGGACGTGATAGTGGTGGCTGCCTATTACGTATAATGTCCTGGACATACCTGAATGCGTTCAAACTTCCCCAGACAGTGTGGTATATTTGTTTGTTCTCCACGGGGCACTGTTGGTGTCAGGTGGGGCAGGGGTTTGCCCTGTGCCCTTAAGTGGCCGGTGAATGCTCTATAATACGGGGTAAACTTTTCTCCCACACACCTTTGGCTGCAAGGCCCTGTTTGTGCACATCGCTATAGTTAGGACTTTTGGTTGGTCCTTTCCTTGCTTTTCCTGTTCTCAGGTTGGTCCAGGCCTCACACGCAGCATCTCCTAAGGGTGCTAGGGGCAGGTGCCCCCTATCCCCGTCACCCCCTCATGTTCAGGTCTGTTTGTTGCTGAAGCTCCTCTGAGCATGCCTCATCCTAGCCTCCTGTTCTCTGAGGTTGGAATGCCTGTCACACACACTGCACCATCTATGGGGTGCAAAGGGCATGTTCCCCTCTTACCAAACCCCCACCCCCTCCAGACCCTCTGGTTCAGGACTATGGTAGGAGCTCAGAGCACACACCTTCCGGGACTCCTGCCCCCTGAGGTGGAAGTATTCCAAACACAGGTGTCTGTCCCACTCAGTACCAGGGCAGTAGCTGACTGGAGCTCTGAGTAGGGCTCTTTCCAGGTGCTCCTTCCCTCTGGCGGGTCCGGCCCTCACACACAGCCCCAACGGATGAGAGCCGAGGTTAGGTGCCCACCACCTCAGTGTACCACGCCCCAGCCTCGAAGGCCCGTCCGCCCCCGCCTTAAAATACGCATTACTGGAGTCCCTAACACCAGGGGGTGTGGGCGAAAGCTAGGCTGCTAGGTCGCCAGTCTCCCTTGACCATGGGGACATCTAGGCGCGTTGCCTCCGAAGCCTCCACCTGTCCCCAGGTGCACCTGGCCGCTGTGCTGCTACTCTGCTTGGGACCAAGGCGCATTCAGAGTCAGACTCCATCCTTTTACAATGCAAGCGCCGCTTGTTTCGAGAACTCCAGTTAAATCACTCACATAGTCAGATCAAAAAGATTCACCTAAGTGCCTTTCAAGCAAAATATTTACATATCATATGGTGTACAGGAGAGAGTGCTGTACTGAGCATTCTATGAAGCTGGTGTGACTGCCACTTACATAGCATATCTCTGCTGTGAGAGTACCTTTACAAAGCGGAATCCCTATATAGGTGTCCGGCAGGAAGGTATTTTCATAAAAAAGTGTTGTGTAGTGGGTGCACAAGGATCATGCTAACGTGCATTCCGCGGCTGCACTTTGGATTAGAAAATGTCAGAAAAAGACTTTCCCAGCAAAAACGATTACTTTCTTTTTATATCGATTTCACTGGGGAACAAATGAAGCAAAGGAGTGGAAAGAAAGGGTAAGAGGCAGTTCTTGGAAAGGAGTCACGGTTTTCAGCAAGTGAGGAGCTAGACAGAGACAGAACATAGGAGCGGTTATGACTTACTTCAAGCTGTGGGAGCAGGCAGACCAGGACCTTCTCTCTTATCTTGCCAATCAGCAGCTGTTTTCCCGCTTATCAAGCAGGGCCTGCAGACAAACACCACTGTGGGGGGCTGTCCTTGACCCTATGCGTGGTTCTTAATAGCGTAAGATAGGTCGCGCAGCTGCAGCACTCCTCATGATGTCATGATAAGAGTGCTGCTAGCCTAAAATATACAATGAAGAGGCCGGCTCACAAATTAAAAAATCCATCTAATCTAGTGTCATGGCAAAAGCTGTGACAGCATTATAAAAAAGAATGGCACCTGCACCACGGCACAAGTACGGATGGCTGGGTGATCCAGGGGGGGCAAGTGCCCCTCCTTGCCCCCCCTGAGGACGCCCATGCATTCCTAAGGGTCTGGTTCCTTATTATGGAGTGGAGGCTAACATAGACTGGTGGTTTGAGGCCTGTGGAGGATTGGGTAGTAAGCATGTGCCACCTGAGGGACAGGCCACCTTGTTGGCCCCTGAGGAGGGTGACTGGGTGAAGTATTCTGCCCTGAAAGAGGGCCTGGTCAAGAAATATGGGTTGACGACTTTGAAGTATAGTCAGACATTTTATCAAAGTGTGAAACTGTCCCCCCCCCACCTGGGTAGATTGTGTGGATTCAATTTGCAAGGCATTGGATGGCCGGGTGAGAGGCAGTAAGGTAGTGGACTACGAGGGGCTGTACAATTTTATTGCACAGGAGCACATTTTTAGCCTTTGTACTACTAAGCAGCACCAAGACTTGATTGGCGAGAAGCTTCCTGATCCCAGAGAGCATGCTGATGAGGCAGACCGCTGGATTGGCACCCCCAGTCATAAAAAGGTGTCTGAGGGAGATTCAGCCTAGGGTGGGCTGGGTCCCCTGCAGAAGAAGGAGGTGGGGACAGAAATAACAGTAAGCTGGTCCCTCAAGGACCCCAAGCTAAGTAGGGATTCCCAACCCCCCTGGTAACAAGAAACAACAGTTACCTACAGGTAAGCCTGCAGGGAAGGGACCCCTAGGTGTTTTGTTTGTCAGCAAGAAGGGCACTATCGGGGGGATCCTAAGTGGTTCTAGCATGCACCGTCCCACAACAGTGGACAGAGACTAGGGGTGGTGGGGATTGTGCTTGGGAAGGAATTGATCCCAGTTGATGCTGGGAATCGATCTAGGATAATTCTAGTGTCTCTGGGCAACAGTGAAGTGGTCCAGAAAACCCTCATGCCTAAGTACAGGCAGTGGGTGACTATTAATGGGTATGTGGTACATGTTCTGAGAAACACACGGGCTAGTATGACAACTGTCAGGTGTCATCTGGTGTCTGCAGAGCAGGTTGTTCCTAACGTGATTCACAAAATGGTTGCAGCCAACAACAGTGAGAGCCACTGTCTAGTAGCACAGGTACCCTTTGAATGGGGGTTCTCTGGTTCCTTGGGGGTGGATGTGAGTCCATCTATGCATGTGGACTGTCTGCTCGTCAGTGACCTGGAACATACCTTCTGGAGGGAGATGGAGCTCCAGTCGCACTTGGAGATGTTGAGACTGCCTGAGTGGGCGTGCCTGACCACATAGTGAAGGGCAGCACAGGGGTGTGGTCAGACGGACCATGAGCCTGGAACAATGGCTCAGGTCCCTTTCAGAAGGAGAAAGGGCAAGGGGCACAGAACACCTGCTCCTGAGATTTCCATGATCCGGGAGGATGCAGACCCTTAGGGGTAGGCTCCAGTACCTACAGGGGACGATGTGGCCAAACTGGGGCACCTGCCTGAGCTAAATAATTAGCAGCAAGACAGAAGTCCCTCCAGGGAGGAGTTCTGTGTGGCGCAGAATGAATGCCCTACTCTTGTGGGTCGTTGGAGGCAGGCTGAAGCCCAGGCAGCTGGTGATGCCTCTCGTACTTGTTGAATTTGTTGGGAGAGTGGTCTCCTGTATAGTGGGACTAATGTTGCTGAACCTGGGTCAGCCCAAGTGCTGATGGTACCCCAGTGTTTCAGAGCCTTCCTATTGGGTTTGGCTCATGATTTGCCCCTGGCAGGTCATTTGGGGCAGGACAAGCCCTTTAACAGGCTTGCCGCCCACTTCTATTGGTCTCAAATGGGGAAGGCCTCAGACACGTTCTGTCAGTCCTGTCCTACTTGCCAGGCAAGCAGCAAGACTGGGGGGAGGTGCAAGGCCCCACTGCAACCATTCCCTGTCTTCGGTACCACTTTTGAGTGGGTCAACATTGACATTGTGGGGCTTCTGGATCCAAAGACTGCCATGGGCAACAGGTACATCCTGGTCTTGGTAGACCATGCCACCCAATGCCCAGAAGCGATCCCTCTGAGGACGGTGACGGCGCTGGCGCCGGCTGTGGACGGGGCACATTTGGGGCTCTTTATCCATCTGGGTTCCCCCAAGGAGGTGATCTCCGATTGGGGAACTAACTTCATTTCCCTGAACATGAAGCTCATGTGGAAGGAGTGTGGGGTAACCTACAAGTTCTCCACCTCCTACCACCCTCAAACAAATGGGTGGGTTGAGAGATTCAACTGTACCCTGAAGGGCATGATTATGGTTCTTTCAGACTCCATGAGGCCTAAGTGGGACATCCTCTTGCCATGTCTTCTGTTTGCCTATAGGAAGGTCCAACAGAAGGTGGTAACTTCAGCCCCTTTGAGCTTCTGTATGGGTACCCTGTGAGGGGTACTCTCAGTTTAGGGAAGGAGGGCTGGGAGAAAGCTCCCAGGAAGCTGCCCCAGGAAGTATTAAGTTATGTCCTGGCCGCCCTTAACCAAACAACCCACTACACTATAGTGGGTTGTTTGGTTAAGGGAGGGGTCTCCAAACCGGTCCTGGAGGGCCAGATCCATGCCAGATTTTTTGGATATCCCCATTGAGATACATGTAGTTATTTTAAAAATCTGGCATGGATCCGGCCCTCCAAGACTGGTTTGGAGACCCCTGCACCTTTGGAAGATTGTACAGGCAAACCTGGAAGCTAGCCAGGAGGATATGAAATGGTGACATGACCAGAATGCCACTCTTGTTGAGTTTTCTCCTGGCCAGAAAATGTGGTGTAGTGAGGGCTGGGCCTTACTCGCGCACATTGCTATGCTAGCATAGGCTTATTACAAGTTTAAACGCCATTTTACCTTTTTGCTGCTTTTTCACATGACACTATATGTAACTGTTGTTGTAAGTTAGGCTGCGTTAATTGCTTCACATGAGAATGGCATGTTTTCAACGTCCCTAGACTAACAGCTCAACCTTAGTCTGCACAGTAAGTGCTGAAGCCTCCAAGGTTATCAAAACAACGTTCGGTGTTGCTCGGGCTGATTGACTCATGCACTAGACATCACATGCATGCAGCTGCAGATAGCTGAAATCCTGGCGTCTTTAATATCACACTGCATGAATGATTTATACACTCTGAAAGGAAGCCCAGAGAGACATAGAGCTATTGCAGATCCTGATGTGATTCACTTCTGCTGATCTAGCAGGCATGGGGTCCCCTATTTAAGCCTAAGAGACCTTCTATATTTTATAAAACATAGCTAAGCAGGGTGACATACCTGTTCCCACCGTCATTATAATATGATTTCTCCTTTTGTGTTTCATGGAGTTGTAACAATGCTGATCATATTATTTTTAATCATATGTCTGCTTATGCTCACAAAAATACTGCATCTTAGAGCACGTCATTAAAATAAATATTTTAAACTTTATTGTGTCTCTTTCTTTACCCATGTTGTGGACTGGTATGCAAATATAACGAAAGAGTGTTCTTGATCCCCACCATTCCTGAGAGTAACCTAAGTCGCATGTTCTGGGTTGGTTAATTATTGGTACTTTTGCTATAGGACGAAGAGCTAATGTGACACTGATGCTAGTCAGTTAGGGTTCTAGGTACTGAGCTGAGTTTTTGGTCCACCACAATTCACTAATGTCCTGGGTCTCTGTGCACAATTCTGTGTGCAAGCGGAATCACTGCAACAGTGGGTCATTGCCCCCTTAGTGTTATGATTCCCACTCACCTTCCTTCCAGGTTGTTCAACTTTGGTTCTGATAAATCCTCAACTCCTTTGGGGCCAAATGGAAAGGCAGTAGCAGAAAATACACGGCCAAACCAGGAGACCCCAGGAAGGAAAGGGAATGGGGATGAGAAGAGAGAGGGAGAAAGATGAGGAGATGCCAACGGAAGTCTTACTGCACAGGATGTTCTCTCTCAGGGAAATCGGGAAGTGCAGCTTCTCAGGACTGGTAAGTTTGTATGAATCTTGCCTTTTTCTAGTCATCTACTGGCAACATTATTTCTCTGATCATCACTAAATACAAAGGAAAAGGCAAACACTTAATCAACTATTCCAATAATCATGTAAATGATTCTTATTGTCTCTGTAAACTTAATTATTAATACCTAAAGTCTTTGGATTCTGATGTGGGAACAAATGAACCTTCAAGGCAATTATTCATACACGTAATGGCTTAATGTCTTTCCTAAAATACAAAATATAATACATGTAATTATTAATCCGCTGTCTAGTGATAACCAGAATCATTCTAATTCCTGCTAACAGGTAAGTTTTCAACTTACAGGATTTCTACTTCCTTTGTTTGTCTCTCAACTACTATTCTCTTTTACATATAAATGTGAATGAACAATTTTCATACAAGTAGTTAAGATAGAGTTCACCACGGAGCAAGATGGGTCTGTGTGATTCTCCGCCACTCTGCAGCACACTCTGTGAGGATAAAATCGTCCGTCGGCTATGTTGCCTGGCCCTTGAACGCAGCTTCGTACGGCACTGGGATTGTTTGCGAAAGCCGGATTCCATACCCGAGCGCTTCGGATGCCGGTTATGGGCGCCTTTCATCTAATTCGAGGAAAAGGACTGGGGACGTCCATGTATGCTGGTCGGCTGACGTCTTCGCGCAATAAACAGACCACGCAGTGTCAGCGTAAAAGGCCATTTTATTAGACCAGAACTGCGTAACCTGTACATAACAGTAAACATAACAGGTAATAACATCAAACCCCACTCACACTCCCCTCTCACTCGTTTCACCCGTTCCACCTCATCACAAAGCCCTAGAAGCTCCATACCATGCTTTCTTCCTGCCCCTCAATCACTTGTCATCCAGCCCACTCCTTGCGTCCTGCCATTCATGCTTCTATCCACCATACGAACTCCCCCCCAAGGGATGGGTGTGCCCGCTCTTGACCCCCCTGTCCCTTCAAGTACCGCCTAAAGCAGTCCTGGAATAAACTGGCAACGCTACAGACCGCCCAAAACCACACCTCTAACTGCCGGGTGGGTGGGTGGCCTTTCTTGAACCCTCCCGATGGCGCCAGGTGCAGGAAGAGGAAGTTCCCTTCCTCCCCTGCGCCTATATACCCACCCCCTAACTCCTCCCCTTCCCCTACCTGGCCTATCCTGCGCGAATGACCCCAGGGGAAAACTGCTTTCTTCCTGCACCTCAATCACTTGTCATCCAGCCCACTCCTTGCGTCCTGCCATTCATGCTTCTATCCACCATACGAACTCCCCCCCAAGGGATGGGTGTGCCCGCTCTTGACCCCCCTGTCCCTTCAAGTACCGCCAACCAGTGAACCCCCTGTAGGGCGGTTCACTGCCCCACCCACCCTCAAAGGGCCTCCAATCCACACCACACGCCAGCCTTCATTCCCTGCGACACCAGATAGCCTCATTCCACAGCTTGCTCACCACATCTCTCATTTCCATCATGTAATAGGCATTGCCCAGCTGGGACAAGTGCACCCCGTCGTCCCTAAAAACTAACGGTTCCTCAAGTCGAATCCCTCCATGTGAAATTACTTTAATGTCCTTGTCACCACAGTAAAGTCTCATAGCCCTGTTGAGCTTCCTTCGTGCCTTTTCGATCGCCCCATGCTTCATTGCCCCTCTCCACACTTTTCTGGGGACCAACTCTGTCCAGGCAATGCAGGTCCCTGCAAGCCTGCCTTTCAACACATCCAGGTCCCATTGCATGAGTTGCAAAAGTGCCAATCCGGACAGCTGCACCAGGTCATTTTCCCCCAGATGTATTATCAACAAATCAGGGCATCCCCTCTGTGGGATCATCTTCGCGAGCCAGGGCAGTAGTGCCCCCCATCGCATGCCACCTTTGCCCCACCATTGTACCTCGTGCAAGTGTCCTTTCAGTCCCAGGTTACGGCCGTAAACCTGTTGCTCCGCATATTTGGATGCCCAATGCACGAAGGAGTGCCCAACAATCCATGTCACCGTCTTACTACCCGGTCCACCCTCGCAACCTACGAAGAAAAAGATGTTATAAAACGGGAACAACTACCAGAATCAACCAACACCCTGCCTGGGACCACCTCACTTCCTCACATACCTCTCGCAACAGCGCAACTTCCATCGCCCAATCCTCCTAATCCTGTCCCAGGACCACCCCAACCTGGCCACAGCTGTCGAAGCCCCAATTCTGAAAGGGTGAGTCCCGAAACCAGATGCATCCAGGCCGAATCTCTGCAAAGCCTTGCGCAACACCGCCAATAGCTGGCCTGCCGTCATTCTGGCGCCAGATGCATGACAAAAAATTTCCCCACGCGCCACACTCACCGCCCCCAGGAAAGATTGCCATTCAACCACCGGGCATACAGCCCCGCCCTCCGTTTCACTCAGCCATACCCACTTACCCCTACCTAACTGATCAGTCTTCGAGTACCGCAACCAAATACCCAGGCGACCTCCATCCATCCGAATCTCCTCAAACAACCTGCCAGCCAGTCTCCTTGTACCCAACAACTCAGACACCCGGAACGCCCCGAAAAACATCCACACCATACACAAACGGAAAAGGCCAACCTCAACCAGGTCGTAACAACATTCCGGCAACACCCCAACTAGCCGGACCAAGAGCTCAAAAGTCACTGCCTCCCGCAGCCTGCCCCCCCACTCCCTCGTTCCCTGCCCCAACCCCGCAACATCCTGCTCACGATCACATCTTCGGTCGGATCAAACCCCAGAAACAGGACACAGTAAAAGGATATCCCTGCCAATTTACCAGAAATTGTAGCCGCAGTCAAACCCTTGTCAATACAAACCAACACAAAACGTCTCAGCCCTTGTCCCACATCAGACTCAGCACCCACTACGCTATCCAGATTCCAGCCCATGAAAGCACTAAATTCAGACCATGCCAAACGATATGTCCTTCTCGTGGTCTCTGCAAGCGAACCCTCCACCAGTCCAATCATCCTCACTCCCCCAAGGCCCAGATGCCGGCCGGCAGCTCGGTCTTGCATGTGTCCGCTCCCGGTGCCAGGTGCCGGAACCGCTGCCACTGCGAACGAGACAAAGCATCCGCAATGTCATTATTCGCTCCAGGGACATGCTTCGCCCGAAACACCACATTCAACCGCAAACACGCCAACATGAACCTCCGCAACAGCCGCAGCACTCTCAGGTCCCTTGCCCTCTGATGATTCACCAGCTCCACCACCGTCATGTTGTCCACATGGAAGAGCACAGACCTGTTTCGAAATTCCTCCCCCCACACCTCCAGAGCCACCAGTAATGGGAAGAATTCCAGGAAAGCAATGCTCCTCCCTTGCTTGAGCCACCGAGCCGGCCAGCTCTCCGCACACCACCTTTTGTCCCAGAAAACACCAAACCCCGCTGATCCAGCTGCATCAGAGTAAATTTGGCATTGCCAGACCGCCCTCTCCTCATCAAAATCCAGGGACACACCGTTAAAGTCTTGCAAGAATGTAATCCATGTCCTCAAGTCTGCCCTCACTCCCATGGAAATCCTGACCCTGTGATGTGGAAGCACTGCCCCCGACATGGCCATGCCGAGCCGCCTGCAAAAAGTCCGCCCTGCGCGCACTACCCTACACGCAAAGTTAAGGAAACCCAGAAGTTTCTGAACCGCGTGCAAAGGAATCCGCTTCTCCCCAACCGCCCAGTCCAGACAAGCCAGTATCTCCGCCACTTTAGCCGCAGGGAGGCGTGCCAGCCACTGCACCGAGTCCAGTTTGATCCCCAGGAACATGAGGCAACAGCTGGGACCAGCCATCTTCTCCTGCGCCAGAGGCACCCCAAACTGGAGGGCCATCTCCTGGAATCTCGACAGGGCCCTGCCGCAATCCCCGGAACCAGCCCTCCCCAGGAAGAGGAAATCATCCAAGTAGTGAGTAACCTCACGGCACCCCGTGACCCGCACCATGACCCACTGCAGGAAAGTGCTGAAGAGCTCGAAAAGAGCACAGGAGATGGCGCACCCCATGGGCAAAACCTTGTCCACGAAGATGGCCCCCCTAAACTGCATGCCCAAGAGCGAGAAATCCGCCGGGTGGATAGGCAGTAAACGGAAGGCCGACTTGATGTCGCATTTCGCCAATTCAGCCCCCGTCCCACACACCCTCATCAGACGGATTGCATCGTACACCGACGCACAGAGCACTCTAGAATCTTCTTCTGCAATAAAGTCGTTAACCGACTGGTCCTCCGGCCATGATAGATGTTGTATAATCCTGAACTCCCCTTCCTCCTTCTTCGGCACCACCCCCAACGGAGAGACGATCAAATCCTCCAAAGGCCAGTCAGTAAACGGGCCAGCCACCCTTCCTTCCTCAACCTCCTTTTTCAACTTAGCAGACACTACACTCGGCAATTCCTTTGCAGATCTCAAGTTGTCGGCCCAACGGCGCTCCCTGGGACCTTGATAGCCCACCAAAAAGCCCTCCTTGAAACCCCAAAAAAGACGCGCCGCCGCCTCCTGGTCCAGGTAGCACGAGAGCCACGGGGCCATCGCCTCCACCCTAACCGGTGTAGGTGCCCTTCGGTCCAGGGTTGCCCCGCCCTCTAGCGTTCCTCCACTGCTCCAAGGGCGTGGTGAGGGTGAGGCACTGAGTAAGGGCATGCTTTCCGCCGCATTTTGAGCACTCGTGCTTGAACTTACAGGGATACCGGGAACAATACCCCTTGTTGTAGCTCCAACAGGCCCCTGTGGCATATCCCCCTGGCTTGGACTGCTGCCCCGAGACGATGGAGTTGGGCACTGTTCCACCCCCGCCCCGCTTTGGGCGGGACGCGGTGGAAAAGACCGATACCCAACCGGCAGCCCACTGGCCGTGTGCGTGGACGCAGTGGAGTGCGTGGACGCCATCCACTGAACCCACAGTTCCTGATCAACCTCCCCCCAACACTTTTCTGGATTCGCGCTGACCCTGGCTCTAAACTCCTCATCATAGCTCAGCCAGGCAAAACCCCCAAACTGCATCTGGGCCTTACGAATGACATCCATGTATTTGAAAAGCGCTATCGCCCTGTCCAAATACTTCTGGCAGTAAACACTAGCATAAATAAGGAACGCAGACGTCCAGTTCTCCATATACACCGGCACCCTGGGGCGCCTCGTCAGCTCCCACTCCTCCTCCTTGGACCCCTCCTTCGCCTGCACTTCCCTGTGTAGCAACTTAAAGACATCCACAAATTCATGCTTCCAGATCCGGTCCTTGAGTTTCTCCGATAGATGCGAACCCAATGGCATAGCCAGCCCCATATATGGCAGTTTTTTAGGTACCTTCACTCCCTTCTCCTCCTTCCCCTCACTTTTGTCCGTCTGCACCCCCAAAGTCACTGACTTACTGTCCACCTTCTCACAATCCGCAGGTGGACCGCCCGATGGCTTCGCCTTCTACCTCACTGAACCATCGCCCACTCCCACCGACCTGCAAGTCCTCTTACGCCCCTCCCCACCCCGGGGACCGTCATCCCAGGCTGCCCACCAGGCTCCCTCACCTGTGAGTTTCTCTGTCCGTTCTCTGGGCCGTCCTCTGGGCACCGTCACCTGGACCTCCGCCGTCCTGGCCTTTGTCCTCGTCGCCGCCGGGGCCTGCAAAACAACAAGGTCGCTGTTGTCGGCCGCGCCCCCTACGCCTTCCAAGTCATCCCGCACCTCCCCGTCCTCTAGCTCATCACTCTCCGCACCATAATCCAGTTCAAGCACCGGTTCCAGATCCACCCGCACACTCTCCACCTCCTTTACAGCTCTCTTCACACCCTTCTGCACACCCCCAAGGACACGCATGCCAGTCTCCACACGTGCCGCAGGAGCCCGAGCCATCGGTGGAGGGACAGCCGCCGCAGACTGCCCTACTGCTTCTGTCCTGCGTCTCAGAGCTGTCTTGCGCCCCGCCAGGCACCCCCGGGCTCTGTCGACCACCGCCGGCTTGAATCCCCTCCCGCCCCTCAGGTCACTCCAACCTGAGTGGGCCCCGGCACCATCGGGCCTCAAAGCCGTCCCAGCCGTCCCTACTCCTGCCATGACCCTCTGCGGGGGGTGGACCTGCACTGACTTCCTGGCCCTGACTCTCCTCAGCTCTTCCTCCAGCTCCGCTCCCCTTTCCTCCTCAGAGGTCGGGGTGGGCAGGCCCTCTATCTCGTGGCCCCACACAGTACCCACTCTGGCCCTGGTCTGCTCGGCCCACCTGAACTCCTGGATCTGCTCCAGGATCCTCTCTCCCCTCGCTCTGTCCTCCCACGAAGTGGCGCCCCAAATCTGAGGGGGCAGGGGCGGGCAGTAGCCGAAAAATTCTGCCCCCGGGGGGAAGAAACCCACCTGTGGCAAACGGGGACCCAACCAGGCCCACATCCCGCGGAGACCAGAGCGAAGGACTCGCCCCGGCCCCCCAGGTCCCCCACAGCCGCCTGTCTTGCCGGGGCAGGGGTGCCTGCCCTGGAGTAGGTGGACAGGTCGATGGGGGCCTCAACATTCTGCCCCACATCCTCCCTCCCAGTGTCCCCCATCAAGTCAGCCTGCCCATCTAAGTCCGGGATCACAGGTCCACCTGAGGCCCCCTCCGATCCCAGAGCATGCCTTGCGAGGCTGTCTGCCTGCCCCTCACCCCGCACAGAACCGGCCGGCACATGCTCAGGCCCTAGGAGCTGAGGCGGGGGAGGCGCGGCCCCCACAGCAGCCCCCGAGGCCCCAGGCAAAAACTCGAGCGGAGGGAAGGCCCGCGGGGGCAGGCTCCTGCTCTTCCCACCCCTCGCCGGGTCCTTGGGCGCTCCGCCCCCCCCTCCGCTCGCCACCAGGCCCTCGCGCGTCAGGTTCGTCCTCCTGACAGGCCACGACCGCAGCCTTCACCCCCGCCGAGGCAGCGCGTGTGCCCCTGGTGGCCCCTCAGTGTTTCACTGACTGCAAATAAGCGGCATCTTAATTTGCTACAGTCAGGTGGACCTACAATAGAAAACTTATTCTGGCTCAGAACGAGGCAGTGGTGGTGAGGGATCAATAATCTGGAGCAGAGGGCTCTATGGTATTTATTGATATTATTCAACCGGCAGCCCCCCACTCTGGCTTCCACCAATGGGAACACCCGGTTTACAAACTCGCTTGCCCCCAGTGCTGCTGCTTTTCCTTCTGTTTCTGATAAGCTGGTCTTTAAACCTAAAATGGTTGCAGCCATAAATTCTGTTGAACACTTTGAAAACAACTTGGGGTCTCAGGCTCCTCAGACTCTTAAATCTACAAGTGAACATTTGTATTCAATGTCCAATGGTTCTGACTCTGTAACAGAAGACTGTTTATCTAGCTCAAACGAAGAAGATGTATCTAACAACAATGACAGTAATCCCTCCAAAGATACAGGAACTGTTCAGCAACAGAAAAAGGTGCGCAGCAAGGCAAAGAGATGTAGTCAGCGTAAATGGGATTACTCAGATGCTCAGCTCACTTTTTCCGACAGAGAGGAATTTACTAAAGCCCCACATTGGGAGAATACCATAGCTACACCGGAATTCATGGAAGAACCCCCCCTAACGTCTATACTGAGCTCTATAAAGCAATTTCAGGAAGAGGTTCGATCTGATAGTTCCCTCACCAAGGGAGCCGCTAAGAAACTACAAGGGGGCATGAGGAAGCAAAATAAAATCTGCACTAATGTCAGCGATCTGGTTACCATGGTGAAAGGCCATATGGAAAGTTTGGAAACTGATGTCACCGCCCTAAGATATCTAGGCTCTTCCCAAGGCTCTTGTCTGACAGACATGATGTGGAAGATGGAAGAGCAGGAGAACAGAGAGCGCCGGAACAGCCTCCGCCTTCTAGGGATTCCCGAAGGGGTGCAGGGGGACGATCCACGGAGCTTCATTGTGAAACTCCTGCAAGACGCCTTTCCAAAACACTCAATCAATCAATCAATCAGTGGGTTTGTATAGCGTGCTACTCACCCGTGCAGGTCTCAAGGTGCTGGGGGGGGGGGGCGGCTCCGGATAAGTCGAAGAACCAGGTCTTGAGGTCCTGCTTGAACGAGTGCAGGATAGTGGAGACGTCTGATCTTCACAGGGAGCTCGTTCCAGGTCTTAGCTGCAATGTCGAATTGGAACTGGGAACATGAGGTCCAGCGAGCCCACCGCTACCCTTCAACTTTAAGAAACGGCAATATGTCAGCAGCTATAGCGGGGAAAAACCCAGAGCCTTTCTGGTGTTCTTTGGGAACTTTTTGCTTAGACAGTTGATCTATGATGAGGCCCGTCCCAAATCCCAAAAGGGCTCTGGTGGGGTGTCTTTCTTTGCAAAGCACAATTTTTGACACGCTACAGTGGAGCGGAGGTGGCGCCTCCATCAGCTAATTGCCCCTTTTCAGCAGCAGGGCGCTCAGGTACTCTTAATGAATCCAGCCAGACTGAAGGTTATTTTGAACAAGTCTACTCGTACCTTTTTGTCGGAAATTAAAAAAGAACAATTCCGTGGGGAAATTAAGTCAAGAAAGGGGCGCGGCTAATTAATACTTTATCTGACAAAAATCATCACTCAATTTCTGCCACCTCCTCTTCCTCTCTCATCTGTCACTTGTGAGGGATTAGCTTGGGGGCACTAAAAAGGGCTTCTATCGGGGGCTCCCTCTTTTAGTTGCCTTTAATACCCTAAAATGTCAGGTTGATGAAAGCTGCGTGGATGGGCAGCGGGGACTTACATTAGGCAACCATCACTCAGGTTTATCCTGATTGTTCTAATTTTGGAGGGGTAGGGGGAGGTAGGTCGTAGGGATCTGGGCAAGTAGATTAGTGGTGGGGGGACACTGGGTGTTTACTAACATGGTATTGCGAGGCTCAATTCAGGGAAAAATGCAAAGTGCGAAAATGTGTAAAAAAAAGAGAAATCTTTGAATGTTTGCATGTCATTGCATTCAGGATACCGATGTTCTTTGGGACCTGGAAGTCTATGGTAGCACTGGTTGGACTTCCGATCTAATTTGGGTATAATTTTTATGTAATCCTTATGATATTTTCTTTTTGGTAATTTATCATGTTTGAATATGAATAATATAACTGATCTTACAAACATTTTGGTAAATATCTGCGTTGACCGATGCTCAAAAGAAATAGAAGGTGGCACAAGGGTTGTGCTTGCTCAGGGCTGATGTAGTTTGCCTCCAGGAGACACATACTGAGGGATCACAGATACACCTTTTAAATTCTTTGGGGTATAGAATAATTGGAGAGACATCCCAGGGTGCGCTGGTGAGAGGTGCAGGGATTATGGTTCAACGGAATCATTCACTTAAATCTACCCGTGTGAAGTCTGACCCTCTTGGGAGATGGGTCATAGCAGAATGCTGGCTTTCAACCAAATTTTCTTTTACTTTATGTTCCCTGTGTGGGAGCAATACTGATGACCCCGGTGTAATCAACTGAATCTCAGGAGAATTAGCCCATTGGCCTCTCCCAGTTGTTATATGCAGGGATCTTAACATTAACTTACCTAGCAACTGGAGAGTGAACAACCAGTGGAACTATACAGGCCGGAAGCCAAAAGTATACCAAGCTTTAATAAATTTAATGCACACTCATGGGCTTATTAATGTGTTGTCTAATTGAAAACCAAATCAAACAGGCTTTACATACTACTCAGCCCCGCACCTTTCCTTAGCGAGGCTAGATTATTTACTGGCTTTCTCATTTCTGATCCGTGATTGTGCTATTGACACCGCTCGCGATTTTTGTCAGACCATAATCCACTCATCCTAAATTTAAAAGGTTTAGGCTTCTGCAACAAAATTTCGTGCTTGAGCTTTGAGAGAGTGCTTTTATATGATATCGGATACCAGACTTATATGAAAAGCTGGATTCAGGAGTTCCTTGAGATAAACATTGGGTCTGCCCAGCCACGGTTGTTTGGGACTCGCTGAAAGCGTGTATCCATGGGGAAACCTTAAGGTACTCCTTGAGGAAAAATAAACAAGAAAAGGATCATATCTTGACACTCCAGGATAAAATGGCAAAAGCAGAAGAGAAAGTAACTAGAGCAGTCCAGATGGAGGCTGAAATCGAAACTACACAACTGGAAGTTGTAACCATTAAGGCTGAAATCGGGTCGATACTAGCTGAGAAGGCTGCCGCAAAATGGGCATCTGCTTGCGAAAAAACATATGAGTGTAGCGAGCTTATTGGCCACCAGTTGGCCATTAGAACGAGGCAGCAGGAAACCACCAATGAAATACATTCAATCCAGGTTTCTACAGGGGAGATTACTAGTGACCCAATAAAAATTAGAGGGTCTTTTTGATATTTTTATTTGGGCCTGTATCCTGGAGAGTACAAAGGTCTATTGGATTCTAGAGGGGCAAAAATCACTAATTAGCAGGACACAGTGTCGCTAACTCAACTTAGCATAGAAGACCATGATCAATTTGAAGATCCTCCTTCATGGGAAGAAATAGCAAACGTACCAGATAGTAAAGTTGCTGGTTCCAACTGCAGCCCAGTGGAATTTTATACATTTTTTTCTTTTCAGCTAAAAGATCTTTTTACAACTTTAGTCGTTTCTATCTTTACTGGTGCCCCCCCCACACCCCCACCTGCTTCATGGTAATCAGCCAAGATTATAATCTTTCCAAAGAAAGATAAATCACTGTTAGTAATGGGTTCTTATCGGCCAATCACGCCCATCAACTGTGATTCTAAAGTTTACTCTAAAATCTACGGGCCTAGATTATCCACCAAAGTTGGACATCTTGTCTCCAAGTGACAGCATGAGTTCATTTTAAAAAAAGGCACCACAGACCATGTTCGGCGGACCATCACCTTGTTCGACGCTGCACAGATTACAGGGGACCCACTTGCGCTTATTTTACTTGATGCTGAAAAAGCATTTGATCTGGTATCCTTGCAATTTCTCTGGTGTGTCACGAGGAAGATGTATTTTGGGCCTCAGGCTATTCAAGCTTTTTAAGCCTTATAACTTAACCCCACAGCCAGTATCTCAATAAATGGGCAATTAACAGAGCAGATTGAAATCTCATGTGGGAACCTGCAAGGGTATCCCTGCTCCCCGCTGCTCTTTGACATATATATAGATCCTTTCATTGATAAACTCAAAAACAGTCAAGAAATCCTGACTGTAAGTAGATTTGGTTTAGAAACTAAAATCATAGTCTATGCTGATGACCTTGCCTTGTTGACTCCAGATCCTGAGAAAGCTATGTTAGCTATAGAACAATCTCAAGGATTTGGTAAAATGTCTGGGTACGCACTTAACAAAGGCAAGACGCAGATTATCCTAAATAAGGAATTTAAATGGAGCGATAACAGGGTTGTCCACAAGGCTAAATACATAGGTGTAAACATCATAGCCAATGCTGACCTAATAGTTAGCAAAAATTTGATCCCGTTGGCGGTAGAAACTAAGAGAGCACTCATTTGGATTAATAACTTACATCTGACCATAGTGGGTCGGTGTAATGTTCTTCAGATGTTTTTTCCCCCAAACGTATTTATTATTTTAGAGCTATCCCCCTTGAATTTACTAAGGCAATGTTTCAGATATTCAAACAGCTTTTTTCTCAATTTGTCTGGGCATACTCTCAGACAAGGAGATATTTTAAGCTTTTATCCCTTCTTCGTGAAAGAGGGGGTTGGGCACTCCCAAATTTAAGGTTGTACTATTTGGCCACTCTCCTGCAGAATTGTACCATATTCCTGCATGAACAACCATCTATTCCAACAACTGGACCCCTGTCCCCCTTTGAACTATTTCTTGGAGCCAAGGCTTGGGGCTGCCTGTGGCGACACGTTGAATTTGAGTACTACAAGCGGGTCAGATTTTAGACACTGTTGTGCACTTTAAGGGTGTTCACCAATGCGCGCAAGCTTCTAGGTTTAGGTAGATTGAACCCTTACACCCCTATTAATAATAATGCTAACGTGTCTGCCATTTTTGGCCGGTCATATCTTCAAAACTGGTATAATGCGGGCATATTATAACTGGGAGCCTTGTACTCTGCCGAAGGAATCCGGCCCTTTAACAAATTCAATACCCAATTCAACCTGAGCCATAATGAGGCTTTAAAATTTCTTCTTGGCACGTAAGCCTGGTGGGCCAACGGGATTTGTGCAAAATGATCTCATTGATAAGCTAAATGAACCTATCCCGCCTCGTTTTGGGTATATCTGTTCCACATTGAATAGCCAAATGCCTGATGACGTGGCTAAAATTGCGAGCAAATGGCAATAAAAATTAGATATTTCCAACACTGTTTTTCATCTAGCCCTGCGATCCGCTCAGAGCGATTTGCTTTCTGCCAAATTGCAGGCAGTTTTCTCAAACCAGCTTTTTTCTATACATCACACCCAGTAGAATTGCGAAATGGGGGACAGGTAAAGGCATGTACTGCCCTAGATGTGCCGAATTTAGTGCAGACTCTGTTTATATGTTGACCACCTGTATGGAACT
Source organism: Lissotriton vulgaris (assembly GCF_964263255.1). NCBI lineage: Eukaryota > Metazoa > Chordata > Amphibia > Caudata > Salamandridae > Lissotriton > Lissotriton vulgaris. The sequence continues at coordinate 496,657,000 of NC_141695.1, read as the reverse complement.
TTGATCACTGCTTGATAAGATTCAGAACTTTTTAAGGGTAGTCCTATTACACGATATTCAGCTAACCCCTACAACCATCTTGCTGGGTATACAAGATACGATTGATCGGAAGTGCGGTGGGGCGCTCATTTTTGTTGCTATGACTATTCTCAGGCTCTGTATAATATCTGCTTGGCTAGATCCAAATCCCCCTTTATTTTCCCAGTGGTTGACCCGACTTGTAGTGACCTGTAACCTTGGGAAGGCTATCTACGCCAAAAAAGGTATACATGCCAAAAAGAAGGGTTAAGTCATCTGGGAACCTTTATCCAGGTGGCTTAATCAGACAAACTCCTAGCAGGTTTTTTTCTGACTAACTTATTGCATGTTTGCATTATAAATTGTCAGCATTTCAATCATTACAGACAACAGTTATATACCAATCATGTATGTTAAAGTATGTTTGTGATTTTTGCACAGAGGCACTGCTCACTTTGGGGCATATGTATCAATATCCCATTTTGCGAATCTCAAATTGCGAGAATTTGCGATTCGCAGTTTCAGATTCGCAAAGCGAGATGTAAATAAAAAATCGCTAAAGATTTGCATTTCATAAATATCGCAAAAAATTCTCAGAATTTTATTTTGCGATTCCTTAATAGCGAAATTCACAAATTTAGAAATTGCAAATACGGGAATCTGCAAAACAGGTTCAGCTTGATGACATCACAACCAGGAAGTGGGAGTGATTGGCTGCACCTGTTTGCCTGAGCCACAGTCAGAGGCAGTTTGGAGTGTTTTTGGAGGCTTCACAGCACATCAAGAACCCCAATGGAGTCTCAGTGGCCACAGGAGGGCATGGAGGGTGAGAAGAGGAAAAGGAAACACACATTTTCAGAGAAAGATAAGGAGGTCCTCATAGAGGAGATGGTCTGCAGCCATGAGCTCCTGTTTGGCAAGAAAGCCCTAAAAGTACCAGAAGCAAGAAAAAGGTAAATATGACTGCAAATACATGAGAAGGTGAATGCTATGGGCGTGCCCAATCGTACCATCGAAGAACTGCGCAAGAGGTGGTACGATATGCACCAAAGGTCCAAGGAGAGGGTGGCAGCCAGATTGAAGGAATCACAGAAGACCTGGGGAGGAACATCCACAGCAGGACAGCCAACGCCCCATGAAGAGCTGGTGGAGTCCACTCTCCTGCCTGAGAGTGTAAGTAGTGTGGCTGACATTGACAGGTCCGTCCCTGCATCCAGCAGTCAAGGTAAGATGCCTGGCAAATAATTTTTGCACACTTCCCCTTAGCATGCACATTGTGTAGAATGTGTAACATAAAGACAACACTTGTCACTTTGGTCCACTCCTTACAACACACACAGGGATGAATCATGGGAGTTGTAGTTGGATGTAGGATAGTTTGTGAATGAGACATAGGAAATCATGCTTAAAATGTGGGTTGCAGTTAAGGCAAAATGACAGTGTCAGGAGTCAGACAACTTAAAAGTTGTAAACTTTATTGAGTCCAAAATGCAGACAACCCACAAACTCATATGTCCCCCTTTACCTCCACAGCACAATCCAGGGCACTTGAGAACAATGCAGAGGGAGAAGACATTCCAATTCATTTGGAGCACTCCGATGATGGGGACACAAGTGATGACTCTCATCAGACACCCACTATGCGCAGGAAGCGCACATATGTGCCCCCACTGGCTCCATTGGAGGACGACTTAGATGCCACAGGGGAGGCAAGTGAGGATATAGTGGAAAGGCAGGGAGTGTCTGACAGACGTGGACATGAAAGACCACAAAAAAGTGTTGAAGCAAATGAAGCACGGAGATCAAGGCCCAGGAGCAGCACTGGCACTGAACAGGAACATACTCTTTTTGCTGGACTTGAGCAGAACATGCTTGAAGTTCAGCGCCTGCAACACAAAGCATTATGTTCAATTAACAGGCAGCTGAGCACCCTCAACAAAAATCAGCAGAACACGGGGGAAGGCATCATGGCCATGGCAGGTGCCATACAAAACCTATGCGCCACACTAGAACGTAATGAAATTGTCAGGGACTGGGCTGCCCAACATGCCAATGCACGACTGCACAATTATACAAGGCGGTGAACTGCCTCTGCACCACCACCAGCAACTTTACCCTTCGCAGCATTACTATGCAGCTGCAAATGACACACTGCTGCCAGGCCATTGCTAGAGGGCTGGAACAGGTAACTAACGCAGTGGAACAAATGCAAACTTCAAACTCTGGTGGCAGCACACTCATGGTCTCTGGGGAGAGCGAAGAGACCTCCAGCAGGAGTAGCATCACTCCTACATTGCCTGATGCACAACTTCGCAGTGGGAGACAAGGTGCTGCAACTAGGCAGACTACGGAGGGCACCCAGGCAGAACTGCCCTGCACCAAACCGTCAACGGAGGAGGTGAACTAAACATTGACACTTTTGTGAAAAGGGGTGAAGCAACCCAACTAAACAGATTATTGCACATTATTGATCAGTACCTTCACTGTGTACAAAATATGTGTTGGTTACTGCTTAAATTATTGAGTGTGAAGTGTGAATAAACACATCACATGTAACACAAAGCATTTTGGCTCATCACCTTTATTTCTTACCTAAAAGTAGTTTTGTGTGATTCGAGGCCGTCTCTGACGTCCAGCAGCTGCCCGACCCCTGCTGCTGCCCTGCCAGAGGGAGGTGGGCAATCATCCGATGTGTCTGTGTTGCTCACTTCAATTGCGGTGCCTTTCCTCATAGCCATGTTGTGGAGCATTGCGCGGCTTGTCACGATTTTACAGCATGTTTCAGGGCTGTATTGCAGTGTCCCTTCACTTTTATGTAGGCATCAGAACCGGCTCTTTAGTATTCCATAGGTAAGTTCTATGACGCTACGTGTTGATCTGTGTGCCCTGTTATACCTCCTCTCCCTTGCATTTGCTGGATCCAGATACGGTGTTAGGATGAAGTCTCACACTGCGTAGGCACTATCACCTGCATGGATACAAATAATAAGTAAGTCAATGTCCCCCCCGCAAAAGAAGTAGTGGATATATGTGTCCTATTGATTTACCTAGCAGGTATCCCTCTCCAAAGTCTCCAGCACTCAGACATCTGTGTATCCCACTATATCTGAGGATGAAAGAGTTGTGTGTGCTGCCAGGGTATTTTGTTACAATGTCGTTGATAATGTACTTAGCATTGCACACAATCTGTATATTCAGGGAATGGTAGCATTTTGGGTTCCTGAACACATATTCTGTTGCTGCTGGGGGTGTGAGGGCCACATGGGTCCCATCAATGCAGCCAATGACATGGGGGAAAAGTTCCATTTGATAAAAGTCAAGTTTGGTTTGCTGTAATGCCTGTTGGGTGCTGGAGAAGTATATATGATGTGCTAGCCTCTGCAGCATTGCATCCAAAAAGGCATGGAAAAAGCGAGATAGTGCACTCTGTGACACCGCCCCAACCTCTGCTATGACTCCTTGGAAACTCCCTGAGGCCAGGAGGTGCAGTGAGCACAGAACCTGCACATGGGTGGGAATTGTTTGTGTCCTGCGTGTTGGGTGTTCCAAAAAGGGTTCCAGCTCCTCAATCAGGTCCAAGATGGTCTGTCGGTGCAGCCTGTACTTCTCATGGATGTCCTCTTCAGTCTGCTGGAACAGCGTGATGCGTAGCATGAAAATATGCTCCTGACTCAGTCTCCTCAGTGCAAGGGCACCGATAAACAGCCTCCTGGCGATCACATATAGTGCTGTTGTGGAAGTTTCAGTTGCATTGTTGGCTGCTTTTTATACATTGTACCTGGTTACCACCTGCATGCACTTTGCGGTAATTGTGATTTTTTAATCTGCGATTTTCTCATATCCGCAATTTGCGATTTTTTGTTTCATTTCATTGCGATTTCGTATTTTGCGATATCCACTTTGCGAATTTCGCAAACAGAGAAAATTGCAAATTCAGAAATTGCTAGAAAATTTGCAGATTTCATGTTATTGCAACGTAAGAAATTGTAATTTTTGTGATTTCTTATTTTGCGATGCTGTGGTAAAATCGATTACCAATACATAATTTATAATCAATAATCAATAAGAATAACTCAGAGAAATAAGAGGCAAAATCCGGGATATTGAGGTTAACTCAAAAGGGTTTTATTCCTGTAAAAGGAATTGGGTTATTGGCTCGAGCCAAGGTGGCATAACCATTCCATTCACCACGCGGGTTCAGGAAGGGACAGACAGACAACATATTGTTTACAGAAGTACATATATATAGTCAATGCATTACAATGTATGAGCATGTAGTAGGCGTAACAGCTGGAAAAGAAGAGATAAAACATGGAAACGTCAAGGAAAAAGGCGTTACAATAGGCGTATACTAGAAACGTCACTTATCCTGATGTCATAAGTAGGTGGATCCATAAAAGAATCCTGCAATGTCAGCAAAAATATATAGCAGAGATGCGCGCGCAACAGCTTGACGTGAGTCTGACGTATAAATGGAGGGCGAAGGGGACTTGACATTTAGCACTACAGGGGTAGACATAAGTCGTGTAAGTGTAGACATAAGTCTAGGATGTCAGAGCAACCTAATCCCAAATCATATCTGATATCATATGTTTAAGGAACTGTAGTGTCTGGAAGGGAAAAGGTCTCTCGGGCGGAGACTACACTATACTGGTTGTGAGTGCGTGTACATGTGTCTACGTGTCAGGCTGCTAGGTGAGGGGGCATGAGCCTACCATGGCAACGGAGTCTATGAATTACTTGCACGGAGACAGAAGGACCGAGCCCTCTGCTCCTGCAGCTGGGAGGATGTTTACTTGAGCTATGAGACAGGAATGTGTTTTCGAGGAGTAGAGCAGATAATTCGAAGGTTGAATGCAGTCTTGGCAGGCAGAGGCTAGGCTATGCGCCGGAGCCGCGCAAGGAATAAGGTGGGGGTCACTGGTACAGAGGTAGCCTGGGCTGAGGCCCTCGGAGTCAGGAAGCAGGAAAGAACCCGAAAAAGGCTCAATGGCACATCTGGGCCTACTTCGCCAGAGCTGAAAAACGTGTAAAGCGTACCACAAAAAGACGGTGGCACGGCATATATAGGAACTGAATATTCAATCCGTTCATGGCGGATCTGATAGAGGACATGTTAAAGATGGACGCAAATGTATTTGCGTCTTCGTAGCTGGCACAGGAGGGAAATTACATGCACTGTAAGCTAGTACATGGAGACGGTGGGGTACTCGCTGGGGAACACTACTCGATCAAAAATTATATTTCCTCATTCCCTCCTTGTTCCCCACGGACCCTTCATGATACATCGATTCTCATTAATTGATCAACTTGTTCACTTAGCATCATTTGCTCTTCTTTTGCGCGTTTTGAATGGGAGCTTGAATGCGGGACACATGAAGTGGCACACAGGCCGCAAATCGCCGGACCACATTGGAGACACAGGCAACAACTGAATACTACTAGAAAGCCAATACCTAGGAGGGATAGGATCTTCCACCCCCAGGCTGACAACGTTGTCCAGAACCAACCGGACCAAGTCCAGGTGCCTGGAGTCTGATGAATTAAACTTGCAATTTTATGGAGACGTGTAATAGCTTTATACACGGTAGGCGCGTTATTAGGGATGAAAATACAGCAGCTTGACCCGATGACCTTACAAGCTCCACCCCTATCTGCCAAGATGACGTCAATAACAAGACGATTTTGAAGAACAACAACCCGCATGGCGGACTGCTCCTCCGTTAAGTTACCTAGAGCTGAAGTGGTCTCAAGTACCACTGCTTCGAGGGTTCTGGTTAATCTACGAATTAGTTTACTATTTGAAACAGTACCTAAGTAGGGGAAGAAACCTTTATTAAAATCTGTATATTGTTCCCATGTAGTTTCTTTATAATCGACAAGCGGGAGATCTCTCTGGTATCTGTGTTTAACCAGATTGGTGTTTCTATGGTAGTAAGGAGGGGCTAGGAAAACAGGTGGCAGAAGGAATGCAATATAACAGGTACCATCCCAATCGAGAGGCAAACGGACATATGCAGTATGACCACAAACAAAATAGGAATGACGTATGGCTCTAAACGTGGATCTACCATGATCAGTGAAATCGACTACAGTGGTACATTTACTATGACCTAAGTGTACGGAACCATTCTTGCGAACACAGAGTTCACCAGTTACTGGCAATACTTCCATAGCAGGTAGAACAGGAGCAGCTTCGGATTCAACAGACAGAATCATGAATGTAACTGTGTAATTACCTAATCCATATACTTCATTTTCTAGATCAGTTCCAGTATCAACGGGGAGTCCCTCCTTGTCAGGGTAGCATACCTTAAGCAGGACTAAGTTCAGGTTTCCCCAAACCCAGTTTCCTTCGTAAATAGCAGCAGTAGAGACTAGGGAATTGAGCATTTTAAACCAGGCACCACACGTGCCATTGTGAGTGAACGGATATGGGAAAAGGGGCAGAACACCCTTGTTTTCTTGGTAAGGAGGGAGACGGCCACATACCCAACAATTAGTAGCGTTGGTAGTCTGATGGGAGTGATGTAACATACTAATAAAAGTGTTATTGCGCAGCGCAAGTCTGTAGGACAATTCGTGAGGCGGTAATTCACTAAAAGAATGTTCAGTAGAAGCATTATAAGTAGATTGTGCACGCTTGAATATAGGATAGTATATGTGTAGGAGAACACCAGCAGTAATAACAAGCAAACTTAAAGAAAACATAACAAGTAGTGTCACTACACAGCGACTACGAAGTGATTTGCAATACGCCTTTTTCTTATGTTGTCTTTGTCTATCTGTCTCTCTATCTCGATCTAGGGGATACATGTCAGAAACTAATTTAACCGATTCACCTAGGGGAGGACTTAAACAATTAAACTGTCTGACTTGCTAGATCGTAACTTTTGTCTGTAATTCTCTGAAGCAGTTTTCTCAACCAAAGGGAGTTTCGTGTCAGTTTGTGGAGGAGGGCAGGGCTTAGTGTCCAAGTCCGAAGGAAGTCCAAAGTATTTTTTAATATGGCTGGAATGCAGCCATCCCTTCCTGCCCTCTATCTTAACCGCCGTCCTCGTTGTAAGCAAAACCAACTTCGGCGATTGCCAGCGGGGCTCCAGTGGACTCTTCCGATCAAAATTCCTCACGTAGACGAAATCACCAGGAACCACCTCATGGGGCTTCGTCTCGGTGTTGTCGGGAAAGGCTGCAGCTACCTGTGAACGACAAGATTGTAGTGCAGACATCAAGGAGGCAAGGTAATCTGTCAGCATAAGGCAATCAACATCAGTTATTTTACGCGGAATGGGCGTCCCCCACATATTCGGTGGCCTACCAAAGACCACTTCATACGGGGATAGTCCAGAACGGGAATGGGCCACCATCCTCATATAGAAGAGGGCGACCGGCAAGGCAACTATCCAGTCTATACCTTTGTCTCTACAAATCTTGGAAAGTCGGATTTTCAGTGTTTGATTATGACGCTCCACTAGACCTGCTGCCTCGGGATGCCGGACACAATGGAACTTCCACTGGTAACCTAACAGAAGTGTAATATGTTTCACAAGTTCGGATGAGAATGGCTGACCATTATCTGAGTACACGATACGGGGCAAACCATACCGTGGGAAGTATTCACGAACCAACTGCTTGGCAGTGGTCGGAGCAGTGTAATCGGGAACAGGGTATGCCTCTATCCATCGGGAAAGAGCGCACACGACTACGAGGACATACTTAAATCCTCGACATCGTTCCATCTGGATATAATCCATCTGGAGGACTTCAAAAGGGTGGTCAGGAGGCTGGAATCCACCTTGCTCTACGGGGATGCTTTTACCTGGATTGAACTGACCACAAATCATGCAAGTACGCACTTTCTGTTTGGCTGCTGCCCGTAAGTTTTTATTGGACCATATGTGTTGAATACTGTCTAGCATTGCCTTCTCTCCTAGGTGTGCTGGGCTATGTATTGTGTTAATAATGACTTGTACCATAGAATCGGGGAGAAACCATGTAGATTTTCCCTTCGTCATCCATCCCTGATCTGTTTGGACCCCTCCTAGTTTAGTCCATTCCTTGATTTCATCTGCTGTTGCATGTGACTGTATGTCGATCACATCATGTGCGGGGTCCCTAACAGTCATACAATATGATGGTACCACTATCTGTGTCTGGTCAGGTACATGAGTTCGGTTCTGAGCAGTTTGCTTTGCAGTTCGATCTGCCAGGTCGTTACCCTGGGAAATGGTGTCAGTAACCTTGGTATGTGCCTTACATTTCATGATAGAGATTGCAGTAGGTAGATGTATTGCATCTAACAGAGCTTGAATGAGGGGGCCGTGTTGAATGTTGGCACCGTGAGAAGTTAAGTAACCTCTTTCTCGCCAAAGGACTCCAAAGTCGTGAACGACTCCGAATGCATAACGTGAATCAGTATATATGTTGACTCTCTTGTTCTTAGCTTGTATACATGCTTATGTCAGAGCAATAAGCTCTGCTGCTTGAGCTGACAAAGTGTCAATACAACTTGTTTCAATGACTTCCGTGTCTGTCGTGACGGCGTAGGCTGCCACTAATTCACCTGTCTTTGTTCTCATACATGAACCATCCACATAAAGTGTCAGGTCTGGATCTGGTAACGGAACATCTGTTAAGTCTTGTCTGGGCTTTGTTGTGATAGTGATAACTTCGATGCAATCATGTGCCAATGGATCTACTCCATTTACGGGCAATAACGTGGCAGGATTCAATGTGCTACAGCGTCTGATTTCAATATGTGGTTGGAACAATGTCAGTTCGTAACCTGTCAATCTTGCTATAGTCAGGTGTTGGGTCTGAGTGCGATTTAAAAGAACCTCTACAGAATGTGGAACTTGTACTGTCAATGGGTGTCCTAACACAATAGAATCACTCTGTCTGATTGCTAAAGCTGTTGCTGCAACTGATTTCAAACATGCTGGAAGGGCTTGTGCTACTGGATCTAATGTGCTAGAAAAGTAAGCGCAAGGCTTGTGTGAACCTGCTTGTTCCTGAGTGAGGACTGACAAGGCAGTACCCTCACGTTCTGTGACAAAAAGTGTAAAAGGTTTACTGTAACATGGTGTTGCTAAAACAGGTGCTTGACATAAGGCTTTCTTCAAGTCTTCAAAAGCTTGTATATGTTCCTGAGTCCAAGGGAGGACAGACGAAGTCGCTGCCTCCTGTGTCGTTAACTGAATGAGTGGCTTTGCTAGAAATGCATATTGGGGAATCCATTGTCTGCAGTATGAAGTGAGGCCTATGAAAGCCCGCACCTCCTTTTGTGTTCTGGGTGGTGACATGTTTACGATTAACTGAATGCGATCAGGTGTGAGCTGTCTCCCCACTTTGGACAGCAAGTGACCCAGGTACACAACTTGCTGAACACAGAATTGTAGCTTCGAAGGGGACACCTTGTGTCCTTTGTCGGCCAAGAAGTTCAAAACAGTCAGAGATGCTGTTTCACATTCGGGTTCGCTTCGAGCGGTGATCAGCAGATCATCGACATACTGAAGCAGAGCAGTGTGTACTGGCATGTGGATGCTGTCGAGTTGTTTTTTCAGTGCTTGACTATAGATGCTGGGACTTTCTGTGAACCCTTGAGGTGCACGTGCAAATTTAAAAGATCGTCCATTTAAACTGAATCCAAACAAATATTGGCTTTCCGGGTCAATAGGAACACTGAAGAAGGCGTTCTTGAGGTCAATTACAGTGAAGAACGTCGCTTCTGAGTCAATAGCAGTTAGTAATGAAGAGATATCTGGGACCACAGGGTATTGCGGTACAATGCATTTATTCAATTCCCGTAAATCAATAACTAATCGATAAACAGGTGGAGCATTTGGATCAGTACGTTTAAGAACAGGAATGATAGGAGAATTACACACGTTGGAGTCAGTTTCCACAACCACTCCTTGTGCAATCAGCTCATCAATGATTCTCAGTAAAGCCACTACAGCATCTGGGGGTAACTTGTATTGTCGAATCCGTGGTAATATTACTCCTGCCTTGAGTGTAACTCGATACGGGGTAATGTGCATGCAACCTACATCAGTGGGGCCCTGCGCCCACAAGTGTGCAGGGACATTCTGTAATCGGGGATCCATGTCTCTCAATACATAATGGCCTTTGAAATCGCGCAAAAATAATCGTACTCCCTCAGGAGAACAACAAATAATCGCTCCTAGAGCCTTCAGTGTCTTAATGCCCAACAGATTTTCTGGACATGATTTCGTAAGTAATAAATCTGTAGTTCGTGTCAGAGGACCTACTGCAAGAGGGAGGGGTTGCGATACTTCGTTAATAATGGGTTTTCCTGAAAATCCGAGGGACACGTTCTGGGAGCCTGAGAGGGGTGCCCCTGGTACTTCGTTGTGGCTTATTGTGGTTCTGCTTGCCCCTGTATCAATGAGGAACTTTCTGTCCTTCCCTAATACTTGACTATGTACATAGGGACCATTCTGATCTACAGGAACTTCAATAAGAGGCAAGCGGAATTCACTCTCTAGGCTGTTTCATGTGTATCGCTGGTACTCAGGGTAATCGTTCTGTGCATACTGATACATTTGCTGTGTCGTGGTTTGCGTTGCAGCAATGGGCTGTTGCTGAGGTATCGCTACAGTCTGTGAGGGAGCTGGCATAGGTGCGATCTGCTGTATGTTCTGGGGTACTTGTTGTGAAGTCTGATCTTGTCTAGGAGGACGTGGTCTCTCTTTAGTCTTGCCCGTGGCAATATTATGCTTCAAAACTGCACAATCGTTTATATAATGACCTGGCTGTTTGCAATAATTACATACACCCTTTACGGGAGCTGACGTATTACTAGATTGGTTCGCACCCTTCTTCTGACCATCAGCAGGAACTGACTGAGCAACTAACATTTTCATTTTCGTGTCTTTCATACGTCTCTGTTCATGTTCTTGTTCTTCTCTAAGTCTATTCTGGTGATACTGTAACATTTGTAACATTTGTGCAGGAGTGTTAGCTTGCCAAGTGCTTTCTACTTTCAATACTCTATTCTTAACTTGGGGCAAGGAATTCTCGACCAGTTTTGTTACAAAAAGATGTGGATATGACTCGCTACTTGCTTTCAAACCGCTATTAATACCAAAACATTTCTCAAATCGTGTATAAAAATCACTAGTATCTTCATCAGGTTTCTGTTTACATGCTGAAATTGCACCCCAATCTTCCTTTTTCGTACTCAATAAACGTGGCAACACTTGTACTAATAGACCTGGTAACACTTTAACTTTTTCTCCGAGCCCTAGGCCTGGAACTCGGGTATCTTCTTCATTTTGTAATGCAGCCCAATCAATCTTTGCATTTCCCACCTCCCACTCTTTTTCTTTAAGTTTCTCGTATATGCCTGGAGGTAATAGTACTTTCAGTATTTTCATAAGGTCGGGATAGGTGTAATCGCCCATTAATAACATGTCTTTTATTTCACGGTGAAAACCTGCAGGGTCTTTATCATGACTAGGTACTAGTTTCTTCATCTCTAACAATTCTATTTTAGTTATAGGTGTATACACAAACACGCGTCTAAGCGTGCTGTCTGCATTCTGTACGGGATGCACTTCTCGCAACGGGTTCTGTCTATCCATGTAATACATGGTCTTTCGTTCCATAACGGGTGCTGCGTTAGTCTGTGGACATAAGAATGTACTATACTTGTGGCGGTGCTCTAGAATTACTTTAATCAGGTCAGTACTTAGACCTTTCCATCTGTTCGTGACCAGTTCTATTAATATATCGCGCAGGGGACCTGGATCAGAATGTTGGCTTTTATATAACAAGAGCAGATGCTGTATCATGTACATACCAGCTAAACGCTGTTCACTCGGTATCAAGTTCAAGAACGTATGTGCTAACACATCATCACCATATTTCTCAGAGTTGTCAGCCCATTGCACGGCTGACCTGGCTAATTCTTGTTCATCCATAGAATCAAGTGCATGATACCCCATGCGCTCTTGAAGTACTCGGTCGGTGGCTTGGAACAAGTGTTCGGGTGTTTTAGGATTACACATGGCTTCCTGATATATTCTTTTACATTCCGGGCGCACTGGGCGCATCGAATTATTAAACGGTCTACCTTTACCTACATACGCTATCATTTCTCTGACTGGCGGCAACTGTGCTTGTGCTAGTGGTTCTTCCTCTAGCTCCTCCTCTGTGGATTCATGTTTGTCGGAATCTACTTCCGGTACGGGCTGTCTTTTCTCATGCATCTTAGTTATTGCGGTCCTGATTCTTCGGTACATATTATCTATACAGGCTTCTTTGTCATGCTGTCCATCGGCTATATGTCGGCCCCATTTGTGGAGTGCTTTCAAATCTTCCGGGTTCGTACCCGGCCTATCTGCTTCTCGAATAAAACAGTTTATAAGAAACCGTAATAACTTGGCTTTAGTATCCACTTTCTGATGGGCCATGGCCTCCTTAATGCTTTCAGGCCCTACTCCTGTCTGCACAAACTTATATATTCGGTCTAAGTGATCTGTCATTTCAGGTAGTGTCATTAGGAAGTTCGTGACTCGTCGTAAACGTACTGATGCAAGTAACATGTCAACGTCGTTCTTTTTACCAGGTACAGGATCATATCTACAATCTGCAAGGCGATCTCCATAAAATGTAATATCTGTTCTAGGCGTACGCTGTTGCGCTATTTCTCTAAGACTCAGGCGATGATTTTGTGGCGGAGTCTGGTAACCTGCCCCTCCGGACGCGCCTCCTGAGGCACCGCTTCCGAAAGGGTTAGTCAGATCTGTATCAAGGGAGTTGGGAGGAGGTAGATCGGAAGGAGGATTCCGGGGAGGAGTACTTTGTCGGGGAGGGAGAACATAAGGGTTCTGACCGTCAGGCGCAGGCCCTGGCACAGGCAACGGGGTATTAACGTAAGTGGGAGCAACATCATCTAAGTAGGAAGAAAGGAAAACGTCCTTTGCTGTCCTCGGGTGTGTTTTAGTCGGGAGCAATGGGGGTGGTAGGTCCTTCGGTACTTCTGGAGAGGCCTTGGGCAGGCCTGTTGATAAGATGGGGAACATGCCATTCATAAGCGTATTACGCTGTCTGTCTACTTGTTCTAATTTTACTCTGATACCTTCCTCAACTAATGCGTTCTCTTGAGCCTTGTCAGGCTCCTCCTTACTCTTTTCTTCTAGTCTGTGAGCTTTTTCTGTGCGCCTATGCGACTCTTTACGCCATAACTCGATGGCATCTTTCTGTGACTGTCTGGCTTTCTTTTTCCATAATGCTTCTTCTACTCTCATGATGCAATCTGCATCCCATGTCCCTGCAGCGGGCCATCTCTGATTCTCTGACAGTTCTTTAGTGTAGTCCACCCATAAGTCGAGAAATAAAACAGCGTCTAGGCCGTGTTTGTGGTACATAAAGTACCCTGGAGTGTCCCTAGGTGGAATGGGAACGGCTTCTTCTAGAACCCCCTTACGGGTTTTTATTTGTCTTAGTTTAGAGAACAACGGCATTCTGAAATCTGGCTACTTGATTCTTACTCAGATATGAACACACTATACGTAAGACACGTCTAAACACAACAATGAAAATCGAACATTCACTCATACCACGACATTTGAATAACACATCGAAAACATTTCAAAGACAATCCACATTAACTACAATGACAAGCCTAACAACCTAGTGTAACAGGATGTACCGCTAAACGGCACAGATACACCCTATACGGGTGCAGGCTAGATATACTGCTATACAGTACAGATACACTGCTGAACAGTGCAGAACAGGCTCGTGTACCCAAACCCGTCTTGACCGGCACAAACTAATGCGCACGTCAGGATGCGTCCCTAGCAACGGTACTCACCGGGAAGCACGGAAACAGAAGGCCTCGGAAACCCTGGACTGGACTGGACTCGGACTGGATTCGGACTCGACGCAGATACTTCGGAACCTCGGACTCTGGTGGGCCTCGGTATACCACGGATCTTGCTCTCTCAGCTAGGCTCGGGTTGGGATCCTCCGCACTCCTCACCGCCTCGTCTGGGTGTCGATCGCAGCCTCAGTCACCTCCGTTGGCCTGAGGGAGATACAGGAAATCCTGCGGGTACGCGTAATTGTCCGTCCGGCTGTGGCAGGGGGCTAGGCCTGCAACGCACCACCGGCGCGTGGGGTGGGGGAGGGGTCCCTGTTCGGGCGCCAAAACTGTGGTAAAATCGATTACCAATACATAATTTATAATCAATAATCAATAAGAATAACTCAGAGAAATAAGAGGCAAAATCCGGGATATTGAGGTTAACTCAAAAGGGTTTTATTCCTGTAAAAGGAATTGGGTTATTGGCTCGAGCCAAGGTGGCATAACCATTCCATTCACCACGCGGGTTCAGGAAGGGACAGACAGACAACATATTGTTTACAGAAGTACATATATATAGTCAATGCATTACAATGTATGAGCATGTAGTAGGCGTAACAGCTGGAAAAGAAGAGATAAAACATGGAAACGTCAAGGAAAAAGGCGTTACAATAGGCGTATACTAGAAACGTCACTTATCCTGATGTCATAAGTAGGTGGATCCATAAAAGAATCCTGCAATGTCAGCAAAAATATATAGCAGAGATGCGCGCGCAACAGCTTGACGTGAGTCTGACGTATAAATGGAGGGCGAAGGGGACTTGACATTTAGCACTACAGGGGTAGACATAAGTCGTGTAAGTGTAGACATAAGTCTAGGATGTCAGAGCAACCTAATCCCAAATCATATCTGATATCATATGTTTAAGGAACTGTAGTGTCTGGAAGGGAAAAGGTCTCTCGGGCGGAGACTACACTATACTGGTTGTGAGTGCGTGTACATGTGTCTACGTGTCAGGCTGCTAGGTGAGGGGGCATGAGCCTACCATGGCAACGGAGTCTATGAATTACTTGCACGGAGACAGAAGGACCGAGCCCTCTGCTCCTGCAGCTGGGAGGATGTTTACTTGAGCTATGAGACAGGAATGTGTTTTCGAGGAGTAGAGCAGATAATTCGAAGGTTGAATGCAGTCTTGGCAGGCAGAGGCTAGGCTATGCGCCGGAGCCGCGCAAGGAATAAGGTGGGGGTCACTGGTACAGAGGTAGCCTGGGCTGAGGCCCTCGGAGTCAGGAAGCAGGAAAGAACCCGAAAAAGGCTCAATGGCACATCTGGGCCTACTTCGCCAGAGCTGAAAAACGTGTAAAGCGTACCACAAAAAGACGGTGGCACGGCATATATAGGAACTGAATATTCAATCCGTTCATGGCGGATCTGATAGAGGACATGTTAAAGATGGACGCAAATGTATTTGCGTCTTCGTAGCTGGCACAGGAGGGAAATTACATGCACTGTAAGCTAGTACATGGAGACGGTGGGGTACTCGCTGGGGAACACTACTCGATCAAAAATTATATTTCCTCAATGCGATTGTACCTCATACATCTGTAATAGAAAATTTAAATCGCAAACGCTGCTTTTTGCAATTTGCAGCGTTTGCAACTAAAAATTCGGTTGATACATATGCCTTAGATTACTAATGGATTCTTTTTCTTTTTATTATGCTTATGGAGCCACAATTAAGCATAGGCACTTTAAATATTGTGTGTTTTTCTTTCAAACAAACAGTATCATGTCCTAAAAACTCTATTTTCTAGATGCAAATGCGGCTTTAAAATTGTGATCACTGTTTAAATGTAATGTGCTCTCCCCGCTGTGGTAAATGTTTATTGCTCTAATTTGGAGGGTGGGGGATGCTGTACTGTATTATTTCACCCTTCGATTTGTATTGCATATTTTATAAAAGAAAAAAATAAAAGAAAGAGTTTACCACACAGGTCCGTATTCAAATGTCTCTAAAGAAATAATTGTCCTGCTTTCAGTTATTACAGGTTCTGGAATTCCCAGCCAGGAAACAGGAAGGGGGAAGGAGTCACAAGACGGACCTGATAGAAGCGCACCCATGTCCAGAAGAGTGGAGCCAGGATGAGGAGCCGGTCCGGAGACACCGCCAATGAGGGATCTGGAAACAGGTGAGTGACGCGAGCAACAAGACTAAGCGAGTCTCATTGGTTGGGTGTGGTTTACACCCTGCATCCCGCTGACTCATTCCCTCATGTAGCATGTTTTAGCAGTTAACATGTGCACACGTGTGGAAGAAACCCAAGAGCTGTCAACTGTCAATGCTTCACGCATTTGTATACTCATGTCAGTAGTTCACATTGGATGTTTGATTGCATACTCGTGTTTGTGATTAACATTAGATGATCAAATGTATTTCCATTATTCAACCGTTCAAACCTATAGACTTAAAATACGAATATGTACAACTTTCCTTGACTCTCTCAATGCTTGATTCTTATCAATCCGCCTAGCTAAGTGCGTTTAGCACCTCATTACCAGTGAGAGGGGGGGAATCATGTCAAGTTAAGTTGCACAGTGGTCTGCGCAGGGGCTAAAGTCATGACACTTAGAGCCTCATGCTCTACAAGACATGAGGTCTGGGCCATTTGAGGTGACGGAGCGCAAGAGTGACGTCAGCTATCTGGTGGACTTGCAAACTACAGGAACCCTTTGAGGGTCCTACATCTGAACCACCTCAAACCACATTTGAGAGTACTGAGTTAGTTGATCATGCTCCTGGTTAAATGCTGATGGAGTGGAAGTGGATACTGAACCTCTCCCCCAGCTCCTGTCTTCCTTGGAGCAGGATGGGCCAGTAGTGTGGGTGAGTCTCTCCTCTGCTTTGATCTGCAAGCAACAGGAAGACAGCAGCCTCTTGCTTGGGGTGAGCAAACGATGATATTGATATTGGGAATAGCTTACCTGTTAAGGGTAAATCTTACAGGTTGTCGGACAAAGGAAGAATTAGCACCCAGAAAGAGGCTTCCAAGATGCTAGCCCTAGGGTGATTGAGCGTTCCAACAGCTCTTGTTTTAGTCCTGTTGTATTGGTGCCCAAGGCTGCTCCCCATGACATGCAAAAAGAACATTTGATAGACAGAATGCTGACCAATATCAAACATTCACCCCAGTGCAGAGATCTCAGCATAATCCACTGTGTTGTTGCTCCGCATGCCATTCAGTTTAAACCCAGCCAAATGCAAATCAGTCTTGACCCTGTTCTCCATGAGTACAGTCCAGCTTGAACTGCCAGGCCAGTTGCTCTCTGGACCGGAAACAAGCATCCTGGGACCAGTTTTGGGGCAGCACCCCTCATTTGATAGTTTAGCTTGACTCCAGTGGTATGAAGCGCACAGGACCCACATCTGGCCATACCAGTCCCACTCAGGGTAACAAATGCAAAAAGAACAATTGATGAACAGAATACTGAACAATGTCAAACATTCTCCCAAGTACAGAGATCTGGGCCTAGATCCATAGTTTTTTTGCTCCCCATGCCATTCCGGTATGAACCCAATACAATGCATATCAGACTTGACCCCGTTCCCCATGGGAACAGTTCAGCCCAACCTGCCAGGCCAGGCCCTTCCTTGACTGGAAACAAGAATTCTGGGACTGGTTTCGAGATATCACCCCTCATCAGCCAGACTAGCATGACTTCAATGGCATGGAGAGCACGGGACCCACTTGACTGGGGGTGAATATTTGATTTGTTCTGCATTCCATTCATCATTTGGTGTCTTTTGCGTTCTCACCCTAAGTGCACCGGGTGTGCCCAGTCATGGGTCCTGGGCACACAGTGTCACAGGAGTCAAGCTAGACTGGCTGATGAGGGCGATACCCCGAAGCCAGTCCAAGGATGCTTGTTTCCAGTCCATGGAGGACTTGGCTTTGCAGTTTGGGCAGGAATGTTCTCATGAGGAACAATGTCAAGACTAATTTGCATATTGCTGGATCTAAACTGGGGTGGCATGGTGAGAAAAAAAACAATGGATTTAACGCAAATCTGTTGACTGGGGTGAATGTTTGATTTGTTCTGCATTCCGTCCATCATTTGTATGTCTTTTGCTCACGACGTGGCACCTGCACTTTACTGTTTGGACTACCATGGGCTCAACGACATCACCCGGATGGATGCGAAACCCCATCGCCCAAGTGGATGAACTTATTGACCAGCTAGGGGCTGGCAAGTTCCTTAGTACGTTTGATCTTCCGTTTTTATACTGGCAGATTGCATTGACAAATGAGGCGCGAGAGAGGTCAGCCTCACCAGATACTATCAACGGGTTGTCAAGGGTTATGGCACCATTTTAAACCCCTTGAAGGAGCTGATTTTAAAGAAGCAGCAGCATGGGGGGATCTGGACTGAGGCATGTCAGGCAGAGTTCAGCACCTTAAAGGAGGCCATGTGCACAACACCCGTGCTCAAGGGTCCTGACTTCTCCCAGGAGATTGGGCTGCAGACTGACATCTCAGAGTATGGTGTGGGGGGCGTGCTTTTGCAGCAAAATGAGGAGGGCCTGGACCAACCTGTAGCCTTCTTTAGTAGGAGACTACTTCCAAGGGAACAGAGGTGGAGCACCATTAAAAGGGCAGCCTTTGCAGTGGTGGTCTGGTTACTGAAAAATCTGAGGCCTTATTTGTTTGGGACTCACTTCTGGGTTCAGATAGACCACAGACCCCTCCAAAGTTAATGCAGAGGAGGGGTGGAAATCCTAAACTGTTGAGGTGGTCCATCTCCCTACAAAGAATAGGTTACATGGTGGACCACTACCCTAGAACAGAACACGCCAATGAGGAGGGTCTTTCCTGATTGTTCCGCCTTACTGCTGAGGACTCCTTTGAGGTGCAGTAGTTCTCCCCACATTCTGCTGGGGGGCCGCACATGGTGTACCTGGCATCTATTGGCGTGATCTCCCCTTCTATTTTTGGCTGCTAACCTCCTATTTGGACCTTGTTTTGCTGGTGTAAGACTGAGCGGTTTGACATTGCTATTCAGTGCCAAAGCGCTGTGCTTGTCATATACATATTGGTGATTGGCGTATACATGATTGGCTGATTTGAGTTAGCTATAAATCCCTTGTCTAGGGAAAAGACATATATCTAGGGCATGTAACTCAAATGCTCTTTCGTGGGACTGCAGCACTGGTTGTGCCACCCATGGAAGTAGCTCTTCAAACGAGAAACATGTTTACCATGATGGGGCCTGTGTTTGCAGGTTACTGTTACTCAGCTTGGCATTTAAAAAGCTACTTGCCAAGGTTCTGCATGTCTGTCCCTACATTGGAGTACTCCCAGTGGGCAGGGTGCAGTATCGCGAAGAGGTAAGCCAGGTGTGCATGACCGCTACATGCCCTGGTAGTGAATGGCACTGATGGTGTGTTTGGTATGACAGGGCCTACTTCTCACATTGGATTAACATGAGGGATTTGCGGAAAGGCTATTTTCCTGTATTTGCTACATGCAGAAGAGTTGCAGTATAACTTTTGATATCTATGAGTGGTGCAAGTGGATTAGACATTACTAACGTAGAAATCCCACTTTGGTAAAGTGGGCATTTCTGTGGTCATGGCTCTGTGTGCCTGAAAGCGTATCTCTTATCCACACCTGGGTGCTAGGGGGACAGCAACATCTGTGTATCCCTGATAGCACAGGCATAAAATGGGGGCGTAAGGAAACTATAGACCTCTGACTCTGAGGGGCCTTCATGGGGTGTGTAAGTGAGGGGTGGAATTTTCACCTGTAGTCCAAGGGGCAGAGTTTGGGCCCCACTAAAGATATTGATCAAGCCTTCCGGGGGTAGGACGGCGACTGGAGAAATCACATCATCTTCGAAGGCTATTGTGGGTATTACTACTGGGTTCTGCCCTCAGGAGCTAGAGACACTTTTGGGATTGCAACCATAATATGTTGGTTCGATGCTGGAACATCGACAAGAGGAACTAATGGAAAAGGAGGGACTGCAACTGGATTATCTGCAGACTTGTGGTGGCCTGGGGCTTGTTGTGATCTCGGAAGGGGACTATCATTTGGTGGATTTTGCCTGGATGTCTCTGGCCTGCAGCTAACTGCCAACCGTCGAGGCCTGGGTCACTGAGCACTCTCCAAGAACTGGTTGGCTAACCTTCTGTCCGCGAGATCCTAGGGACAGAAAGGATCTCCTCATTTTCACAAGATCAGAAGTAATGTGCAGGGTGCAGTGGAAATGGGTAGAAGTGATCGCCTGTTGGGTCAAGGATGATCCTGTCATAGGCTTTGCAGCAGCCCACCTGGGGTGCCGGAAGGTGAGGAGTTTAAGGAGTGCGGGTGAAGTTCACAGAGTCTGAGGGAGCCATGCTTGCAACCGGAAACATGTGCTAGGTTTCACTCCATAGCATGTGGCATCCTAGGGGTGTTGGTGAACGTTTGCCAAGTCTGCAGGACCTGAGCTAGAAGCTTAGACTGTCTCCAACCTCCACATCGGGAGAACCACAGTGTCTGACTTTGCAGCCTCTGCCCGAGGCCGCTGGCTCCCTCTCCCCGGACCCATGCCACAAGGTACTCTGTTGTGGAGAATATAGTGACTGAACCAAAGGGGTCTCATTCTGCCTTGTGGGCAGGCACAGCTGGCTGCCTGAAGCAACTGCAGCTTGCACCTCCACCTCACACCTCCACCAGAGGGGAAATATTTCTCCAATAGGGGAGATAGCGTGCCAGTTTCTGGTGTCACAGATTGTTTCCAATGGAAGGAATGGTGATCCTGCATGTGTGAAGGTTCCGTTGGGTGTCTGAATGCCTAATCTGGAGGAACAAAACCCAAAAACTTTCCACTTTAGGTGAGCCCGATAAATAAGTAAAGTGTCACCAGCAAGGGGGACATGTATCATTGGTTGGTGCCATTTAAGCAGCTGAGGGGCTGGGACCACAAGGCGTAGATAAACCTGTGATTTCTTGACCATCCCAACTGTATAGGGTATGCGAAATTGGGAATGTCGTGTTTTAAGTATACCTACGAATAGTGGATTTATGTTCATGCCATTCTGCTGCTAATGGGGAAGTTCTACAATTGCATATAACTGTAAAGTATATATCCAATGTGTATGTTGTGTTGAGTTCAATGTGTGTAATACAAAGATCAGTGTTTTATACATACAGAGTGGAGTCAGTCAGTCAGTCAGTCAGAATATCTTTATTCGACTTATTAAAGTCATACAAAGAAAAAAAAACATAAAAACAACACATTAAAAAGTATACATTATACATTACGGTCATGACAGTTAAATACACATTTAAAAAGTACTATTTACACTTAATTAAAAAAGGTATATATATATAAAACAGAGCCTGTGCTGAAATTTCATGCATTTAATAAACTTTTAGGGTGAAGATTGAGCAGCGGCTTTCGCCCTAGCTGCCGCGACTAAAAAATTTGCAAGGCCAAATGCAATACATGGATTAGCCATTAACTGTAGATAGAGCAATGCGGGTCTCACCTGTGTGAACCCAGCGTTTTTGAGCAATGGAAGTAAATGCTTTTTTCTCTGCTCGTGGAATAAGCTACAGAACATAATGAAGTGCATGGTGTCTTGCACAGAGAAATGGTCGCAGCAGCAAGGGGCAGCTAATTCTGGTTAGAGTGGAGTCTTTCTGTAGCGTACGCAGTGTGTTGCCAGAGTGCTGTTGTGCCACTACTTTACACTTTAACCCTGAGGCTAGGCCTGAATGCTTTGTACCAAGCTACCCAAGGGTAAGCACAGGATATCAGACAAGTGTATCGTACTCATCCAATCTAGGGCGGTAGATTGTGTCTGTCTTTGATGCATCCCAGCCAGCCAGAAAGCGCTGAGTCTAACACAAGGCCAACTAGTTGCTCATGTAGGTCTCATGCCTCTGTTTTATTTAGTATCAATTATCACATTGATCACTGAAAATAAATTTGTATTAAAACTCTCAATACTAAAGTTTTTATGCCACTTGATTTTTAGACGCTAAAAATGACCACAAGGAAAACTGCAGTCAAACCAGCAGATTATATTTTTTTGAAGTGGCATATTATTAGCAAAACGTAGGTCCAAAAGTAATCATACACATTAATAACTGTGAGTAGATTGTTAAACAATAAGGACTCGGAGATAAACCTGTAAAAATACCACAGGGCAGGACGCTTGCAAAGACTGGAATTCAGATAAAGAAATGGATGCAGATGCCCTGCGCCTTGGTCAATACACAGCTTTATTAGGAGCTACCATTATGCTGGAATTTATGAAATAAAGGATCTCTCCCTACTGATCCTAACAAGCGTAGTACCATAAATTGGAAACTTAACAGAAAATCAATGGATATTTTAGAACTTAGGATGGTTTTAAATGGGGGTTAATGTGGCATGTAAAGCTTGTGAAGGACTGAGTCTGATTCAACAAATACTCTAATCATTGATTAGGCTAAAGGGCCACTACTTTATTTTTGCATCCTTTGGAAATTTAAAGCCAATGCAGAGCCTGCACGTTGACTGGACTGTTCATACTGGACTCTTTTTTTCATGTAAGAGGGGAGGAACATTTATATGATAACTGTTGCAAAGTAGGCTCTGCCCACATAATCTTCCTGGACTTTTAGTTTTAGATGACCTGTTTTTTTGCCTTCTACCATGATCCTCTTTACCGGAATCTTACTCACAGTAAATGTATGGTAAGGGACTGAGGGCCCGATGTAGGTGGCAAATACCGGTCGGAAACGGCCGAATTCGGCCGTTTCCGACCGGTATTTGGAATCTTGAGATGTGGGGGCCCAGATTTTACAGATTCTGTAAATTTACCGAATCGGTAAATTTACATAATCTGTAAAATACTGAATCGGAATTTTTACCGATTCGGTAATTCCCAGATGTAGGTGGGACTCTTCTGAGTCCCAAAGGCCCTACAAATTCGGTATTTTACCACCCAATCCTATTGGGTGTTAAAATACCGAATTCAGGTGTGCATGCACATGTGTGCATGCACACCTAGCCATGTGACAGACAGACATGCCCTTAGGGCATGTCTGTGTGCCACATGGCGCACATGCCTATTTTTGGGGTGCCAGAGGGTGTCAAAGTGACACCCCCTGCACCCTTGTGAATTTCGGTATTTACCGATTCGGTAAATACCGAATCGGTAATGCCCATTCATTCCTATGGGCTTCAAAGCCCATAGGAATGAATGGGCATTACCAATTCGGTATTTACCGAATCGGTAAATACCAAATTCTTCCGAATCGGTATTCCAGCACATCTGGAATACCTACATACCCACCCCTTAGATTTACCGATTTTTAATTACCGAATCGGTAAAATTTGGTCATTTAAAATCGGTAAATCTATTCTACCTACATCTAGCCCCGAATGTAGTAACTGCATTGCCTGCTTTTTTCAAGATAAGGCCGCTGCTGTGCAGTTAAGGTAAGAGGTCCTAAGCTGGATATGCATGAAGTGTGTAGGCTACTTGTAATGGTGTTGGCCTTGCATAGGCCTTTTAATGTGAGTAGGCATCCATAGTGTAGATCTGTAGTGCTTCTTAAAGGTCTGCAGTGCTTAAACTGTATCACACTTCATAGGCAAAATATGGATATATGTTGTTAGCACGCATACTTTTACCACGCATACCATTACCACACAATTTTTACAACGCAGGACCCTTTACAACGAATACCTTTACAACGCATAACACTACAACGCAGATACTATTACAACGCATACCTTTACAACGTAAGTATAGGTAAGTATATAATATTTTAAAATAATGTAACTAAAAATTATTTAAATATTTTAATTAATTATATTAATTTTTATTTAAGAATTTATAAATATATGTTAAAAATACACCTATACCCCAAAACCCAAACCCAGCCCTGAAACCTAAAAATACCCCTGTACCCCAAAACCCAAACCCAGCCCTGAAACCTAAAAGTACCCCTGTACCCCAAAACCCAAACCCAGCCCTGAAACCCAAAAAATACCCCTGTACCCCAAAACCCAAACCCAACCCTGAAACCTAAAAATACCCTTGTACCCCAAAACCCAAACCCAACCCTGAAACCTAAAAATACCCCTGTACCCCAAAACCCAAACCCAACCCTGAAACCTAAAAAAAACCCTGTACCCCAAAACCCAAACCCAATACCCATAATAAATGTTTTTAAAAAAAGATAAACTTACCTATACTTACGTTGTAATGGTGTGCATTGTAATAGTATCTGCGTTGTAGTGTAATGCGTTGTAAAGGTATTTGTTGTAAAGGGTCCTGCGTTGTAATAAATTCGTTGTAACAGTATTTCGTGCTAAAAGATGCGTGGTAACAGTTACATACCGCAAAATATACACGAAAGTATAGTTTCTGTCCACTTAGCTTACAATGACCAGCAAGGAATGAATGTAGGGATAAACATACACCCTGAGTGAAGATTTGCAGCCTCTGACTTCATACCTATACTCCTTAATACACTTTAAGAATTGCTATATTTTACTGGTTGAGCTACTAAACAGATTTCAGGCCTTTGCCCCCTCCCTTACTGGGCCAAGTTAATTACTCTGCTCTCCTGCAGGGGTACCAAAGGTCCCCCCGCCACACACACACACACAATAGAGCCATTAACACAGCTTCTTTAAGTTCCTTGTGAAATGAAGGGGTGTGGAGGAAATCTGCAAATGTTAATTAGCTTGCCACACTGTAACCAGACAAAGACCTGGGCTGCGATATCCCAGGCCCACAGAAACAAAGGAGAAGGCCAAGACCTCTGCAGCCCAACACACAAGGGGGTGGCCATTGAAGATTTAGTGAGAAGGAATCAGGCAACTCTGTCAACTAGTGGTGCAGCTGAGGCTCTCTGTGAAGGTCTTTCAACAGACAACTTGAAGTTGCTATATTGGAATGTCCTAGAATGCTGTACGGGAGGGTTGGAGCTATGATGTGGCACCCCAGGGATGGCTGAGGGTGCCTGGCTTCTTGAACTTTCTGACCTCTTGATAATGCCGAACCAATGGAGAGGCAGATGAGAAGACACAGTACCTTGGAGTAACAGTGGCGAACAAAATGCCGAGCTGGAAGGAGAAACCTCCTAACGCCCTGCAAGGATGGCCTTTTGGACTTTGACCCCAGCTGAACCCCATGACTAGGACGGATGTCTCCAGGGTCAGCGGTACTGGCCACGTATGCCCCTTCATGAACAGATGGGGGAATGGCCCTGCTGGGGTACCCTGGATGGATCCCCTGGGACTTCTGTGGACTGGCCTTCAACCCGCTCAATCACAGGCCCGCAAGTAGCCAGGAGCTGAGGGACCTGGGGAACCTGAAGTGTACGGCAAGGAGAGTGTTCTGATGGAGGCTAAGGAGGGGTTGTGGAAGATGCTCCCCAACCAGAAGTGTGCACCAGGAGCCCAGGCTGAGAACAGGTCTGGCGCACGGAGCCCGAAATCCCAGTTCTCAATGAAAAGCACCGGGGCTAGCAGGCCTGAAGGAAATGTGCCTAGTGGCTAGGGCTGGCCACCAAAAGCAAAATAAGACCACGAATGACAAATTCAGCCCTATGGGGACCCTAAGGGACAGGACGGAGCCTAAAGTGATAGTGCTCTGCGTCTAGAAAACCCAGGATCCTCCCAGGCATGTCCAAGCCCCAGGACGATGACTCAGTGCTCAATTCTTTCTTAAAAATGTCTCTATTCCAGGAGGGGGTGTGCATGGAGGCCCCCTAGATTCACTGTCGTCCAAGGGCACTCACCTCCCCAGGGGCCCGCGCATGGAATTAAAGGACCTGGAGACCACATGAGCAAGAACCCAAAAAGGCACACGCCGAGCACATTGCCCAGCCCCATTCCCATGTCTGGGAGGCGCAGGGCGCGCCAGCCTCTCATCACCCAATGCGCGCTCCCCATGGACCAGAAAAGTGCACTGCTCCTGTTGACTCTCAATCAGGATGAACGTCTAGAATCCTTTTAGGCACGTCTATCCTTTTCTTTTCGGACACTTCATGTGCTGCTGCAGTCTGCACAGATGTGATCTATTCCACCAATTGCAGTGCTGTCAGCCATTCAAGACGGAGTTTTTTTTAACATGAAAAGAAAACCTCTGTGCCAAGCCCTCGCAAGATGTAGCATTCTTTCTGGAGAAGAAAAAGGCAGGAGAAAACAGGGGAAACTGTAATTCTTTTCATTTAAACACATCAGTCTCATTTAAAACGGAATTTTAGGGTGCTGCTGAAGGCGGATCTGAGGGAAAGACCACATTGGTATGAGAAGAAGTGGGAGGAGAAGGCGACAGAGTGAAGCAGCGGAAGCTACATTAGAGCTCCAGACGGCGAGAATGTTAAGAATTAAAAACAGATGTTTTGTTTACGTTTATTGCGAACAAAACAGATTAAAGTACCCATCAGTAGAATGTAAAAGGTCCCCATGGTCTGTGTCCTTCCAGGCACTTGTCCTGAACCCTTGGAGTACCTACATTGAGGAAATCGTTGGATGATATTTTACAGCCTTGCCCTGTACATTTAGGGTTATGAAATTGTTGTTGTATTTATATAGCGTGTATTACCCTCGACGAGGCATTGAAGCGCTTTTCGGCGAGTAGCACGCTACTCCAGAACCCAAGGGATTAGGGGTGGATTCGTATGAGGAAATATAAGTTGCCAATGTGAATGGTGGGCTTGTGAGTTTGTTAGTGTGATTGAATTGGATGTAATTGTATGTGTGGCAAATATTGTATATGAGCACAGTCTGGCAGCAGTTATGGATTAAAACAAAACAGCAGGTGATAAGGCATGTTAAATATCTGTAACATAAAGTGGGAAAGTGAATATAGAATTTTACCTAGCTCAAATATCCTACCAAATGTATTTTGAGGATCATACCAATATGGTTACCGCTCTAAGGGCCCGATTCTACAAACTGTTTGTGTACCTACATTGAGCATAGCATTACCAAGCTTTAAGTCAAGATTTGCATTCACAAAACGCAACCATACACCTGACAAACAATTAGGCGAATTATTATTACGCCTGTGTGGAGTTATATTACGTGTAAACAGATTTTCTCTTATGGGTGGGATACCCAAATGTGATGCAGCGTAGGCAACGAAATTCGTTTTATTAATTTTTTTCGTTACTTACCTGTAATGGTCCATATCCCGCATTTTAAAACTCCCCACCCTGCCCCTCCCGCGCCTGACGTCACCGCCCCGGTATAACACCCTGCACGGGCCGGGCCTGGGGCCATGTAGATGATCAAGAGGGTCGGGCTCAGAGATGACCCCTGTGGGACTCCGCAGGTGATTTACGTGCAATCGGAGAGTAAGGGTGACAGTCTGATCCTTTGGCTTCTTCTGGTAAAGAATGATCGGATCCAGTCTAGGGCTGTTCCTTGAATGCCGGCATCATGTAGTCTTGCAAATAGTGTGCGGTGGAAGACGGTGTCGAAGGCCGCTGAAAGGTCGAGTAGCATGAGGCCAGCAGAGTGGCCTTGGTCCAGGAGGGTCCGGATGTCGCCTGTGGTGGCGAGTAGGGCAATCTCGGTGCTGTGGTTGCTTCTGGATCCGGATTGGGATGGGTCGAGGATGGCGTTGTCTTCAATGAATCGTGTCAGTTCTCTGTTGACTGTTTTTTCTGGAACCTTGGCAGCAAAGGGGAGGAGCGAGTTAGATCTGTAGTTCTTGAGGTCGTTGGGGTCAGTTGTGTGCTTTTTGAGCAAAAGCCTGACTTCTGCGCTATTCCAGTTGTCTGGGTAGGTGCCTGTTTTGAGGGTGGTGTTGATGGTGCATTGTAGTTTGTGTGCGTTGGCGGCTGCAGCTCTGTGGTAGATGTGAGGAGAGCAGGGGTCGGTGAGGGCCCCTGAGTGGATGCCATTCATGGTTGAGGCAGTGTCTTTGGCTGTGACCGGCGTCCAGGTGGAGATGGTGGGCTGGCTGGTGTGTCTAGGGTGCGGGTAGCTGGCTGTGGTGTCTGGTGGATGGTCAGAGAAGTTGTCGTAGCGGTCTTTGATCTTGAGGTGAAAGTAGGTTCCAAGCTTATCGCAGAGGTCTTGGGACGGGGTGATGTCTGTGGCTTTGCTGCGTGGATTGATGAATTACTGAATGACACTGAAGAGTTGCTTGGAGTTGGTGGAATTGGCAAGGATTTTGTTTTGGATGAAGTTCCTTTTGGTGGTTCTGATGTGGTTGTGGTAGTCCATCATGGCATCCTTGTAGGTGGTGTTGATTTTGGGTGTCTTGGTGTTTCTCCATGCTTTTCTCCATGTGTCTGCAGGTGCGTCTTGCTTTGTGGAGATGGGTGGTGAATCAGGCGGCTTTCCTGGGGTGCTGTTTGTCAGGGTTGCAGAGCAGAGCAAGCTTGTCTGCGCAGTTGGAGATCCAAGTGTGGAGTTCTCTGGCTGCGACGTTGGCTTTGGGTGCCCAGGTGTGGTTGTCTTGGGTGAGGGTGGAGTTGAGTAGCTTGTCGGTAACCTTGCTCTGGTTCCTTCGTGGTGGGCTTGGGGCTGGTTTGGGTGCCTTGGGTTTGAAGATGGCGAAGTGTACGCAGTGGTGGTCGGTCCATGGTGGTTGCGTTGTGTGGCTGAAGTGAACGTTGTTTCCTGACGCAAAGATGGGGTTGAGGGTGTGTCCTGCTCTGTGGGTCAGTATGGAGAAGAGTTGTTTAAGTCGGATGTTGGTGAGGTTGTCACGAAGGATGGTGGAGTTGGGGTCGCTGGGGTTTTTTGAGGTAGAAGTTCAGGTCTCCAATGAGTATGTAGTTCATTGAGGTGATGGTGTGGGGTGTGATGAAGACAGTGATGGTGGTGGCAAAGAGTGTCCGGGGGCTGGAGGGTCTGTAGATGGGGGATCCTCAGAGTGCGGAGTTGGGGCTGGCCTGGATCAGGAAGAGCAGGTGTTCAGTGGAGGGGAAGGTTTTGCTGGAGGTGGTGAGGTGGAGGGTGCTCTTGTGGTCGACGGCGAGGCCCCCTCCCAATTGGTTGGAGCGGTACTTCCTCTGGATCTTGTATCCCTCCGGGATGGCAGTGTTGATGCCGGAAGGGGTTCAGGTCTCCGTGAAGAAGGCAGTGTCGGACGAGAGAGGGTCGAGTAGTTTCCAGATTTCCATGGCATGTTTGTGGATGGAGCATACGTTGAGGAGGATGCATCTAAGAGTGTCGCCGGTGCAGGCGTCGGCTATGTTGGAGGCCATGGTGGTGGTTAAGGTCTGGAAGCAGTGGAGGCAGTAGAACTGGCTTTGGGTCATGTTTGACAAGGCCTGTTGGCAGTCTCTGTTTTCCGGGGATGAGTGTATGGAGCATGGCTGTGCTGTGGCAGTGGGTGGCTCGAGATCCAAGGCTCCTGGTGCTGGTCACCAGCAGGTCGCGAATGGGCCAGAAGGGCTTGCCTTGGCGTGTCTTTATAGCACCAGCAGAGAGCCAGCAGCGCTACCGCACAGCGCCCACCATTTAGTAGGGGAGGGGGAGGAATGATCAGCTAGGAGGCGGGAACAGGCGAGGACAGGGGGGCGGCCGCAGCCACAGCGGCGGCAGGAAACGAGAAGCGCAGGCTCAGAGAAGCCAAACAAACAGATTCAAATGGGAAAAAGAAGGATAACTGACTGATGTAATCATGCTATGTATCCTCAGGGGGTGGGAGGGTCAGTAGGACTGCTCCAAACATGGAGCAGGGCATGGGCGGATTGGCATGCCCACTCAAGTGTGCAATGACTGTTTGGTCGACCCACTCAGGCCGCCCAAAGCAGTCATGCGCACTTCCATGTTCGCAATGCGGACTGCAATACAGCCTTCATGGAGAACATACACACCCCACTAGCCCCTGGTTGCAGGACTTGTCCCATTGCCAATTAACAATCCCACTGCCGCATTGCTGCATTGTGATTGACTCAGGGGAGGGAGCCCTCCTGCCTACTTCCTTTTCCTGGAATCAAACACAGGAAAGCAGGAGCTACAAAGACACGGTACCCGACTTCAAGGTAACACTTCCCTCATTAAATTTTTTTGCAGCATCCGCTCACACACACATCCCTGCATCCACGCCCCATCCAGTGTTCTTTCTGGCGTTTACCACCTCACAGCTGTCCAGCCCCCCATCCCTTCTCAATGGGGGCTGCTGTGCGTCCATGCACGGGGGGGTACCACTTGTGTGTCAAAGGTACATATGTAGTTGCAACGCATGTCATAACATCGCATTCCATTCCAATGCATACTAATACTAGGCACATTGCTACAGTAGAGTAGGTATTGCATAGTGGAGACATAAATATCACTATTCCCACCTCAGTGAGTGCAACCCAAAACTAACCTTTGCACCCCAAACCCAACCGTGAACCCTGGAACTCCTTTTTGAACCCCCAAAACACACCCCAATTTTCATATTTTACCCCAGAACACACCACAATTTTCATATTTTACCCCAAAACACACCCCGCATTCCCGATCAGACATCCCAAACCCATACCCAACAAAAAAACGTATAATTAAGCCATTACTGACCTCACAATGCATTGCAATCAAATGCGATTTAAAGGCACCTGCATTGTCGGAGTTGCGTTGCTAGTGATGCACTGCCTGCATTGTAATGGTCATCTCCCATGCGAAAGGCAACCCATTGGCTACGCTGTTTGCATCCCTCTGCACCAGGACCGAGCTCAGCACCAAGGAGCCTTCCTCTTGGACACTCCACTGCTACGACACCAGCACTTTCCACACCATCAACCCTGGATGTCAACTCGCCTGCCAGGACCAACCTCTGCTTCGGACCAGACATCTCCATCGCCAGCACTGACGGCTGCAGGATCACCCACAAGGTGCACCCCGACCATCAAGGAGGAGGCATTGCCATCACCTACATAAGCAAACTCCGACTGACCATGCACTCTAATGACCCAAGGGTGACCATGGACCACCTCAACTCCCAGATCCGGACCAAGCCAAAGAACAGCTTCTGAGGCACTGTCATGTGCAGGCCCCACTTGCCATGGCCCCCCATTCTCCAATACCATTGTAGACCTCATTGCACCCCAGGGTCTCCCATCCACCGACGACCTCCTACTTGGTGAACTCAAGTTCCACCTGGACAACCCCAGTGACCAGAATACCACCCCCTGCGGGGGAAGGTCCCCTACATCAGACACAAGCAGCAAGTCACCTTAACAAGCCACATAGCAGGACATGGGGTCGAGCCCGTCACCTTTGCCAGCGCGAACTTTAACTACAGCCACAACATCAGACTATCCTGGACCAACCATCATTGGTAACATCACGTCTTCACCTTGCCCACCGGATGCCACCACTATCACCACACCCCATCGCAGCTGGATACAGGAAACACCAAAGAACATCTCGTCACCTTCCTCTGCACCAACACTCCACCAATTCTTCTAAACAATGACACCACAGCGCGCAACCACCACCGATGGATCTCCAACAGCAGAGACATTCGGGCACCAATCAATCAATCTATCAATCAAACAATCAATCATTTTTAAAGTGCACTACATACCCGCAAGGGTCTCAAGGTGCTGGGGAGGGGAGGGGATGCTACTCATCGAACAGCCAGGTCTTGAGTATCCTCCTGAAGGTCAGCAGGTCTTGGGTCTGTCGTAGGGTCAGTTTGAGGGTGTTCCATGTCTTGGCGGTGAGGTGGGAGAAGTATCTCCTGCTGGTGGTTGTTCTTCGGATGCACGGGATGGTGGCGAGTGAGAGGTCGGCGGAGCCTAGCTGGTGGTTGGGGATGTAGAAGAAGAGTTGTCTGTTGTGGTAGGCTGGGCCGGTCTAGTGGTGTGCTTTGTGTGCCTAGATGAAGAGCTTGAAGGATATCCTTTTGTTGACGTGGAGCCAGTGCAGCTTTCTCAAGTGGGGGGTGATGTGGCCGTGCCGTGGTATGTCAAGGATCAATCGTGCAGAGACGTTTTGAATGCGTTGTAGTCGTTTGATGAGCTTGGACAGCAGGGCTCTTGCTTAGAGGGCATTTCCGTAGTCGAGTCTGTTGCTGATGAGGGCCTGGGTGACTGTCTTTCTTGTATCTGTCGGGATCCATCTGTAGATCTTGCGGAGCATGCAGAGGGTGTTGAAGCAGGAGGAGGAGACGGCGTTGACTTGCTTGGCCATTGAGAGCGTTGAGTGGAGGATGATTTCCAGGCTGAGTGCATGGTCGGTGGGTGTCGCGGCTGCCCCCAGTGCCGTTGGCCACCAGGAGTCGTCCCAGGCTGAAGGGTTGGAGCCGAGGATGAGGACCTCCGTCTTGTCCGTGTTCGGCTTCAGACGGCTGATCTTCATCCAGTCGACGACGGTCTTCATTCCTTCGTGGAGGTTGGCTTTGGTGGTGATGGGGTCCTTGGTGAGGGAGAGGATCAGTTGAGTGTTGTCGGCATAGGAGATTATGTTGAGGTCGTGCTGTCGGGCGATGTGTGTGAGCAGGGCCATGGAAATATTGAACAGTGTCGGGCTGCGGGAGAATCCCTGGGGTATGCCGCAGATTATCTCGGAGGATTTGGAACGGAATGGGGGAGGCGGACGCTCTGGGTTCTGCCGGATAGAAAGGAGGTGGTCCATTCCAGAGCCTTTTCTCAGATCCCTGCGGCATGGAGGCCTGCGCGTAGAGTGCGGTGGCAGATGGTGTTAAAGGCGGTGGAGAGGTCTAGGAGGATGAGTGCTGCGGTCTCACCATTGTCCAGCAGGGTCCTGATGTCGTCGGTGGCAGCAATGAGGGCAGTTCAGGTGCTGTGGTTGCTGCAGAACCCTGACTGGGAAGGGTTCAGGATTCTATTTTCTTCAAGGTATCAGGTTAGCTGTCTGTTGATGATTTTCTCAATGACCTTGGCCGGAAGGGGAGCAGAGAGATGGGCCGGATGTTCTTGAGGTCTCTTGGGTCTGCCTTAGGTTTTTTGAGTCAGCGTGTTTCCAGCTCTCTGGGAAGGTCCTGGTCTCGAGAGAGAGATTGATGACATTGTGCAGGTGGGGTGCGATGGAGTTGCTTGCTTTGTTGAAGACGTGGTGCAGGAATGGGTCTGATGGAGAGCCTGAGTGGATTGTGCTCATGGTCTTGATGGTGTCATTGCCGCTCACGCTGGCCCAGGGTAGCAGGGGGTCATGGTCGATGGTGTGCTGTTGCGTTGCTGTCTGTTGGGGCTGTCTGGGTGTTGAAGATATCGTGGATGTCTGCTATCTTGCGGTGGAAGAAGGTGGCGAAGGAAGTTGCACAGGGATTGTGACGGCGGGATGTTGTTGGTGTTGGAGCTGGGGTTGGAGAGTTTCTTCACAATGTTAAAGAGCTTCTTGCTATTGTGTGCGTTGTTGTCGAGGCGGTCTTTGAAGGAGGTCCTCCTGTCCACCATGATGAGGTGGTGGTGGTTGCGGATGGCGTCCTTGTGTGCTGTGTGGCTGATGGAGTTTGTTCACTGTGCAATTCCTTCTCTAGTTTCCGGCAGGCTTGCTTGGAGTCAAGGAGTTTTTGGGGTGACCCAGCTGGCCCTCTTGCTGGTGTTTCTGTGGGGGGGTTTCTTCAGTGGAGTGAGGGTGTTGGCGCAGTCCTCATTCCAGCGTCTGAGGCTGTGGGCAGCATTGTCAGTGTTGGAGGGTTCGGTGGGTGGGCTGAGAGCGAGGTTTGCATGTAGTTGGTCTTCGGTGATTTTGCTCCAGCAGCGGCGGAGGATCTGTTGGGTGCGGTGGTGTGTGGTGCGTTTCTGGAAGGCAAAGTGGATGCAGCGGAGGTCGGTCCAGAGGAGTTCGGTGGTGTGGTTGACGGAGACGTGAGGGCTTGAGGAGAAGATGGGGTCAAGCGTGGGG
The DNA here is from genome assembly GCF_964263255.1 of Lissotriton vulgaris. NCBI lineage: Eukaryota > Metazoa > Chordata > Amphibia > Caudata > Salamandridae > Lissotriton > Lissotriton vulgaris. The sequence goes on along the minus strand of NC_141695.1, from coordinate 496,623,332 downwards.
CCGGCGGAGTGGGTGAGCGATGTGACAAGTTGCTTCAGTCCGAGGTTGGAGAGGTTATTGATCAGGGTTGTGGAGTTGTTGTTGTTGTTGTTCTCAAAGTGAATGTTCAGGTCTCCGAGGAGGATGTAGTCGGTGGAGGTCAGGTAGTGCGTGCTGATGAAGTTGGCGATAGAGTCGCTGAACTGGCGATGGGGCCCGGGGGGTCGGTAGAAAAGGGTGCCTCTGAGTGTGGAATTAGGGTCTGTGTGGATCTGGAAGAGCATGTGTTCGAAGGTGCTGAGCACGTCGTCGGTGCTAGTCGAGACCCTGAAGCTGTTCTTGTGGATGATGGCGATGTTGGGTGCAGAGGAGTCGTTCAACCAGGTCTCTGTCAGGAATGCGACGTCCGGGGATGTTGTGTGGAGCAGGTCCCAGAGTTCGACGGCGTGTTTGCATTGGAGGTGGTTTGTCGGCTCTGAGGCTGATGTAGCTGCAGTTCCAGCAGGTGAAGGAACCGTGTGTGCGTTTCGGGCGGCCTTGAAGCAGGTGTGAGTCTGTCCGGAGTGGAGAGCGTGCAGACCGCAGAACCTGTAACCAGGCGAGGTCGCCCCCACACACCCCTGCTACTGCCTCACTTGCCTAACCTCTGTTGCCTTCGTTTCCTTAGCTGTGCCCCAGTTTTTCCTTCCTTTGCTGCCTTCGTTTTTTTCGTTTTCACAGGGCAACCCAGCCGCCGCTGAGCCGCCCTCTGTCCTCCTTTCGCACCGCTGCCTCCCTGCGGCCCGACCCCTACTGCCCATTCGCCGCCCCGCTCCCGCCACCCAGCTGCTCCTCCCTCCCAGCTCCTTCTTAAGGGGACAGCGCAGAGGTGCAGGGAGCTACCGCAGAGCCTGTAACCAGGCAAGGTCGCCCCCACACACCCCTGCTACTGCCTCACTTGCCTAACCTCTGTTGCCTTCGTTTCCCTAGCTGTGCCCCTGTTTTTCCTTCCTTTGCTGCCTTCATTTTTTTTCATTTTTGCAGGGCGACCCAGCCGCCGCTGAGCCGCCCTCTGTCCTCCTTTCCCACCGCTGCCTCCCTGCGGCCCCCCCCCCCTCCTGCTCATTCGCCGCCACGCTCCCACCACCAAGCTGCTCCTCCCTCCCGGCTCCTTCTTATGATGCCCACGCCTACGCGCAGCGGTCACGCGCAGCGGGCGCGCCGATTGTGCGCCGAAGGCACGCCAAAGGCAAGCCCGTCTGCGCCCGTCCGCGCCTGGACCGCGCCCAGCACCAGAACCCCTGGTCCCCACCGCCGATGCAAGACTACATGACAGACCTAAGACGCCGCCACTCTCAACGCACTCAATGCAGGTTGGAACCCTGCCTGCTACCGAGCCACCCCGAGACGCACCCACGGACCCTTCGCCTGCCAACCCTGCCAATTCACCAGCTACTGGACGTGCACCACCCCCGCCAAGTCCAGCACCAGCAGCAACCACCTGAAGTGCATCCTGCTCAACACCCGCTCCGCCCACAGGCACGCCGTGGAACTCTGGGACCTGCTCGACACGACAGCACCAGACGTGGCCTTCCTCACCGAAACCTGGATGAACGCCTCCTCAGCGCCCGACATCGCCATAGCCATCCCGGACAGATACAAGATCACCCAGAAGGATCGCGTCAACCAGACCGGAGGAGGCATCACCATCGTACACAAGAACACCATCAGCATCTCGACTAACTCCGACGAAACCTTCACCGCCGCCGAACACCTGCACTTCCAGATACACACTGACCCCAAGACCACCCTCCGAGGCACCCTCATCTACAGACCACCGGGACCACGCACACAATTCAGCGAAGACATCGCAGACGTCATCAGCCCGCACGCCCTTCCCTCCGCCGACTACATCCTCCTAGGGGACCTCAACTTCCACCTGGAGAACAACAACGACAGAAACACCACCGCCCTGCTGGACAACCTCGCCAACCTCTGACTCAAGCAACTGGTGAACACCCCCACCCACTACGCCGGCCACACGCTTGACCCCGTCTCCTCATCCAGCAAGCACATCTCATTCAGCCACGCCACCGGACTCCACTGGACAGACCACAGCTGCGTCCACTTCAGCTTCAGAAGAACTACGGCCCACCACCACCCGCAACAGGTTCCCCGCCGAAGCTGGAGCAAGATCACCGCCAAGCAGCTCACCGCCTCCCTCAGCCAGAACGCTCCCACCAGCACAACGGACCCCAAGGAAGCAGCCAGCAACCTCACCAAGTGGCTGACCACCTGCGCCGATGACCTCGCACCACTAAAGAATCCCTCCCAGCAGACCCGGCAGCAGGAAAACCCCCTGGTTCACCGACGAACTCAAGGAATCCAAGAAGAACTGCCCCACCCTCGAGAAAGCCTGGCGGCTCGACCAGACCACAGACAACAAGACCGCCCTCAAGCACGCCACCTGCAAACACCATCAGCTACTCCGCGCCACCAAGAAGACGGCACTCAAAGAACGACTGGACAACAACGCCCACGACAGCAAGGAACTCTTCAGCATCGTCAAAAAGTTCTCCATCCCCAGCGCCGGAAACAACGATTTCACTCCCTCGCAAGACCTCTGCAACTCACTCGCCTCATTCTTCCACCGCAAGAGCGCCGACATACACAACAGCTTTGACGCACAGACCACGCACCCTACCACCGAACCAAGGCCCGCGACCACCACCTTCTGCAACTGGACCCCGATCAACACCGAAGACACCAACCGCACGATGAACTCCATGAACTCCATCCACTCCGGATCACCAACTGACCCATGCCCACACCACAACAAAGCCGACGCCATCATCGCACCCCACCTCCGAGACATCATCAACTCCTCCTTCCACACCGCCATCTTCCCGGAGAGCTGGAAGCACGCCGAGCTGACCGCCTTCCTGAAGAAACCAACTGCGGACCCCACCGACCTCAAGAACTACCGTCCCATCTCGCTCCTTCCTTTTCCGGCCAAAGTCATCGAGAAGACCGTCAACAGACAGCTTGCCGCCTTCCTCGAGACGAACGGATCCCTCGACCCCTCGCAGTCCGGGTTTCGGGCCAACCACAGCACCGAGACCGCCCTAATCGCAGCCACCGACGACATCAGAACCCTGATCGACAATGGGGAAAGAGCGGCCCTCACCCTCATGGACCTCTCTGCGGCGTTCGACACTGTCTGCCACCGCACCCTAGTGAAGCGCCTCAGCAACATCGGAATCCGAGAGAAAGCGCTGGAGTGGATCATCTCTTTCCTCACCGGAAGAACCCAGAGAGTCCGCCTCCCTCCGTTCAGATCCGAGGCCACCGAAGTCATCTGCGGCATACCACAAGGATCTTCACTCAGTCCAACCCTCTTCAACGTCTACATGAGCCCCCTCGCAGCCATGGCACGCCAACACAACCTCAACATCATCTATGCCGACGACACACAGCTGATCCTCTCCCTCACCAATGACCCCACCACCGCCAGAGCCAACCTTCATGAAGGGATGAAAGATGTCGCCGACTGGATGAGGAACAGCCGCCTTAAACTGAACTCAGACAAGACGGAAGTCCTCATCCTGGGATCATCACCCTCCGCCTGGGACGACTCCTGGTGGCCCCTGGCCCTGGGCACCTCTCCCAAACCCACGGACCATGCACGCAACCTGGGCTATTCCTGGACTCCTCCCTGTCAATGACCAGACAAGTCAACGCCGTCTCATCTACGTGCTTCAACACCCTGCGCATGCTCCGCAAGATCTTCAGATGGATCCCCACTGAAACCAGGAAGACCGTCACCCAGGCGCTCGTCACCAGCCGACTGGACTACGGGAACACCCTCTACGCCGGAACCACAGCCAAACTTCAAAAAAGACTCCAACGTATCCAGAATGCCTCTGCACGACTCATCCTGGACATCCCCCGACACAGCCACATCACCGGACACCTGAGAGACCTGCACTGGCTCCCCGTCAGTAGCAGAATCACGTTCAGATTCCTCACCCACGCACACAAGGCTCTCCACGACCTGGGCCCCAAGTACCTCAACGACCGCATGACCTTCTACACGCCCACCCGCCAGCTACGTTCGACCAGCCACGTACTCGCCACCGTACCACGTATCCGCAGAGCCACCGCTGGAGGAAGATCCTTCTCCTACCTGGCAGCCAAGACTTGGAACTCCCTCCCCACCCACCTTCGGCGATCCCAAGACCATCTCTCCTACAGGAAGCAGCTCAAGACCTGGCTGTTCGAGCAGTAACATACCCCTCTCCCCCAGCGCCTTGAGACCCTCCCGGGTGAGTAGCGCGCTCTACAAATGCCGTGATTGATTGATTGATTGAGTGCTGGCGTCATAGTGGCGGCGGTTATCGTAGCGTGTGCGGGGGCCAGGGTTTCTGGCACTGAGCGCGGTCCAGGCGCGGAGGGGTGCAGACGGGTTTGCCTTAGGCGCACCTTCGGTGAACCAGCGTGCCGCTGCGAGCATCCGCTGCACGGCCGCACAGCGGCCGGCATATATGGGGAAGTGGGAGGGAGGAGCAGCTGGGAGGCAGGGGCAGCGAGTGTGCAGTCAGGGGGGCAGGGCCACGGGGGGATGCAGCGGCGGGGGCGGTGAGGAACGATGAAGGGAACAGAAGGCAAAAGGACACAAAAAATGTGGGAAAACGAGTGGCACAGAGGTAGAAAGGGCACAAAATCGAGGAAAAACGAGTGTCACAGAAGGCAAGAGGGCACAGAAATACAGGGAAAAAACGAGTGGCACAGAAGGCAAAAAGGGCACAGAAATACAGGAAAAACAAGTGTCACAGAAGTCAAGAGGGCACAGAAATACAGGAAAAAAGGAGTGGCACAGAAAGCAAAAAGGGCACAGAATACAGAGCAGCTGAGAAACAGAAGGCAAAAACGAGCAGAGAGGCACGGTGACAGCGAGGGGAACAGGAGGGAAAACCGGGCAGAGACACAGGAGCAGTGAGGGGAACAGAAGGAAAAACCGGGCTGAGAGACACGGGGACAGCAAGGGGAACAGAAGGGAAAACCGGGCTGAGAGACACAGGGGCAGCGAGGGGAACAGAAGGGAAAACCGGGCTGAGAGACATGGGGACAGCGAGGGGAACAGAGGGAGGAAAACGGGCATGGACCACAAACAGGCCGTGGGGTAAGACAGAACAACAGCAGTCACAGACACAACAATGAAATACAGGTAATACAATAAAACAATAAAGTAGAAGATGAACAAACCTGCAGCCTACCACTGGCCACCAAGGATGAGGCGCAGGTGGTAGCATGCGGGTGGTGGAGGGCCTTGAACTTCCTCAGCAGCGGCAGTTGGGGCAGGGACACACAGGCGGTGCTTTGTGGAGGAGGAGCGACCTACCTGGTGGGGTCAAGGGTCGCTCCCCTGATGAACGGCACTGTGTCAGTGCCTTCCGCCTGCCTGATGGCAGGCGTGAGGGTGACACAGATCCACAGGGGTAGGCTGGCGCCATGCATTGATGGAGTTGCGTCATGGTTACGACACAACTTCAGCAATGTGTGACTTTAGCGCAGACAGATACATCAGGATTCCTGACGTATCTGTCATTACTTGATTTATGGAGCGCTGTCCAATGAATACAGTGCATCCATGCTGTTGCAAGAAGGGCATAGTGATAAGTGTTGCAACGCTGTCTTGTCGCAGCACTGGAACACTTTTCATGAGTGTGGCCCTGGAATGCACACTATCTTATTGATGGTGCGCATTCCTGCACTGTAGTTTTGTTGCAGGGCAGTGCTGCAACATTGCTTGCAGCGGTATCCAGCACCAAAACCTGCTGAGATGAGGCTCCAAGTGTTATCCCCAATTCTAAGACCAGCTATTTTCTGGTCTTAAGTAACTGGCTCTAACTTGGTCTTCAGAAATTCAAGGATCCCCTTGTGAAAATGGAGAAGTGGGTTTTGCGGCCGTTTTTGCACAGGAACACCTCTCCTGCACATAATTATCTCTAACAGGAGTGGCGATCTTTACAATGGACGTTTTCATCTAAAAACTGTTGCTAACGTCTGTTAGCGACAGCTTGGTAATAGGGCAATAAAATTATCGCTGCATTAAGGGCAGAAAAGTGCTGCTACCACTGCGATAATTCCTTGTGAAAATCCCCCTCAATTGTTTCTAGATTTGACTCCAGATGACAAAGTATTTCTATACTTCATAAGTCAGGCCGAAAGCAGTCAAAGCAACTAAAGCATTCGCTGGTACAGCAGGGCCATCGCAAAGCAAGCAGTGTGCTAAAGAAATGATCTGCTTAATTTCCCCCTCGAAAGGATCATAAAATTCAGGAAATCAAATATGAAAGAAAATAGAGATGGCAACAAAGGTAGAGTGTGCTAGATTAACCTACATATACTTATCTATTTATCATCTGACCGCAATGACGTCCCATGAGAATCGATCCCTTTTCATGGAGTTTCTTCGGCTAGAGCGAGGATTACATTATGAAACAAGCATTTACAATGCAATAGGTCTCGCATTATTAAAGTTTGAGCTTTTGGCATTGTAAATGACAATGCCTTTTATTCATTTGCATCAGTGCGTAAACAAGCACTTTGTACTTATAGTCCATGCTTATGAGAAGCAAGGCTGGCAGTCTCTTTTACTGCCAGCCTTGCTCATCGTAAGCAAGGACTATACGTTCAGACTATACGTTCAGAGTGCTTGTTTACGCACTGATGCAAATGAATAAAAGGCATTATCATTTACAATGCCAAAAGCTCAAACCATGCATTATCCATGCTCGTCGCAAGTGAAGCCATGCAAGTAGCAGTGCCACCGTGGCACGACACGGGGGCATTGTTTAGGCCGGAAGACCTTTGCCACAGCCGTTCAGTGTCTTTTAACTGCTCACGTCATGGCACAAACCAAGATCCGGGTCCGATACTTGAAATTAAATTTGTCTTCAGCCAAGCCTTCTTGGAAATGCACACAACATGCCCCCCCCCAGGGAATGCAAGTGTAGCGCGCCACTATGAGACATTTATACAGTTTTGATAGGAAGTGGGGTCAGGGATGACGGGAGAGAGGGGGGAGCTGTCACTCCTCTAGAAACCATGTTCCACTCTGCCTGTAACTTAGCAACTGAGCACATCCCTGCAGAAAAACTGGAGTGCTGCTGGACCTTCCTGAGAGTAGGAGACCACCGTGCACTAAGTGTCACAGGGGCTTGTGCGGAAAGCACTGGGCAGGACAGGTCTCTCTGCCCTTCTATCGCAGTGCCTGGTGTCGGGGCAGAATCAGAGGTGCACACAATGGTGCATTAAACACCGTCTTACCTGGGAAGGAGGAGGTGCATGGCAGCCCCAGGGGCAGAGCGGGTTTGTCCATGGCTGCCCATGATGGAAGAAGAGCTCCTTCTCCTGCGACGGACCCCGGCACAGCCTCTATCCTGCCTCCAATAACGGGAACTACTGGTTACCATTCACAGAAGGAAGTGGGGCCGCGCGCGACTGTCACATGACTTGGGGCGCTCCCGGGGGGGCAAAGTTGTGTCACTGTTTGCTAAAATTGAAGTTAATAACATGAACCCTATACTTTACGTTATTTATACTTGAACCTTCAGTAGTTAGAAACTTCTGCTGGAAGTGGCTTGTGCGACATTTTTTATCAATATAACACCCCTAAATAAATATGCGCCTTACGTGTTGATTTATAAACACGTACAGCGGGCTCCGTAAAATGTTAAATAGGTCGGTCAAAAGCACTAGGGTAGTTGTATTCCATTTAGCAAGGGAACAGAAGGTCATAAACCGCAGCTGTTTCAGTCCCCTCCTGCTAGAGCTGGCAGGGGTCCCATCTGGCCAGAAATGCCAAGCCGTCTTGAAACTTCCATTGAAGTGTACTGGACTGGGTGAATGGGTGGCGGAACCCTTACAAATGATGGGAAGGGGTTAGAGGTAGAATGTCAGTGTCCCACGTAGAGAGCGGCCGGCCCTGCGGCTGCCAGACGCCGACATAGCGCCGCTGTATTTCTGGCACGGCTCTTCCTTCCCTTCTGCCCCGGCTCGGCTGCCCAAACCGCGGTTCCTTCATTCCTACCATGGATTCGGTTGAGACAGGGGGGGGGGGGGAGCGACGGAGTGAAGCCGCCGCAGAGAGATAGAAACTTTCCCATCCCAGCCTGGGCTGTGGCTGTTCAGACGAAACAAAGCCTTAGCAACGGCCCCCTAGCGACCACATGATTGGCGCACAGTAACCATGTGATGTTTCTTTAGGGTGTTGCTGGAAGCGTCAGCGGGTAGAGCAGCGGCGGCGGAGCGGGCTGTGAGGGGGAGCCGCGGGGCCGGGCGCAGAGGCGGCTGCCAGCCAGGCCGACACCGAGGTTCCAGCGATCGGCCTGACTTCTAGACTCTGCCAAGCCGTGCGCGCTGTGCCTCGCGGGCTGCTTCCTTCCTGCTGCTTTGCCAATGATACGGGACAGCCCTACCAGCGGCAGTAGCCCCTGGCTCCTCGGCGGCATGGCAGAATCTACCGAGCTCATCGTGGCTTTGGAATTTATTAAAGGTGAGGCGCTTCTCCACTTGGGGACTCATTCGGACATACTGGGATCTCTCTCCCAGCTACAGCTACTCCAGCTCTGTCACTCCTACTTCTGTCCACAGCCCCCTGGCTTCTGCTGCACATTCAGTCTCATGGGTTTCAGTCACTTTTGTCTTCAAGAATCTATGCAGCATACCTGCTTTCCAATCACCTCCTGCGGCCGAAATGCAAGCATGAGCTGACGGTGCGCATTGAGGCGACGGCGGCGAGAGAACGTGAAAGCAACTGCCTGAGGCTTGCAAGGGAGACAGGAGATGAACAGCGCGTGACTGTAAGTCACGTGGGGAACACGCGTGTCCCGATCCGATGCAGCCTGCCCATGCCTATCTCCTGTCTCCTTGGAAGCAGAGCCGGTGACTATAGGTCTCGCAGGCGAGACAGCGCTTTCGCTCTGTAATCGGCAGGTGCGAGACCTTAAAAGGAAAACCTCTCGTCGAGTGCATGTTGTTAATTTGAACCTAGTTCCTAGAAGGGTAGTCTGTGGTGCTTTGATGAGAGTTCGAAGATGTGATTCATAAAGATTTTTCCATGAGTCCGACATGCTCATGAAAACTTTCATCTCTGGCAGACTGCAATTGATCTACGTGGGCTAACTTCTAATTAGCCTCTGAATTAAACACTTCATGAACAGTCACTGCTGGTGATCACATTCCTCCATGTTGGCATCATTAAAGGTAGAATAGTTTCACAAACAAATGCTGCTGGTTCATTTGCCCTTCTAAGCTTTTCAAGGTCACAGAGCGCTGGGAGATTCCAAGGCATCTCTCCCCGGCCACTTAGTTGCATGTTCCTCCTCTGTTGTTTTCTGCCTGTGTGAATTAAGTGCATTCAGCCAAACCAGAATCATGTAAATTGTTAGTTTACGTATCTCATCTATATGTGAGAAAGTTACCAAAACTATGTGAGATGGTGATGGCCCTCAATATTTTGAACAGGTGCAGCACCGGGAGTGAGATTGTGGAAGGGAAGGTACATTTCCATCAAAAACCTTGAAGATAGCACCAGTGTGTCAATTTAGAAAACAGCAACTTGGCCTGTGGATGGGCTTTTCCGAATAACAATGGCCTACGAGATAATGACTACTACTCAATACATGGAATCAACACACACTCCAGTACTTTCTAAATGGCACCAATGATTTATTTTGCTCAATTTCCCAAGTAAATATCCATGTTTCATCGTGAAATCACCATTGCATTTAATTAAGTCTACAATCCTGTAGAGGGTTTTCTCTTCTGATCTCATCAACAGGACTTCCAAGGTGATATTGCTAAATTGTGGAACTCAGTATCTGCAGAGCGCAAAGAACCTTGGTCACATATGTGCCATTTGTAAATATGTTTGAATGAGAAAGTGTGTGAAAGAGGAGCACAGCTGCCCAAATATTGACATTGCCAAAAGAAAAGAAAATTAAGTGCTTACAGGTTGCGTGTGTTGGGGGGCATGGTTAGGTGGAGATTAAAGGCAGTATATGCAGTAGAAGAGAGTGAAAAGATAATACTAAACAGGCAAGAACAACATGTGAGACATTCAGATGGAGGATATTTAGAAAGATGTGGAGACAAGAAGGGCAATTGTGTCTCCCAGAGTGAAACACTGCAGAGGATAGTGGTGTAAATAGGAGAACAGGAGTGACTGAGGACAAATACCCCTTCTACAGACTGTTATATGACCCTCGGAGTCATTCTCTATATTGCTAAGTTAGCATGAGATATGCTACCATGATGCTGCTTTTGCGCACGTTACTACATGTCTTCATTTTGCAAGACTCTGTTTGTGTATTTCACATGAGAACGGTCTGCTTTCTGCGTTCTCAGCTGTTCTTGGAGTTTAGTCTGAACACGATGTGCAAGGTCCAAAAACATGTCCCTTGTTATTCTGTTCTGGTCAGTCCCTATTACCTAGACAAAACATGCTACACACAGCTGCACTGCTGGAGAGCTCATGCTTTGATACTGCGGGAATGCATGTTGTTCACACACACTTGGACGGAAATCTTTCCTTGAGAAGAGCTATGCTATTCCTATGATGTAAAGCTACCATCTAGGCTCTAAGGTGTGGGGTCTGCTGACAAAGCCCAGAGATCTTCCTTTATATAATAAACCTTAACTTACCAAGGGGAGGGTGGTTAGGGTGTATAGTCCTTTTTCCACTGTCTATATATAATGACACCCCCTTCATATTCCATGGTATTGTAACAATGCTAACTGTGCTAGGTTTATGCATTTTGCTGCTGGTATTGGCTCGTATACTGCATTATAGCACAATAGTTAAAATAAACATTGCAAACTATACAGTGACTCTGACAATCCTTATTGTTGACAAGTAAAAGTGAGTGAGCAAAAGGGGATGTCTTGCTACCACGATTCCTGAGAGAGTCAGGAGTGTTGTGTTCTGGGTTGTCTAATCATTTGTAGCTTTGTGATTATATAGGAAAACAAATGAGAAACTAAAGCTAGTCAGTTTGGGGATTTTGGGTACTAAGGTGGTAGGAAGGTACAACCCCTCTACACCGAGGCCCTGTTTTCCTTTGCATAGTTCTGTGTATGTGCAGAATTTCCGCAACAAGACTTTAGTAATGTTTAATTTCTGAATTGAAACATGATCCATTTTAATTATTCATAACAAAAGCATTGTTTTTACTCATTTATTTGATACTGCTAGTTTACATGTTTCAAGACATGCTCTTAACACCTTAACCGTGGTACGATTTACCGTGGTGTGCTGCAGATTTTAAAAACCCACTTTACATGACGAGCTCAGCTCGTCATCAGCATACGAGAGCCGTAGCTGATGACGAGCTGAGCTCGTCATCAGCAGCCAAGGGGTTAATCACGCAGGCCATGCCTCTTGGAAAGAATTCCTAAATATGCTCATTTTGCCGTGCCTCCTTTAAAGACCTTCATCCTTTTCATCCCACCCAAAGCAATGGTGAACATCCACCCAATCATAGCTTTGCGGGCATTCATTTTGTTAAGAATTTCACACACTTATCTGTAAATCTTACTTACAGTCCAGTGATTGAATTAATGGACAATATTATCTTGTGCTTTACACCAGGTGTAAGTGATGCAAAAAGTGTCCTAAGTGAAGGAAAAATTATAATTTTCCTAAGGTGTTGTTAAGAAAATGCATTGCAAGCTAACATTTTTCAATTAAAGAAATGCAAAATATGTTACATTTGTAATTGTAAATGTTCATCAGGCAGCAGCTACACAGTTCATAAGCAAGTGTAAGATTATTTTTTAAATTCATGACCATCTGCACGCTGTGTATCTAAAGAACGATGATGATTCAACCCAGGTCTGTAACTGGGGGTGAGTGTCTGAAAAGTGTCAGTGCTCCATCCACTATTTCCTTCTGTTTACTTTGTTCCCCCTAAGTTGGCAGGGTATGCCCAAACGTGGGTCAATTGCTCACTTTGCTACTGGATTTAAGCTAGCCTGGCTGATGAGGGGTGTTACCCCGAAACCGGTCCCAGGATCCTTGTTTCCAGTCCAGGGAAGACCTGGCTTAGAAGTTCAGTCTGGACTGTTCCCATGAGGCACAGGGTCAAGACTGATTTGCATATGGCTGGGACTGAACTGGGGTGGCAAAGGTAGCTAAAGAATGATGATGGATTCAACCCACATCTGTGACTGGGGGTGAGTGTGAGTGTCTAAAAAGTGTCAGCGCCCCGTCCATCATCTTCTTGTGTTTGCTGTGTATCTAAAACAGTCATTCTTGCTGAAGCTTAATAAAATATGTTCTCATGGGTGCAGATATCAGTAGTTTAGCAGGTGCAGTGGCACCGGGGCCCAGGAGCATGAGGCCCCCACTTCAACCTAAACATTGACTGTTTTGTACTAGGAAACCAGGGGCTGATGGACGAATTTTCCTTCATCCATCAAGGTTCACAGTGTCTTGACTAAGTCGCTGTATGGACAGCCCCTTGTTAACTGTATATGGTTCTTTCTGTGAGTGGCCTTGTTTTCAGAGACTAGAAGAGAAGATAATGCCGAGGTAAGGCTGGAGGCAACAGATCCATTGTCTTTTTCAGCTTAAAGAAAGCAGTGGGATTCTAATGTTTGCACTCATTTAAGTGAAAATGGGTCGTCTTCATAGCATCATAAATATTTTTAGAATCTAGGAAGCTGTACTGCGTGCTTCTGTGGTCAAATGATAATTTGGAATCTATTATTTCTCTTGTATATGGCTTCTTGACTTTGACAATTGAAACTAGGAAAATATCTATAAATTGACAGATGGGCAAGCTCAACAAAAGCCATTCTTCATAAGTCATTAGTACCAAATTTGACTTTTAAGTGATTTTTCCCAAAAATGTTACTTGCAAAGAGTTTCATTTTTGGTTCTAAGGATTCCTACATCCTTCATTTATAATCTCTGTTGCATGCTGGGACCCCGATGGTCTGTGTACATGAAAACACCTGTAGGCACCTGGTTATTCCCCATTGTTCACGCAGTCCTGTATTGCGCTGTTGTAGCTGAAACAATAGCATCAATGCATGCCGCTCCAAAACCTCCACAGTATAGACAGGGAGCTCTCCCCAGCCTCCTCCTACCATCATGGCACGCTGCACGCCAGAATGGAAGCCTTGATGATGTTAAACAAGCTTGTCTCACTACGAATGTTTCATAAAATGTAGTTCTCGTAACTTTGTTATCAGCTGTAGTTAAAAAAGGATGCACATTTTAATACACACCCATGATGAACAATTTTCCTTCTTATACTCTTTCAAAAAGTTTCCCTATTTTTTCACTAAATATATCTCGTAGTAAGTTATGAATGTGTCTTGCACAGTGTGTGTGTACTAGAACAACAAGATGCTACTTTTTGAACCACGGTAACAACAACTATTTTTAGCTCACATAGAAATCTTGTTTTTTCTCAATATTTTGTAACATGTGCAACATACTGTTTACTCCTGTTTACGTGTTGGAGTGTGGGAAAAGATTCATGCAGAATCAGCGAGGTGAATCCATTGAAACATTCCCTTGGCACCTCTGGTTGCCCCGCAGTCATGCTCTGCTTCAAGGCAGTTCTCATAATGAATCATGGAATTCGTCTAGAAATGTGCTTTCTGCGACATAAGATTGGAGTCATTTCCTGGATGCTGTGTCAGCCTCTGTGTGGGAAAAGACAAATGAGGCAGAGCTCAGAGGGGTAGATCTTAGATAATACTAACTAGGATCTAGACCAGTCACCCTGAATATACTATGGACTGGGAAAGCATAGCTAAAATAGCATCCAGGCTCATCACATTTTCTCCTGCTTCACTTTAGCAGGCAGTGTGATATTTTACAGCACTGCATGTTCCTGAGGCCATGCAGTACGCAGTTTGTAATACAACGAATGTAAACACCTAAAGCCGGTGGAAAACGTCCTATAACACTAGGAGGCGGTTAGAATGACAGCATGCATTTTGGAACAATATATATTCCTATTGCCTTGTAAGGTGCTTTTTATACCGCGATATTCTGGAATAATGCACACTTCTATTGCCATGTAGCATGCACTTTGTAATAAAATGGTTTTAAACTGGTGTAAAGCATCCTATGGTCATGACAATTACTGCTTGAAGGCGGTAAACAAGTGGCAGCCACTACAAATGATGGGAAGGGTCCAAATCACTTTTTCAATAGGTCCCCAAGAGCAATATGAATAGAACTGCTGATGTGCACATGTTTATGTGAATGGGCAATGCTTTCTGCATTGTTACACACTCATGCACTGTGGTCTTTTTGTAACAAAGTGTAGGCCATCATCACCACATGAAGAACTTGGATTGGTTCAAATAATGCACAGGACCAGTGTGATATTGACATTATTGTCTTCTGTACTGCTGTTGCTGTTGAGGGGTCAGTGGGCATTACTAATCTGACAGGACTAAGAAGTCAGCGGGGTTGGAATCTCCATAGCTAACATCCTGCAACTGCTTGCTAATGAAGCAGTGGGTTGCTACCATGGGTAATAATAACTGTACACAGATGTCTATTTCTGATTCCCAACAGAAAATCACTTTAAAGAAGTTTGAAGGGTACAAGCAGATCTAGATGGGCAAAGAAAGTCTCAAAGAGATTATGTGCCTCAGTTTAGGTGGAACAATCATTTGCAGTTCTACCCAGAATGCAACAATGTTGTCACACAGGTAGTAAGATGGTGCTTGTTAGTGACAGTAAAGGATGAGGCAATGACATTGCATATCGAGGTTGGGTGGGTGACTCACCAACCACAAGAAACACTGACTCAAAACCTTGTGTCAACGCCTTTGTAGAACAGTGGAAGGATCATTATTGCTGATAACTCATGCATGAACTAGCAGAGAACATGCATTGGTTCTGCTCAGTGACGCACCGCTCAGCAAAGAAGATGCTTTGGTTCCACTTGCAAGCACCTTAGGCCCTTTTTCAAATGTCCAGGATTCGGGTGGCACCACTTGGCAGGGTAGATACACAGATGGCAGTGTCCAGCTGCAGATGCAGGGTTGTTCAAAACCTGTTATGCCCCTGAGGCGTCAGATTAGGAGGCCAGCTCACTAGCCCTTGTAGTCACTCTGGGTTCAGAGTTTAAGAAATGTAAGTCCAGTCCTTCTCACCTATGTAAGAGAACAGCAGGTCAGCACAGCGGGGTAGCAGTCTTTCAGAGAAGCAGTTCAACAGATTGGCAGTCCTTGTAGCAGCACAGCAGTCCTTCTTCCTAGCAGTGTATCCAGGGGTCCAGAAGTGTACTGAGGTGGTGCTGTCCGAGATCCTTCTTTTCGACATAGTTGGTCCTTTAAAGTGGGGAGAAACTTACAGAGGTTTGCCTTTGAAATGCACAGATGCCCTGCATTCCCTGCCCTGGCTTTAGACTAACTACAGGGGGTATGCAGCCCGTTGTATGCATTCAGGACACAGCCTATTCAGGTGTAAGTGAGGCTGGGTCCAGTTCCTCTTTCCCATCCTGCCAGTGATGGTCCATTTAGTCACACCTAATCTCCAATTGTGTGTGGCTGTCTTGGAAGAATACACAAAGTTCAACTGCCAATTACACCATTTCATGTGACCAAAACAGTCTGCAGGCACCAAATGGCTAAGGTGATAAAATGCCAACTTTCTAAAAGTGGCATTTTCAGAACTGTAATTTAAAATCCGACTTCACCATAAATCAGGATTTTATATTGTGATTCTAGAGACACCAAACATACATTGGTTATCTCTTCCTGTTTGGAAATTACACTTATAAAATGCAACAAGGCAATGCCATTATTATCCTTTTGGAGAGATAGGCCTTGCAGAGAATGTAAGAGTTTTTCACTAACAGGACATGTAAAATGTGAACGTAAATTGCACCCTGCTCTCTGGGCATTCGATAGCCTATCCCAGGTGTGACTTGTATGTATTAAAAAGGAAAGTTTAGACCTGGCAAAGGATTAATTTTCCAAGTCAAAATGGCAGTTTAAAACTGCACAAATAGGCTCTGCAATGGCAGACATTAGACATGTTTAAGAGGCTTCATAAGGGGGTGGCACAATCAGTGCTTCAGGCCCACCAGTTGCATTTAATTTACAGGCCCTGGGAACATGCAGTGCCACTCTGTTAGAGATTTATAAGTAAATTAATTATGCCAAGTGGGTTACAATGTTTAAAGAGAGAGCACAAGCATTTTAAACTGGTTAGAAGTGGTAAAGTGCACGCAGTCCTAAGGCCAGCAAAAACAAGGTCAGTAAAAATGGAGGAGGAAGGCAAAACATTTGGGGGAAGATCATCCTAAGGCTGACAGGTCTAACACCTGTGCAGGGAGAAATTGGCAAACACAATACCTTCCAGCAGAGAGTAGTGTTACCCAGAAAGGGCATCTCACTCGACCTCAAGCAAGTTCACGATTTTCTCAGATTAGAGGGACTCAGGACAGAGGAGCCTTGTCTTGTGGGGTGATAGGAGTTTGCTATGCAACCAGGTAAACAAGAGTAAAGGTGAGTTAGACATCCATACGATGGGACCTCATGTTATAATAAAGCCAATAGGCTTTGCTTTAAACATTGTGAAATCTGAATTTTTTCATCTCATGATAAAACCAAGAGGCTTATATGTTTAATTATTAAATGCATTTCTAAGAAAGAAGGATTTCTTAACGTTTGTGAATACCTTGACAACCTCAATAGGCATGACCTTTAATTATTGAAAAGTTATACAGGTTTTTGCAATATGAATATGGATTGGAATCGTTGTTTTAAAGGACCCTGCTGGTGCACACATTGGTACATGGTATCTCACAAAAAATGGGAACAGACTAGGATTATGGTGTTAGTTCCCCTCTATGAGATTGCTTTAATGTAGATCATTTGCTCGCTGATTATTCTGTGAGGCCCCTTATGGCAGGAACCAATTTGGATATCCGCGTGAGAATTTGTAAAGATTTGTAAAATAGTGTTTAGTTACATGTGCATTGAAGTTTTTTTCCTAAAGCAAAAAGAACAGACTGAGAAATGATTACCTCAATGTTATCGTGTACTATGATTGGTTCTAAGCTTAGGGGCACTTCCCTACATCAGCTTTAGGCAGCTCTACCTCATTAAACTTTCCAAACTAAATTACTCACATGTGTTTCAGTACTTTGTAAATTAAATAAATGTGTTTTTGTTTTATTGATATGCTTGGTGACAAGTGATGAGCAGGATGAGTATTATTTCTGAGAGGAAGCATAAGATGCACATAAGATTGATATTTGTGTCTGCAATGGCATAGTTCAGTTGTTTCACTTTGCAGATAAACCTATGAAAACTGATACTAGTATTAGAGGAGGCCAATTAATTAAATAATTCATCATTCAAATTTAACAATTTTGTTGAATTGTGACAAATATTTGGATTGAAAATTTCAGAGCTATCTGGGCAAAGTATATGTTTCAAAGAAGCTGGTGGCAATTTTAAAATCACTAGGCCAATATATTAATTATATATCATTTAAAAAACACAACTTAAACCACACACTTTCATAGAATAAAGAAACAGTGGCATGAATGACAACAATACCCTTATTGAAGTGCAAGTGTAGCAGGTCATAAAACATAGATCGAAAGTGAAGCCTGTAACACAAGGGGTAGGCACCATCCGGACAGGAAGGGGTGGCTCCTCCTTTAGGGTGGAGGAGCATTGCCCCACCCCTTGCTGTGAGCCAAGGAGCCAAGTATTCCATATTTAAATTTGAATATGCAGTCACTAGTTTCTATAATCCCAAGGCCGATACTATGACCGCTGTGCTCTTTCTATTGTACCAGCCAGGTCAGGTGGTGTCTTTCAGGGCAGGGCCAATGCTAACAGACGATAGAGACAGTAAAGGACATGGTCGATGCATCTGTAGTGAACATGTCTGGTTGGCCGGCTGTTATGGGCTATCCAACCTGACATGCCCACTTGAAGCCTCTCAATCACACACTATATGCGGAGCTGGGGAGAACACAGATACAGCTCTTCAGTCTCCTATGGAGTGCTGGATTTGTCTGTCCAAACCAATCCTGATGCTGCTCTTAAACAGTAAGAGAGCAGCATCTACATTGGTTGTAGAGATTGGCATATACTCCCAATGGTGAGAGTTAAAGATACAATGCTGGGCAGGAGACCTGCGCACCATGACCAATCACTGTGTGACTTTGGGGCCGATTATGATGGCAGACAGACTGGAGTACATCCACCATCGTGGTGGTGACCAGGACTGTCCGCAATACATGCGGCAGTTCCGAACAACACATTAGGATGCAACCACCACCATGAAGGTCGCATCTTGCATTTTTAACATTGCGGCGGGTGCTGCTGCAGTCCGGGCATGTTGTGCATTACAGTGCACTATGTGGCAGACACCACACAGTGCCTGCCACTTAGCGCACTGAAAAGTAGGGGAGTTCCATGGGTACCCCCGGTACACACACACTCCTGGCTCCCCCGAATTGGGGGCCAACAACGGGCCCCCGAAGAGGATCTCCACCAGCCTTTTCATGAGGGTGTCGCCGTCATAGAAAGGCAGGCTGCAGCCTGCATCATAATATGGTGGACAGTGCCTACTAGGCACCACCACCATTTTATGCATGCAGACCACTACGCTAGGCAATCGGTCTGATTGCCTGTGATGGTTTCCGTGATGGATGGACTTTCCATCCGCTACGGTCACAGTCTGGACGCCCCCGCCATCGTAATGTGGCGGGGGCAAATTTGCGGTCCGATGATGGAAGGACCGCCACTGCATGACTGGCGGTGGCGGTCCTTCCGCCATCGTAATGACCCCATAGTTTTGAAGCCACACAGTGATTTGCCATACTACCGTGACATTCCCTCTCTCTTTCTCTTCCTGGCAGCTTGCTCCATCTCTTTGAGCTGCATATCATACAACACTGTGTGAGGGAATGAAAATAAGTGCACTGCCGCCAAGAGAGCTGTCTGTTGGCCGTTGTGTGCGCAGGGCAGGCCCAATTAGGCAATCAACATGCCCGGACTGCAGCACGAGTTCCTATTGGCAACTTCAGCATCTATTTAATAGGAAATGAAATTTCCTGAACTGTTTTAAAATTGAATAGTTACCTGAAGCTTTTTAAAATTGAATAGTATTTCTTCCAGAGTGCTGTCTTCAAACTGATGAGTTTTGGACTTCTGAGAGGAGGTTTTCTTTTTAAATATGCCTGCATTAGTACAGTCCATGCTTTTCATCCAAAGCAGATACCATTGTTTGTTTTCCTCGGGCAGCCATTCTGTCTTCTATTTTAATCTCAGCTGCTGCCCCTTGTGTAAACAGTATTAATATTTTAAACAAGATATGTTCCTTTCTTTCTTGTCTTCTAGTGATAGCGGTTTTGTTTCAATATTTTGCTTTGCTGATGAGAGTCAGTTCTCTCCACTTTATATGTCCTCAGATTGTACAGATTCCGTTTGTTAGGTCTTCTGTACATTAACTAGACATGGCTGTTCAGGGCACACATGCTGGCACACTGTTGCAGTAGTAATTTGTTTCAGAAGGCCAGCACACCTACTTCTTTATGCTACATGATTGTACAAATTTATTTTATTGAAAAATTAGCCACTCACAATTGGTTTTGCTTTTTTCCCAAATATCTTCACAACATTTATTGGGAAATTAATCCTTTTGCCTCGATGAATCCCCCAATTGGCAATAGGACTTCCTAATTTGGCTAGTTCCATTGACAGTTATGTTAACGCCTCACCACTTTCAAAAGTCACCATCCACCACTGTGGGCAGGAGTCTACAATTTGTGTGGAATTCCCCTCATTATGTCAGAATACGCATTACGCAGGACTGGGCATTGTTGCACCAATATTGCCCACATTCTGTTGTGACTTACCATCATTATGCATGTATACATTTGCCCCATTACCCAGTAATCTCTAGTGGCATTTACTGCATGTTTAAGTGTACAACTTCACTCAGATAAAAACTGCATGTTCATGTTTGCAACATTACTCATTTACTTGAGTAAAGACAATGCTATCACATTGGTTTCACAGCCCCTTGGGGATGTCATTGCGGTAGGCAAAAAAAATGTTTCCTTGTAGGGAAGGGAGTATTATGGACAGAAGTGACAGCTTCAATGGTAAAGGTCTAGCTAGGCTACAGATAAGAAGTTCTTTTTTAGGAAGATGTTTCCAATTGCAAGTCCCTGTCGAGATTAACAAAGTCAAAGTCAAAAGAGAAGTCAAGTAATAGGTGTGCCGGTACTCTATTTAAATATATTTTGGAAAGTTACTTTCTTCGATGAATGTAGATATTTGTCTTGAAGCCAATCTTTCAATCCTTTTGAAGAGAGAGAGTTGGTTATCGGCCGGAATTAAGAAGCACCTCTTTTTATGAATGCCTCTTTGTTTTAGGGAGTTCTTTTGGGCAGAGACCTTTATTCAAGTAGTTGGTGATACTTCTGGCTGGATTAGCTGCAGAGCTAGCAACGAGGGTAGTCTTGAATATGCGAGAAGGACATGGGTCTGCTGGTGTTCATGCTGACCAACAAGCTTTTGCAGCCTTGATAAAGTCATGTGTGTTCAGGAGGCTTAAAGTGAGTAACTGCAGTTGATTTGTTTTGTAGTGAACTGCACAACACTGCTAGAATTGTGACTGAGCAATGAAGACAGAAGCAGGGATCCAAAATTGTTTGGAGGGTTGGAATTAATGCTGGTGTGCCAGGAATAAAGCGAGGGCAAGTGGTGAGGCCTTCAACTGACTGTGTCCTACGACACATTGTGTGCCAGAAGAGCCTGGCCTTTTTCTAGGAGTAGATCCCATTTTTCAAACCACATGAGTCAGAAATTACTTCTAGTAGGGGAAGGCCTGTTTTTTTGTTTGGGTGAGCCCCTTATGCCAAGGATTGCATACAATATACCAGTGTGAGACTTTTGCCAAGGATACAACATACATAGTCCGGGGTATGTCCAACAAAACCTCTGTTATACAAGGGTCGGCAGTTTACCACCGGCAGCACCCTATAAAACTAACACAAGGTGTCTTATGACAAGAATTACCTCAAATGTCAGTTCCAGCATTTTGCTATGGATGCACTCCATATGTTAAGAGTTAGGTGATGCATGCCAGGGCCGGAATTTTGCCATGGGTAACACCTCTCATCCATATGCCATTAGAACCTTGTCAAGAATAGTCTCCTGTATGCCAGACCAGCAGCACACTTCCAAGCGTAAGACACATACACTCACGCAGACACGAACTCAGATGCGTACTGATTCTCTCACAGACACTCATTCTCTCACGCTCAGTTTGACACACTTTCACACTCATTCTCAGTATATCTCTGCATTAATTTCATACAGTTACACTCTGTCATACTCACTCACAATCCCATTAGTCAAATCTGTTTGTATTGTTTTACAAAAGCTTGCAGTGCTGCTGTCCTTGCTATAATATATATTATGTTATCTTATGTTATAAGTTTTGTAATGCGCGCAGCTGCCCC
This sequence comes from Lissotriton vulgaris, assembly GCF_964263255.1. Classification (NCBI taxonomy): domain Eukaryota; kingdom Metazoa; phylum Chordata; class Amphibia; order Caudata; family Salamandridae; genus Lissotriton; species Lissotriton vulgaris. The sequence goes on along the minus strand of NC_141695.1, from coordinate 496,601,835 downwards.
AGCGAAGGGGCGTCCTAGTGCTAAAAACTGCAAACTGATATGGGCAACACCGAAGAAGCACAGAACAACAGGTTATGTAGGGAAGAGATACGTTTTAATGGCTTTACGGAATAGTCCATTGTTTTTATTACTTCTGATGCTCAGAGGAAGAGAGCTCTAGAGCTTAGGAGTGAGAATGCGAAAAGAGCACCCTCCAGCTTGGACTCTCCTTACCCGAGGAATAACCGTCAGGTGCTGGCCCATAGAACGCAGGTGGCGGGGGGATATATAGGGCCTAAGGAGATTTGCCAGAATGTTAGGAAATTGAAGATTCAGAATTCTATGGGCGATACAGAAAGTTTTAAACTCGATGCTTTTCTCCACCGGTAACCAGTGCAGTCTGCGGATAGACTTAGTTGTAGGACAAGTTCTCGCCAAGCCGAGAAGTGTCCTAACCACAACGTTTTGTTCCCTTTGTAGGCGGAGCATCTCAGCTCTTTTGGCTCCAAGGTATAGGGAGCTAGCATAGTCCAGCCTGGATAGTATTGTAGCCTGGACGATCACCTGATGAATGATGGGATCAAAAGAAAACATCAGTGGTTTAAGCCCACGTAGGAGCCCAAAACAGACCCCATCTACTGCCTTAGTTTGGTCCTGAAAGTTGAGAGCTGAGTCTACCTATACTCCCAGATTTTTGACAGTCTGTTTGGGTACAGGTGGACAGCCCAGGGTGAATGGCCACCAAAGCTCAATGCACAGTTAAGTATCTTTCCCCACCAACAAGATCTCAGATTTACTGGCATTCAATTTGATGCAATTGACGGTCATCCAGTCTGCAATAGCTGTTAGATCGTTCTTGAACTTGAGCACATCCTGCACAGAGTCATCAGATAGTGCCACCACACGCTGTGTATCATATGCATAGGATACCACAGTTAATCCTATGCTCCTGGCCCCTGCTGCCAAGGGTTGAATGTAGATGTTAAATAGGGTTGGGCTCAAAGCCGAGCCATGAGGAACCCCTTGATAGATAGCATGTACCTGGGAGCAGAAGGGGGGAACAGACACTTGGAAGGTTCTGTCCGATAAAAAGGAGGTGAACTAGCCCAGGGCAGAGCCTCCAATACTGATATCCTCCAAGCGCTGCAGCAAGATCTGATGAGAAACTGTATCGAGCGCAGCGCAAAGATCCAGTAGGATCAGATCAGAAGTGCGACCGAAATCTAATGCGCCCCTTAGATGTTCTATTACAGTCAAAAGGGCGGTTTCAGTGCTGTGATGTGGGCGAACCCCATTCTGGGAAGGGTCAAGCAGATTGTTACCTTCAATGAACCTCGTGAGAATAGAGCTGATGTAAGCTTCAATGATCTTAGATGCCAATGGAAGGAGACAGACCTCTAAATCACTACTGCACTTCTGGACCAGATTCCTTAAAAAGTCCTCTGGGAGTACTTTCCCCCAACTAATACGCCTCCCTTGAGGTTTAGTAATATACAGGTCTTTATAGATATGGAGCGTCTTTGCTTAAGGATTATTCCAGCTAAATTTTGCAGATATTGGATTGTGATCATTAAAAGCATTCCATACTATTTTAAAATCTACTAAATTCTGTAGCAGGCTAGTTGTTACCAAAATATAATCTATGATTGAGTTTTTTTATCTTCCCTTAAAGGTCGGAACCACCATGATAGAGACATACCCTTCTCTAAACAAGAGATTAAAAAGGTTTAATTATTGGATTAAAAGGTTAAACATATCACCTTAACCCGGTCCCTTTCCTCAGCACAATTGTCACAGGGATGTAGGTTAAAATCTCCCACTAACAAAACTATTGGTGAGTGGGCCCACTCTAACACGGCCTATTCATAAAAACCCCTAAGCTCTATCTCCGGGGGTATCTTAGCAGAGGGTGAATTGTAAACATTAATTATCAAGATTTTATTATGATAGGCGAACAAAAGTAACACTTCCAGAATATTGCTAGACTCAAATGTTGCCAATTCAGCAGTACACTGTATTCTCAGGCTAATAAAAGTTACCAAGCCCCCCATAGCTCTCCCAAATAGGGACGGCTCTGCCTTAACCTGCAAAGCAGTAAACACATCCACAATAGGTTCCCATCTGCATCCCAGGTTTCTTGTAGACACACTATCCCAAAGGTTTTACAATAATCCATCCCTCGATTATCTGCACATATAGTGGGTATTCCTGCAATATTCCAACTTAATATGGACAGGTTGTTTATTATCCTATTTGTAGATATTCCTTCCCCTGTTACCATCCCTGTCTTGTTTTTATCAAGCAGGGGCATGTTAGTTCTAACTGTGTTGGATTATTCTCCACACTGGGTAGCAATGTTCCCTCTAATTTTTTTCCTCTGTGTGCGGCAGTGGAGGGTCTCTGTGCACTGCAACCATGGCTATGTGCCCCAGGAACCAAACCGCACATGTCTGCGGCGCCAAATGGCACTCAAAACGTTTACTTTAAAAAGTGAAAAGATAGTGCATTTTCACACATACAGCCCCACAATAAGTGTCTTAAGGGCAGTTTGCAAATTTATTGTATTGCCTGTATTTTCATTGTTGTGTCTGTGACTGCTGTTGTCTGTCTTCCCCGCTGCCTGTATGTGGTCTGTGCCCCTTTTTCTGCCCTCTGTTCCCCTTGCTGTCCCCGTGCTCTCTCTGCCCGGTCTTTCCTTCTGTACCCCTTGCTGCCCGTGTCTCTGCCCAGTTTTTCCTTCTGTTCCCCTCGCTGCCCCTGTGCCTCTCTGCCCATTCTGCCTTCTGTTCTTAGCTGCCCCTATATTTCTGTATTCTGTATTTTGCCTCTGTGCCATTAGTTTTTTGTGCCCATCTGCCATCTGTGCCACTCGTTTTTGTGCCCCTTTTACCTTCTGTTCCACGTGTTTTTCCCTCATTTTTTGTGCCTTTCTGCCCTCTGTTCCACTCGTTTTTTGTGCCTTTCTGCCCTCTGTTCCACTCGTTTTTGTGCCCTCCTGCCCTCTGTTCCACTTGTTTTTTGTGCCTTTCTGCCCTCTGTTCCACTCGTTTTTGTGCCCTTCTGCCCTCTGTTCCTGTTCCACTCGTTTTTGTGCCCTTCTGCCCTCTGTTCCACTCCTTTTTTTTGCCTTTCTGCCCTCTGTTCCACTCGTTTTTGCGCCTTTCTGTCCTGCGTTCCACTCATTTTTCCCTCGTTTTTGTGCCTTTCTGCTCTGTTCCACTCATTTTCAGTGCCTTTCTGCCCTCTGTTCCACTCGCATTTGTGCCCTTCTGCCCTCTAATCCTGTTCCACTCATTTTTGTGCCCCTCTGCCCTCTGTTCCACTCGTTTTTGTGCCCTTCTGCCCTCTGTTCCACTTGTTTTTGTGCCCTTCTGCCCTCTGTTCCACTCGTTTTTTGTGCCTTTCTGCCCTCTGTTCCACTCGTTTTTGTGCCTTTCTGTCCTGTGTTCCACTCGTTTCCCCCTCATTTTTTGTGCCTTTCTGCCCTCTGTTCCACTCGTTTTTATGCCCTTCGGCCCTCTGTTCCACTTGTTTTTGTGCCCTTCTGCCCTCTGTTCCACTCGTTTTTGTGCCTTTCTGCCCTCTGTTCCACTCGTTTTTGTGCCCTCCTGCCCTCTGTTCCAATTGTTTTTTGTGCCTTTCTGCCCTCTGTTCCACTCGTTTTTGTGCCCTTCTGCCCTCTGTTCCTGTTCCACTTGTTTTTGTGCCCTTCTGCCCTCTGTTCCTGTTCCACTCGTTTTTGTGCCCTTCTGCCCTCTGTTCCACTCCTTTTTTGTGCCTTTCTGCCCTTTGTTCCACTTGTTTTTGTGCCCTTCTGCCCTCTGTTCCACTCGTTTTTGCGCCTTTCTGTCCTACGTTCCACTCATTTTTCCCTCGTTTTTGTGCCTTTCTGCTCGGTTCCACTCAATTTCAGTGCCTTTCTGCCCTCTGTTCCACTTGCTTTTGTGCCCTTCTGCCCTCTTATCCTGTTCCACTCGTTTTTGTGCCCTTCTGCCCTCTGTTCCACTCGTTTTTGTGCCCTTCTGCCCTCTGTTCCACTCGTTTTTTGTGCCTTTCTGCCCTCTGTTCCACTCGTTTTTGTGCCTTTCTGTCCTGTGTTCCACGCGTTTCCCCCTCATTTTTTGTGCCTTTCTGCCCTCTGTTCCACTGGTTTTTTGTGCCTTTCTGCTCTCTGTTTCACTGGTTTTTAGTGCCTTTCTGCCCTCTGTTCAACTCGTTTTTGTGCCCTTCGGCCCTCTGTTCCACTTGTTTTTGTGCCCTTCTGCCCTCTGTTCCCCTCGTTTTTGTGCCTTTCTGCCCTCTGTTCCACTCCTTCTTGTGCCTTTCTGTCCTGTGTTCCACTCGTTTTTCCCTTGTTTTTTGTGCATTTCTGCCCTCTGTTCCACTCATATTTTGTGCCTTTCTGCCCTCTGTTCCACTCATTTTTGTGCCTATCTGCCCTCTGTTCCCTTCCTTTTTGTGCCCTTCTGCCCTCTGTTCCACTCGTTTTTTGTGCCTTTCTGCCCTCTGTTCCACTTGTTTTTGTGCCTTTCTGCCCTCTGTTCCACTCGTTTTTTGTGCCCTTCTGCCCTCTGTTCCACTCGTTTTTGTGCCTTTCTGCCCTCTGTTCCACTTGTTTTTGTGCCTTTCTGTCCTGAGTTCCACTCATTTCCCCCTCGTTTTTTTGTGCCTTTCTGCCCTTTGTTCCACTTGTTTTTGTGCCTTTTTGCCCTCTGTTCCACTCGTTTTTTTCTCCTTGTTTTTGTGCCCCTTTTGCCTTCTGTTCCACTCATTTACCCAGCCGCTGTGCCCCCTGCGGCCCCGCCCTCCTGACTGCCCACTGTGGCCTTTTGTTTAAGTATTGCTGTTAATCGGAGCCCCTTCACGGGCTCCGATTAACAGCAATACTTAAACAAAAGGCCACAGTCTGCCCTGCGCTTTACTAACAAAAGTGTAGAGACATTTTCCAAACACAGTGTGTGCTAAAGTACGCGCTGTGTTTGGAAACTGACTACGCTTTTGTTAGTAAAGTGCGGAGCAGACTGTTGCCTTTTGTTTAAGTATTGATGTTAATCAGAGCCCGTGAAGGGGCTCCGATTAACAGCAATACTTAAACAAAAGGCCACAGTCTGCCCCGTACTCCCACATAGCCACAAGCCCCACCAGCCCCCCGCCTCCTTACCTGCACTCCTCACATGCCTCATGTTTGCGCTGCTCGTTTCTTTAAAGCGGACGGCAGCGTGACTCTCTCGCGTGACGTCCTGTGTGCGCGCTCCACCCGAGGCGGTGCGCACTGGTGTGAGGGGAGGTGCGCGCGCGCGCCCTAGAGGGAACGGTGCTGGGTAGTCAATCCTCCTCTGCTAATGCATCAAAATGATTATGTTTTACTACACCAGGGTAATTGTACTTATGCACCATGCCCCCTTCCTTCACTCTGACTTCTGACTGAGTATCCTCTCTCAGTATCCTTGGGACTCTATTGGCCTCTTGTCTCAATTGAACCCCTTGCCTATAAAAAGAACCCAACAGCAATAAGACAATATTAGAAAAATCCATTTGACAATTCAGGTCTCCATAAATCAGACTTTCAGCCAGATTGTGAGTACTAAAATGAACAATAATTCAATCTCCTAGAATATCAGGCCTCCCTTGCCCAATCCACCCCACCCGCCTTACCATCAAAATCTTGTTAGTAAACCTAAACGGATAACTTCAGTATTGGCTCAGCCAGTTCAATATCTTATTAAACAGTTGGTCATAAGATTCCTTCTGGCCCATCCTTAGACTCGGTATACCGGCAAGAATAATCACATATGTGCATGAGGCAGGGGGTAGACCAACCACTGGCTGTTCTTCAAATTGGGCTTCCTTACTCATTTGGGTAATTTTATTTCCTTAATCCGTCTGAGGAAAAGTGTTCTTCTGATCGGCATCATTTGTACTAAGCCTCCATTTGTTTTTCATTGCCATCTCGTGTCAAACACTTCCACACGACCCACCTGGTCGTTTCTGCTGATGCCTGAGGAAAATCTAACTAACACGACAACAGCCATCTTGCAGCCTGCATTTCTGCCCAGGAACTGTCGCACACCCAACCCCCCCTGTTCTTGCAGTTCAACAGAAAGCCAGGAGACACTCACACCCTGTGTAAATGATTTGTTTTCCATCTCCTGCTCCCAGCCTGGTAAACGTCCTTGACTCCATGATCAGGTTATCTGGACAATGGTCTGACTGCTGGGCCTTGATCAGGGTGATTAAATAATGACATGAAAGACCGAGCTTTGATCAAGGTGATTAAACAATGACCTGAAAGACTGAGCCTTGATCAAGCCGAGTGAGCAATGATTTGTGTACCAAGCCTTGACCAGGTCACCATCTACAAACGTCGTCTGGATCTGGTTATCAACTGCAAACTTTGCCCTGATGGAACAATGAACTAACAGCCAAAAGACTGAGATGAAATAGTATAACAGGCTTGTAAGCTGCGGAGTAAAGCAGCAGCCTCCTCTGTCTTGTTTCTGACGAGCTTGGGACTCTGTTCCATAGCCCAAGCTATTTGAATAAATCTGGTTTCCTCCTGCAGACGAAGGCTCCTGTGGCTCCTTTTACTACGTTTGAAGATTATGGAAGGCTTGGGCGGTTCCCCCGCCGCCGAGACCCAGTAAGTGGGTTAATCCGGTTCTTCACTTCAGGGAAATAATGATGGGTTTTTCCCTTCTAGATATATCAACTGCTGTGTTGGGTCCCTTGAAAGTTTATAAATTTAGGGGAGCATTGCCAAGACCATCCCCCTTATTACAACTCCTTGAGACAGGGGTTGCAGTGTCCAAACGGGGGAAAGATTGTATGTACTCTTGGGGACACATTGCCACACTGGCATTACTTCCATCGTTATCATAATTGGCTTGTGCTTGTTCTCTTCTACCCAGCATCTTCTTAACCTCATCAATGGATTTGTTTAATGTGTCCAACTTTGTATGTATCAGTGACAATTCGGCCCGTAAAAGCATTAACATTTTTGTCAGAGATTCCCCTTCTAACAACATGTCCCCTCACCCATTCAGTCCTTCTTTCCCACCGACTTGTTCCGTGTATGGCTGAGCTACTATGGGAATTGACGGTGATTCATTTACTATGACGGCTGGGTCAACACCCAGGAGCTTAGTAGGAGGGAAGCTTTGGGTCACTTTTTTATTAATCTTAACCTTTAGAATTTTCCCCAGCTAAAATGTCACTCATAGGCAGGGAAAAAACTCCCGGCCCATCAGTGACATCACTTTTTTGTGTTCAAGAAACAACAACTTTTTGGGGGGATTTGTTTATGAAAAACAAAAATGATAGTTATTTGGAGTCCATGATATGGAAACCAGCCCCAGCCAAACATTTTCAACTAGAGTGTTCCCAACTGCTTTGTCTCATTAATCATGGTGAGTGATCCACCACTGGCCAAGCAGAAGCACAGCCTTTGTAGTCTCAGTGGGTTGCTGGACCTTCCACCATACTCATAATTAGAGTCTAGGGGCCAGATGTACAAAATTCTTATTTTTAATTTCCTAAATCGCTACCTGTGAAATGCAAAGTGGTCAAATATGAAATGGTTTGCATTTCATAAATTGCTTTTTCCTAATAGGAAATCACAATTTCAGGAATCCAAACCCAAGGTTTGGCCTGGCCCTGAAAAACATCTTCGTACCTCGGTAGGACCTTTATTAACACAGCTTCACTAGCTCCCTAACCGCCAGAGTACTAATTTCAAGCTCGGTTGTCTCACCCATAAAGCTTTCTATGGCACGAGCCCCAGCTACCTGGCAGATAAATTCAAAGTCTACTGTTCGAATCGTCATCTTAGATCGGAAGGGAATAGGCTGTTAGTGGTCCCCCAGTTTAAGAAGCTTAGAACAGGCAGCAAAACTGTTGTCCATCTGGCCTCGAAATTTTAGAACACCCTACCTGTGGGCCTGCGTAAATGCTCCAATCTTTTATGCTTTAGGAAACTCCTGAAAACTGCATTATTCAGAGTGTAATTTCTATTTGCACATGTTTGTCTGACTGTCCCGCTAGGATAGCGTGGAGAAGAGATACCTATCCGGGGTTGATTCCTGTGCTTTATAAATTCTATACATACATACATACATACAAGGGTGCCTCTGGGCTTAAGGTCCCCCTCGAAGAACCCCGAACTTCGGAGCGCACATGTAAGTGCATATACGTCCTAGGGGCTTTTTTGCGCTTCATGTCGCATTAAAAATGCATTTTTAAATGCATTGTTTTAATTTTGCACATGGTTACTGTTGGAACTGGCCCTTCTTGCAGGGTTATCCCCAAAATCTTTGCTTCTTCCTCCCTTATTTTTCCTGACCTGCTGTTGGCAATATGACTCTGGGCACATTACCACTGCTGATCAGTGCTAAAGTGCATATGCTCTCTGTGTAAATTGTTATTGTGATTGGATATACATGATTGGCATATTTGTATCACCAAGAAGTCCCTAGTAAAGTGCACTGGGTGTGCCAGGGCTGGTGATGACAAATTCTACTAGTGGGCTTGCAGCACTTATTGTGGCACCCACATGAGTCGCCCTAAAAGGATGTATGACGGTACAACGCGTACCGTTACAACGCATACCTTTACGACGCAGGTTTAACAACGCAAGTCATTACAACGACTTGCGTTAGGGGGCGCTGGATAGTGAATAGTTTAATTTACTATTCCAACTCCAGTCCCCGTGGATAGTAGGGAAGGTGTTGGATAGTACATTAAACTATCCCCTATCCTAGAGCGCCCTCCAGCGAAAGTCGTTGTAACGACTTTCGTTATAAATCCTGCGTTGTAACTGTACCGCGTTGTAATGGTTCCGTTGTAAAGGATGTTTCCCGCCCTAAAATGGTGTCTCAGGCCTGCCACCGCAGTGCCTGTGTGCAGTCTGTTAACTGCCATTTCCTCCTGGTCAGTGTCCCCACTGACCAGGCCTAACCCTTCCCTTTCTGTGTACATTGGTCACCCCTATGAAAGGCCCAGGGTACCCCCTTGGGCAGGGTGCAGTGCATGTGGAAGGTAGAGCATGTACTTGTGCAGGTGACATGCTCTGGTAGTGAATTACAGACATTTTCCTTTTTCACTGCTGCAAGGCTATCTTGCTCAATAGGCTATCATGGGGGATGCTGGCTACACTGGCTACCAGCATGTCTTCCCATAAGAGCAAGATAGAACATAAAAGTCTGTTATCCCAGAACTCAGAATTGAATAACATATCTTTTAGGAAAGGTGGTTTTTAACTCCTGTGTTTGAGAATAGCACTTTTAGAAAGTTGCTGTTCTCTTGTCTGACCTTTCTGTGTGCCTTGGCCTGTTTGTGAATTGACTGTCTGGTTTGAGAGTGACAGGGGCTGGGGATTCCCCAGGAGGCTGTCTGAGTCAGCCCTAGGCTGAATGCCTGCATTTGCAACTTGAGTGGTGGGAGGAGATAGCACCTGGGCCTGAATAGGGCTGTGCCTGCCTTCCACAATGCTGGCTCCACCTCCTGCTAGACGGCTGATGACCCTGCCCCTCACTCTGAAAGGAAAGGAGACGCCAGGAAAACAAAGTGCTCAAGGAACACCCAGAACTGGTTCAGACCGGGAACAAAGACTTTTAGGGGTATGAGTACAGGACCCCTGACTACAGAAAATTAGATCATCCCAGAATCAAGAAGGAACCTCTGCCAAGGAGAAAGCTGAAACTGAAGAAGGAAGACTGTCCTGCTGTTGCTCTGCTGGACTGACCTGCTGTTGCTTTGCTGCCAAGGAGAGGGGAAGGACTTTGCTTTGTGCTGTGTCCCCTTGCTTGAAGGAATCTCCAAGGGCCTGAGAGAGAGCTGGCTCCCTGGTACGAAGTTCCAGGAACAAAAGGACTTCACTCCTAGCTTCCCTGAACTCTAATGAGAGAGTTCGGTCCTTCCTGGAATGCATGGCCCATGTGTGGTGCCTCCTGAAGTTGTACCTGTGTTGGGAAGCTGGAAGCCAAGCTTTTAACGACTTTCTGAAAGTTTTCTCCCATCGCTCGCTTGCGGAGCGCATCCCCGACAGTGCGTGAAATTCCCGCTGCTATGAAAGTCAAGATTGTCACAGCGCCTGTTCCCGCTGCCAGAGCCGTCGCATCCTTCGTTTGCGGGACGCACCAAACCAGTGCGGGAAGATTACCATCGCTGCGAGTGTCGTCGCAGAGCATGTCGTTGCTGGGTGAGATCGCCGCACCACTTGCTTGCGGACCGCATCACGTCGCTGCGAGTGTCATCGCAGAAGCCATCGCATCGAGGAGCTGCGAGAGAGAGATCACCGCTGGTCCGCGCATCGTCGCCCCGGAGATCGTCGCAACTCCAAAGATCATCGCATCGTGCCTTTGAGAGAGAAAACTTCCTACGGAACCTACGCACCGGAATACATACAAGTCCGCCTTCCTCCCTATACAGACCGGATTCGTCGCAACACGCCCGCTGCTGCAGCGGGGTTGTCGCATCGCCTCCCCAGGGTCTCAGGAGGAACGCATCACTTGTTTTCCACCGCACCAGCTTCTGCTTTGGAACTTTGTCACTTCTAAAAGGTACTGTTGGCAAAACGTGACGCAACTGTGAACTTTTCACGCAACTGTGGATTATTTTATCGCAACCTTAAGAACTCTTTTGCAATCATATTCATGAACTGTGTATGTTGGATTTTTGTCGTTTTGGTCTTGTGTAGTTTAGATTAAACACCTTTATTTTTCTAAACTGTTGTGGAGTCAGTTTGTGGTGTTTTCTCTGTGTTACTGTGAGTGTTGGTACAAATACTTTACACATTGCTTTTGGATCAGCCTCACTGCTTGAGTGTCTCCTCCTTACCCTGACTAGAAGAAAGGGTCCCTATTTGGACAGTGGTACCTACCTCTGCCAACTAGAGACCCCCAGTTCTAACAGTTCCCATCAACTTTGAGTCATCATTTGAAAATCATTCATTTATTTTATTTACTAAGTTTTATATAGCACGATCATAACCCCTAAGGGTATCAGAGCATTGTACAACATGGTCGCAGACATTTGCGCATATATAAGGGTCCCTTTCGAGAATCAAAGTGCTGTACATCTGGAAAAGTAAGTTGATATAAATGATCCTTTCAGAAACCAAAGAGCTGTACATCACGAAAAGCAAACATAGTAATATACAAACCAGGGGAACAGCCAAAGTGAGTGTAAGCTTAAGCAGGTAAGCGTGTACAAGTGACTCTTAGAAGGCTCAAAGAGCTGAATAGCAGGAAATGCAAAAGTGAGTGTAGAGATGGACGTAGGTTGACATACGTTGAGACAATTCAGAATGGTCATTTTAGGATATGTAGGCTGTCATCAAAGAACTTAACAAGGGTTATGAAATGTGACCTGATAGTTTTGTCAATGGGCAGGAGGTGGAAAGGTTGGACTTCATTGTGGAAGGTATCTTATCATTAGTTGTTGTTATATTCTTTATTTTAATATGGCAGTTGAGGTGTTGGATCTGGTCTAAGGGGGAAGTGAGTTCTATATTTAGGGTGCCATTCCGGAGAAGGAGTGCTTGTAGGTTTTCTTTTTTTTTATTTGCAGAGCTTCAGTAGAAAGAAGCTGTGCTTTAAAGTTCTATTGTTGCCTGATAGGATTAGTTTCTGAGCAAGGTAAGTTGGTGTGTGTAGTGAAAAGCTTCATGAGTCAGGCAGCCAATTTTTAGGAGGACCTTTTCCTCATAGGGTAGGCAGTTCAGTGCCTTGAGATCTGGGGTGATGTGATCACTTTTTTTTTAGCATGGGATGAGTCGGGCTGCCATGTTAAAAGTTGCCTTTGGGGATGCTAGTTTTGAATTTGATAGACCCACGAGGGCGGCACTACTGAAATCTAATTTGGAGGTCACTGGTGCTTGTACTGCTGTCTTGAAATCTGCAGTCAGGATGAAAGGTTTTAATTTCCTTAGTATCTGCAGTTGGTAGTTGGCACCTCGGGTGGAGGCGCTGAAGTCATCCTGCATAGAGAGGGGATTGGACAGGATTATTCCTAGTGATTGATTTAGCTGAGGTTAAGATGTGTGGAGAACAGTTTAAGTTGATCAGTAATAGAGAGTCACAACGTCCCTTCTAATAAGAGAACAGTTAGACCGGGGGTGAGCCCTTCCGCGTGGGGGCAATACAAAATTGTGGGACATGCAATGCAGTGAGGCTTTATTGAATAACTGGGGGACTGACAGCAAACCCGACTTACCGGAGCATTGTAATGACTGCAGCCTCTCCAGTCATGTGATGCTCCTTCTGGAGAGCAGCATTGCATGAATTGCGGACTAGACAGTTGCCGAGAATTGCAAATGATGGCCAGGAGTGTAAGTGGAAGATCACTGCTGAGTGCTGCCAACATGAATTGTGCCTCCACTATCGAGCATCTGCAAGCCAACAATCTGAGGGCAGTTTGGTCAGACTGTCGTCACATCCAAAGGCTCTAAGGCTCACAAAAATCCCACGGTGGAGCTGGGGCAGGCGAGAGAGCGGAACAAGAGGTGAGCGATGTGATCCACAGGCCTTAAACAGGTCAAGGTCATCAAATGAAATAAAAGAAGATTGGAAGATTAGTCGTGTTCATATGAACTAAGGGATGTAAATGTAGACAATAAAAAATGGCTGTACATCATTCCTAAAAAAATAAACATTGCATCCTCAAGAGTGCCTCCCTAATTTTTTTAAGAGAGTATGTTGTGTACGTTGCTTTCCTGTAAGAGTTGTTTTTAGGATTTTACCAGCATTGCCTTTATACTTCTCAACCACTTAGATTTCAAAGCTCTAGATAATTGTTCATACTGATCACTCCTTTGCAAAACGACTGGAAGAAGCCTTTTTCACAATAGCAACACCATCACCAAAATTCAGATCAAGACTTCTTCAAACATGCAAAGATTTTAAGTGGAAAACTATGGGTGAGAGGCACGTTTTGTAATGCAAACAAGCTAATATTCTCCAGGAGAAAGCTTACACACAACAGATCCCAAAAAAACTACAGATTGTTTGATTTATGTCACAGGACAACCAGATCTCCAATGTCACTAAGAAGAACGAACATGTGCTTTGAACTTTCCCACGTAACACCAGAACCAAACAGTACAACACACTGAAGCTTCTGTCTATCTGTGGCACTAGTTCATAATTTATTATACTTAGTATCTATGTGACATTAGATAAGCAGAGCAAACAACTCAGAAGTTAAGGGACAGAAAAGTATAAAAAGGAAGACACAATAAATCTGAACCACAAAGGCTCTCCTTGTTCCACGTTATTTAGAAAAGGGACACACTAAAACCTGAATAAGGTGCATGTCCATGAATGTTATCCATTCCACCACATGGACATGCCATTATTACTATTCCAAATAGCCATTCAATTATTTCAATGAATCCAGTGCCTTAATCCCATAGCAAAAGGCCTAAAAGAGTCTAATGAATGGAGTGTAATTGTATTATTAGTTGGGGCTACATCTATGTATTAATATGTTCTTTGTACTTGCCCACTTTATTTTATGTAACATTAAGGGGTCGATTCCGATTCGGGAAACAAATCCGTACGACGATTCATATTCGTAGCCGTTTCCGTACGAATCGTCCGAATCCGTCCGAATCGCGTAGTATGATCCGTTCCAAGAAAATACGTCCGAATCGTTGCGAACCGTATGAAAATGAAGGGTAAATCCTTACAACATCGACCCACACAGTGAACTGTACGATTCGTAAAAATGCTGTATGACCCGCCAAGTACAATCCGGACTGGGGAAGGAGTACGTGATTCGTACGGTAAACGTCGCGTATGAGCAATTCGTACGGAGGGCAACACTATCACATACGCACCGTACCCCTAAAATGAAGCGGTGTGCGCACGGGGTGTACGCATCATACACCTACGACACTGGGGTGTACGAACCGTACCCCTACGGTCCATACACCTACGATCATGAGGTGTACGCACGGGGACATACGCACGTACCCCTAAAATCCAGGAATGTACGCACCGTACCCCTGCAACCATGGGGTGTATGCACCGTGTCCGGGGGGGGGTCAATTTCGTACGCATTTCGAGGTGAAATCTGCTCTTACGGATGTTTTAAGTTCCCGTAGAAAAAGAGTCCTACGGAGTGTTGTCGATACGATTTGTACTTGCTGGGTCGGAAAATGCAGCTTCGATCCTTACGGACATCGCGTACTGCGCGTTCCGAATGCAATTCGTACGTACAGGTACAGTTCTGTATACGATTCGTACAGGAAAAACGCTCCGTACGGCTATTCGGAGGGCATTTTACCGAATCGGAATCGGCCCCTGAATGTTCCTTTAATTACACTTTTCAATTTAAAACAAAATAGAATACTAGTTGTTAAAAAAGCATTGGTTCCTATAAACAATTTTCGTGTGACAGTAGTTTCTTTAAATTTGTCCAAATATTTTCCCAAATGTACCAGCTTGTGTTTTATGCCTCCACAGGAAAGACTAAGGTTTGCTGAAAGTATTTTCTCTAAATGTTTGACAGTTCAATTATATAAAGGTTTTTTATGAGGGACATTTTTTTTTCGCCCTTTTAATTGAGTCCACCTGATGATATTTCAATGCTGCCTCAACTCGAACCATCCATGCAGCTCCAAATTAGCCGGCCATTTAAACTCTTTTCCCGAGAGTTATGCCTGTGCATCAGCCTTAGAATAGTAATAGCTGGCTCTTTACTTGCGCACATTATGCTCAGCAGCAGTGATTCTGTGCCGCTATTTGCCCCATTAATAGCTGAATACTAAGAAATGTAAATGCCCAGTATTTGTAAAGCACAAACAATTACCCGAAGGTGTCAAGGCGCTGTCGGGAAGATTAAGAGAGCTATTGCCCAGAGTCACATGGTGCTGGGCTAATCTGCTGGGGATCGAACAGTGAGCACCCGGGTTCCAAAGTCAGTCACCCTGGCCTGCTCCACACCTCTTCCCTTAAAGAAAGAATACATATTTTTTATTAATTAGACACCTTCACTTTGGACAAACCAAGGGTACTTTTTGGTGTGCCCAGCTGCTGATTTGTTGTTGATCTATAGACTGCTTACATCCTGACACTATAGGATTGGTTCCTTGCACATTTTTCTTATCCATCATATTTTTTCATGATTGGGTAAGAATTGCAATATCTTTCGCCTCACTCCTCTAATCTCTTACCTACATAAACGCTGATTGGAAGTGAATTGTCGATTTTCTCTGCATTTGAACACATGTAACTAACTGTTGTCAATGTGCATTTTTCTTAGTCCCACAAGGTCCTCTATTAAACTGTTGAGGCACATTTTTAGACACATTCTTACATTTAATTTTGTATGCCCTTTGTTTATTAGATTGCTGCTTATTTGGACAGTGAGTGTATCTCACATGCTATATCTGTTTCTAGTCCTTATGGCAAAATAGGTCCGACGGCTATCTGACCATAGATTGCGGACCCTGATAATATTCTTTGACAGTCACTGTGACTGACTTTGTTATGTCCTTTAATATATTTGTCACTTTGATGTTTTTATTGGTAAGTCTTAAAATATAGGTACAATAGCACTTCTCTCTCACCCAATGTTATTGGCAGTGTATTATGTCATTTACTAAAAAATACTTTCAATCATCTCCCATTACTTTTTTTTATTTCATACATGCGCATTATTAAGAAAGCAATGTTTCGTAATTACTTTTACTACAATATGTTCATTATATTATTTTTACTCCACTCGAGCCTCACTATAAAACGGCTGCCCATTTGTTTCTTATTTTTTACATATTATAATAACTTGACCCTGAAATCATCAACCCATATAATGATATGCTGTCTCCCACTGAACCTAACCCTCCTTGTTACTGTGGCTGTGACTGGTTTACTGTTTTGTTCATATTAAGTGTAGCTGGCACATCCTCTGATGATCCTGCATTGTACTCCAGCAGGAGGTTGTCCCAGTAGCCGTTATCTCTTCAACAGCTTACACCCTTTGTACTACTGCCCGACTAGTGCAAACACTCTCCGCATGTCCAACAGTTCCTATGATGCCGCTGCGTTGGATTTCTACTTGGCACTTGCACGCAAGTCAAAGGTCCCCGCACACTGGTTCTTCTCCACGTCTGAAAGTCATCCATATCTCACTGCCAAATCTCACGTATTTTGTCATCTACTAGGCTCCCTCTCCTTTGCCACTGTTACCACCATCAACACTACAGTTACCATCACCACCATTACCAATGCCTCCAACCTAATGCCTATCAATGGAGAGGTCAAGCACGCCAATATTTGATTGATAGAGGTGAGTACCTTCATTGGTTTGTAAAGTTTACAGATTGTGGGTAGGCTAAGTTTGGAGGATGTACCATATTATTTCTCCTGGTGTAGATGGGATGTCCGGAATATGAGCTAGAGGTGTTTTTCTTCCTGTTACTTGTAAACACCCACCTATTCAGTGATGGGCATTACTTTTAATCATAGTTTTTACTATTGCTGCTATTGCTGTTATTTTCTCTGGCACTTGATTGTGATTGACAGTCTTTCTAATGTGACACAGTGTATTGTGAATGCACTGCTGCAAACATATATGTTGCTGCTATACACCCAGTAATGTGTATCCGATGCACATCTTTCTCATAGTCACTTGTATGGTTTGCTGTTATAGAGAAATATGCAACATTGTGGGGCTGGTAGGAGCATTTTCTTTTGGGCTACTTTTGGTTTCCAGTCCGCCCTGATGTCTGGGAGATATGCTTTCTGGAGTTTCACTCATAGCCTCAGTGTGTATGTTTGTTTTAGTCTAGAGACACCAATAAACGCCGTGTCCCTATTTACAGACCAGTGTATCTACTTTTAAAATTACATTCATGTATTTGCCAGTTAACATGCTGGGTTATGTCCTTCTATCAAAAGATCATTCTCTTACTGTTCAAACAGATCATAGGAATCGACGACGTTAGACAGCTGGATGAAATAAAGCATAAAGCACTAAAATTAAACATTTGATTAAGAATTCGAAATCCAGGCATGAATTGCTGTACTCCCACTTCCATGTTTATCATAAAACTACAGCAAAACCATATTTGGAATAAATATTACAAATTCTGAATGGAACATGTATCTGGAATTCATATGTTGTTATATTTTGAATAAATATCCAGGAGATTGAATATTCCAGGTTTTTTTCATATTTCTGTGGAACTAAAGGTTGCGTATTTGTGTCTTTTTTCCTGTGGTATAGAAAGATAGAATTGAGCAGTTGCTATCAATAAGCCCTAAATAAAGCAGGTTATCTAAATATTGATTCATAGATCTAAGAGGGCTAGTTCCAAAGTAAAATTTAAAAGAAACCTTTGAATAAGTAAATGGTTTCCTTTTATATTAAATACGTGTGTACCTTCTCGTCCTGAATCCTGAAATGCTGACATTCGTCCCTCCAGCACCTAGACTGGACACCAATGCAAAAAGCAATTATTCTCCAGGTTTACTGCACCTTTTACTCAACTCAACAATTACAACCCATTTATCTCTCCTTAACCGACTTCACCTCGTATTTATGATTGCTTCGTTACTCTAACACATTAATTTTCCCGCCCTCCTTTGTTTTTATCTCTCAGACTCCTCAAGCATCCTTCTCTCGTTTTCTCTTCCACTGTAATTTATTTGGGCTCGGCCACACCAGTTTCTGTGTACGAGGCCACCATTAATTTAGCCAAACTGGTCTCAGCCATCCTAATGTAGCACCCCTGTCATTGTGGCTCTATGGATGTACCAGAAGACCAGTGATGAGCAAGCTAATGGTGCTTTTGTGTGAAAGACTCTTTTGAAATTAGTGTCTTTGTATGTGGCTTAATTGTATAGCACATTGTCGATGGATGCCACTTTGTGCAACTAGAGGTTATGCAAAGTGGACTGATAACAGCCAAACTGCATGTGCAGTTACTCGAATGCTTGTGTTCTGATTGGTTGTTTGAGAGTGATGACAGAGTAGAATGTTGAGGGTGAGTAAAGGAAGATGTGGTTGGTGAACGCTGACTGAAGAGACAGTTGTTTGGAGGAGATTAGTCAAACTGCTTAAGCATCATGGTTCCAGGATGAAACTCATTCAAATTAGCATTACCATATGTGCCATCCTCAACTTGGTAGTCAAGGGTGGAAGCTGCCATATTAGGAAACTGCAAGCTGATGAGAGGTTGATGCTATAAAAGAGTATGAAAGGAGGACTTCAGGCATGCACTATCTTCTTCCAACATGTGGCATTGAGTTTCAGTTTCGTCTACTAGAGAATTAGGCAAGTCGTCGCTAAAACTGAATGAAAATCACTATTTAGAAAGGAGAAGTCCTTTGTGTTTTGGGAAAATATCACAATTCATCTATCTCTTTGATGAACCACTCTTGCTATTTTCCATCTTGAGAGAGCTGTGGAGTCACATGCCCATGCTCAAGGATGCTTTTTTACCCTTCCAGATGGAAGTTGAAACTGTGATAGGGACCTTGTAATTCCAAGAGCTACTTGATGTTGTGGTGCGAGAATGTCATGTTATGTATGCACTATACATTGACCAATTCCTTTAAGTGGTTTTTTTGGTGCATACTAGAAGCCAACACAGCCGGGGTAGTTGTGTTAGAACATTCATGTAAATGCTACAATAAAAATCATATATATATATATATATATATATATATATATATATATATATATATATATATATATATATATATATATATATATATATATATATATATATATATATATATATATATATATATATATATATATATATATATATATATCTATATATCTATATATATATATATATATAGATATATAGATATATATATATATATATATATATATATATATATATAACCTACTGGCTATCGCCAGTAGGTATATATAGTTAGGATTAATTCCCTATGGGATTTTTGAAAATTCTATGTCTAATAACTTTGGCGTTTGTGGACGGAATCGGCTGAAATTTTCAGGAAAATGGCACATTTTGTTTCTGAGCAGCCCCTGAAAATTTAGTGGGGTTTCGTCAAGGGGGGGCTGAGAAAAAAGGGGGGTCCCAAAACGCGTTTTTTACATTGAGTTTTCCATAGGGCGGTTGGACTCACTTTTAGCTCGAACGGCTGAATGGATTTGCACGAAACTTGGCAAAGTTGTAGGGACTGTTAGCCCGATGTGCCTTTGCTAGGTCTCAATATATGTGCTTCAGTGGATTTTGAGAAATTAACGTTTAAATCAAGATATATATCTGTAACAGCGCTCCAGGCAGCGATCCGGTCCGCTTGCTTTTCGCGTTTCGGAACTTTGCGCGCAGAAAGCTGATTGGCTCTCCGGTGTCTGTCAACATTCTAAACAGTCCGGAGCAGCCGCCATCTTGTCTCTCGGTAGGATCGAGAGAGAAGAAGAGGTGAAAAACGAAGGGGGAATTTAATGAAAGGGGGCAAGGTATCCCCCTCTTGACCCCCTAGGAATGTTGTTGGGGTTATTAAAGGGTCCCGTGGGGAAAAGAAAAAAAAAATGATTTTTCACGGTAGAAGCGCTTCACGGGCCGCGAACTGGGCCGCAAACTGGTAGCGAAACGGGAATTCGCCATTTTGTGCTTCGTTAATTAAATTACTAGGTATAAGGGGGTGCGGGAGACGTATCCTAATCCCCTATGTTTCCTGAGGGTGGCTGAGGAGGCTGATATATGTTGATACATCTCTTCCAGCGGCTGTGCGTGAGCTTTTTTTTTTTTTGCTGCGTGACAGTCCGGAGCGGCCGCCATCTTGTCTCTCGGTAGGATCGAGAGAGAAGAAGAGGTGAAAAACGAAGGGAGAATTTAATGAAAGGGGGCAAGGTATCCCCCTCTTGACCCCCTAGGAATGTTGTTGGGGTTATTAAAGGGTCCCGTGGGGTAAATAAAAAAAAATGATTTTTCACGGTAGAAGCGCTTCACGGGCCGCGAACTGGGCCGCAAATTGGTAGCGAAACGGGAATTCGCCATTTTGTGCTTCGTTTTAATTGTTTAGAGACAAAAATTATCGCCGCACATCGGCCACAATGCATGAATATCGCTGAAAAGTCAGCGATATTCATGCATTATCCAGCAAATGCTCTTAGCCATGTTATCCACCTTCCATTGGATAACATGGCTAAAAACTGCTCTGTGCGTGAGCTTTTTTTTTTTTTTTTTGCTGCGTGACGTTTGTTAACGTTCGATTCGATGGAAATCAGGAAGTGTTGACCACCATTTTGTCACTGCGAGTAAATATTTTGTTATAAATGAATCCTTATTGATAAACATTGTCTGCGCCATCTTGCGTTTTTGTCCAATGCCACAATTTTGTCGTGCACGGCAGCCATTTTAGATGCCTTGACCAGGGCCACTCTCTGCACGCCGCCGATCCTCAGCATGGCTCCCCACCCTCGCAAGCATCTCCCCCACGCACTGGTCACCCCCGCTCTCTCTCTCATGCATGGGACATATACTTCCCCCCATCTGCGCTGCTCTTCTCTGAGAATCACACCCTGTGCCCGCCCGACACCTCCCTTTCACCCTATTCACTACCGCACCCTCTGACACTCCTCTTCCTCTGTGTCCAATTGTCCAGGCCGGACCTAGGCTATCACCTAGCCCTGTGGATGTAGTTTATGGCCCCAGCTGTAGAGTTTACAGACATGCCAACCCTCCCGATTCAGGCGTGAGACTACTGATTTCAGTGCTAGTCTTTCGCTTCCCGATTCCTGCAAGGAAAAACCCGGGGGCATATTACCAACAACTAGCGGTAATTTTTGTCTCTAACTTGTTTAGAGACAAAAATTATCGCCGCACTTCGGCGAATTTTATCGCACATAAACCTTGCTATTAGCAAGGTTTATCGCAAATGCGATAAAAAACGGCCGTAATGCATGAATATCGTTGAAAAGTCAGCGATATTCATGCATTATCCAGCAAATGCTCTTAGCCATGTTATCCACTTCCCATTGAACAAGCGCATGGTCTTTTAAAGATTTGTGAAGTACTCGGGCGCCGGTGTGTGTGTGCCCTCTTTCAGGAGCGGGCGGGGGGGCACTGCCAGCAATTTGCAGGCCAGGCAGTGTTCAACACGTGCATCACCCTTTCTCTGCCTGCTATTGCGCTCCATGCTTCGGAAAGGTAAGAAAAAGAACGTGCATTTGAGTTTGAAATGTCCGATCTTGTAGCAGTACACTTGCAAAGCCCACACATGACAATAACCCGATTCAAGGCCCCAAACATATATAGCACTCCAACAAAGTTAGATTTTAAAACTTTATTAACATTTAAATATAACGAACGCAACAAAAACTGTAAATATATTTAACCATTTTTTGAAATTAACCAGAACTATAACGATAACAACAACAACAACAATAATATAACTTTTATGCCTAAATTACGCAAACATTTAGCTAATCTGCTAAAGGGGGGAGTCGCCATTTCTTTACAATAATCAATAATGAAAAATCCACATCAATAGGGTTGCCCGTTTTCTCGATGCAGCACTATAGTGCAACATACACAGCACCTGGGGTGTCAAGAGTGAACAGGTCTTTCTTTGTTCCTTAAGATGTTATCTGTGTCAAGCTCTTCCGAGAATGCTGATGCGTTAGGATTTCCTTGTGTTTCTTAATAGCATTGGTGTCTGTACACTTCTTTGTCAATTCTGTCAAGATGATAACTGCTTCATAAACAGACGATATCTTTGTTTAGTCATTAGTGTTAAGTGTGTCTGAAACTACAGTGCCCTTCTGTTTTTTTCTGTTCAGGCTCTACAGAGTTTTGTGTGTTGTTCTTTTGAGCGACAATTATTCCAGAGGTTTCAGGTTCACTTGTTTTGTCCTGCAGTGAGTTAACAGCTTTAGAGAGTTCATGTTTATTTGCTATGTCCTGCTGTTCGTCAACTGCTTCAGAGACGTCAGCCTCATTTGTTATGTTTCAGTAGATCCTGGACCTGCCCGGCCGCGCCCAAAATGGCGCCGGTGTAAATTGGACTCGTAACTGCTTGTTGTGTACTGGTTGCCCAACCTTGATATCACGAGATACATATGCAGTTTTGAAGCACATGGCGGAGGCTTGTCTGCTGTAGTGGGGCGCCCCTTTATCGTTTCAGTCGCCATTCCGCCCGCTTTTGCTACACTGTGCCTTTTCCGCCATTCAGCTGTTTAGCGCCCGCTCTTACGGCTACAGCGTCTCGCTCACCATGTAGTTGAGTTGCTCCCACTCTTGCGGTGCAGCGATAGGCGGCTTCCACAGGACTCTTAAAATGGCGGTCGGCTCTTCGGATTTGGGCCTGGTCCAGTAAAATGGCCCTGGGACACCTTGGAACTCGGACGCTTGTCTGCCAGGGCTTGGGTTCCATTCTCGAAAGCGTCCCCTCAGCCTTGAAGATTGTACAAAAGTCTTGGGGGCCGTCGACTCCCGCAGGCTTCCGGTGGGGAGCGGCTGCCATGATTGCTTGCGGAATGGCCACGACGGAGCTACAAGATGGTGGTGCTCTCATGGTGACGCCAGCTTCAGTCTGAAACATCCAGAAACAAGGTGGGGCTTTCATCGTTTGGGAAAAAAAATGTTTTAATCCAATGAAAAGTGTTATTTTTAGGTCACATGACCTAGTCTTACATAATTAGGAAAAGAAAAGTAAAATGAACCAATGAAAAGTTTTATTAACAAGTCACATGACCTGTTATGCTTACGTTACGCGCTGCGCGGCGCGCTCTGGATCGTTTCCGGGAAGCTGCGCCTTGTGCACCGGAGCACTTCCGGGTGCGCTAACGCGTCGCGTCATATGACGCATTACGCGACAATGCAGGTCCAGATTATAGTCAAAATGTCTCCACCAACCAGCGGTCGGAATACAACCGCTTTCAGCAGTCCAAAAAGTTCGGTCAAATCTTAAGAGCGGGAGCAACTCAACTACATGGTGAGCGAGACGTTGTAGTCGCAAGAGCGGGCGGTAAACAGCTGAATGGCGGAAGAGGCACAGAGTACCAAAAGCGGGCGGAATGGCAACTAAAACGGTAAAGGGGCGCCCCACGACAGCGTGTCTTCAGGTCAAACGGATTGTGGGACAAGGTCCAGAATGGAAGATTCTTCAAAAGGGAAAAAATTCCGCCGGACCCCGGGAGCCGGCCGCCTATGCCGGGGGCGATCTCAGGCCTCACCAGGGCAACACGACTTGGGGAGGGGGCAGGAGCCAAGCGCCCCCTCTCAGTCCGCGCCATCTCACCGCCCCTCGGGGGCCTCCGTCAAGCGGTTTAGGGAGGCACCGTATCACATTGTTTTCCAATGCAGTCAGGTCCATAAATGGACCCCACTTACTTTGAATAGTGAAGCTGCAGCAGGTGCAAATAAGGTTTAAACAGTGTTACAAGAGCTGCTTAGAACTCTGAAGTATGGCACTCAACAACCAGGACTTATGCCATTTATGTAAGGCAGTGACATGGAAGCAAGTCAGGGACAAAAAGCATGAACGAACATTCACGTATGAAAATCTTATTTGGAGAAGGGGTAGAATCCAAACGCCCCCTGCCAGTTCGCGCCACTACACCGTATGTGGAAAATCTGAAGCCATCATTCTACAAACTCTCAACGCTTGTTATCAGTGCATGAGTTTCATGCTCGATCGATTGAGCTAGCCGGATCGGGCAATAAAAAGTATAAAATAGTTATGTAAATAGTTATTTAATAAAATGTTTTACTCTGTTTCTTTGCTGGTGTGTTGTGTATATTTATAATATTTGCATAGGGTTTGCCGTTATTTTGGGCGGTGTGGGTGGCGGAGTCGAGCTGTCTTGCAGCCCTCATGGTGTGGAGCTCAGTTCATCTCACTATTTTCGTATTTCTCATGAAGGGTTATTCCTAATATTTCTATTTTAGCGAGGTCAAAAAGAGATCCAATTAGTGGCCTACTGATTTTGCTCGATTACTTTTATTTTTTTACACGATTTTTCACTATCTGCAAAGACTAAACAGAGTATTGCGACTTTGTGCTTGTTTGTAAATAGAGAATGATCCAAAGAGAACCAATTCTAAAACAGTAAATGCTTGGATAATAATCAATCAAATGGAGAGACAAGCAGGCACGACGGATTACAACGGGGGCAAAGGCCTGCGTTAACTACCGTTCACTATCTGCAAAGAGAGAGTACTATTAAGAGAAAAGAGGGGAGGGGGGGGGTGCAGCGTTCAAAGCACATCAGCGTGCATAAATACGAAAATGTTTTTATCTATCACGTACTTGACATTTTAAAGCTTTTCATATTTGCTATTAAAAAACCAATGAAATTCACAGAAAAAACCATAGGTTATAGTGGATATATAGTTAGGAATTTGCATTTACAAAACCTTGAAAATTCAATGAAAAAACCATTGGTTTTAGGCCATATATAGTTAGGGATTTGCATTTACAAAACCTTATTTTACTCGCATAAAACCATTGAAATTCCATATATAGTTAGTTGCGCTAACTATATATCGCGCACCCGCAATCCACTGCTGATGATGTCACATATTACATCATTCATGACATGGTCAGTGACATCACTGATGACATCACTGATGACATCTCAAATGACATCACTGATGACATCTCAAATGACATCACTGATGACATCTCAAATGACATCACTGATAAAATCACTGATAACATCTCATTTGACATGACTGATCACATCACTGATGATATCATTCATGTGATAATACCATGAACCTCTTCAGACTCTAATATAACCTTAGATACAATCAGTGTAAACAGACAGTCACAGACTGTCACTCATCCATGGAGTTACTCACACACCTAGTCAGTTATGGAAAAAATCAATCACACCTCCATTTTCTCAACTATACAGTTATACACACCTTACTTATTCAAACATATACTAACACATATTTACTCTCTTATACAATCTTTGATACATGTTCACAATGATCCATAGAGCCACTCACACATTCACTGGCTCTTATGCACAGTTATTTATATATGTCAACTCTCACATGTACTGTGTTTTACATATGTACTTACTTTGACATGTAGCACTGAGATATCCATTCACTCACTAATACACTCATGCACAGTCAACCGCCCATACAGCTGTTTCCACATGCACTTTTGAACCCATACATATAGTGAATCAACTACTCACACATCTATGTACAGAGTCACACACCTCCCAGCCACCCATACACACACACTCAGTTTCCCATATAAATACTTAGACAACCAATGAATAACCCATACAGTTACTCATATAGCTACTGATCAACATATGCAGCAGTTTGTAGAACAACAGATATAATGATGCACAAATTAAAACAGTTTAGTCACTAACCCATGCACTCAGTGAGACACATTTAATCACTCTCTCATACAGTCAGTCATGCACCTACTAAATCCTTCATCCAGACACTTATACATCCACTCATTCTTCAATATGTAAGACGTATTTTAACTTTACAGAAACATACAGTCACTGGATGATGTCATCAGTGATGTCATCAGTGATGTCACTGACCATGTCATGAATGATGTAATATGTGACATCATCAGCAGTGGATTGCGGGTGTGCGATATATAGTTAGCGCAACTAACTATATATGGAATTTCAATGGTTTTATGCGAGTAAAATAAGGTTTTGTAAATGCAAATCCCTAACTATATATGGCCTAAAACCAATGGTTTTTTCATTGAATATATATATATATATATATATATATTTGTGTTGGGTCTCTAAATAAATAACATCTTTCTCCAAAGTAAACTACCGAGGTCTATGTCTCCCCTTGGGGATTTACTAAATTATGGGTGGGAGGGCATATTTTAATAGGGTGGGGGGCTCTGAGGCCCCCCAGCCCTGGGGACTGCCACCCCCAGGGCTTCTTTTATTTGTAATAATGGGGGGCCCAGATGGGCCCCCCAGCCCCAGGGACCGCCACCCCCGGGGCTTCCACGAAATGTATGCGGGGGGTTCACGGCCCCCCTGCTGCCCCGGAGACCGCCACCCCGGGGCTTCTTTTTAAAAAAAACAAAAAACCTGTGTCGGGGGACTCAAGCCCCCCCACACGCCCTGGGGACCGCCACCTCCCTGGGGCACTAATATTAAAAATAGGGGAGTCCGTGACGGACCCCCCAGCCCCGGGGAACACCACCCCCAGGGCTTTTAACTGTTGGGAGGGGGCCGCGCGTCCCCTCTCCTGGAGCCCTTGATGGCCCTGGGGACCGCCAGCCCCCAGGGCCAGCTCCTTCAGTGTCCCGGGGTGCCTACCCCCAGAACACTGCTTGTCCTGGGGTGCCTACCCGTGGGACACTGCTGTTTGTTATGGTAGGGTGGGAGCCTCGTGCTCTCAAACTACCATAGCAAACTGCTTTGGTTTCTGAAAGAGAGCGCAGGAAACCTGCTCTCTCTTTCAAAAATCAAAGCGGATTGCTTTTCTGCATGGAGAGCAGCATGTTAGATGCGTCCCAAGCAGAAAAGCATTGCCGGCTCCCGCAGGATGCGGGGAACCAGCGGGGACCGTGGGGGGATTAGGGACCCCCCCACAGCCCCCAACGAGGAGGGCAGGCCCCATCGGGATACTTTATCGTATCCATCGGGAGTGCACGCGGGAGGTTGGTGCATCATTCACTCGAGAAGCTGTTTACACCCACAATAAGAAGTGCGAGAGGCTGGATATAGCTCTCAAGCCCTGAGTCCTACTACATAATTGAAAAATAGCTCCATAACTGAGGAGACGTGAATATATACTTTACACACCTACGACTTTTGCTGTGGCTATTGTACCGCGTGCCCATTTCTTATTGCTCATAATTACAACGTTTTTTGCGTCTTATCTCTGCAGAACCACAGGCATCGTGCAAGCTCATACCTGGAACAAGTATTGGGCACTAAGACGTGTAAAAGATATATGTCTGTCCTATAGTTCTGTCGGACGCGAACTTATAGATCAGAGAAGGAGGCTTTACACCCCGAGTTGAAAGGCATATTTGCTTTAAAGAAATGTTTTGGGAAGACAGTTAATATATTCCTGATGAAGGCGGCTATATCTTAATTGTCCGTCGAAACGCGTTGAAGCAAGGGGAGAAGTACAATACACACTTATCAAGGATAATTCTGACTGTTGAGGAATTAACTCTTTGTTTTGTACCTCCTCTTTTCTGAGTAATAGGACGTGTTTTATGATTTTTTTGTATGTAATTTGTTCCTTCTTTTATATTGTCTGTGTTCCCAATTTTAATTATGTTTCGATTTTAATTGTTTTTTGATGTATATGAATAAACTGTGTAGGCTGAATTTATTAGTTTTTGTTAATGTTATGTTATGTTATGTTAAATTTAATTTCTATAGCGCACGGCTACTCCATTGGAGTGTCCCGGCGCTTTATATTGGCAGCTCATAAAAAGAGAAACATAACAACAGATAAAAAACATTCATTGACAGCAGAGGGAAACATACTAAAGGGTAAAAAGCCAGGTTTTAAGGTCCTTCCTGAAAGACAGCAGATTAGAGGTACCACGTAAGGTCAATGGCAGAGTGTTCCAGAGCTGTGGTGCCCTCAGTCTAATGGAACGCCCCCAATACGGGCCCTCTTTACTCGGGGAACCGCAGCAAGAAACAAAGATTCAAATCGCATAGATCGGGCCGGGTGGTAAAAGACCAGCCTACGCTGAAGATATTTTGCTCCCGAGCCAAAAAGCGCTTTATGAGCCAGGGTCAGCGCCTTAAAAACTATCCGCTTCCGGATAGGCAGCCAATGGAGCGACTGCAAAAGGCCGGACACTCTGGCTCGCCTGTGAAGGCCAAAAATGGCGCGTGCAGCAGAGTTGTGCACAACCTGCAGCTGCTGTACAAGATATTCCGGAAGACCCAGATAAAGGACGTTGGCGTAATCCAATCTGGAGCCAATTAAGGCTTGCACCGTAATCTTCCTGTGCTCTTCTGTGAGCAGAGGAAGGAACTTCCAGAGCATCTTGAGAATGCCGAGACATGTGCCCGTAAGACCGAGGATCTGAGATCTCAGCGTCAGACCATTATCGATCTTGACTCCCAGGTTTTTTGCCAGCTGGGATGCCTGTGCTGGTGGGAACATATCCATCGGCCACCATGCCTGCCAGTCAGGGTCTGAGGTACAACCAAAGAACAGCACCTCCGACTTGTCAGAGTTACATTTGAGGCTGTTCTGCTGAAACCAATTGAAAACAGCCCGAGACATTCCCGAATGCTCTCTCCGTCAAAATCCTCACCTTTCCTACACGTGAAGAGGAGCTGGGTGTCATCAGCGTAAGAAACGATCTGGGCCCCAAAGGACTCCACCAGTGCCGCCAAAGGGGTCATAAAGATGTTAAAAAGAGTCGGGCTCAACACAGAACCCTGCGGAACTCTGACTCCCAATGGCGGCATCTCAGCGGAGCAAGGGGAGGCCCAGACCGTTTTTATAGTTTTTATTGTTAATTTTTGCATTGCTTCTATTGGTGTGCCTTTGTGTTATATGAATATTTGTCTATGTGTTTGAAACAGTTGGTGTCTCGTATATAAGGTGCCCAAAGGGAATCTTTTATGACGGAAGTCAGTCTTGGTACCCTATCCCTTTGGCTTTGGGATCCCTCTCTCTTTTATTAGAGACTCATTACACCTCTCTGCAATGTAGCCACCTAGTTTCCCCTCTGAAAACGCGTCAGGGGGCTGTGTTGCAGAGAGGTGTAATGAGGCCACGCCCATTTTTACACCTCTCTGCAGCGCAGCCCCATGGTGCTTACTGGAGGTTCCTGGTGGGCTAATTGGCCCCAGGGACCTCCAGTATTCAAGGGGATTTAGTTCCCTCTCTGGAAATGCGCCAGGGGGCTGCGTTGCAGAGAGGTGTAATGAGGCCACACCCCTTTTTACACCTCTCTGCAACTCAGCCCACTGGCGCATACTGGAGGTTCCTGGTGGGCTAGTTGGCCCCCAGGGACCCCCAGTATGCAAGGAGACTTAATCCCCCAAATCCACAGTGGTGAACATAGGGCGCGGGGCTTGAGGTGATATGTTTGCAAACACGCCCTGTGGCGCATTTTAAGTTGGGGAATTAATTCCTCTTCAACCAGAGGTCTCCTAGGGGCCAACTAGCCCAAAAGGTCCCTCTAGTAAGTGCCACAGAGCTACGTTGCAGAGTGTTGTAACATTGACTGGTTTCACTTGGAAATTCTTTTAAGTGTGGAGTTTTGGAACTTTAAAAAATTCCTCTAAAATCAGCCGAAGTACGAATTCTGATTTACTCACCTGTTATCAGGAGAGACCTCAGTGCTGCATCATTCAGCCCACTACTGATCCTGAAAAGTAATGCTAACCATACTTACAGTAACTTGAATTTCCTTCCATAGGCTAACATTGACTGGTTTCACTTGGAAATTTTTTTAAGTGTGGAGTTTTGGAACTTTAAAAAAATCCTCTGAAATCAGCCGAACTACGAATTATGATTTACTCACCTGTTATCAGGGGAGACCTCAATGCTGCATCTTTCAGCCCAGTACTGATCCTGAAAAGTAATTTTAACCGTACTTACCAGTAACTTGAGTTTCCTTCCATAGGATATCATTGCCTGCTATATAAAATATATATACATTTTAAAAAAGATTACAATTTCAATATTTTTTAAAACATTTTTCTTTCAATTTACATTAAAAATATGTAATGTAATTTAGAAAATAAAATATCTAAAAATAAATATGTTAAAACAATGTAGTAAGTCAGTATAAAAAAATATAACAATTAATACATTTAAAAATTATCATTTGAAAAACCTTAGAAATTCACTGAAAAAAACCAAAGGTTTCAGCCACGTTATAGTTAGGAATTAGCATTTGAAAAGCCTTAGCAATTCACTGAAAAAAACATGGGTTTCACACATGTTATAGTTAGCTGGACATTTACTCATACAAAATCATTGAAATTCCCCCGTTATAGTTAGTTCGGCTAACTATAACTTGCGCGCCCGCAATGCACTGCTGATGATGTCACATACATCATCACTCATGACATGGTCAGTGACATCACTCATGACATCACTGATGACATCTCAAATGACATCACTGATGTACATACATATATAGATGTGATCAAGGCTATCTCTAGCCGAAACGCGTCATGGCGGACTGGTGCTGGGCTAAAAACTAAAATAAAAACATTGGCACCAAACTACGGGTCTTGCTGGTTCCTGTGTCCACTGATCGGCTGATTTGCTGTGTGTTGCCTAAGGAGCGCCACGTACATATATATATATATATATATATTCACAGAAAAAACCATAGGTTATAGTGGATATATAGTTAGGAATTTGCACTTACAAAACCTTGAAAATTCAATGAAAAAACCATTGGTTTTAGGCCATATATAGTTAGGGATTTGCATTTACAAAACCTTATTTTACTCGCATAAAACCATTGAAATTCCATATATAGTTATAAGCGCTAACTATATATCGCGCACCCGCAATCCACTGCTGATGATGTCACATATTACATCATTCATGACATGGTTAGTGACATCACTGATGACATCACTGATGACATCTCAAATGACATCACTGATGACATCACTGATGACAACATCCAGTGACTGTATGTTTCTGTAAAGTTAAAATATGTCTTACATATTGAAGAATGAGTGGATGTATAAGTGTCTGGATGAAGGATTTAGTAGGTGCATGACTGACTGTATGAGTGAGTGATTAAATGTGTCTCACTGAGTGCATGGGTTAGTGACTAAACTGTTTTAATTTGTGCATCATTATGTCTGTTGTTCTGTAAACTGCTGCATGTGTTGATCAGTAGCTATATGAGTAACTGTATGGGTTATTCATTGGTTGTCCAAGTATTTGTATGGGAAACTGAGTGTGTGTGTATGGGTGGCTGGGAGGTGTGTGACTGTACATAGATGTGTGAGTAGCTGATTCACTATATGTATGGATTCAAAAGTGTATGTGGAAACAGCTGTATGGGCGGTTGACTGTGCATGAGTGTATTAGTGAGTGAATGGATATCTCAGTGCTACATGTCAAATTAAGTACATATGTAAAACACAGTACATGTGAGAGTTGACATCTATAAATAACTGTGCATAAGAGCCAGTGAATGTGTGAGTGGCTGTATGGATCATTGAGAACATGTATCAGAGATTGTATAAGAGAGTAAAGTAAATATGTGTTAGTATATGTTTGAATAAGTAAGGTGTGTATAACTGTATAGTTGAGAAAATGGAGGTGTGATTGATTTTTGGCATAACTGACTAGGTGTGTGAGTAACTCCATGGATGAGTGACAGTCTGTGACTGTCTGTTTACACTGATTGTATCTAAGGTTATATTAGAGTCTGAAGAGGTTCATGGTATTATCACATGAATGATATCATCAGTGATGTTATCAGTCATGTCAAATTAGATGTTTTCAGTGATGTCATCAGTGATGTCATTTGAGATGGCATCAGTGATGTCATCAGTGATGTCACTAACCATGTCATGAATGATGTAATATGTGACATCATCAGCAGTGGATTGCGGGTGCGCGATATATAGTTAGCGCTTATAACTATATATGGAATTTCAATGGTTTTATGCGAGTAAAATAAGGTTTTGTAAATGCAAATCCCTAACTATATATGGCCTAAAACCAATGGTTTTTTCATTGAATTTTCAAGGTTTTGTAAGTGCAAATTCCTAACTATATATCCACTATAACCTATGGTTTTTTCTGTGAATTTCATTGGTTTTTTAATAGCAAATATGAAAAGCTTTAAAATGTCAAGTACGTGATAGATAAAAACATTTTCGTATTTATGCACGCTGATGTGCTTTGAACGCTGCCCCCCCTCCCCTCTTTTCTCTTAGTAGTACTCTCTCTTTGCAGATACTGAACAGTAGTTAACGCAGGCCTTTGCCCCCGTTGTAATCCGTCGTGCCTGCTTGTCTCTCCATTTGATTGATTGTTATCCAAGCATTTACTGTTTTAGAATTGGTTCTCTTTGGATCATTCTCTATTTACAAACAAGCACAAAGTCGCAATACTCTGTTTAGTTTTTGCAGATAGTGAAAAATCGTGTAAAAAAATAAAAGTAATCGAGCAAAATCAGTAGGCCACTAATTGGATCTCTTTTTGACCTCGCTAAAATAGAAATATTAGGAACAACCCTTCATGAGAAATACGAAAATAGTGAGATGAACTGAGCTCCACACCATGAGGGCTGCAAGACAGCTCGACTCCGTCACCCACCCCGCCCAAAATAACGACAAACCCTATGCAAATATTAAAAATATAGACAACACACCAGCAAAGAAACAGGGTAAAACATTTTATTAAATAACTATTTACATAACTACTTTATACTTTTTATTGCCCGATCCGGAAAGCTCAATCGATCGAGCATGAAACTCATGCACTCTGATAGCAAGCGTTGCTACTGATGCTATGCAGACCAAAACTGGTTTTCAGTTTGTACATTTTTCTAGATTTTTCAATCCAAGGTTGGTTGACTTTGTAGAACGATGGCTTCAGATTTTCAACATACAGTGTGGTGGCGCGGACTGGGAGGGGGCGCTTCGCTCCTGCCCCCTCCCCAAGTAAGTTTTTCATACGTGAAAGTACGTTAATGGTTTGGGTCCCTGAGTTGCTTCAATGTCACTGCCATTCTCAAATGGCATAAGTTCTGGATGTTGGGTGCCATAGTTAAGAGTTCTGAGCAGTGCTTGTAACACTGTCTGAAGCTTATTTCCACCTACTGCAGCTTCACTATTCTCAAAGTAAGTGAGTGTCGTTTGTGGACCTGACTGCATTAGAAAACAATGTGATATGTTACCTTCCTAAACAGCTTGACGGAGGCCCCTGAGGGGCGGTGTGATGGCCATGGACTCGGAGAAGACGCTTGGCTCCGACACCCTCCCCAAGTCTTATAGCACTGGTGTAGCCTGAGATCGCCCCCGACATAAGCGGCCGGCTCCCGGGGTCTGGCGGAACTTTTTGCCTTTTGATGACTCTTCAATTCTGGACCTTGTCCCACAATACGTTTGACCTGAAGACACGCTGTAGTGGGGCGCCCCTTTACCGTTTCAGTTGCCATTCCGCCCGCTTTTGCTACACTGTGCCTCTTCCGCCATTCAGCTGTTTACCGCCCGCTCTTGCGACTACAGCGTCTCGCTCATCATGTAGTTGAGTTGCTCCCGCTCTTGCGGTGCAGCGATAGGCGGCTGCCACAGGACTCTCAAAATGGCGGCCGGCTCTTCGGTTTTGGGCCTGGTCCACTAAAATGGCCCTGGGACACCTTTGAACTCGGACGCTTCCCTGATAGGGCTTGGGTCCCATTCTCAAAAGCGTCCCCTCAGCCGTGAAGATTCTACAAAAGTCTTGGGGGCCTCCGACTCCCGCAGGCTTCTGGTGGGGAGCGGCTGCCATGATTGCTCGTGGAATAGCCACGACGGAGCTACGAGATGGTAGTGCTCTCATGCTGACGCCAGTTTTAGTCTGAAACATCCAGAAACACTGTAGACTACCAATTCGATCAGTTCCGGTAGCGCCCCAACATGACCCGGAAGAGAAGAACTTGCCCTCCCCTCTTTGACTGATGGTTCTTCTTGCCTGTCCCCTCTGTTGTCATTTAACAGAACTTTTTGGACTGCTGAAAGGGGTTGTGTTCCGAACGCTGGTTGGTGGAGACATTTTGACTATATTCTTGACCTACGTTGTCGCGTAATGCGTTATATGACACGCCGCGTTAGCGCACCCGGAAGTGATCCGAGGCGCGGCGCGCAGCGCGTAACGTAAGCATAACAGGTCATGTGACTTGTTAATAAAACTTTTCATTGGTTCTTTTTACTTTTGTTATTTTAATGATGAAAAGCTTGGTCATATGACCTAAAAATTACGCTTTTTATTGTTTTCGAACATTATTTTTTTTAAAACATATATGTTACAATATTCCAGGCTAATGTACTTTCCCGGAAAATTTACAACTGTCCTGCAAGTAAAATATATTCCTTTTTCGAGAAAAAGGTCGTTTCTTCATTCCATGACGGAGCCGTTGAGTAAAAGAGACTCGGCCTGCTGTCTTAGTCGCCGATACGCCTGATTATCAGATTCTTATCGATCACTTTATGTTGCAGAAATGAAAAACACAACTGCCCTTGACCATTTATCTTTACTGCGTTCCTACATATTATACCTTTTATCCGTCATGTAATTGGACCGCTTTATTTCACTTGCCTTTTACTGATTCGAAAACAGTGACTAAAAGTAAAAACTTTACCAATGTAAATACTACTACCGTGTTTTGTTTTAAAAACCTTTATTGTGAAAATGTCAGTATACAAATACGGGCCTATAACCACGTGGGCCGGCCACGGAGCAAACTGAAATCGTATATGATGAGGAGACATTTACACTGAAGAGGAACGTAACAAGCGGGCCATTAGGTTGCAAGAACAAAGGTGTCTAACAGTTGCGGAATCGGTGGACGTACATTTTGTAATTAAAATACGACAGGGCCACTTACAATAACATTTTCTAGATATACATTTGCGGGCAAGGAGTTACGAGTCCCATTTATACCGGCGCCATTTTGTGCGAGGCCGGGCAGGTCCAAGATATAGTCAAAATGTCTCTACCAACCATCGGCCAGACCAGAACCCCTTTCGGCCCTTTATGCTACAAGATGGTGTCTTCCACTCAGAAAATATTGTTGGCAGCATTTTGAAAGGAAACAGAAACAGCCGTTCTCCTAGTGAGTTTCACATTGTTACATTTAGGAAGAATGTTGAAGAGTAGTATGTGGAAAATCTGAAGCCATTTTTCTACAAACTCTCAATCAGACTTGGATAGAAAAAAAAATCCTGAAGAATGTACAAACTGAAAACCAATTTTTGTCTGTATAGCATCAACAGCAACGCTTGAGTCAGCTTTGTGTCAAGCCGCCATTTTCATTCAATCAATAGCGTCCCCCTGCACACATTCAGGGACCTGGTCGTGTCTTCAGATGAAACGGATTGTAGGAAAAGAAGCAGAAAGGAAAAGGAAAAAAGTTCCGCCGGACCTCGGGAGCCGGCCGCCTATGTCATGTGCGACCTTTGGCCACACAAGGGCAATAGTGAAGCTGCAGCAGGTGCAAATAAGCTTCAGACAATCTTACAAGCACTGCTCAGAAATCTCAACTGAGGCACTCAACATCCAGGACTTGCCATTCGGATCTTGGCGCCTTGTGCTGGTTCCGACCTATTCACACATCGGTCCACTACTGACATCACCTCATAAGCCAACGGGGCACCCCACGCCGACTTTCGGCGCAGCATTGTAGGATGGCCACACCAGTGCGGCAAATTGCTGGACACAACCTCGGTGCCATCCGGATCTCGGCGCGTTCGACTCACTGTACCGCAAGAGTGACCGCAACTCAGCTGGACACGCCGTCTTTCGGCGCAGCATTGTAGGATGGCCACACCAGTGCGGCAATTTGCTGGACACCACCCCGGTGCCATCCGGATCTCGGCGCGTTCGAGTCACTGTACCGCAAGAGTGACCGCAACTCAGCTGGACACGCCGTCTTTCGGCGCAGCATTGTAGGATGGCCACACCAGTGCGGCAATTTGCTGGACACCACCTCGGTGCCATACGGATCTCGGCGCGTTCGAGTCACTGTACCGCAAGAGTGACTGCAACTCAGCTGGACACGCCGTCTTTCGGCGCAGCATTGTAGGATGGCCACACCAGTGCGGCAATTTGCTGGACACCACCTCGGTGCCATCCGGATCTCGACGCGTTGTGCTGCCTTCGGCCTATTCGCACATCGATCCGCTACTGACGCCGCCTCACGTGCCAACGGATTTTCTACGCTTTTTGTAGCCCTATGCCGCAGAACAGGTCATGTGACTTGTTTATAAAACTTTTCATTGGTTCATTTTACTTCTGGTTTCCTAAAGATGGAAGGTTTGGTCATATGACCTAAAAATAACACTTTTCATTGGTTTAGAACATTTTTTTTTCCCAAACGATGAAAGCCCCACCTTGTTTTTGGATCATTCAGACTGAAGCTGGCGTCAGCATGAGAGCACCACCATCTCGTGGCTCCGTCGTGGTCATTCCACGAGCAATCATGGCAGCCGCTCCCCACCGGAAGCCTGCGGGAGTCGGGGGCCCCCAAGACTTTTGTAGAATCTTCACGGCTGAGGGGACGCTTTTCGAGAATGGAGCCCAAGCCCTAGCAGGCAAGCGTCCGAGTTCCAAGGTGTCCCAGGGCCATTTCAGTGGACCAGGCCCAAAACCGAAGAGCCGTCCGCCATTTTAAGAGTCATGTTGCAGCCGCCTATCGCTGCACTGCAAGAGTGGGAGCAACTCAACAACATGGTGAGCGAGACGCTGTAGCCGCAAGAGCGGGCGCAACTCAGCTGGATGGCCGCCACCTGGGGAGGCCCGTTCACGCCGCCTCCCCCACGCCCCCCCCCCCGGGCCGCCGCACGCCAATTTTCGGAGCAGCATTGTAGGATACCAAAACCAGTGCGGCAGTTTACTGGACATCACCTGGGTGCCATCAACATCTCAGCGCGTTCTGCTGCCTTGGGACTATTCGCTCAACAGACCGCTACTGACGAGGCCTCCCCCCGCACCACCCGGGACGCCCCACGCCAATTTTCGGAGCAGCATTGTAGGATCCCAAAACCAGTGCGGCACCCAGGCGACATCACCTGGGTGCCGTCCAGAACTCTGCACGTTGTGCTGCCTTGGGACTATTCGCACAAAAGACAGCTTCTGACCATTGTTGCTTTTTTGGGTGAAAAATGTTTAAATGTTTTTACAGTTTTTGTTCCGTTCATTATAGTTAAAAGTTAATAAAGTTTTATAATCTTACTTTGTTGGAGTGTTATCTATTTTTTTAAAAACGGGTGAATGGGGCCTTGAATCGGGTTACTGTCATGTGTGGGCTTTGGAAGTGTGCTGCTGCAGGATCGGACATTTCAAACTCAAATGCACGTTCTTTTTCTTACCTTTCCGAAGCATGGAGCGCAATAGCAGGCAGAGAAAGGGTGATGCACGTGTTGAACACTACCTGACCTGGCAAGTTGCTGGCAGTGCCCCCCCGCCCGCTCCTGAAAGAGGGCACACACACACCGCCGCCCCGAGTACTTCACAAATCTTTAAAAGACCATGCGCTTGTTCATGAGGCTTAAATGGTTTATCACCTCTTCTAGAACCCCTGCATCGACCCTCTGACGTTTCCTGGAAGAATTAGCACGTAACACAATACCAAGCCCTGTCAGCTGAAACTCCCGAGAAATCATGGGGCATATTATCAAGGGGGTTTATTTCCGCTTTTTGGACTTTAAAAGCCAAAAAAAAAAGAGATAAAATTATCTCCCTATTACCAAGCTGTCGCTAACACCAGTTAGTGACAGCTAAAAGGTGATAGCGACCATCTTGGGCCCCGCTTTGCATATCAATGATATTTATCACTAATGACATGCAAAGTGGGCGTGCCAAGATGTTAGCGACTGGAAACAGTCCCTAACCATCGCTATCTCCTATTACCAACTTTTGGAGATATTCGCGCTAAGCGCGAATATCTCCAAAATCTAACACCTGCCCTGAGCAGTTCTTAGCCATGTTATCCAATGGGAGGTGGATAACATGGCTAAGAGCATTTGCTCGATAATACATGAATATCGCTGACTTTTCTGCGATAATAGCAAAGTTTATCTGCGATAAAAATCGCCGATGTGCGGCGATAATTTTTGTCTCTAAACAAGTTAGAGACAAAAATTATCGCTAGTTGTTCGTAATATGCCCCCGGGTTTTTGCTTGCAGAAATCGGGAGGCGGGAGACTAGCACTGAAATCAGTAGTCTCACGCCTGAATCGGGAGGGTTGGCATGTCTGAATTCTCTACAGCTGGGGCCATAAACTACATCCGCAGGGGTAGGTGATAGCCTGGGACCAGCCTGGCATCTAAAATGGCTGCCGTGCACGACAAAATTGTGGCATTGGAAAAAAGGCAAGATGGCGCAGCCGCTGGAAGAGATGTATCAACATATATGAGCCTCCTCAGCCACCCTCAGGAAACATAGGGGATTAGGATACGTCTCCCGCACCCCCTTATACCTAGTAATTTAATTAACGAAGCACAAAATGGCGAATTCCCGTTTCGCTACCAGTTTGCGGCCCAGTTCGCGGCCCGTGAAGCGCTTCTACCGTGAAAAATCATTTTTTTTTTTTTTTCCCCACGGGACCCTTTAATAACCCCAACAACATTCCTAGGGGGTCAAGAGGGGTATACGTTGCCCCCTTTCAATAAATTCCCCCTTCGTTTTTCACCTCTTCTTCTCTCTCGATCCTACCGAGAGATAAGATGGTGGCCGCTCCGGACTGTTTAGAATGTTGACAGACACCGGAGAGCCAATCAGCTTTCTGCGCGCAAAGTTCCGTTTCGCGAAAAGTAAGCGGACCGGATCGCTGCCCAGAGCGCTGTTACAGATATATATCTTGTTTTGAACGTTAATTTCTCAAAAACTACTGGAGCACATATATTGAGACCTAGCAAAGGCACATCGGGCTAACAGTCCCTACAATTTTGCCAAGTTTCGTGCAAATCCATTCAGCCGTTCGAGCTAAAAGTGAGTCCAACCGCCCTATGGAAATTAACATGGGAAAAACGTGTTTTGGGACCCCCCTTTTTTCTCGGCCCCCCCTCGACAAAACCCCCCCAAATTTTCAAGGGCTGCTCAGAAACAAAATGTGCCATTTTCCTGAAAATTTCAGCCGATTCCGTCCACAAACGCCAAAGTTATTAGACATAGAATTTTCAAAAATGCCATAGGGAAAAAATCCTAACTATATATACCTACTGGCGATAGCCAGTAGGTAATATATATATATATATATATATATATATATATATATATATATATATATATATATATATATATATATATATATATATATATATATATATATACATATATATATATATATATATATATATATATATATATATATATATATATTTATATTTATATATATATATATTCATATACTAATAACGTTGGCCCCTTTTGTCTAATCATCACAAAACTTTCCCAAAAAAGTTTATCCACCTCAGCTCCTTCCTGGAAAGTTTCAGGGTGATCGATTCACCTTGAACTGAGAAAGAAGGGGGTTCCAAAACATAATATCTGCATGCATTTTCCAAAGACTTTTTTAAGATAGGTTTTAGAACTAGAATTATGTAAAATTCGTTAGGAAGCTAGATGTTGGTCCATAGATTGTGCTTTTTGTCTTTTAGTGTAAATCAGTTCAGTAGCTTTAGAGATATTAAGGGGCAAAAGTAATTGTATATTGTGAGATCCAACGGGTGTCACGTGAGAGCGTGAAATTACAAATGGAGCCTGTGATTGGTCAAGAGGCTAATTTTTCCTGTAAGCCTTTATGCTTTCACGAGAGGCTCCTGCGAGTTACACAAGAGCGAGCGCTCTGATTGGCTGTCTGTGGGAATGTTAGAAATGAAATGGCCGCCATTACTGTTTACTGTGAATAATCAGAGGTGTTGTATAAATAAAGTAAAAAAGCTTTATACAGGAGCAGCATAAAGCTATGCTGTTCCCTTAGATTTAGAGAGGAGGTGTATAAGAGATAACTACTGTAAAGATAATACATTTATACTATTTTAACTAATTTGTTTGATCTCGCGGGATCATGAAAAGTGAAAAGTAAAAAGGAGTAAATTAAGTCTCAAAACCCTCTATTAGTAGGAATACATATTGGGGTCCTTGTTATTGAGAGAAAGTGTGTAAGAGATAAGTACTGTGATGAACAGATGGTTATTTTTTATGGGGTTCGTTCGATCTTGTGAGCATCTATACAGGCATGGGAAGGCCTGACTCACGGTGTTTGTGATACTCCAAGGAGATTCGCGTGGAAAATTACTATGTCTACAATCAGGCATTTTACGGTCCCACAGGAGTCTTCTGAGATCGTATAGGGGAAGTAAATAAAAAGGGCCAAGGCTCAATCAAGTTACCAATCTTTTTTACATGGTTGAAAAAATGGTGGAGCTCACTTTGTCCTTGTTGCTTTGGAGGAGACAGAAGTCTGATTGAGCTGTGCTCAACAGAAGTTAATTCATATGGAGTTGAAAGAGACTGATGTTGTCATTTACATTTAAGAAAGAATTCCAAGTTTAGGTATTCAATAATATATTTCATAAATCTTGTGAAGTGTTAGTAAGCGTACTAATGTTAGTAAACATATTCTACACTATGTTTAAGGCATGGAAGTATTAATATAGCTTTTGAGCAGTAAACATTACAATGTAGAGTGATGCGACAAGGTTTTGCAGGGTTTGTTAACAAAATTAAGTGTTTCAACTGTATATACTTGTAAGTAAGGGAAGCAGTGTTTCATAAATGATAAAACAAGGAATGTAATACTATAAGCTCCACTGGTCTTACGATC
Organism: Lissotriton vulgaris; assembly: GCF_964263255.1. Taxonomy (NCBI): domain Eukaryota; kingdom Metazoa; phylum Chordata; class Amphibia; order Caudata; family Salamandridae; genus Lissotriton; species Lissotriton vulgaris. Next base: position 496,561,410 of record NC_141695.1, on the reverse strand, counting down.
CTCATTGTACATATGTTTGAGATCAGTGAGATGTTTGAGCGGTGATATTGCTATATATAGAGTAGAACTTTGTTGTGAGTGTTAGCAAAGGTGTGTCAAGATGATTCTGTTACTTTAGAAACTGTTATGGAAGCAGAGCTCATGACAAGTTATAATTTATTTGTAAAAATATGAAAATAAACTGGTTCGTGGGTGTAGTATTTTTCAGGAGAAAGGAATAGCAACTTAGTGCTGCACTAGATATAAATACGTGATTATGTGTGAATAATGTTATAAACCATTCTTAGACAATATAGTGATTTATCACCGTTATTAATTATTGACCAGTATGTAATTTATCTTTTTTGTTTTTTTCTCCTTTTTAGGAGAAAAATCGACACTTGTATCTGAGGAAAACATTACCTTCTTACATAAACAAGAGCTTGTTAAGACAAGCAGGATTATTAAGTTGTTCAGCAGTGAGTACCTGAGCGTGCACACTATTTCTAGGTTGGAAAGATGTGGAATCACATGAAGAGCTCTTTAGTTCAGCAGCATGAGCTTTGTCTACTCCTTTTAAAAAAATGTATGCATTAGAAACTTTTCTGAGACTTTCTTCCTAGCTGGCCTAAAGTTAAAAAAATGCCATACCAAAGACATTTCGACAGGCTGATGTGGATGAGGTGGTGCACCTACAACAAGCTGCTCATTGTAGTGTGATGAAGACATTATAAATTAGAAAAGTTGGTTCTTTGTTTGTTTATTTTTTGCTGATATAGTTTGTTAATGTAGTAGTTGTTGTTGCAGATTTGTAATGTTGTTAAATAGTTTTTTGCGATAAAGTTTCAAGTTACTAATGATTTGTTTAATTAATAGTTGTTATAGATTTGAATATTATTATAGTACTGCAATGTTGACCACAACTGGCAGTTCCATCTTCAGGTTGAGCAGAAGTGCTCCAGCAGATATATGGCTCAAGACTGTTTTACAGTCAAAATGCGTGACAAGATTTTTGAAGGATTAACTCTATTTTACTTCATTCTTCAGCGTATCTGAGTGTGTGCTTCACTTGGATACTTGGACATACAATGGCCCTGTAACCTTTGTTTTTTGCACTGAATTTCTAGGATTTTTTAAATGCAAATTCCTACCTATAACACCCCTGTAACCTTCTTTTTTTTCAGTGAATGTCTACGATTTAAAAAAAATTCTATTTCTTAATTGTAACATCCAATTTTTTTAAGTGAGCGTTTAAGATTTTCATTTTTTTTCTATAATTGGATATTGTACATTATAAATATATTATATACCACTAATTTTTTAATTTGGTATGTGTTTCTCAGAAAATAGATTAATACCTGTTTTTATTTGTAAGGATTATTTGAGTCAGCACAACATTGCTGCATTTACTGTGAAGAATGTGTGATCAGCAAATGTACTTCACATACTGAAAAATACACTTAAAGACATTTTTTCACTAAAAGTCTAGATATTTAGTAAAATATTGTTTTAACTTTTATTTCTGTGATCAATTTAGTGGAAAATCACCCTTACCTAATATTTTCATATTCATGATTACAGACATCTTTGCAAGGATGTTGGTAGACGCGAAGAGCACATGGTTTGTATAAAGTGTAAAATAAATAAATAGACATATTGTACAGTATATTTAACAGTAGAGCTTTATTAGTGAACTCATATTTGTGTGGTGAAATTCCAGAAAAATCATCTTCAAAGACCATTTTTTGTTTTCTCGGTGACAATGGGCATCCCGATGATGTCGGTAGTTGCGAAGAGCAATTGTTTTGTACAAAGTGTAAAACATATATATAGATCCATTCTCCAGTATGTTTAACAGTAGAAGTGTATTTTTATATTGTTTAAACTTATATTTTTGTAGTTATTTATCTTAAAACTAATGTTGAAATCTATTTTTCAAATTTTGCGCTGACACTGGTCTTTGCGAACATAATTATAAATCCAATGATAGCATGTTTTTGAAAAGTTAAAATATGTGTATACACATAGTTTAGAGTAAGTGTTACAGTAGGTGCTTCTATACCACTGTTTAAAGTTATGCGTTTATATTTATATTATTCAAACCTACTTTTATATTCCATTTCCAGTGTTCGTGATTACATACCTAGTCACGAAGATCATGTGACCTGAAAAGAATGTGATATGACTGGATAAATCATTTTTCAACTACATTAATAGGAAGTCCACACCCATTTATTGTTGTTGAATGTTCCATTCATTGGGGAATCATTCTAAGTAGGTGTGTGTGCAGTGGATGACTCATTGTGAAGGTTGGCTGCTTTTTCATTTTTTAAGAGAAAATGTCAGCAGGAGGAGAAGAAGAAGATGAAGAGCCCCAGCTGAAGAAGAGCAGTATAGCTTGGGAATATTTCAATATCCAATCTGGGGAGTCTAAGAAGGGGGCGAAGTTTGTAAAGTGCTCTCTTTGCAAGAAAACATCATCAAGAGGTTCAACCAAGAACTACATCTGTGGTACAATTTGTATGTTGTGTGGTAAATAATTTACCGTATACGAGTTTGCCATATAATTTCAGATAAGTTACAGAGAATAGCTCAATCAAATGAGAGGCAGAGTCCGTGGTGTCTGAGTCATAAGGGCTTTAATCATAAATGACTAAATGACTCGAGTCAATGGAGATCTATTCCATCAATACAAGGGTTCGGGTATGCAATGATGGCAGGAAAAGATGTCAACGATTTATTAACAGTACATGACATATATAGTAAAATGACACAATAGCATTGAATACAGTAGGCGTGACAAGTGAAATGTATATGATAAGAACACATGTGCGTAGCAAAAAGGCGTGAATATGGGTGTGCACAGAGGTGTGAACTAGAAACGTCACAGAAAAGTGTCATAAGTGGGTGGATGCTTAGAGAATTCTTGCGGAGTCAGCTGAAACTAATGGCCTGGATGCGCGCGCAGCTAATATGACGTGTGATTGACGTGCATCGGGAGGAAGCTAAGAGTCTGACTTTTAACGCTAGTAGAAGAGACAGAAGTCTGGCATGTCAGATCGACTTGTTCCTAAAACATATCTGATATCTGGTGTTTAGAGGATGTTTAATCTGGAGTAAAAGGTCTTTCGGGCAGAGGCTATTCTATACTGAATGTATGCGTGTCTGGGTGCAAATGCTCGGAGCCAGGGGCCTACCATGGTGACGGGAGTAATGAATTTCATGAGGGAGGACAGGAAGGCTTGGCCCTTGCTCTGCAGTCAGGGATATGTTTTCGTATTTCACTAGACAGGAATGTGTTTTCGAGGAGCTGAGCCGGCTACGCTGATAACTTGAAGGCAAAATATTGTTTTTGGCAGGCAGACCAGGCCGAGCCGGGCACCGCTCGCTTGGCAGGAAGTAAGGCAGAGGTCAGGGATGCATCTCCACGCTGCAGCTTTCAGAGGCAGAGGCAGAAGTGGCTTGAAGACAGAAATCAGGGCCTAGCTCGGCAGAGCCAGGAAAACGTGGGAGTGCACCACATAAAGACGGTGGCACGGTATACTTAGGAACTGAATTATCGATCCATTCATGGTGGATCTGATAGAGGTCATGTTAACGTTGGACGCAAATGTATTTGCGTCATCAGATTCGGTTGTGGAGGGAAATTACATGTACTTGAAGCACGTACATGGAGCCGATGGGGTACACGTTAGGGGACACACTTGACCATAAAAATTCCAATTACCTCATTCCCTCCTTGTCCCCTACGGACCCATTAAGATATATCAATTTTCATGAGACCATCTATTTGTTCATATATCATCATCTGTTCTTCTTTCTTTCTTCGGGTATGGGAACGTGAACTTGAATGGGGAACACATGCTGTGGCGCACAAGCCGCAAATCGCTGGCCCACATTGTAGACATAGGCAAGAACTGAATACTATGGCCAATATGATTCCTAGGAATGACAGTAGCTTCCATCCCCAGGCCGATACTACACTCCAGAGCCAACCGGACCAAGTCCAGGAACCTGGATTCTGGTGTATCAGATGAGCAATCTCGTGAAGTCTGGTAATAGCTTTATAGACTGATGGCGCGTTATTTGGAATAAACACGCAGCAACTGGATCCGATGACTCTACAAGCCCCGCCCCTATCGGCCAGGATGACGTCAAGGACAAGGCGGTTCTGAAGAACAACAAGTCTCATAGCAGACTGCTCCTCTGTTAAGTTGCCCAAAGCTGAAGTAGTCTCGTTCACTACTGCTTCAAGAATTCTGGTTAATCTGCGTATCAGTTTACTATTGGAGACAGTTCCTAGATAGGGAAAGAATCCTTTATTGAAATCTGTATATTGTTCCCATGCGGTTTCAGTCTGATCAACTAGTTGTAGGTCTCTCTTGTGTCTAACAATATTAAGGCGGGAATTCCTGTGATAGCCAGATGGGGCTAGAAATACTGGTGGCAATAGAAATGCAATGAAACAGGTACCATCCCAATCTGGAGGTAAACGGACATAAGCTGTCTGACCACATATAAAATAGGAATGTCGGGAAGCTTTGAATGTAGACTTGCCTTGATCACTGAATTCGACCACAGTAGTACAGTCACTGTGACCTAGATGTACTGAACCATTCTTTCTGACACATAATACACCTTTTGCTGGGAGAACTGATATGGATGGCAAGTCTGGACTGGTTTCTGACTGAACATTTAGAATCATGAGGTTGAGTGTAAAATTGCCTAATCCATACACTTCATTTTCTAGATCTGTCCCTGTCATTTGTGGAAGACCTTCTTCGTTCGGGAAACATGCTTTGTTCATGACTGTTTCCAGATTTCCCCATATCCAATTGCCTTGGGAAACCTTAGAGTCGGTGTCTATAGAAGATATCAAACTAAACCATGCACCACAGGAACCCTTATGTGTAAACGGGTAAGGAAAGAGGGGCAGAGCTCCCTTGTAGTTCTGATAGGGAGGGAGTCGGCCACATATCCAACAATTAGTAGCATTGTTGATCTGGTGAGAATGGTGTAACATACGAATGAATGTATTGTTGCGCAGCGCAAGTCGATAAGACAATTCGTGTGGGGGTAGAGCGCTAAACGTATGCTCTGCAGTGTTATTAGAAAAAGAAGGTGCAAAAGGAAAATACATGTATAGCATCCAACTCAAAACAATAATCGTCAGACTCAGAAAAAACATAATAAGTAATGCGCATATACATCTGCTCCGGAGACTTTTACGATATTTTTGCTTCTTGGTCTCCTGTCTATCTCTCTCTCTATTTGGGTCTAACTTATACATTGTCAGAAACTGCCTAACCGCTTCACCCAGGAGGGGACTTAAACAATTAAACTGTCTGACTTACTAGACCTCAATTTCTGGCGATACTCCTCTTGGGGAGTTTTCTCTAGAAGGGGGAGTTTGGTATCAAAGTCAGGAATGCGAGAGTCCTGGGAATCTGCTTTTGGCGGAAGTCCATAATGTTTTTTCACGTGACTCGAGTGGAGCCAGCCCTTACGGCCCTCCAATTTGACTGCAGTCCTTGTAGTTAACAAAACAAGCTTCGGCTCCTTCCAGCGGGGCTCCAGCGGACTCTTCCGATCGAAGTTACGGACGTATACGAGGTCACCAGGGACGATTTTGTGTGGCTTCACCTCGGTGTTGTCTGGGAAGGCTGCCGCGACCTGGGAACGACATGATTGTAGTGCAGACATCAAAGAAGCAAGGTAATCTGTCAGCATAGTACTGTCAACATCGGTAATTTTTCGTGGCAGAGGCGTCCCCCACATATTAGGAGGTCTACCGAAGACCACCTCATACGGGGATAGCCCTGTCCTAGAATGGGCTACCATTCGCATATAAAAAAGTGCAACTGGCAATGCTACTATCCAATCCACTCCTTTCTCTTTACACACTTTTGCAAGGCGAGTTTTCAGAGTCTGATTGTGTCGCTCCACGAGACCTGCTGCCTCTGGATGTCGGACACAGTGAAACTTCCACTGGTACCCCAATAGAAGAGAGACCTGCTTCATAAGCTCAGATGAGAATGGCTGACCGTTATCTGAATATACGACACGGGGCAAACCGTATCGAGGGAAAAACTCACGAACCAACTGCCTGGCAGTGGTCGGGGCAGTGTAATCTGGGACGGGATATGCTTCTGTCCATCGGGATAGGGCACATACGACTACGAGGACATACTTAAATCCTCGGCATCTGTCCATCTGGATATAATCCATCTGGAGGACTTCAAAAGGATAGTCGGGAGGATGGAATCCACCTTGCTCGATGGGAATCCCTTTTCCTGGATTGAACTGACAACAGATCATGCAGGTACGCACTTTCTGTTTTGCTGCTGCTCGTAAATGCTTGTTGAACCAGAGATTCTGTACACTGTCTAACATGGCTTTTTCTCCTAAATGTGCTGGACTATGTGCTATGTTGATGATAGCTTGAACCATAGAGTCGGGGAGAAACCATGTGGTCTTTCCCCTCGTCATCCATCCTTGGTCTGTCTGGACCCCTCCTTGTTCAGCCCATTTCTTTATTTCATCTGGAGTGGCATGTGTCTGTATGTCGATGACATCTTGTGTGGGGTCCCTAACTGTCAAGCAATGTGTCAGTGAGGTTACATCAGTCTTCGTCATGTCCGTCGTTTGAGTATGAGTCAGTGCTGTGTGTTTGGCTGTTCGATCTGCAAAATCGTTACCCTGAGAAATCTTGTCTGTGACTTTTGTATGTGCTTTGCACTTCATGATGGCTATGGCTGTAGGCAAATGTATTGCTTCCAATAGGGCTTGAATGATGGGGCCATGCTGAATCTTGTCTCCGTGAGAGGTCAAGAAACCTCTTTCTTGCCAGAGGACACCGAAGTCGTGTACGACTCCGAATGCATAACGTGAATCTGTGTATATGTTTACTTTAAGGTTCTTGGCTCGTATACAGGCTTGGGTCAGAGCAATGAGCTCTGCTGCTTGGGCTGACAGGGTGTCAATGCGATGTGTTTCTATGACTTCAGTTTCAGTGGTCACTGCATACGCGGCCACTAACTCTCCTGTACTTGTTCTTAAACATGAACCGTCCACATAAAGTGTCAGATCAGGATCGAGTAATGCGACATCTGTCAAGCCTTGTCTGGGTTTTGTAACTGTGTCAACTACATCTACGCAGTCATGTGGAGTAGGATCTGTTGTGCTCGATGGTAAAAGTGTAGCAGGATTCAATGTATTACAGCGTCTGATTTCTATGTGTAGTTGGAATAACGTCAATTCATAACCTGTCAGTCGTGCTACAGTCAGGTGTTGTGTCTGTGTTCTGTTTAGAAGAATCTCTACAGAATGTGGAACTTGTACTGTCAATTGATGTCCTAATACAATGGAGTCACTTTGTCTGATTGCTAGAGCTGTAGCTGCAACTGACTTTAAGCACGCAGGCAAAGCCTGGGCTACTGGATCTAATGTACTCGAAAAATAAGCACACGGTCTGTGTTTGTCTGCTTGTAGCTGAGTGAGAACCGACAACGCTGTGCCATCGCGTTCTGTGACAAAAAGTGTAAAAGGTTTACTGTAACATGGTGTTGCTAAAACTGGTGCTTGACATAAGGCTTTCTTTAATTCGTCAAAAGCTTGTGTATGTTCCTGTGTCCAAGGGAGAACAGTCGAAGACGCTGCCTCCTGTGTTGTCAACTGTATGAGTGGTTTAGCTAGGAATGCATATTGTGGAATCCATTGTCTGCAATAAGAAGTGAGTCCAATGAGGCTCGTACTTCTTTCTGTGTCTTGGGTTGCGGAAGATGTGCAATTAACTGAATTCGTTCAGGTGTCAGCTGCCTACCCCACTTGGTCAGCAAGTGCCCAAGGTACACCACTTGCTGGGCACAGAATTGTAGCTTCGAAGGAGACACCTTGTGTCCCTTGTCCGCGAAGAAATGTAGGACTGTCAGTGATGCTTGTTCACATTCTGGTTCACTACGAGCGGTGATCAATAGATCATCGACGTATTGGAGTAGGGCAGTGTTGGCAGGCATGTAAATACTGTCAAGTTGTCGTTTTAATGCTTGGCTGTAGATGCTGGGGCTTTCTGTGAATCCTTGAGGTGCGCGTGCAAATTTGAAGCTTCGGCCATTTAAACAGAATCCGAAAAGGTATTGGCTCTCCGGATCAATGGGGACACTAAAGAAGGCGTTCTTGAGATCGATTACAGTAAAGAACGTCGCTTCGGAATCAATAGCAGTCAATAAGGACGAAATGTCTGGGACCACGGGATATTGTGGTACAATGCATTTATTTAATTCTCTCAAATCGATCACTAATCGACAAACTGGAGGTGCATTTGGATCTGTACGTTTAAGAATTGGAATGATAGGGGAATTACAAACATTGGAGTCGGTTTCTACAACCACTCCTTGTGCAATGAGCTCGTCAATGATTTTCAGTAAAGCCACTACAGCATCTGGTTGTAACTTGTATTGTCGGATGCGTGGTAGTACTACTCCTGGCTTGAGTGTGACACGATACGGAGTAATGTGCATACAACCTACATCAGTGGGGCCTTTTGCCCATAAATGTGCAGGAACATTCTGTAACCTGGGGTCAAAATCTCTCAATACATAATGTCCCTTAAAATCACGAAGGAACAATCTTACTCCTTCCGGATAACAACAAATTACAGCTCCTAAAGCTTTTAGGGTCTTAATACCAAGCAAGTTTTCTGGACATGATTTCGTGAGCAATAAATCTGTAGTACGGGACAATGGACCAACTGCAAGGGGAACTGGTTTTGATACTTCATTAACAATAGGCTTTCCTGAAAATCCAAGGGAAACATTCTGTGAGCCTGAGAGGGGTGCCCCTGGAACCTCGTCGTGACTGATGGTTGTCCTGCTTGCCCCTGTGTCAATCAAAAACTTTCTATCTTTCCCTAATACCTGACTATGTACATAAGGACCCTCTTGATCTACAGGAACCTCAATAAGAGGCAAGCCAACCTCCCTCTCTAGGCTGTTTCATGTGTATTGCTGATAATCGGGGTAGTCGGATTGTGCATACTGGTACATCTGCTGAGTGACATGTTGTGTTGCGGCAATGGGCTGTGGCTGTGGTACCGCTACGGTCTGTTGTGGAATCTGCATAGGCTGTATATTCTGTGGAACGTGTTGTTGGACCTGGTCCTGTCTAGGAGGACGCGGTCTCTCTTTAGTCTTACCTGTAGCTATGTTGTGTTTCAAAACTGCACAATCATTTACATAGTGACCTGGCTGTTTACAATAGTTGCATGTCCCTTTAACAGGAGCTGCTGAATTATTGGACTGTGTCGTACCCCTTTTATGACCGTCAGCTGGAACTGACTGAGCAACTAGTACTTTCATTTTCGTGTCTTTCATACGTCTCTGTTCGTGATCATGTTCCTCCCTGATTCTGTTCTGGTGATACTGTAACATTTGTAACATTTGGGAAGGCGTATTAGCTTGCCATGTACTCTCGACTTTCAGTACACGGTTCTTAACCTGAGGCAATGAATTTTCGACTAATTTTGACACAAAAAGGTGTGGGTATGATTCGCTACTTGTTTTCAGGCCACTATTAATAATAAAACATTTCTCGAATCAGGAATAAAAATCACTAGTGTCTTCGTCGGGTTTCTGTTTGCAGGCTGAGATTGCATCCCAGTCCTCCTTTTTAGTTGCTAACAATCTTGGCAAAACTTGTACTAACAATCCTGGTAATGCTTTAGTTTTCTCCCCAAGACCTACACCTGGGGTTCGGCCAGTTTCTTCAGCTTCTAATGCAGCCCAATCAATCTTTTTATCTCCCACCTCCCATTCTTTTTCTTTGAGTTTCTCGTAAATACCGGCAGGCAATAACACTTTCAATATTTTCATAATGTCGGGATAGGTATATTCTCCCATGAGTAACATGTCTTTTATTTCACGGTGAAAACCTGCAGGGTCTTTATCATGACTGGGCACTATTTTCTTCATTTCCAATAATTCCATTTTAGTTATGGGCGTGTATACATACACACATTCAAAGGTATCATCAGGGTTCCGAATTGGATGTACTTCTCGTAAAGGATTCTGTTTGTCTAGGTGATATGGTTGCCTGACTGGGGGTGGAACGGAAACAAAGTGTGGAGTCAGGAAAGTTCTATATTTGTGGCGTTGTTCTAAAATCGTTTCAATTAGATCGGTACCTAGACCTCTCCATCTTCTCAGGAGTAGGTCTTGCAATAAACTATATAACGGACCTGGATCAGATGCTTGGTTTTCATACTGTATAATGAGGTGTTGGGTCATGTATATACCAGCTAGTCGCTGTTCTTCTAGAGTAAGACTTAAGAATGTTTGCACTACTGAATCGTCTTTATATATGCTGTCATCTCCGGCCCACTGTACTGCGGACCGGGCTAGTTCCTGATCACGTAAGGTATTGAGTTCGTGATAACCTACTCTTTCTTTCAGTACTTTATCAGTAGCTTGAAATATATGCTCAAGGGAACATCGCTCTGGTATCGGACAAAGGTAACGTTTCTTGTTTTCTAAACGAATGGGTCTATCGAAGGGCCTATCAAGAGGATACGGTCTAGGGAGTTTCTCTCTACCTACATATGCTACCATGTCTCTACTTGCTAGTTGCGAGGTTTCTGCTGGATTCTCTGGTTCTTCCTCCTCTGAGGAGTCCTTATCTTCTGACTCGAGCTGCCTTTCAGATTCTCGACGGACATGTATTGCTACTATTTCTTTACGGATCTTTCTAACCATAGCATGTACATATCTCTCTCTATCATGTTTACCCTCTGCAATATTCTGGCTCCATCTGGTCAATCTCTCCATCTCTCCTTGTGGAAAGCTGGGCTGATCTTGTTCCCTTATCAAACAATTAACCATAAATCGCATTATTAAACCTTGAGTCTCAACTTTCTGATGTGCCATTGCTTCACCAACACACTCCGGTCTTTCTCCTGTTCTGATAAAATGATATATATGGTCTAGATGATCTGGCATTTCTGGTAGTAATATCAAATAATCTGTAACACGTCTTAAACGTAGGGACGCTAACAACATGGGTCCTGTTTCGCCAGGCACAGTGTCATATCTGCAATCTGTAAGCTGTTCTCTAAGCTTTTCGGCTGGGGCTGCTTTAGGTGTTCGCAGCATTGCTAATTCTCTCATTGTCATTCGTTGTACTTGTGGCGGGGTGCGATAACCTCCTCTAGCACCTCCTGAGGCGGAGGCATGAGCATAACCTGGCTGTAGGGTCGGTATTTGTAACGGGGTTGGGCCCTGAACAGCGCCAGGCCCAAAAGGATTAAGCGGATGAATACCAGGGGGAACAATAGGGGAAGTGACAACAGGTGCGGGAAGTGGTGCGGGAGGGGTCTGCTGTTGCGGACCTGGGGGCAGATTATCGTGGGGTGGGTTATTGTCAGCAGGTGGTACGGGTACATCGGCAGGTACATTGGTATATGCGGGAGCTACGTCGTCTAAATAGGAAGAAAGGAAAATGTCTGCTGCGGTCTTATGACGTAATTTAGTCGGAACCAATGGAGGGGGCAGATCTTTCGGTATTTCCGGGGTCGCCTTGGGCAGGCGGCCCTCGGCCAGGACTGGATACAGTCCTGTCATAATGGCATTACTCTGTCTGTCGTGTTGTTCCATTCTAACTCGTTCTCCTTCTTCTAGTAATTCTTTTTCTTTGGCTTTTTCAGAATCCTCTCTACTTTTCTCTGCTTTTCTGAGTGCTTTCTCTGTCCGTCTATGTGATTCTTTACGCCATAATTCAATGGCATCTTTCTGTGACTGTCTGGCTTTCTTTTTCCACAACGCTTCCTCTACTCTCATGATGCACTCGGCATCCCATGTCTCTGTAACGGGCCATCTCTGATTCTCTGCCAAGTCTTTCGTGTAGTCCCCCCACAAGTCGAGAAATAATATGGCATCTAAGCCGTGCTTGTGATACATAAAATGCCCAGGAGTGTCCCTGGGTGGGATGGGAACAGCTTCCTCAAGTATCCCTTTCCTAGTTCCTATCTGTCGTAATTTGGAAAACAAAGGCATTGCTGCCTCGATCTAGACACTATACACAATAAACACAGTAAGAAAAATGCAAACAATCACTCATACCACGACATTTAAAACACATTGAAACATTTCGAACGAACAACAAGAACTGTAAAATTGAATACTAGATGCACTGCTAAACAGTACAGATACACTGCTAAAACAGTGCAGACCGGATCTGTGTACCCAAACCCGTCCTGACCGGACACAAATTAATGCACCCGTCTAGATGCGTCCCCAGCAATGGTACTCACCGGGAAGCACGGAACGGAAGGCCTCGGAAACTCGACTGGACTGGACTGACGTCACTGCTTCTGCTGCGCACTACGCATGCGCCTCGACACTACAGGTGGGCCTCTCGATACCTCGGACACTGCTCTCTCGGCTGGGCTCTGGTCGGGATCCTCCGCACTCCTCACCGCCTCGTCTGGATGTCGGCCGCAGTCTCCGTCACCTCCGTAGGCCTGAGGGAGATACAGGAAATCCTGCAGATGCGCATGGGGTCCGTCACGGCCGTGGCAGGGGGCAAGGCCTGCGACGCATCACCGGCGCGTGAGGTGGGGGAGGGGCCCCTGTTCGGGCGCCAAATTATGTGGTAAATAATTTACCGTATACGAGTTTGCCATATAATTTCAGATAAGTTACAGAGAATAGCTCAATCAAATAAGAGGCAGAGTCCGTGGTGTCTGAGTCATAAGGGCTTTAATCATAAATGACTAAATGACTCGAGTCAATGGAGATCTATTCCATCAATACAAGGGTTCGGGTATGCAATGATGGCAGGAAAAGATGTCAACGATTTATTAACAGTACATGACATATATAGTAAAATGACACAATAGCATTGAATACAGTAGGCGTGACAAGTGAAATGTATATGATAAGAACACATGTGCGTAGCAAAAAGGCGTGAATATGGGTGTGCACAGAGGTGTGAACTAGAAACGTCACAGAAAAGTGTCATAAGTGGGTGGATGCTTAGAGAATTCTTGCGGAGTCAGCTGAAACTAATGGCCTGGATGCGCGCGCAGCTAATATGACGTGTGATTGACGTGCATCGGGAGGAAGCTAAGAGTCTGACTTTTAACGCTAGTAGAAGAGACAGAAGTCTGGCATGTCAGATCGACCTGTTCCTAAAACATATCTGATATCTGGTGTTTAGAGGATGTTTAATCTGGAGTAAAAGGTCTTTCGGGCAGAGGCTATTCTATACTGAATGTAAGCGTGTCTGGGTGCAAATGCTCGGAGCCAGGGGCCTACCATGGTGACGGGAGTAATGAATTTCATGAGGGAATACAGGAAGGCTTGGCCCTTGCTCTGCAGTCAGGGATATGTTTTCGTATTTCACTAGACAGGAATGTGTTTTCGAGGAGCTGAGCCGGCTACGCTGATAACTTGAAGGCAAAATATTGTTTTTGGCAGGCAGACCAGGCCGAGCCGGGCACCGCTCGCTTGGCAGGAAGTAAGGCAGAGGTCAGGGATGCATCTCCACGCTGCAGCTTTCAGAGGCAGAGGCAGAAGTGGCTTGAAGACAGAAATCAGGGCCTAGCTCGGCAGAGCCAGGAAAACGTGGGAGTGCACCACATAAAGACGGTGGCACGGTATACTTAGGAACTGAATTATCGATCCATTCATGGTGGATCTGATAGAGGACATGTTAACGTTGAACGCAAATGTATTTGCGTCATCAGATTCGGTTGTGGAGGGAAATTACATGTACTTGAAGCACGTACATGGAGCCGTTGGGGTACACGTTAGGGGACACACTTGACCATAAAAATTCCAATTACCTCAGTTGTACCGTCTTAAAACGTACCACAATAATGCTTTAAAAAGGGCAAAGAAAGACAGAGAAGCTGCAGGAGAGTCAGTATCTTCAGCTGCAACACCTGCACTAGGGCAAAACGTCCCATCTGAAATTGAGAGTCGTCATTTACAACTGGTTCCAGAATTCCATCATATGGCAATGTACTGTACCGTACATCAAAGTCACTATGGAGAAACAGTCAATTGCAGCTATGAGAGCTGCAGCAAAACAGCACAAATGTTTTTTTTCAAACCTTATGTTGTGCAGCTTGTTTCTGCTACTTGTTTTAGTTTTTTATACTATGTTTACCATTTCTTTAGGAAAGAAAACACCCAAAAAATATAAAATAGTGCCTGAGTAAATGAATGAGTGCAAGGGTAGCGCCTGGGTGATTTTGTGAGTTCATGAATAGTGCCTGGGTGATTGGATCACTACATGTATAATGCCTGGGTGATTGTGTGAGTGCATGGATAGTGCTCAAGTTAAAGGATGAGTACATAAGTAGTGACTGGGTGAGTGGATGAGTGCAAGAATAGCACCTGGGTGATTGGATGAGGGCATGGATAGCGCATCATTGAATGGATGAGTGTAAAGGTAGTGCCTGGGTGATTGGATAAGTGCATGGATAGTGCCTGGGTGATTGTGTGAGTGCATGGATAGTGCCTGGGTGATTGGATGCTGCATGGGTGCTGCCTGAGTGAATAGATTAGTGCATGGATATTGACTGGGTGATTGGATTGGTATATCAGGAGTGTCTGGGCGAGAGGCTGAGTGCATGGGTAGTGCCTGTGTGATTGGATGAGTGCAGGAGTGGTGCCTAGGTGATTGGATGAGTGCATGGGCAGAATCTCAGCGACTGGATGAGTGCATGGGTAGCGCCTCATTGAATGCAGGAGTGCATGGGTATAGCCTGGGTGATTCTGTGAATGCATCCATAGTGCCTTAGTGGTTAGATGAGTGCATACATAGTTCCTGGGTGACTGGATGAGTGCAAAAGTAGCTCCTGTGTGATTGGATAAGTGAATGGGTGCACCTCATTAAATGGATGAGTGCAAAGGTAGTGCCTGGGTCATTGCAGAGTGTATGGATAGTGCCTGGGGGATAGGGTGAGTTCATGGATCGTGCCTGAGTGAATAGATAAGTGCATTAGTAGTGCCTGAGTGACTGGATGGGTGTATCAGTAGTGCCTGGGTGATTGGATGAGTGCAAGGGTAATGCCTGGGTGAATGGATGAGTGCATGGGTAGTACTTGGGTGATTGGATGTGTGCATGGTTAGTACCTGGGTGAATGGATGAGTGCATGGGTAGTGAGTGGATGACGCCTGGATGTTTGGATGAGTCCATGGGTAGCACCTTGTTGAATGAATGAGTGCAAGGGTCATGCTTGGGTGATTGGATGAGTGCATAGATAGTTCCTGGGTGAGTGCATGGATAGTGCCTGAGTGCATGAGTAGTGCCTAGGTGACTGGATGACTGCATGTGTACTGCCTGAGTGAATAGATGAGTGCAAAGGTAGTGCCTGGGTGATTGGATGTGTGCATGGTTAGTGCCTGAATGAATGTATCAGTACATTTGTTATGTAATTTTTATAAAGGATTAAAAAGATATGTACATACTATCGAATTCAGTTTGTAGATTATATTGTTTTTCGATGTTTGTGGATAGTTTTGAAACTATTAGGATTCATAAAAACTAAGCACAAGAGTGGTACACAACTCTTATATAAAGCAACCATAAAATGGCAACCTCTTCAACTTTGCACTCTGTGATCATGAGAAAGGTGACACATGAAATCATGTCTTTCAATTTAGACTACACTTTCTCCACTTGTGAATGGTTAGTATCTGTTAATGTTAACCCTTTTCTTCTCTTTAAAAAAATAATTCCTATCAATGCAAGTTCGCTATGTTTTTGCGATCATCGTAGAGAAATTGGGAAGAAAAACAGGCGTTCAAATCCATATCTAGCTTCATTTTTTTAAACTTTAAATACTACACAACAGTTTATTACATAGTCCTGAGTTGGAAATTAAAGCTTGCCATTACTGCCTAAATTGTGTCATCAATCCTAAAGTTTTTAAAAATTGTTCTGTCTCTTTAACACCCTTCCACCCCATACACTCTTATTTCAGTGTACCTAACAACTGAGTGGAACCAGCAGTTAAAAGCACAGTCTAGAAGGAACATACTACTTCCAAATGAGATACAGCAGGTGTGGTTTACTTCACAGATTCAAAAGCATATCCATGTCTGTATTACATTTCCTTTTTTTAATCAAGAACCAATCATAAGACTTCTTCCTAAGGCATCCACTACCTAATATTATTCACTTTCATGCTGATAGCATCCAATACATGTCAATAAAACTGTTTCTACATTCCTCAGAGACCATCGCATGGGCTGTATCTTTGACAACAATCTGTGTTTTGACATGCATGGAATTTATAGACATTATGGAGTGCTGCTTACAGATGAATGCAACAATGTACATCAGGCAGAAGATATACAGTTCATAAGTAAGTGTAACATTTATATTTTAAATTCATGACCATCTGTATGTTGTGTATCTAAAACGAAGTGAGCTAAAGAACGATGATTATTTCCAGTCCAGAGAAGACATGGCTTGGCAGTTCGGGCTGGACAGTTCCCAGGAGGCACAGGGTCAAGACTGATTTGCATATAGTTGTGTCTGCACTGGGGTTGGTGAATAGAGCTAAAGAACGATTATGGAGTCTACCCAGACTGTGACTGGGGGTGAGTGTTTGAAAAGTTTCAGCGGTTCATCCATCATCTCCTTGTGTTTGCTTTATTCACCCTAAGTTGGCAGGGTATGCCCAGATGTGGGTCCCTTGCTCACTTTGTCACTTGATTCAAGCTAGCCTGGCTGATGAGGGCTGTTGGCCTGAAAGCGGTCCCAGGATGCTTGTTTCCAGTCCAGGGAAGACATGGCTTGGTAGTTTGGGATGACTCGTTCCCATGAGGCACAGGGTCAAGACTGATTTGCATATAGCTGTGTCTGAACTGGGGTGGTGAAGTGAGCTAAAGAAGGATGATGGATTCAACCCAGATCTGTGACAGGTAGTGAGTGTCTGAAAAGCTTCAGCACTCCGTCCATCATATCCTTGTGTTTGATTTTTTCGCCCTAAGTTGGCAGGGTATGCCCAGGCGTGGGTTCCTTGCTCACTTTGCCACTGGATTCAAGCTAGCCTGGCTGATGAGGGCTGTTAGCTCGAAACTGGACCCAGGAAGCTTATTTCCGGTCCAGGGAAGACATGGCTTGGAAGTTCGGACAGGACTGTTCCCATGAGGCACGGGTCAAGACTGATTTGCATATAGCTGTGTCAGAACTGGGGTTGGTGAAGTGTGCTAAATAACGATGATGGATTCAACACAGACTGTGACTGGGGGTGAGTGTCTGAAAAGATTCAGCGCACCGTCCATCATCTCCTTGTGTTTGCTTTGTTTGCCCTAATTTGAAAGGGTATGCCCAGAAGAGGGACCCTTGCTCACTTTGCTACTAAGTGCAAGATAGCCTGGCTGATGAGGGTTGTTAACCCGAAACCGGTTCCAGGATGCTTGTTTCTGGTCCAGGGAAGACATGGCTTGGCAGTTTGGGCTGACTGCTCCCGTGAGATATTCAAGGAAGGGGATTGGCCCAGCAGATTTGGGGAAGGAAGGTAGGGCCGATTATTGCTAAACAAAGAGAATGTACCTTCACAACCACTTAGTTTGAAGAATTATTTGGAACAGAAATAAACGCAAATCAATACGTTATTCCTAGCCTTTGACTTTGGCTAATTAGTTTTTAATTATTCAACACTTTTATAAAAAGAAGGACATGTAATCAACTCCACAGAGAATACATTTTAGTGATGTCCTACTAACAATACACATAACAACTAAAGAAATCACAAATCGATTGTACACATTGCAAAAAGAATATACACAAAAATCACAAATCTTATCAACAACATCAACAACTATAACATGTAGTGATCTAATCGTCTACCTGGTGAAAACAGTTGGAATATAATGAAATCATTCTTGCATGTTTACACAATTCATGAAAAAAGAGAATGCAACTGTTACAAATACAATTACAAATTGATGCAAAGATTCCTATCATTCAAGATTCAAGCTATACTTAATATAGTGGCCGACGCGTTTCAAGTCTCGGTTTTTAGAATTGCCGGACTCTCATCAGGGCTGGATGAGTCTTTTGGAGGTAAGCCAACTGTTTACGAAAAAACAAAGAAACTGATTGGAACTACTCTTCCCAGACAGTCTATAACACAAAGCAGTCATTTAAACGTGAAAAAAATGCTTCATACCTGGTCAATGACCAGCGGGAAATTAAGCGTCTTCTGTTAAACGTTTATGCAGTGCTCGCCTGTAATTGACAAGGTGACAGAAGCTAAGTCGGATATTAAAACAATATAGAAGCCCAACAAAGGTTTAGTAGAAAGGCGGGGTTTACCTAGTGTAGGCTCACACGGGGCATACCATCTCCAATCCTCCGTGCACTAAGGGGCAACGTGGCAGGTTTTTACATCAACTCTAATGGAAAGGATTAAAAACAAAGTATAACGTTAAAAATTTCATACGACTGCTGAGGGGCGCATGAAGCGCTCAACAGACCAGCACTTACGTGAGCGAATGATGAATTCATGTCACGAGTTAGGTGGGTGCGGGACAGCGCCGATATTAAGGTTCTGAAAAGGGGAAAGGAAACCGAGTTGAAAGAAACAACTAACCGAGTAAGGACTCGTCAGCGTGTCCATTATTTAATAAAAGCGGCGGGACGCGCTTACCTTCAAGATGTGGTTAAATCTCAGAAATGAGTGTATCCTACACAGTCAAAGTGGGGACCGACCTCCATGCTGCCGTCTTCGAGACTACTTGGTAACTACGGACTGGAGTCACGTGACGTGGGCGGAGCTAGGCCACCTGGTCATGAAGGTGCATTCTGGGATATGTGGTCCATAAGTCCTAGGGGCCTGACAAATTATCACTAAATTTATCGCTGGTCGCCAATTATTTGACCCATACTAGAAATATATAGTGATCGGTGGAAGGGGTCCAATCAATCGATTATGCCCTATTCAGCTCGCTCATGCAATTCAACCCTTTGTTTATACTATCAAACTTCATGATTAAATACGCCTCCTTGCGTAGTAAGGCACTGTCCACGCACACAGATCCATGTTTTGAGTCAATTGTTGCCAGAACAGTCCACTTGAACTGATTCTCATTGTGATTTAGGCTCAGGAAGTGTTCGACCATTGGTGCTGATTGGACCTTTTTCCTGATTCTTGAACGGTGTTGGGTTATTCTGATGTTAATTTGTTGACTCGTTTTGCCGATGTACACCCTGTCACACGGGCAAAGCACTGCATAAACCACATTTTTCGTTTTACAATTAGTAAAATTTGTGTGTTTCCATGAGATTCCATTGTGGTCAAAGACCTCCCCCTCCAGTGTTGTAGGGCAAGCAACACAATTCCCACAGCGGTGATGACCCACGATGGGTGGCAATGGGTGTCATGTTACATCATATCTCAGGGACACTACTGACTTTATCACGAAGGTAGAGGGCACACAGTTTAACAATGAGACACAGTTAATGGCAACAATGGACGTCACGTCATTATATACCCAAATCCCTCAGGACGAGGCACTTGAGGTGATTGAGGTATATCTTGACTCCAGAGAAAGACCCCATAGGGTGCCCACATCATTCATACTCTCTTTGGTGGAAATTTCCCTCCGCATGAATTATTTCAAGTTTGAAAATGAGTTTTTTGTACAGGTCAAAGGGACAGCCATGGGCTGTCCTTATGCGCCGGAAATGGCTGTACTTTATATGGCCCAATACGAGGAGAAATTCATTTTCAATAATAATCCTTTTTCTGATAAGATACTACAGTGGTTGAGGTACATAGACGACGTCTGGCTCCTGTGGCAGGGGAGCCAGACCGAGTTGGACCTATTTCATAACTGGGTCAATTCACGTCATACTGACATCAAATTCTCATTACAATCAAGTAATCATGAAATGACATTCTTAGATGTCTCTATCAGATGCCAAGAGGAACAACTTGTCACATCACTGTACAAAAAGGAGACAGACAGAAACACTATTTTGCATTTCAATAGCTCGCACCCCCAGTGCTTAAAACAAAACTTACCCTACGGCCAACTGCTAAGAATTAGGAGGAACTGCACTGAGATTGGGGACTTTGATAAACATGCCGAATTTTTCTGTAAAGAAATGGAAGGGAGGGGATATCCCAAAAAACTGCTAAAACATTCGACAAAAAGAGCAAGATGCACACCGAGAGAGTCTCTGTTAGAGAAAAAGAGTAAGTCAGACCTTAACAAACTTGTCTGTGTGACCACTTTTGGTCCCCACACTAACAAGTTCCGACAAATTGTCCTTAGGAATTGGCATTTATTGGAGAACCTTAATTGCCCCATGCCCAAGCCTATCTTCGCTATGAAGAAAAACCTCAGCATTGGGCAGCAACTGATACGTGCTGACAGCTACATCCCGAAACCCAGAAGCAACTTGACAACACAATGGAACTTGCCACCCATCGTGGGTCATCACCGCTGTGGGAATTGTGTTGCTTGCCCTACAACACTGGAGGGGGAGGTCTTTGACCACAATGGAATCTCATGGAAACACACAAATTTTACTAATTGTAAAACGAAAAATGTGGTTTATGCAGTGCTTTGCCCGTGTGACAGGGTGTACATCGGCAAAACGAGTCAACAAATTAACATCAGAATAACCCAACACCGTTCAAGAATCAGGAAAAAGGTCCAATCAGCACCAATGGTCGAACACTTCCTGAGCCTAAATCACAATGAGAATCAGTTCAAGTGGACTGTTCTGGCAACAATTGACTCAAAACATGGATCTGTGTGCGTGGACAGTGCCTTACTACGCAAGGAGGCGTATTTAATCATGAAGTTTGATAGTATAAACAAAGGGTTGAATTGCATGAGCGAGCTGAATAGGGCATAATCGATTGATTGGACCCCTTCCACCGATCACTATATATTTCTAGTATGGGTCAAATAATTGGCGACCAGCGATAAATTTAGTGATAATTTGTCAGGCCCCTAGGACTTATGGACCACATATCCCAGAATGCACCTTCATGACCAGGTGGCCTAGCTCTGCCCACGTCACGTGACTCCAGTCCGTAGTTACCAAGTAGTCTCGAAGACGGCAGCATGGAGGTCGGTCCCCACTTTGACTGTGTAGGAGACACTCATTTCTGAGATTTAACCACATCTTGAAGGTAAGCGCGTCCCGCCGCTTTTATTAAATAATGGACACGCTGACGAGTCCTTACTCGGTTAGTTGTTTCTTTCAACTCGGTTTCCTTTCCCCTTTTCAGAACCTTAATATCGGCGCTGTCCCGCACCCACCTAACTCGTGACATGAATTCATCATTCGCTCACGTAAGTGCTGGTCTGTTGAGCGCTTCATGCGTCCCTCAGCAGTCGTATGAAATTTTTAACGTTAGGCTTTGTTTTTAATCCTTTCCATTAGAGTTGATGTAAAAACCTGCCACGTTGCCCCTTAGTGCACGGAGGATTGGAGATGGTATGCCCCGTGTGAGCCTACACTAGGTAAACCCAGCCTTTCTACTAAACCTTTGTTGGGCTTCTATATTGTCTTAATATCCGACTCAGCTTCTGTCACCTTGTCAATTACAGGCGAGCACTGCATAAACGTTTAACAGAAGACGCTTAATTTCCCGCTGGTCATTGACCAGGTATGAAGCATTTTTTTCACGTTTAAATGACTGCTTTGTGTTATAGACTGTCTGGGAAGAGTAGTTCCAATCAGTTTCTTTGTTTTTTCGTAAACAGTTGGCTTACCTCCAAAAGACTCATCCAGCCCTGATGAGAGTCCGGCAATTCTAAAAACCGAGACTTGAAACGCGTCGGCCACTATATTAAGTATAGCTTGAATCTTGAATGATAGGAATCTTTGCATCAATTTGTAATTGTATTTGTAACAGTTGCATTCTCTTTTTTCATGAATTGTGTAAACATGCAAGAATGATTTCATTATATTCCAACTGTTTTCACCAGGTAGACGATTAGATCACTACATGTTATAGTTGTTGATGTTGTTGATAAGATTTGTGATTTTTGTGTATATTCTTTTTGCAATGTGTACAATCGATTTGTGATTTCTTTAGTTGTTATGTGTATTGTTAGTAGGACATCACTAAAATGTATTCTCTGTTGAGTTGATTACATGTCCTTCTTTTTATAAAAGTGTTGAATAATTAAAAACTAATTAGCCAAAGTCAAAGGCTAGGAATAACGTATTGATTTGCGTTTATTTCTGTTCCAAATAATTCTTCAAACTAAGTGGTTGTGAAGGTACATTCTCTTTGTTTAGCGACTGCTCCCGTGAGGCACAGGGTCAGGATCAAGACTGATTTGCACATAGCTGTGTCTGCACTGGGGTGGTGAAGTGAGCTAAAGAACGATGATGGATTCAACCCAGATCTGTGACTTGGGGTGAGTGTCTGAAAAGTTTCAGTGCTCCGTCCATCATCTCCCTGTGTTTGCTTTGTTCGTCCTAAGTTGGCAGGTTATGCCCAGATGTGGTTCCCTTGTTCACTTTGCCACTGGATTCAAGCTAGCCTGGCTGATGAGGGCTGTTAGATCGACACTGGTCCCAGGATGCATGTTTCTGGTCCAGGGAAGACATGGCTTGGCAGTAAGGGCTGACTGTTCCCATGAGGCACAGGGTCAAGACTGATTTGCATATAGCTGTGTCTGAACTGGGGTGGTGAAGTGAGCTAGAGAATGATGATGGATTCAATCCTGATCTGTGACTGGGATGAGTGTCTGTAAAGTTTCAGCACTCTGTCCATCATCTCCTTGTGTTTGCTTACAGATTGAGGCAATAAGGGTGTTGCAAAGTAACCTGAAGCTCTGCATTCGGTGTTTTGTATAGCAGCCATATACACACAACAAATGCAACCCTAGTACCCGAAATATTTCAATTTTTTTTTCTTAAGGGTTTTTTTCTTTCATTTTTGGGGATCTTCGTAACGACGTTGCGATCCCCGCAGACATGTAGCAAAAACGGAAAACGAAATCAGACATTCAATGACCCCCAGCACATACAAAAATAATATGTAAAAGAATCTATTCTAAACATTGCCCAACACATATTACTATATACATACTTCTTTCAAAGCATGTTTATACACATATGTTTGTACTAAGTTTCTTTAAAAACCATCTTTCAGACGAATTTCCCATTTTTGCTGTTAATCAGGACGTCGCAACCTCTCCGTTATCCTCGATGGTCGCACCTTGTCCATAAAGTGAAAACACATATATGCACACTAGGGGTTTATTACTGTACACTTCAAACTCATGTCTTTCTAGTGCATTTCTAGATCAACCATCTCTGAAACGTATTTTTCGTTTTCGCGGTGAGGCCAGAGATCACGATAACGATGATCATCACGAACCCCGCTGTTACGTCGCCAAATACAAAAGCAAAAGCAGGAATTTAATAGTCACCATCACATTCAAAAATTATAATAATATAATTAGTTCTAATCATCACAGTAGATAGCTCACTATATAGATAACTATAAAAACATTTATCAGAATCTCAATAGCTCTATAACAATGCATATTCATCATTTACTAATAAATGTTTTTATATTTCAACCAATATTCATGATGACGTTGTTAGTCTTGCGATGTCCATGCGATGATACATTGGGGGCCATGTTGGAAGTCATGGTGTTATCGCGAATATCACGTGCAATTAAAAAAAACTATTTTAGACAAATAACTTGTGTCACTAACACCCCCATTCCTCAAACATGGGGTCCGAGTACCTCTACTCTGACCCCTTATGTTAGCTTTTCCAGAAATGTTAAGACTCAGGAACAGTTCCTGAGCAATAAAATGGCAGCCACACCTTTCTGTTTAGGTTCCATCCAGCCAATCAGAGCATTCCCGTTGGCGCGTGCTTTTGCGATTAATTGTGAAACCGCAGCGAAATATCCGTGACCAGAGATATCACTATAATTTTTGGCTTAAATTTCTCAACAACTACTGAACGGATTCACACCAAATAACAAAAAGGCTCTCCCTTGAATCAAAATCTACCTCCCTGCCAAATTTGTTGTAGGTCTGTTCAGCGGTTCAGGCTGTAGCTGTGGCTAAAGTTTCCTATGGAAATGAACATAACAAACACACCCTTATTTTACACCCCAAATTCTCGGTCCCCACTCCACAGATAACCCCCAAACTTTCCATGACAACCAGAACCTACCTTGACACTTTTTTGGAAAAATGTTATGAAGATAGGCTAAATGCCGCAAAAGTGTTAGGCAAGTAAAAGAATGCTTTTCCTATTGAAATTTGGTCCTAACTATAACTACCTAATGGCAACAGTATATATATATATATATATATATATATATATATATATATATATATATATATATATATATATATATATATATATATATATATCCACAGATTCCTCTTGTAGTTCAGCAAAAGGATGACGAGCCACACCAGCCAGGTACAGAAAAGTTGTTTATTTGGGCACAAACAGACGCGTTTCGAGCTCACAGGCTCTTGGTCATATATATATCCAAAAGACCTTCCTCCAAAAAAGAAAGACAAGGTCACAACAGGGGAGCCAATTGGAGCCAGCTTTATTATGTAAAAACCCGTCCTGGCGAATGCATTTCGGCATATTGTGAGCCTTCTTCAGCGCCTGGGGTGTTTGTCAAGGAAGCAGGCGCTAATGTGTAGGTTTAAATACCCGCCTCCTCCTTGCTGCTCTGTACTCGCTCCGTCCCCTCCAGATGAAATCCAATTGCAAATGCCTCCCGATGGACGCCTACAGATCCCAGAATGCAGTGCAAAAGTGGGTAAGCATTGCGGGGGTGGGAGAGAGTGAGGGCTGTGATGTTACTAAAAAAAACCAAAGTCCCAGTGTCCCAAAGTTAGGCAAGCTCCTCAGGCCCCCTAGACCGCAGCAACCACCAAGTCGTTGGAGTCCTCACAACGGGGGCTTGGCTGGGAATCCGCCTTGCCCAAAAAGCAGTCAAATGACTGCCTCACCGCTCAATATCTTCCACGGCTTGAGGGTGGGCCCAGGCAAATCCAGCAACCTGGAGGCAACAACGATTCCGCTGAGGCAGAGACCAGTGGAACCAGGGCCAACTTGATGCTGCGGGGGCCTCCTAGACGCGACACTGGACATCGAGTTATAAATATCCAAAAGACCTCCCTCCAAAAAAGAAAGATGAGGTCACAACAGGGGAGCCAATTGGAGCCAGCTTTATTATGGAAACACCCGTTCTGGCGAATGCATTTCGGCATACTGTGAGCCTTCTTCAGCGCCTGGGGTGTTTGTCAAGTAAGCAGGCGCTAATATGAAGGGTTAAATACCCGCCTCCTCCTTGCTGCTCTGTACTCGCTCCGCCCCCTCCAGATGAAATCCAATTGCAAATGCCCCCCGATGGACGCCAGGTTCTTGGCGCCTACAGGTCCCAGAATGCAGTGCAAAAGTGAGTAAGCATTGCGGGGGTGGAAGAGAGTAAGGGCTGTGATGTTACTAAAAAACCCCAAAGTCCCACTGTCCCAAAGTTAAGCAAGCTCCTCAGGCCCCCTAGACCGCAGCAACCACCAAGTCGTTGGAGTCCTCACAACGGGGGCTTGGCTGGCAATCCGCCTCACCCAAAAAGCAGTCAAATGACTGCCTGACTGCTCCATATCTTCCACGGCTTGAGGGTGGGCCCAGGCAAATCCAGCAACCTGGAGGCAACAACGATTCAGCCGAGGCAGAGACCAGTGGAACCAGGGCCAACTTGATGCTGCGGGGGCCTCCTAGACGCGACACTGGACATCGCGTTATAAATATCCAAAAGACCTCCCTCCAAAAAAGAAAGACGAGGTCACAACAGGGGAGCCAATTGGAGCCAGCTTCATTATGGAAACACCCATCCTGGCGAATGCATTTCGGCATATTGTGAGCCTTCTTCAGCGCCTGGGGTGTTTGTCAAAGAAGCAGGCGGTAATGTGTAGGTTTAGATACCCGTCTCCTACTTGCTGCTCTGTACTCGCTCCGCCCCCTCCAGATGAAATCCAATTGCAAATGCCTCCCGATGGACGCCAGGTTCTTGGCGCCTACAGGTGTCAGGAACCTTAGGATAGCCACTGTGTGTAGTACTGTAGGACCAGCTAAAAGACGTCCTGTGGTTAAGCCTAGTAATGTTAGCATTTGGTTCCCTTGTAGCAGTGAGAAAAACCTTCCCCAAGATGGCCGCCGCACTGGCCGTCTTCCCCCTCAGTGAGGTTGCAGTTTAGTGTATCTGGGTCTTGTGCGCGTTTGTAACTGCGCACTTCAATCACGACCCTGAGCTGAGTAGAAGTGTTTTTCGCATCTCTGCGTCAATAGTCGTGACAGGAGAGTGCAGACTTTCTGAGGTGCGAGTCGGGTGCAGAGTTTCCTGCGTCAGACACGCTCAAGTTAGTCAGAGTCCCGAGCGGTATTTCCAGTGAAGTTCGAGGCTTCCGAACTCCCTTGACAGCAACTCGCCTTTTTCCTGAAGTAACTTCGACAGTAGCAGGTGAGAGTTCTTGCTGTTGCCCATCCCGAGTGTTTTCTTGTGAACAGACATAGAAGTCAGGACCAGGGGGGGCGTGGCTTGGATGCCGAGGAGGTAGGCAGCGTGAGCTCGGAGCTCCGTGCCCGATCCCGGAAAATATCCTGAAAATTCATTCGAACCCCGAGATAAAGGACATTATCCGGTACTGGACGGTACTGCGGAGGGTCCGGGACCCGCGGAGGACGACACCGAGCCTTTCCGCAGCAGTATCTTAACTTTGAAAGCTGAACTCGGCCGAGAAGTCGCGGACCCCAAAATGGCGGCGATGGCATGAGATTGCTTGTGACGGAGACATCTGCCCGGAGACCCACTGAAGACCGCTCCCGGACACGCTAGAGGCGCTGGCGGCCGCGTCGCGCCTCTCCCCAGGTGCTGGAAGAACTTTGGGCGCGCCCTTGGGCGGTGGTTGAGGACCGTCTCCTGATTGGGGCAACAACGGTGCGACAGTGACTCGGAGACGAGGACCCCGGAGCTCAGGCGCAACTGGCGCTGGCCGGGCCACGACCGCTCGGTGCTTCCTGCCTCTTGGTGACATTTCTGGGCCTGAGAACCCGGCCGGAGGACGGTGCCCGGCGACGCTCGGAGGGCGACCAGGAACACATTTGAGGATCACCGCCCATCCCGGCCCAGATGGGGAAGCCGAAGGGGAAGGGAGATGGCGCGACCGACACTGAGGCGGCGGAAGGAGCGGAGAGAGACCAAGCGGCGTTACAGCGGATGCAGGATCGTATCCTGGAAGCCATCGCCACCACAAAGGATGCCCTGCAGCAAGATATAGCTCAGGTGGCAACGGGCTTGGGCCTCCTGAAGGCCGACCACGATAAACTTAAGGACAGGGTGAAATCCGTGGAGACCACGGTTAAGGACTTAGCCCCGGCCCAGGCAACGGTGAAGGCCCAGATGGCCGACGTGATGGACCGTCTGAAGGTACTGGAAAGGAGGGCCGAGGATGCAGAAAACAGGAACAGGCGCAACAACGTACGCCTAGTGGGCCTGCCGGAGAAAATTGAAGGCGACGACATGGTGGGCTACTTGGATAACTGGCTGCGGACGGAGGTGGCACCTGAAGGTCTGTCCCCCTTCTTCTCCCTGGAGCGGGCACATAGAGTTCCGGCGCGTCCGCCTGCCTTGGGCCTTCCTCCTCGCCCGGTGGTGTTCAAGTTGCTCCATTACCGGGACAGAGACTGGCTTTTACAGAGGGCGAGAGAGGCAGGGCCCTTTCAAGTGGAAAACAACAGAGTCACCATGTTCCCGGACTACACGTTTGAGACTCAGCGACTTCGGGCAAACTTCTTGTCCCTCAAGCGAGAGCTCCGCCAGGAAGGCATCAAGTACTCCCTGTTGTTTCCTGCCAAGCTAAGAGTGGTGGTGGACGAAAAGTCTTTATTCTTCACGACTTCCGCGGATGCATGGGACTGGTGGGACACTTATAAGGCAGGAACGGACGGTGCTAAGGCCAGGGAGGAAGAGGCCAAGGTGGAAAAGCCGATCAGGCAGTCCCAACGGATCAGAAAGAATCGCAGGAGGACCGGGAAACCCTCGATGTCGCAGACGGAGGCGGAGAGGCAGGCGGCCCTACAGGCGGTGGTGGACTTATCTAGAGCCGCCAGGACTCAGTCTGGGAAGGGCACGGATTCGGAGGCCCCGGGAACAGGCTCAGAGACAGGTCTATCGGAATTTGGTGGAGCCCGGGGCCCTATTGTGACGCCGCAGACCTCGGGAGAGATACTGGAGGCGTGTT
The DNA here is from genome assembly GCF_964263255.1 of Lissotriton vulgaris. Classification (NCBI taxonomy): domain Eukaryota; kingdom Metazoa; phylum Chordata; class Amphibia; order Caudata; family Salamandridae; genus Lissotriton; species Lissotriton vulgaris. The sequence goes on along the minus strand of NC_141695.1, from coordinate 496,533,148 downwards.
GAACTGGTTTGGCGGAATGGACTCGCTGGTTGGACACCGGGGCGATGGACCCACAGCAGTGGAAAGATATTGATTGAGGTTTTGGGGATCTGTAATGTGGGGATTGTGGGGTGGAGCGCGCGGGGCTGATTTGTTGGAGGTCTTATAGCATTGAGCCGCGCCTTACTGGCCCCTAAGGTCATCGCAGTGGGGACTGCGAATATTACCACCTTTCCTTGAGGGGTGGTCGGGAGTGTTGGTTTGGATGGGGGTACTTCCAATTGCGGGGGGGCCTGTCCTGGGGGGGTGGGAGTTGCGAGCAGTTGGGGTTGCTCAAGGGGTTGTAGTTGTTGGAGGGGTTTGGCTTCCTGTTTGGAGAGGGTGGGGGGGAGGGCCCGTGGTCGCGAGACTTAGGCGAACACTGTCCTTTGCTGTATGGTCCGGTTGTGTAGGGGGGAATGGCTAGTACTGGAGCGTTGAAATGTGTGACCTGGAATGTGCGGGGCATGCAGTCCATGACGCGCAGACACAAGGTTCAGGCGTACCTCAAGCGTAGGGGGGTTCACATAGCGTTCCTGCAGGAGACGCACCTAAATAAGCAGGAAGGGGCGGCTCTACAAAGGCGCTGGAGGGGGCAGTTATTCTACACGACATTTTCAGCATTTGCGAGGGGGACATTGATTTGGATACGGGCGGGGGTCCCCTTCCAAGTTTCGAAGTCGTCGATAGACCCAGAGGGCAGATATGTGGCGGTGGAAGGAAGGCTGAGAGGCAGGATGATATCGCTCTGCAATGTGTATGCTCCTAATGTAGACCTGCCCGCTTTCTTGTCTAATGTCTCGGGCAAATTGGCGGGTTACTTGGCAGGACCGGTCCTCCTGGGGGGGGACTTCAACTTGGTTGAGGATGTGCTACTAGATAGGTCCCATCCCCCGCTACGCGCGTCCCCAGCACATAGGATCGCCAAGCGTAGATTAGAATGGCAGGAGAGCTGGGCCCTCACGGATGCATGGAGGGCGTTGCACCCCACCACTAGGGACTACTCCTTTCACTCGCACCTGCATGATTTACATGTGAGGCTGGATGCGTTTCTTTGTTCGGAATGTGTGCTCCCTGCGGTGGGAGGGGCGGAATACTTGGCAAGGACGATATCGGACCACAACCCCTTGTTGATGTCTCTGGAATGGATGGTGACTGTTAACTGCGTGCCAACATGGCGCCTGCAACCTGACACCCTGGACGACTTGTTGTTCAGGGAGGCCCTGAGTGAACGTATCGAGAGGTATTTTGAGGAGAACAGTGGCTCGGCTTCCACGAGGGCGGTTGAATGGGATGCTTTCAAGGTGGTGGTGCGGGGACACTGTATTGGGCACACGGCAGGGGCACGGAAGACTTTGTTGGATGACTTAGATAAGGCTGAGACACGGCTGAGGGATCTTGAGAAGAGGCGCCCGAATCACCCAGAACTGCAGGAGGGGCTTAGTGGGGCGCGGGAGGGGCTGGCGGTAGAGCTAGAGCAGCTGCGTAGCTTCGACCACAAGGCGTACGTGACGAGGGCGCATGCGGAAGGTGATAAGGCGGGGGCGATGTTGGCTTGGCTTGCTAACCCTATCCGGGGGGGAGGGCCGATCATGAGGATCCAGGAGCCAGGGGAGGAGCCTTGCCACTCCCAACCCGGGATCCTGAACAAGTTCCGAGCCTATTATGAAGGGCTCTATCTGAGTGGTGATACGGGAGGGACGGAGGAGCTTGAGGAGTTCTTGGACGGGCTGGAGTTGCCGCGCGTGGAGGACTCGGAGGCAGAAGAGTTAGGGCGGCCCATCTCCCTCGGAGAAATAGGTTGCGCGGTAAAACAGATGGCTAGAAACAAGACCCCGGGCCTTGACGGTCTACCGATCGAATTTTATGGCAAATACCTAGAGCATCTTGCTCCGCGGCTGCGCGAGGTATACAATGAGGCGCAGGAGAAGGGCCGACTCCCGGGCTCTATGTGCGAGGCCCTTATGATCCCACTCTTGAAGCAGGGCAGAGAAGGTACGGCGCTGTCCTCGTACCGTCCGTTATCTATGTTGACGACGGATTATAAAATCCTCAGTAAAATTCTGGCCAACAGATTGCTAGTGCACATGACGAGCCTGGTTCATGGTGACCAGTGCGGTTTCATACCGACACGCAACACCACTCATAACATCCGCAGACTCACGAGACTGATGGGTGTGGACTGGCCAGACACCGTCTCCCCATTTGTCCTGTCCATCGACATTGAGAAGGCATTTGACAGCCTCGAATGGGGATACCTGTATGAGGTGATGCGTCGCTTCGGGTTGGGAGACGGATATATACAGTGGACCAAGGTCCTCTATACTGAGGCGGTAGCGAGGGTCCGGGTGGGTGCGCTGATCTCGAGACAATACCCGATCAGGCGTGGAACTAGACAGGGTTGTTCCCTATCCCCGCTACTGTTTGCGTTAGCAATGGAACCCTTCGCTGCGGTAGCCAGACTGGGCCGCCACTACGCAGGTTTGCCTTTTAGGGGGAGGCCGCACCTCATCTCCCTTTATGCGGATGACTTGTTGATGTTTTTGGCCAATGCCGGCGCCGAACTTCAGGGGGCGCGGAGGCTACTGGAGCAGTTCGGTAGGTTATCGGGCCTGAAGGTCAACTGGCCTAAATCCTGTCTGTTTCCCCTGAGGCCGGGGGAGCCGTGCCCACTCACTGCTCAGGAACTCCGGTGGGAGCCGCGCTGCCTCCATTATCTAGGGGTCTATGTTTACCACACCCCGTCCGACCTGCTGGATGGCAACGTAACTCGCTGTATTAACGCCCTGCGTGGATCTATGGACTTCTGGGCGACTCTACCGCTCTCTCTGGCTGGTAGAATTTCCCTGCTTAAAATGATAGCCCTGCCCAGGCTTTTGTACTATTTTAGGACACTGCCGGTATGGATCCCGAGTTCGGTTTTCAAACGCCTGAGGTCACTGATCATAGCGTTCCTGTGGGGCACGGGTAGGAGACGCATAGCGCTCGACACGCTGTTACGCCCCAAAGATGAGGGAGGTATGGCAGTGCCGGACTTCGAAGGATATTACCTCGCTGCCCAGCTGCAGACTTTTACTCAGGAGGTGGCGAGAGTATATAGAGGTCCCGAGGACGCGAGAGTCGAAGGCACCCCGCGACACATTCTGGCTTATATCACGCTGCACCAGAAACTCCGAGTGGGAGACCTGACGGTCGAGGAGCAGACTTTCCGTCTATGTTGGGACCGGGCCCGTAAGCGGGCGGGTGTCCGCCTTATGTACGCCCCCGAAATACCGCTGGGGATGGTCACTGCCCTCCCACATGGAGGTGACTGGTCACGCTTGCTAGGGTGGGAGGAGGCGGGAGTACACGTGCTGGGTGACCTCTACGAAGATGGGGTGTTGCTGCCGTTTCGGGACCTGCAAGAGAGATTTGACCTACCGAGGGGTGACTATCTGCTGCACGCGGCAGTCACAGGCGCCATGCGAGCCCACTGGGGGGAAGGGCTGCAGGAACCAGGTACCTCGATGGCCTGCCAGTACGCCATGATGGCGGCGGGAACCTTTAAGGCCGTCACATGCCTGTACTCGAGGATGCAGCGGGAGGCCTTGCAACCTTTGGCAGCCCTGAAGGCCAAGTGGGAGCTGGACCTCCAGGTGGAGATACCAGACACGACCTGGGGCCAACTGCTGAGGAGGGCGCGGAAGAGCTCGAGGAATGCCAGGTTCCAATTGATCCACTTTTATGTTATCCACAGGGCATACCTCACGCCCAGGAAAATCCAACAGTACTTTGGGGCGACCGACGCTGCTTGCCCCAGATGTAATACAGCGGGGGCGGATCTGTGTCATATGCTGTGGGATTGCCCTTCTTTAGGCGACTATTGGCAGGAAGTTGGGCGGGTTCTTAACGGTGCGACGGACCGGGATATCCAGTATACTAAAGCAGTTGGCATCCTTCACTGGTTCCCACACACACCTAGAAATACGATGTCGAGTAAATTTATAGACTTAGGGCTTATCTTGGCCAAGCGGGAGATCACACGAAATTGGAAGTCCAGAGTGGGGCCCACGTATAAAAGATGGTATGGGGAGTGTCTGAGATGGGCCGCGTGTGATAGTACCCTACGATACCAGATGGCCTGGAGGTCGAATGACGAGAAAGCACTAGAAAGGGCGACAGCATGGGAGGTGATGGTGCAGGCGCTCAGGGATGTGGACGATGAGGGGCAGGAAGGCGAGAGCGAACTAGCCGGAGCAGACCCTAACACTATACAGGAGAACACACCTTAGCGATTGTTTGCTTCCTCCTGCAACACACCAGGCACTGATACATGGTTACTCAAGCGCCGCGCGACCACGGGGGAGGGAGGGTAGGAAGCTGGTTTGGAGGGATGTTGGGGTACCGAAATTTGGGGAGGGGGAGGGGCGTAAACCACAAAAGCATTCCAGGGTTATGTGCAAAATGAAGCGGTCAGACAATGTAAGAAGTGCGAGACCGAGACGGAGATGAAGCTACCCGCATCACGAGCGGGGGAAGCCCCCCGGACGAAACACGAAGGTCATCGATTGAACTGGTCCATGTCATACTAATTTTGCTGAATATCTTGTCTGTACATTTATATTGGTGATGCAATAAAAATGATGTTAAAAAAAAAATAGAAGTCAGGACCAGTTAGTGAAGTAACGAGTTGAAGCAGCACATAAGAATTACAGAACTTAAAACAACTCTGTGTTTCAGAGTTTGAACTCAGTCAGTTTACGCGACATTGGCATAAGAGAAAGAGCAGTTGAACTCCGTGAGAGAAACTTCGTCCAGCCTGCCTTTCTGAAGGAGGAAACACAACGTTCGTCATAATAAAGACAGTAAGAAGGTCAAGCACTAACCAGTAGCGTTATCCCCCTCGCTCCCTTCTTCATTGCGCTTGCCCTAATTCTTTCCTTTCCCCTTTTGCCTTCCATTTCCCTTTTTGCGCACTTGTGGATATTGGAGACTGAACCTGCGTAGTGCTGGATTTACCTTCTACATCAGACCCCCAGATTAATACCTCTGCAAGAGAGTAACAGGTATAGGAGATTACATAGAAATCCATAGAGAAGAACTAAGTAGGGAAGTAGTTTAAGTATTAATTCACTTTCTATTCCCCTCTCCCCTTCCTAGAAAGAACTCTCCCTGCAGAGTGAAAGATTCCATAGAAGAGACGCATTGCCTTGGGATTACCTGGTAGGACCAATTTTGATTCTATATATTAGAGCCGATATACAGTAGAGGTGAGGTCTTATGTATCCCTGTTCTGTGCATTAGGTATCCACGAGGTGCGGAGGCTGAGAAGCATCTCTTCTCACGACAACCAAGAGGGTACCAGGTGTCGCTAATTACAAGGTGTCTCTTCTCTGTCCAACTCCCCTTTCCCAGCCTACTAGTGACATTGCTCTTGCAGCGGTGATACTGAAGGGCGGGGCATCTGGGATAAGCATCAGGACTGCTCCTGCGAAGATTCTGGAAGCCTTCTGACAACAGGTCCCAGAATGCAGTGCAAAAGTGGGTAAGCATTGCGGGGGTGGAGAGAGTAAGGGCTGTGATGTTACTAAAAACGCCCAAAGTCCCAGTGTCCCAAAGTTAAGCAAGCTCCTTAGGCATCCTAGACCGCAGCAACCACCAAGTCGTTGGAGTCCTCACAACGGGGGCTTGGCTGGGAATCCGCCTCGCCCAAAAAGCATTCAAATGACTGCCTCACCTCTCCATATCTTCCATGGCTTGCGGGTGGGCCCAGGCAAATCCAGCAAATCCAGCAACCTGGAGGCAACAACGATTCTGCAGAGGCAGAAACCAGTGGAACCAGGGCCAACTTGATGATGCGGGGGCCTCGTAGACGCGACACTGGACATCGCGTTATAAATATCCAAAAGACCTTCCTCCAAAAAAAGAAAGATGAGGTCACAACAGGGGAGCCAATTGGAGCCAGCTTTATTATGGAAACACCCGTCCTGGCGAATGCATTTCGGCATATTGCGAGCCTTCTTCAGCGCCTGGGGTGTTTGTCAAGGTAGCAGGCGCTAATGTGTAAGTTTAAATACCCGCCTCCTCCTTGCTGCTCTGTACTCGCTCCACCCCCTCCAGATGAAATCCAATTGCAAATGCCTCCCGATGGAAGCCAGGTTCTTGGCGCCTACAGGTCCCAGAATGCAGTGCAAAAGTGAGTAAGCATTGCGGGGGTGGAAGAGAGTAAGGGCTGTGATGTTACTAAAAACTCCCAAAGTCCCACTGTCCCATATTTAAGCAAGCTCCTCAGGTCCCCTAGACCGCAGCAATCACCAAGCGGGAGAAGGTACAAAGGAGGCAGCACTCTCCAATATTTCAAAGTTGTTTGCATTGTGCTGAAGACCCGTTTTCTTTGTGTAGCTGTTTCTACTCATCCCAGGGTCGTCGGCTCATTGAACAATGTCATCCGACCTCTGGTAGGATTTATATTTTTAGATTTTGGGCTTTCTCTACCTCTTCACTACACTCAGGTCGCTATACTACACAAGTGTAAGTAGTGTTAGTATGCGTTTATACTAAACAATGCATCGTGGTCCTAGAGAGCGTGACCTCCCAGGCGCAGCTCATAATATGTCCCTGGGTGTGCATCCGCGGGAAATTTATGTTTGCTATTAGAGGGTGGGTGCATGGCTTCCACTCTGTGATAGCAAATTCTAGTTTGACTAGTTGAAGCGAGGGGAGGACAACCTCATATCGCTTTCATAGAGCGGATCCGGATGGTAAAAATGGAGAACAAAAAAAAAGCTGTGTCTCACTCATTGATTTAAATGAGGCTCCTGGTGGGTAATGTTCCGTGGCTAATCCTAATATTATATTGCGGGGTTTCTGTAGGACTGAGGATGTTAATGTCACATTTAAATTAGGCGCGGAAGGGCACAAAGACGTTTCGTAGCCTAGGGGATCGCCACCTTCCTTGTTTACTAATTGTTCGGGGGCCTTCGAGGCTAACTGAAGTCCAGGGATCGCCACCCTCCGGGGCTTTACTTAAAAATGCAGCGTGGGCCTCGCCAGTCCCTGAAGCATCGGTGGTTCTAGGCAGTGCCTTACTGGTTCTATAATCACACGGGCACTACTCATGGTGTTATAAAGTGACGCATGCATAGAACCATTGCAGTTGTACAATTATGCAGGCTTCATTTATGTAATAGTCTGTTGTTTTATATTTGGTAGGTGTACTGCAAAATTAGATTTGTTTTCCTTCATAACCTCCTATAAACAGATGATTTTCACAATAAACTACAGACAAGTGTTGTCAGAAAAAGAAGACGTATACACTCACATATTTATTGGAAAAAATGACCTTTATCAAAACAACACAAATAAATGGAAATGTAAGTTTATTAGAACAAACAACAATATACCATGAAATACGTGGGTGGGACTGAACCTGAAAGACAAAAATGAAACATAAGTATGTGTGCCATGTGGAAGAGGAAAAGAAAAGTAGTTTGAATGAAAGGAAGATAGTGAGAATGGGAGGGAGAGGGAGTGGGTGGAAGGGAGAAGGGGAGGGAGAGTCAAAAGAACAGAGGGAGGAGGAGACAGAGTGTTGGCCTACTGCTCCCAGCCCTCAGTGTTTACATCCAGTCACCTGTTTGGTCTAGGACCCTGAGGTCCATGAGAAAGAGTGTGGTCCAGCAAGTCCTTAAATGAAACATATGAATGAGGCTAGAGATTTCATTATTAGCTACAGGAACATCCCTTGTCTGCACCTGTGCACCCAGGGTGCTGCACCTGAGCACCTTCCCCCACACTGTGCTCAATTGTAGGTCCTGCGCACTGAGGCTTTACTGATCACCTGACACCACCGGTGTATCCAACAATGTGCCGGTGCAAGCTCCGACTCTGGGGTACCTGTGTAGGGTGGGAGAGCAGGTCTCCGGTCAGGGATGTTGTCTTGATACCACAATGGAAGGTGTCAGAATGCAGAGGGCATCATGACGGGGTGAGCACCCGCTCCGCCCTATTTGGCTCAATCAACTCAGTGTCTGAAAATGAAGAAAGAATTTAATGGTGGACACGTCTGGAGGTAAATGAAGGTTTATTTCAAGATTAATAGAAAACACCAGTTGAGTGCATCCTTCATTTTTGAAATAAGATCTACCAACTGTTAGTAGTAATCGTGGTTCAAAGAGGAGTTGTAGTGCACGAGAATACACAAGGTTAAAAAATAATATGTTATGCTAACGTTTACATACAAAGGAACAGAGCGCACGCTAGAAGCATAATGTGTGCATGTAATGGAGTGGCGGAAGCCTGTGAGCATGTACACTTAGTAATGAGCTCACTACAGTGCCCTAAAAGTCAACTCCACATGTCTGTAATGCAGTGCTGCCCGCTGGCTCAGGTCTACAGTACGGTCCAGCAGGTCCTTAAAATGAGACAGAGATGTGACCGAATGAAGTCAGAGATCACATCATTACGCACAGCAACATCGCTTGTTCGCACCTGCGCACCCAGGCTGATGCACCCCACCCCTCCCGCAGCACTGCGCTCAACACATGTCTGTACGGAATCACTGCGCTTGCTCAGGCCTACAATACGGTCCAGCAGGTCATTGAAATGAGACAGATGTAACTGAATGAGGTCAGAGATCACATCAATACGAACGGCCACATCGCTTGTTCAAACTTGCTCACCCAGGCTGATGCACCTAACCCCTCCTGCAGTACGGCCAGAGATTAGATTATTTGCTACGGGAACATCGCTTGCTTACACCTGTGCACCCAGGCTGCTGCACCCCAGCCCCTTCCCCCACACTGTGCTCAATTGTAGGTCCTGCGCACTGAGGCTTAACTGCCCATCTGCCACTATCGCTGTGTCCAACGACGTGCCAGTGCAAGCTCCGAGTCCAGGGTACCTTTGTAGGGTGGGAGAGCAGGTCTTCGGTCGGGGACGGTGTCTTGAAACCAGGATGGAAGGTGTCAGAATGCCGAGGCATCATGACGGGGTGAGCACCCGCTCCACCCATTTTCGGTCAATAAATTCAGTGTCTGAAAAGGGAGAAATCATTATATGGTGGAAACGTCTTGAGGTAAATGAAGGTTTATTTCAAGCTTAATACAAAACACCAGTTGTGTGCATCCTTCGTTTTTGAAGTACAATCTACCTACAGTTAGTGTTAATCATGGTTCAAAGAGGAGTTGGAGTTCATGCCAATACAGAAGGTTAAATAATATGTTATACTAAGGTTCACATACAGATGAACAGAGTGCATACTAGAAGCATAATGTGCGAGTGTAATGCAGTGGCGGAAGCCTGTGTGCACGTACACGTAGTAATGAGCTCACTACAGTGCCCTAAAAGCCAACACCACGTGCCTGTAGGACAGTGCTGCCTGCTGGATCAGGCCTACAGTTTGGTCCAGCAGGTTCCTAAAATGAGACAGACACGTGACTGAATGAGGTCAGAGATCACATCATTACGCACGGCAACATCGCTTTTTCACACCTGCTCACCCAGGCTGATGCCGCCCACCCCTCCCGCAGGACTGCGCTCAACATGTGTCTGTAGGGCAGCACTGCCCACTGGCTCAGGCTTACAGTACGTACGGCAGGTCTTTAAAATGAGACAGAGATGTGACTGAATGAGGTCAAAAATCACATCATTACGCAGGGCAACTTTGCTTGTTCACACCTGAGCACTCAGGCTGATGCAGCCCACCCCTCCCGCAGCACTGTGCTCAATTGGAGCCACTCTGCACCCAGGCCCCACTGCTCACCTGCTGTCATTGTTGTGTGTGCAAACACTACGGGTAGCAGTGTTCACAACTCAGTTGCAGTGTTGATTGCAGGATGGTGTAGACCTCATGGATTCCTTTGGAAACACGACTGGCAGTAAGGTTCACAATTTGGAACCAGTGTTGATTGGCAGGATGGTGTACACCTCATGGATCCCTTTTTTTGATTGCCCATTGTGATATGCGAGGTGGGTGTGGCCATATCACCTGAGGCAGTGTGGAAGACCTGGAACATGTGGTGTCATCGTTATCCTATTTATATGTATGCAAAGTGGGCTGGGCTTGCGTACGCCAGGCCAGCATAGGGGTGTGAATAATTGTTCAGGGGATCTGGGTGTTGTTCAGTTCCTGCCTGGCAAGGAAGTGTACTTATGTGTGTTTCTTTTGCAGTTTTGACGTCGCAGAATGCACAATTTACATTAATGTAGCATGTATCAGGAGGGCAGCAACTATCACTAATGAGATGCTGTTTGAAAAGATTGAATGGCGAACATCACATGTCGTTGTCAAGGTAGTGGATATGCGCAGTCATGCATGTCAATGGTGTGCAGTATTATTGAAAGTATTGCTATTGCGAAGCGTACACATGTGAATGGAGGGAGGAGGAGGGAGAATCAGCAGTGAGGCTACGTCATACACAGTGATAACGCTCATTACAGTCAAACAATGTATGTCAAACGTGAATCTGAAAATCTCACATATAATACACTACTATATTGGTAAAGCCTGACAACATAGCGTACAGCAATTCAAATCTACACATTACTGTTTACAGTCAGTCATTATACTTTTATTCGACACATGTATCATAAAAAGTACAAACATACAATACACACATAAATATAAAAAACTAAAAAAAAAATTTAAAAGGATACATATACAAATCATATGGGAATGTTGACTGAAGAAACATTATTTAACAACTTTAACCTAATGATCCAGGCACATGATAGAAACTTTGCAACCCCACAAATAGTAAACATACAAGAGGTGTTGGAGATGAGGATACGTAATGCTGATTTGTGATCCCTGACTCCAAGATTCCTTAATACAGGTTTTAGCCATTTGTTCCTAGGTAGGGTATATGCTTTACAGGCAAAAAAGAAGTGGCCTAATGATTCTTCAGGATTTGTACAGCTTGGGCACTTTGTATCCTCTTCCCTCCTTCTACTCCATCTAGACGTGAAATTTTTAAGGGGCAATGTTCCATGTCTAAATTTCAGATAAAGTGTCCTATCCCGAGGAATCTGGATAAAATCCAAAAACAATTCTAGCTTTATATTACACTTATGGGTCAAAAAATTCTCAGTTAATTGTCCCCAATTTGGGTTCTGTAAAGCCTTGGCCTCAATCCAGTCCCAGTATAGTTTTTTTACCGTTTGTTTTGGTGGAGGGGATTGGGAGGCCCATGCATCGCTTAAACCCACGCTAGCTACAAGTTGTTTTAAGACATTTAGCCACTTGATTTTACCTGAAGTGTTTAGTTTTAACATTTCATCCAACACTAAAGCATAATTAGCTAATTCGGGAGTCCTCCTCAAACGTACCCAATATAGGAGGGGACGAAGCTGAACAATGTCCAGAATGGACCTCCTACCCAGATCTGCAAATAATGGTTTTAATGGGGTAGAAGTTGGTAGTGAAACCAAGTATTATAGTACTGTATTGATGAGTAACTGCATGTATAAGTGACTGGATGTGTGTATAGACCTAGGAAATAGTGGTTGGTACTTACTATCTGGTATTTTTGTGTATGATTTCAAAAATAGTAGTCTGTATTTTAGAGTGCGTGTATCAAAGTTTATATTAGGGCATTAGTATATGCATCAGATTTTCACATGGAAGATGTCATCAGGGATGTCATCATTGATGTAATTTGAGATGTCATCAGTGATGTCACTGACCATGTCATGAGCGATGTAATATATGATGTCATCACCAGTGCATTGCGGGCGTGCAAGTTATAGTTAGCTCAACTAACTATAACAGGCACATTTTTCTGGTTTTATATGAGTCAAATCTTCAACTAAATATAATGTCCCTGAAACCTATGTTTTTTTCATATATATATTTATATATTCATTGAAAAAACCATAGGTTTCAGGGGTGTTATAGTTAGCTGGACATTTCTCTCATACAAAACCATTGAAATTCCTCCGTTATAGTTAGTTGTACTAACTGTAACTCTCGCGCCCGCAATCCACTGGTGATGTCACATATTACTTCATTCATGACATGGTCAGTGACATCACTGATGACATCACTGATGACATCATCCAGTGAAAGTGGTTTGGTTTTTTATTTAAATATTTATTATATATACACCAATCTGCATTGAAGAATCAGTGGATATATAAATATCTGGATAGAGGATTTAGTAGCAGTGTGATTGATTGTTTACCTGAGTAATTTATAGTGTCTCACTAAGTATATTGGTTAGTGACTAAACTGTGTGATTATCTATATTACTTGGTCAGTTGTTGTGTAAACTGCTGCACCAGTTGGTTACTAGCTACGTGAAAGTCTATATTAGTTATTGATTAGTTAACTGACTATTTGTATGGGAGAGTGAATGTGTGTGGTTCGGTGGGGGATCTGTGACTGCCCAAAGATATGTGAATAGTTAATTCAGTAGGTATATGACGTTAAGACTACATGTTATAATATTTGTTTGAGTGAGTGAATATCTTTATGAGTGTGGTGATGAGAAAATATATTTCTCAATGGTACATGTCCAACAAAGTAGAAAAATAAAAAGCAGTGTATGCAACAATTGTTGTATTTAAATAAGTATACGTAAAACTCATGAATGGCATGAGTGTATAGATAACTTTATACTTGTAAGTGATTTTATAACACACTAAGTATGAGTTACTATATATATGAATAAATGAAGTAGTGTTTGTATAAGTGTGCAGCTGAGTAAATGTAAGTATGATCCATTGTTTGCATAAGTGAGTAGGATGACTGCATAAGTGAATAGGATGTGTGCTGGTGTATAATGTCGATATAGGTGTCTAAGTATATTTGATAGTGGTCTATTGATCATTGACATCATGTTTGAGTGAATCTATAGGTAAGTGATTAGATGTGTGTGTAGATCTAGGAATCACCGTTAGATACTTGTATTGTTGTGTCAATGGATTTAAAAATGGTACCTTGTATTTTACAGTGAGTGATGAAAGGTTATACTAGTGTATGATGAGGTGTATCTGATTGTCACGTGGATGATGTCATCAGTGATGTCATCAGTGATGTCATTTGAGATGTCATTATTGATGTCATCAGTGATGTCACTGACCATGTCATGAATGATGTAATATGCGACATCATCACCAGTGGATTACGGGCGCAAGAGTTACAGTTAGTACAACTAACTATAACGGAGGCATTTCAATGGTTTTGTATGAGTGAAATGTCCAGCTAACTATAACACCCCTGAAACCTATGGTTTTTTTCAATGAATTTCTAAGGTTTTTTAAATGATCATTCCTAACTATAACCTGCCTGAAACCCATGGTATTTTTCAATCAATTTCGAAGGTTTTTTATATGATAATTCCTAACTATAACCTGCCTGAAACCTATGTTTTTTTTTTGTGAATTTCAAAGGTTTTTTAAATGATAATTCCTAATTATAATGTTCATTAAGCATATCTGTTTTTTCTATCTTTTTTTAATTATGATCTCAATCTCAACCTAGTAAAGACTGCTAATATCACCACTCTTCAATTGATTCCTTCCGCCAACAAAATCGCCACAAACCACTAAAAAACAAGCGATAGCTCCACTTAACAGGAACAAATTAACATCACATTTAAATGGTGTAAGGAGGTCGACTATGTACTGCGTAAATTACACCTAACTCACACCCATATTTAAAGACCAATATGTGATAGAGGTACTAATCATGCACCTCTGACACCCAACAAAATCACAACACCCACCACCACCATAACCACCCCTATTGCCTCAGAGGCAGCGCATAACAGAACAACAGACCTTCTCAAAATAATATATCCCCTCAGCAGCACACTAGCTCAATGTTCAGAGATGTGGAAATCAACTATGTGTAAGGGAAGGAACTCACAAATCAACAATAATGTACACACTGCTAATACTACCGGCGATATGCTATACACAACTCACTATACAAACTAAAAATGTTTCTGTGTGTAGATATACCATTGATACGTGTGTACTGCATTCTACTATGTCCTCAGATTTTGTTAAAGTATGGACAGTAGGAAATTCAGCCTTGATTTATTCAATGCAGAGACAATTGTACTATATGTCTTCATAGTTTGTTTAAATAAGAGACAAAAAGCATTCCTCGATGTCTGTGTCAACTACTGCCTTCGATCTACACTGCACACAGCAGGGTTCACAACTTGAATTCAGCTTTCCATCTACACTACGGACAGCATTCAAGTTAGCCTTGATTTTTGGAAGGCAGAGACAATTTTGTTAAATGATGTGACAAAAAACATTCCTCAATGTCTGTACTGAGTACTGCCTTCAAATGTACACTGCGATCAAAAGAGTTCACCACTTGATACCAGTTCATCAGTCCCTTATGCAACAGTCAATGTATGGAGTACATTACAGATAATGCAGTGCAGCCTAAGATCCACACTGCGAACAGCAGGATTCTCAACTTGAATTCAGCTTTCCATCTACACTACGGACAGCATTCAAGTTATCCTTGATTTAAGTAAGGCAGAGGCAATTTTTTTAAAGTATGCTACAAAAAACATTCCTCAACAGCTATACTGACTACTGCCTTCAAATGTACACTGTGATCAACAGAGTTTACCACTTGATACCAGTGGCGCATCAGCACTACAAACAACATTGAATTCAGTCTCGATTTATTTAAGGCAGAGACAATTGTACTGTGTCCTCAGATTTTGTTAAAGTATGTGACAAAAAAAGCATTCCTCAATGTCTGTGTCAACTACTGCCTTCGATCTACACTGCGGACAGTAGGGTTCACAACTTGAAGTCAAATTTTCATGTACACTACGGACAGTAGGGAATTCAACCTTGAAAATGTTACTCTATGTGTTCTGATTTTGTTAAAATAAGTGACAAAAATAATTTGTGGATATCGCTGCTGACTACTGCCTTCGATCTACAGTGTGGACAGCAGGGTTCACATCTTGAATTCAGCTTTGAATCTATACTGCGATCAGCATGACATTTAGCCTTGATTTATTTAAGGAAGAGATAATTGTACTTTATGTCCTCAGATTTTGCTAAAAGATATGGCAAAAAGAATTTCTTGATGTCAGTGATGACTACTGCCTTTGATCTACATTGTGAGGGCTCACGATTCAGGTAGAATGGCGATTGTACATGACGCATTCCAGTAGACAAGAGACATTATACCATTGCGACCCCCCGAACCACGAATCATCGCAGGCTGCGCACACGCTGAGTTCTTTCGGTATCACTAACTCACTGCACCACAAGTAATCTCCCCATAGCCTTATTAAGGCAGAATTCACTAGGCAAAAAACATTGCTACCAGTGCACTACACATTATCGCAGGATACGTATAAACTCAGCGCCAAAGATAGTACTAACTCAGTGCACCATAAATCATTGCAAAGAAGAGTAAACAGTTTTATGTCACAGTGAGACATACTGTCCCTTTTAAATGTCCCTGAAGCATACCTATTTCAATAATGTATTCAATACATGTTCTATCTTGCATTTCAATCATGATTACAGATGATGCAGTCCACCCTAAGATCTACACTGCGGACTGCAGGGATTACAACTTGAATTGAGCTTTGCATCTACATTATAGAGAGTAGGGAATTGAGCCTTGATTTACTTAATGCAGAGACAAATATACTGCATGTATTCAGATTTTGTTAATATAAGTGGAAACAAGCATTCTTCTATAATTGTGCTGACTAGTGGCTTTGATGTACACTGCGGACAGTAGGATTCACAACTTGAATTCAGCTTTGTATCTACACTACAGACAGTAGGGAATTTAGCCTTGATTTATTTTTAGGCACAGACAAAAAATACTCCTGTGGCACTGTTAGTATGCACAAGCACCTTTAATCCCTGCATCCTGTGAACTATATTCACAAAGAATATAGGACACAGCGCCAAAATGTACCTCCACCACCGGCAATACCAAGTGCCTCTGGGGCATCACCTTCAACATCGCCACCAGACATACGTCCCCATTTTGAGAAAGTCACAATGCACTGCGTGAAATGCAATTGTTTAATTTGTTATGGAGAGCAATCACTAGACCTAGTTTGCAGATCAATTGATAACCATTGATGGTAGTTTTTTTCCCTCAAAGTTCATGCAGTCCAGTAAGCAACAGTCAATGCTTTGAGTACATACTGCTAGAACTACACATCATCGCAGGGTGAGCACACACTGAGCACCAGACGTACCACTAACTCAGTGCACCATAAATAATCGCCACTTGGCCTTATTAAGGAAAAATTCAGTTGCCAAAAGACATTCTTATCAGTGCGTTCTGCCTGAGCCACGCATCATCGCAGGCTCCCTACAAACCGCCCCTACCTCAGTGTACCACAACTCATGAACCCTTTACGATAGAATCTTCTGTGTATAATTTCACATACAGTGCTCTGACATTTGTACAGCAGAAGTCATAATATCATGATTACTATTCTACTTGTTACCAACAGCAACAAAAAAAATTGAGTCAAGCACACATGCCTGTACCCGCTTCAACTATCTATCTGTGTCTGTGTAGGTATTATGTTTGTAAAATGCTGCTCCTGCACCCTTCCACATTATATTGTGAAGTAAATAGCATATGCAACCATCTTACCTCTGCCAATAACAAAAACTTCGATAATATAACTTTCTCTGGCTCATTCTACAAATACAAACGTACAGTGGATCATTACAATACTGCAGAGAAACTGTATAGTCAATTTATAAATGTGCACTATTTCTTTTTTTTTGTGCATATTTATAGCCAGCGAAGTCAACCAAAAACTGTGCTAAAAACTGCAACCTAAACCTCTCACAGCCCTGTATTACTACAGCTACAACACTACACTGAATGTACAACAAACATTCATGATTGGCAGAAATGCATCATGTCCACCATCTTTTATGTGTGCATCTATGGATGAATATAGGGTCAGTGATACCCCGTACCGTCCATGTTAGCCATATTGTGGGACTTTAAAGATATAATGACACATTTGATTGTAGGACCCAGGTGACGACAGCACTACAACACGGACACACAAATCTGTAGATTTTCCATATATCTCACGATGGAACTACGCCCACAGCTACGGAGTCATCATTCACAGCCTTGTGCAGCACTGGCATATGTCAGTCCAGCGCACTCCGCTTATGCTTCCAGGAAAACACAACAATGGTACATACATGGCCCAGATTTCCATTGTAGTGATTTCTTACTTCCAAGTCTAGTTGTCAGAACAGCACACACACACTCCCTCATGGCTGGTATACACCTACACCACACCCATCCAGCACATACGTCACTACACAAGTGACCCTACCAATAAAAAAGACGGGGCGCATGTGTTCTATGCCATTCTAGAGTTGCTCCCATCGCAAGCGCTGTGATGGCCCATCCTAGTGGTTCGGATGCCTCATATAAGCCCGAACCACAGAGCAGGGGGGCCCACCACTACATGCGTGGCCTCTTTGGTCACTGAGTGAGTGGTACCGCAAGGATTGAGCGTGTAAGCAACCTGCGATGATGATGAGAGCACAAGTATGTCCTTAGCCATAGTGATATCAAGACTCAGCACCATATGTGAGACTTCTTGGTGGCAGAGCGGGACTGCATGATGTAGAAGGTGCCCTGTCCACGAAAAGGTGAGCAGTCAGACCTAGGTGCGCAGTGGAGGGGGTAGATGGGGTGCACAAGACTGGATACAAAAAGGCGATGCAGCAATTTAAGCATACGCAGTCGTATATACCGTATCTTATTGCATTTGTATTTTTTTTCCAATAGCAGGAACGTTTTTATAATCGATCAAATGCCCTTTAGCTTGTGATGATCAAAACCACTTGTATCACTGCGCAGCACTTGCTTTCACAACCGGATAAAAAACATTACTACTATAGTAATTTTACAAAAATCAAGGTCTAATAAACAAGTTGGAACTGTACATATCGTTGTTTTTTAAATGCAGGAGGCAAGGTGTGTGAAAGGGCGATGTAATTCTACTCCACATTAAGATAGTAACAATTACCAATCATAACATCTTTCTTTTACTATCTTTTAGATGTAAAGCTTCAGAGTGCATTATCTCCCGGCACGTGCTGAAAGACACACCGGTGACAGAAAGGTGAGCTGAGAATATTCTTTTCAGTCACTCTTTCACTTCCTCTCTCCTTTGATAAATAAATGACACACAATGTTAACTTCCCTTTTATCTTGCGGGTTGTGTTTCACAAATTGGCTCCCCCCCAACAGCTCCAAAGCTCAACGTTCGAGGATTCTGCAATGATGTGTGGCCATCAGAACAACGTCTGAGAAGGCTGCTTCGACACGTGGTGCACCCTCTTTGAATCATGCCAATGGCACAAGGTGAGCAAAGAAGCTTGTTTCCAAAGCAATGAGAAGTCACCTGTGGGCGTAGAGAGTGGGTAGTGTGCAGCAGCTTGACTGCTTAGGAATGTACAATTACCTCCGGGCAGTGAGAATAGATAGGTTGCAACAGTCTGGGGGGCAGACTTACAAGCCCCTTGTGCCACTTTTGCATCACTTTTAACATGGGAAAAGTGACGCAAAAGTGGCGCAAGGAGCTTGTAAATCTGCCCCCGATTGCGCAAGAAAAGGCACTCATCTCCGGACTCTGGGAGTCAATGGGGTGCAAAAGGACTGGGTACGCAGTAATGAGAACCCACCGCTATGCAGTGGAAGTGCATGGGGTACAGTACTTTGGGAGACAAAGAGTGCTCACACTCCTCCTTGCAGTGGAAGTTGATGTAATACTGTATCCTGAGTGTGCACAGACATAAATCAGAAATATACTTGTGCAGTTGTATGTACAGTGCTATTACTAACTCTATACTATCTTTCAGATCACTAAACTTGAGGGTGCACTGTGAACCGGCACATGCTTGGACACACAACGGAGGCAAAAAGGTGAGCTATGAAGATTTTCTCCAGTATTAAAACTACCTCTCCTGCGCCATCTATTACTTTCTCTCGCTCACACTTTTAATGTTGTTTTTTCTCTCTTTCTCTCTCTCACTCTCTCTTACATTATTTCTCTTTCTCTTTTAAAGTTATGGATGCTTCTGTCCACTCTGCCAATAAAAAAATCAAGGCTGAATTTAATAAAGTCTGCAGTGTAGAACCAAAGCTGAGTTCAAGTTATGAACTCTGTTCGCCACAGTGTTTACACAAGGTAAGCAGAGCGGCCTAGATACACATTGCCTCAGATTAAATGCGTTCAAAATAAAGAATATTGCCTGCATGATGACTTGATCTCTCGCCTAATTCTGTCTCATCTTTGAATCATTTTAAACACCTGTTGGTCCATACTGTAAATGTGACGCAGTAGGCACTTCCGTACAGACACCTCTTGAACGCGGGCCTGTAAGAGAGGTGGAATCACACTGCAGACATGAAAATTAACAAATATTGCCAAGTGTTACCATGATTTGTGATCTTTGACCTCATTCAGTCACATCGATCTAATTTTAAACAATTATTATCATTTTTGTTTTGCAGGTTACCTACCCTCCTTCCATTGAGTCCATCGAACATTTTGTTTATTATATTGTTATGTTAAAGTTATGTTTCTAGGTATTTATTATATTGTTATTTTAAAGTTATGTTTCTAGTTATTTATTGTTGTTTTAATAAAAGTTAATAAATAAAAGTATATACGTCTTCTTTTTCTGACAACATTTTACTAATATTTAGTGTGATAATCATATGCTTAGAAAACATTAAACAATTAAAAGAGAAAATATGTTTATAACTAGAAGTATAATACTGAGGCTAACTCTTTCCCAGCTCTTTACCAGAGTCTGTAGCTGCGATTAACAGTTCCTCTGGAACATTTTAAAAATTCCAGCACAGTAACTGTTTGGATTAGCAACAATGTGTGGTGAACTTGTAACCTGTGTGCTCACTTAAGTGTTCCATGAACTGTTACTATGGTAACATGCAGAAAGCTGTTTGGGGGTAGGTGGGTGTACTGGCTGTACAGAAACCGTTATATTTACCCAGGATCCTCTATATGACAGAAAGGAAAGTAAACTAAGACAGAACACTGTGTAGCAGATGTACAAGCACCACTTTTGCGTCACTTTTCCCATATTAAAAGTGATGCAATAGTGACGCAAGGAACTTGTAGGTCTGCCCCTGTGCACATTACGAGCGAAAGAAGTACACAACTCTTCGAATTCTTTATCGATCACAATTAGACAGTGTTGCTTCACGATTCATAATGCACTTCACTAAAAACGTTGTGCCTATTTAAATGGGAGAAGGGATTGTAGACATTACAAAACTTTGGGTCATATTTTCAAGGACGCCGTTAAAATTTTTGCCGCTTTAATGGCGGCAAACTTTAACTGAAACGGCGATAATGGACTATAAAATCCTTTCTTATCTTACCGGAAGATTTTTTTCAACATTGCAGTTTGCTATGCAAGAGTTAGAGCTGAAGCTCTTGCCCTGCCATAGCAAACTTGAGAGCTTATTATCATGGACAGCGTTAACGTGTTCTGGTGTAAACCTGGGCTTCTATTGGAATTCTCACGAATTCTCAAAAGCCTAATATTAAGCCATTATAGCCGCTTTAACGACACTTTCCTAACGCTAAAGCGCCAATAATTTTAATGCTGTCCTTGTAAATATGCCCCCAATATCGTGAGAAATACAGCGATAATTTATGTTCGCAAGTGAAAAGCTTATTGATATAAAACTGTGTACTTAACATATCAATCCACCTCGCATATTGATACCTCGCATGCTTAAGTCTACTTCAGAACAGATGTTAGGATCCGACATAAACCGCAATTAGGGAGAGTTTTCCTATTGGTCCTCAAATCAAGAGCCGCCTTGTAAATACAATGCTATTGTTATACCTCCCTCTTCCTTTTTATATTCTCCTAGAAACACCTACCTTCCCACTGAGAACACCTACATTGCAACTCATTGGAGATACGAGACGACCCCTTAGCAAACCGGCTGCTAACATGCATTAGTGCATCTTAGCGTCACCTAGTAAAAAGGGCGATATAATGTTCACTGTATTTTTGGATTTTTTACAAAAATTGCGGTAAAATGGCACTTGTTAATATGCCCTCGAGTTTGCTATGACACAGCGGGAACCTTGACTCCTGCCCTGCCATAGCAAACAGCAGTGTCCCAGGGGTAGATACCCCGGAACACAGCAGGAGCCGCTCCTGGGAGGTGGTGTTCCCAAAGGCTTTCGACTGCTCCAGAATGGAGACCACGCGGCCCCCATACCAAAATATAAAAAACCCTAGAGAGTGGTAATCCCCAGGGCTTAGACTGATCTTTGAGCTCCCTCACCTATTTATTTTGTGGCACTGAGGAATGGCTGTCCCCGGGCTACATTGCCCCCTGGACCCCCATCAAATGTAATATTTTAAACACCGGTATTTGGCCATCCCAGGTAGTTAATGCTTAAACAAGCACAGGAGCCCCGCTTCGTTTTTATTTTTATTATGACGGATCCGTGCACCCAGCGCACATTTCTCAGGTTTTTTTTCCCCAAAAATTTTTGGGGGAGGGGCCCTAGGGGTCTAGATCATCAAAATATTTCTTACATGCCTCCTTTATACATTTTGAACACTTGTCCCACTATTATCTAGATCCTCGCTTCTACTGAGGCAAAAAATATCTGCCAACAATTCCTGGTTTCGAATGTTAACAACCACTTGACAGCCAATTAGCATTCAGCGCGTGATCGGGATGGTGCGCTTAGAGTGCGCGCAAGATGCGCGGATCCACCTAGGTCATAGATATATATGTATTTTTAATTGTATTTTCTCAGAAACTACTGAACGGATTTACACCATTTAAGCAAAAGGCACGAATCTGAACCAAGGACTACCACTTTGCCAAATTTGGTGTAATTCCGTTTAGCCGTTCGAGCTGTAGCCTTGATGAACGATTCCTTGGAAAATTGCATGGGGAAAACACGTTTTGGGACCCCCCTTTTTTCTCGGCCCCGTCTCAAATGCAATATTTTAGACCCCGGGATTTCTCCCTGCCTGGTAGCTAATTTATAAACAAGCACAGGAGCCTGCGCTTCGTTTTTATTTTTTTTTACAGCGGATCCATGCACCCAGCGCACATTTCTCAGGTTAAAAAAATAATCTTTTTTGAGCCCTAGGGGTCCTTGTGGGACCCCCTAAGCAGGTCTAGAGGGTCAAAATATTTCTTATCTGCCCCGTTTATACGTTTCAAACACTTGTTCCACTAATTCCTAGATCCTCGCTTCTACCGAGGCACAAAATGGCTGCCAACACTTCCTGGTTTCGAATGTTGACAACCACTTCACAGCCAATCAGCATTCTGCGCGCTATCGGGACGGTGCGCTTATGATCCGCGAAAGATGCGCGGATCCACCAAGGCCATAGATATATATGTACATTTAATTGTAATTTTCTCAGGAACTACTGAACAGATTTACACCATATAAGCAAAAGGCATGAGTATGAACCAAGGACTACAACTTTGCCAAAAACTGCATAATTCCGTTCAGCCGTTCGGGCTGTAGCCGCGAAGAATGGTACCTATGGAAAATTGCATGGGGAAAACACTTTTGGGACCCCCCCGTTTTTTGTCAGCCCCTGCTTCACGAATCACTCCATGACTTTCAGGATAGGAGCAGACCAGAGCGACCCAACAGTTGCGGATTTCCTATGGAAATTAGGTCCTAACTATAACTACCTACTGACGACCACCAGTAGGTAATATATATATATGTCATGTGAAAAAGGCTCCCCGGAGCCGAAACATTATGGCGACAGGAATTGCACAAATAAAATAACTGCATTTTGAAACTTTGGTCCGTGCCTTTTGTGCTGAGGATGACGAGTAAAGCACAGGATTGATGGAGTTATATATATATATATATATATATATATATATATATATATATATATATATATATATATATATACATATATATTTTTTTTTTCACTGAAAAAAACATAGGTTTCAGCGACGTTGGAGTTAGTTGGACATTTCTCTCGTACAAAACCATGGAAGTTCCTCTGTTATAGTTAATTCAACTAACTATAACTCGCGCCCCGGCAATGCACTGCTGATGATGTCACATATTACATCGTTCCTGACATGGTTGGTGACAACACTGCTGACATCACTGATGACATCTCAAATGACATTACTGATGACATCATCCAGTGACTGTGTTTTCTTTAAAGTTTAAATATGTATTATATATATGCCATTGTGTATTAAAGAATAATAGGGTGTTTAAGTGTCTGAATGGAGGATTTAGTAGGTGCATGACTGACTGTATAAGTGAGTGATTACATGTGTCTTACTGAATGCATGGGTTAGTGACTAAAATGTATGAATGTCTGTATTTGTCTGTTATTGTATAAGCTGCTGCCTGGGTTGATCATTAGCTACATGAGTGTCGATATGAGTTATCGATTGGTTGCCTAAGTATTTGTATGGGTGCCTGAGTGTGTGTGTGGGTGGGTGGAAGGTGTGTTTGGGAGGTGTGCATAGATGTTTGAGTGGTTGATTCACTGTGTGAATGGGTTCAAGAGTGCATGTGGAAACAGCTATATGGGTGGGTGAGTGTGGGTTTGGGTGTGTTGGTGAGTGAATGGATGTCCCAATGTTACATGTACAAGTAACTACATATGTAAAAGGCATTGTATATGAAAGTTCAAGTATATAATGACTATACATGAGAGTGAGTGTACGTATGGCTGTATGGATGAGTGTGTACTTGTATCAGTGATTGTATAAGAGAGTAAGTATGCATTTGATTCTGTTTGAATAAGTGATGTGGTGTGTGTATAACTGTATAGGTCAGTAAATGGAAGTGTGATTGCTTCTTTACATATATGACTATGTTAAGGGTATAGTCCAATCGGCATTATAGTTGTCATCCAAACATTTCTTGTGGTATTGTATTTCTCGAAATCCCCTTGCAAAAAGAACTCCAAAAAAATCCAAATATATTAGTACAAAAGTATTCATAATGTAAAATACATTTTGTAATGACCTTTAAAACTTGCAGGTATCAATGTTTATTTGTTCACTGCCAAGCCCGTAACTGTTAAATGCATACACGTGGCCCCGGTGCTTAGATTTGAAGCGTTCACACGTGGGTCTGATACACCAACGGAAAACAAAGGAAAACGTGTGCAACGTTAGGCTTCATTGAATGCTCTCGCGCTGTTGCCTATATAAACCCCACCCAGCTGCTTGGCGGTGCTTCGCTTTTTCGTGTGCACCGCAAGAACTCCCGAACCCATTTAGAGAACCCGACTCACCACCTTGGAAGGACAGCCTGCTGTGCGCTCCTGTTCTCACCTGTTTCCTGGCTGCGTCTTCAGACTCCACTGCTCCTGTTCTCCCGGACGTCCTTTCAACTCCTTCCTGGTCGTCGCCCCTCCCGACAGCTTTCACCTAAACCTGCAAAAGAAGAAAACAAACACTCAATTAGGAAATTCTGCGATCGGTAAAACTATTTAAAACTGAATCTTGTCAAAGAAAATACCGGTAAGAGATTCTAATCGATTTGAAGCACCTTTGTTTGTGAAATATTATTGCATTAAAAAAACTAAGGATCAAGAGACATTCTAGAACTCATGCTATAGAAAAGATAATAATTCAGAGTTGTCAAGACAAATTTTGAAAGACAATACGAGAATGGTATCAAAGACTCTGATAAATGTGTACCTATATTTATTTTTGCTACATGCAATCAGTATTGCAGCTTTTCTGACTAAAAGACATTAAATATGGAGCATGTTTAAGAGTATATATATATATATATATATTTTTTTTGTTTGTTTATTGCTTTCTGTTCTTATTTCATTCTAATTTCAGAACCCCTTTTTGAAAAGTCGTCCCTGAGAAATAAGGTTTCACTTAAGAATTCATTAACCCCGAAATAACATGACTAACCAATTAATCTCAAGAAAGCAGTAATATTCATGTTGACTAATGTTTTCACTATTTGCTTTGTAGCACATGTAGAGTCATTTTAAAAGGGATGTAAAAGATTTCAATTCTTTGAAGTGTACGCATGAGTTCTCTGAAGAGAGGTAGGCTTACACCTGAAACTATAATTACTTCTTTGAATAATCTAAATATGCACTGTAGTTATATTATTGTTCCCTTACACAGATTAAAAGAAAGAGAATTCAGAGTCACTTCCTGTTGAGAGAACAACACTCGACTAACTCAAGAAGACGTGGTGCAGTATGTATCTTGTTTTCTCATTCAACTTCCCCTTTCCCCCGGGGACCATTCACACTGACAGGAATTATTGCAATTTTGTTGGTTCAGAGGGGAATTGGGAACTTGCAGCACCAAGAAGGCAACAATTGGAGATTCAGGAGATTCTGGTGAGTGACATCGTGACAGACTAGGTATGTGAGTGTCTGTATAGGTGTATTAGTGCTTATGATAGTGTTGTATTGATGAGTGACTGCATGAATGAGTAATTTTATGGGTGAATGAGGGGATGTGTGTGTAGACCTAGGAATCAGTGAGTGCGTATGTAGTAACTGGTATTGGTGTGTCAATGGTTTCAAAAATGGTAGTCTGTATTTTATAGTGGGTGTATCAAAGGTTATATGAGAGTGTGAGGAGGTGGATCCGATTTTCACGTGGATGATGTCATCAGTGATGTCATCCATGATGTCATTTGAGATGTCATCAGTGATGTCATCAGTGATGTCATCAGTGATGTCACTGACCATGTCATGAATGATGTAATATGTGACGTCATCAGCAGTGCATTTCTATGGTTTTGTACGACAGAAATGTCCAACTAACTATAAAGTCCCTGAAACCTATGTTTTTTTCAGTGAATTTCTAAGGTTTTTTAAATGCTAATTTCGAACTATAACGTGCCTGAAACCTATGTTTTTTTCAGTGAAAGTTTTTTTAAATGGTAATTTCTAATTATAATGTTCATTAAACCTATGCTTTTTTAATTAATTTTGAAATACAAAATTGTGAAATTTTGTAACTTTAATATCCTAAAAATAGTTTATGTAATTTTCTTGTTTGTTATGAAAATAATATAATGTCTTCTGTTTTCTTAAATATTAATATATACATATATATCTTTTTAGAAAACAGTGGAGTCGCGCACCCATCATGTACCTATCTTGGTGGGTGTGGGGATTCAAACTGCCATATTGGTAAGTCATGAAGGATGTGCGTTTCAGCCAGCCCACTCCGCTTACGCTTACAGGGAGGGAACTTCAACGCTACATGTCCCAGGTCTTCCCTGTAGTGATCTGCAGATCATAGGTCTAGTTGTCAGCATGCCACAGCCACTCTCTCATGGCTGGTTTAAACCCATACCACGCCCATGCAGCACAGGCGTCACAGGACATGTGACCCTGCCAATAAAAATGGCTGAGTGCATGTGCTCAACACCATTTCCACTCTCTATCTTGGTGTATCTCTGTGGTTATTATGTTGGTGGCAGCTGAGGCACTTTGGCCGACACGGGACTCCTGCAACGAGGCGATGACTTGAGGTGCACATAGTTGGTGGCAGCCGAAGCCCTTTGCCTGACATTGGCCTCTTGCCACGTGGCGTTGACTTGAGGTGCACAGAGTTGGTGGCAGCTGAGGCATTTTGGCCCACATGGGCCTCCCGCCACGTGGCGATGACTTGAGCTGGACTGAGTTAGTGCCACCAGAGCTGAGTGGGTGTGCAGTCTGGAATGATGTGTAGGCCTCTATACACCATCCTGGCAATCAAGACCTGATTTGAATTGTGAGCTCGTCTGGACCGCGGGTACACCTAAGGCAGCTGGCTGTACAGACATGATTGTTCGGCGCGGTGCAGAAGGTGCGCTGGGGGCCTGTGTCGAGGAATTCAGCAACGGCTGAGGAGGTTGCTTCGGCACGTGGTGGGCCATATTAGAGACACGCCGGTGGCAGCAGGTGAGCATTGAGGTCTGGGTGCGCCGGGTCGGGTAGTCTACAGTGGGCGACAGACTGGTCAGGGGACCAGGGCTGGGATGCTTGCAAAAGATGTAGGAATCATGCACACTGCCTGAGAAGTTTGCAACAACAGTAGTGTACAGGCCCCGGTGGTCCAGTTTTGCCTGCACATTGTTGGAATGCGTGTGGTTTCTGATGCTGTGGTTGTGTGCAGTGTCCGCAGGGGACACAAGTAGTAAATGTGTGCAGTCAATTGCCCCAAACACGCGCAAGAAGCCTTCTATGTTGTGGTTCCCTTCCTTGGTCTCCAGCTGTTCCTGCGCAGTGTGGATGAAGTGAACATGCAGGTGTATTGAGCTGAAATGAACTGTGAGGCTTACAGGTATGATAAATCCTGCATAATTAGACAGTAACATAAGTTCGTGTGGTTGTAACGTTCCTTTTCTTTCCTACGAAGGTTACGATCACACAAACTTCTGCTATGGTCATTTTGTGCAGAATTGATCATGCCTGTAAGCATTTCAGGTTGTCCAAGTGCAATACATTGTACAATATTACGTTTGTAACCATACTAACGCTTGACCATTGTCTTCATTTATCCAACAGGTTTCTGAAAATGGAGTTTTGGGATTTCCAGGATGATCTACAGTTATTTTGATCCACAAGTTGATGTTCCCCGTTGGGAATGACACTCGTTGTTTGATATTTTTGTGTTGTTAATTTATGTTTTTCTACTAAAGTACTGTTTTTCCACTACTGTTGACTACTAGACTTCATGACCTGGCGCACCCTCATTTCACTGACTACAATCTTGGATCGGGAGCACAGACGCGTCAAGCAACGGCTGGGGTTGGGGTTGGTTGTGCAGGAATACTATGAATTGGTATGAGGGGGTGGTGCGGATACAGGGGCCCTACGCTGCTTTTGTGGACATGCATCCAAGATTTGTGAGGAAGTTTAATAGGGCTGGCTGTGAGACTCCTCCGACTCTCGCAGTTGTTAGTTGGAAAACACCAGAATCCAACAGGTGCAGCACAGCCAGCAGCTTTGTCTGCGGGAGGATGTTGATTGTCTGCTGTGTTGGTACCGTCAGCCTGTGGGCAATGTGGCAGTGTGCACCAACTTGAGAATGGGGTGATAATTCTTTTGCCACTTTTGCTGTGCTAAAGTGCCGATAAGTCGACGATAAGTCCCCACTGTTGGGTTATAGGGTGACTCTAAAATGAGCCCTTGTATTTATTAGGACTTTGTTGTAGCTAAATGCAAATCAAAAGAAAAAAGATGAAAAAACAAGAAAAGTGGTCAGGGTACAAATACCCTGACCCCCTAGGCCAGCTAAGGGGATCCCACAAAAACCCCAAGGGCCAAAATATTATTATCATTTTTTTTAAAGCCTCTGGATGCACGAATCCGGACGAAAAAATAAAAAAAAACGATGGTGCTTATTCTCAAGGATTTATCGCTGAGTTATTGGCACTTTAGCGCAGCAAAAGTGGCAAAAGAATTATCATCCCATTCTCAACATGGTGAAAACTGCTGATATCACCAGTCTTCCAGCGATAACTTCCACAAAAAGCATTGTCACGAATGAGAGTGACAACTAACGCTAATGATATGCAGAGTAGGCGTTCCTGTTCAAAAAAACATGAAAACATCACTTTCCGATATTTTCAACGACCAGCCAAATCTGCAATGGGATACAAAAACAGGCGATAAGGCACGTTAGCAACAAGAATTTAACATCTGCCTTTTACTGGTGTAAAGCAAGACAACTACCTACAGTATAATAGGGAGCCCAGCCCAGAGCCACATCTGAAGACCAACACATGTCATTGAGCTACTGATCATGCAGCTCCGACACCTGAGAAGGCCACATCACCACTGCCACCACCCCCAGGACCTTCCCCCCGGACCACCGCCCCACTACCACCGAGGCAAATCAGAACAGGACAGTGGACCTTCCCAAAACGGTATGGCCCCTCAGCCACACAATAGCTGGAAGTTGGGAGAGGTGGGAACCAAGTATGTGTGTAGGAGGCAGGTCACCCATCAATAACAATGCACACAATGCCAAGTGTACCGGTGATGTGCTGGACAGACCTCACTATGCCGAGCACAGACCTCTCCATGTGTACATATACTGCTGGTTCTCGTTGTGTTGTGGACAGTGGACACAACCATGTTACCTCAGGCAGTGGGGAAGATCTCGGTCATGTAGCTGTGTCGTTCCCCCTCTGTAAGCGGAAGCAGTGTGGGCTGGTCCAATGTACACCACTCCTGCATAGAAGTGTGAATAAATAGGCCGGGGCTCTGGGGGTGGTTTACTTCTGGGAAGGCCAATGCGTCTGACAGAGCGTCGGCCCTCACCCTGCCACGAGGCTGCTGCAGTGATCGCAGGCCTCCTCGACACAGGCCCCCTGAGAACCAACAGCACCACACAGTTAAGTCTGCACAGACTACTGCCTTCGATGTACACTGCGGACAGCAGGGCTCACAATTCAGATCGAGTCGCGGTTGCAGATGATGCAGTCCAGTAGGCAACATACATTGCTACCAGTGTGGCCTGCCTGGAGCACGCATCATCGCAGGCTGTGCACACGCTGAATGCTTCTCGTGCCAGTAATTGTGCCGCTCAATGCCACATAGCTGGGGGCCCTTCCTGACTGCTGCCTCCGGCCTACACTGCAGACAGCATGGCTCACGATTCAGATCGAGTTGCGATTGCAGATGACAAAGTCCAGTAGGCAACAGACATTGCTACCAGTGCGGCCGTCCCGGACCACGCATCATCGCTGGCTGTGCAGCCGCTGAGTGCTTCAGGTGCCACTAACTCAGTGCACCACAAGTCACTGCCATGTAGCCTTATTCAGGCAGAATTCATTAGGTAAAAGACATTGCTCCCAGTGCGGCCCACCCGGACAACGCATCATCGCTGGCTGCGCACACGCTGGGTGCTTCAGGTGCCACTAACTCTGTGCAGCTCAAGTGAATGCCACATGGCTGTTGGCCTTAGCTGATCGCTGCCTCCAGCCTACACTGCGGTCAGCAGGGCTGACAATTCAGATAAAGTCACAATTGCAGATGACACAGTCCAGTAGGCAACAGACATTGCTACAAGTGCGGCCTGCCCACACCATGCATCAACACTGGCTGCCCACACGCTGAGTGTTTCAGGTACCACTAACTCTGTGCAGCTCAAGTCAACGCAACATGGCTGTGGGCCCTTGCTGACAGCTGCTTCTGGCCTACACTGAGGTCAGCAGGACTCACATTTCAAGATTAGTGCCGATGCAAATTGTGTAAGAGAGTATAATCAGTTAAGAAGGCCAAATGCTCCCAATCTGTGCAGCTCAAGTCAATGCCAAGTGGAGTCCAGTAGGAAACTAACTATAATGTCCCTGAGACCTACATATTTCGACAATGTATTCCATACATATTTCATCTTTTGTTCCATACGCCTGCGGTCAGCAGGGTTCACAATTTGAATTCAGTCTTCATTTATTAATTGCAAAGTGAATTGTACTCTATGTCCTCTGATTTTGTCAAGAGAAAGTGACAAAAAGCATTCCTCGATGTCTGTGCTGACTACTGCCTTCCATCTACACTGCGGACAGCAGGGCT
Source organism: Lissotriton vulgaris (assembly GCF_964263255.1). Taxonomy (NCBI): domain Eukaryota; kingdom Metazoa; phylum Chordata; class Amphibia; order Caudata; family Salamandridae; genus Lissotriton; species Lissotriton vulgaris. The sequence continues at coordinate 496,502,584 of NC_141695.1, read as the reverse complement.
CACAATTCAGATTGAGTCGCGATTGCAGATGACACAGTTCAATAGGCAACAGACATTGCTCCCAGTGAGGCCTGCCTGAATCACATATAATCGCTGGCTGTGCACACACTGAGCGCCACTGTTGCCACTAACTCAGTGCACCACAAGTCATGGCCACATAGTTGTGGGCCCTTGCTGAGCGCTGCCTATGGCCTACACTGCGGTCAGCAGGTCTCACACATATCCAATCCAATGCTGTCCGGCAAGGACACCCCATCATTACTGGCTGAGCACACTCTGAGCTCTTCAGGTGCCACTAACTATGTGCATCACAACTCATGGACCTTTTATGATTGACTTTCGTACTGTAGACACCAGAAGCAACAATGTAATTTCAGGCAACAGGAATATTCAGAAGGGACATTAACAATTTCTTCATTTGGGGAGGTGCTAGGGGGCGCACAGCGGGATGGCTGGGTGATACCGCAGCTCCACCGGACAACCACGAAAATGTGTGTTTTTCCTGCCTGGAGCCCGCAAAACCGTCCGTAGACACCGTAAACGGGTGTGTGAACGTCAAGGGCGCAACAATGCAGGTACGAGCGGTGATTTCTGGGGTCCCCATGGCGTTGCAAAGATGAGTGGTTGTGGAGTGGGCTAGCGCAGGACACTTAGTGCTGTAACTTACTACCACCGCGATAAGAAGGCCTGCATCCCCTCTGTGCGCCCAAATTGACACAAATCAACGACCTTCACAGTACATTGGTGGCATAATGGCAGTGGTTACGACACCAAGGATCATTGGCAGAACACCACACTCCTCACGCAACGCTGCTGAGCTGCGGGCCTAGGAGGGGTTCGGACATCGGCTCTGGAGTGAAACCAAGAACTGGTTGTTCGGGGCACAAGAAGTACTGCACAAACCACGTAGCAAGTAACCGCAGAGCGCGCCGGCTGACATTGAGAGCAGTAAATGGACCCATAGAAGTGCAGCACCCCCGTGAAAGCTGAGCAGTGTGTGAATCGGCGGGAAACCATCCTATGAACAAACGTACCTAAAACACCGGGGTGCGAGATCTCGGTGCTTGTCAAACTCGGCTTTGGGCTCAGGGCTGCGCAAAACATCATGTTCTTGTTGGGACTGTGGGCGAACTGCCGCTAACCGCATTAAGCGGGGACTGACACACCATAGTACTCTTCGCACCCACCGGCTGCCTATATCACATTACGGGGGAGCGCGGAGACCGGAGACACAGAGGTCCCAGCCCAAGCGTGCAACACTCAGTCACACAGCACCCCGCAGTCAAAACGGCGACATCAGACAGAGTAACCAGATCCTCGCTCCAAGCTGCACAGACGAGGCGCCCGCTCCAGGTGAAGATGGGCAAGCCTGATAAGCAACAACAGAAGATTTCATTTGAAAACAAGAAAGTGCCTAAACCCACGGAACAGATGGCTGACGGTGATGTGCCGACTGACCAGGCGGCTAATACCAACATGGAGAAAATACTGCTGGCCATACAGGCGAACCTACAGGACATTAATGGCAAACTGGATAATTTGACATCCAGGATGGATGGCATGTCTGCGAAACTAGACAAACATGGTGAACGGTTGGACACGGCCGAAAATAGGATATCCACGGTGGAGGATGAATCACGTGCTAATTCCACTAAATGCACCAGTGTGGAACGCGTCTTGGAGGTGATAAAGGTGAAGGAGGAGGAGTTGGAAGTGCGTTCCAGGCATAACAATGTACGCATCACGGCCTGCCGGAATCGTCCTACACCGGCCGCATGGAGGTCTACATAGAGCAGTTGTGGAAGGATATATTCGGGGAAGAAGCACTCTCTCCGGTCTGCATCTTGGAGCGAGCGCACAGATCCCTAGCACCACGCCCGCCGCTGGGAGCTACACCGTGGCCTATAGTGGCGAGGATTCTAAACTATCATGACAGGGACACCATACTGCGACTGGCCCGCGAGAAGGGTACGATCACTCATCAAGGGAACACTTTCGAATTTTATCCGGACCACACTGTCGCAGTACAACAAGCAAAGAAGTAATTTGCATCTGCAAAGGCCAAACTAAGAGAACTTAACAATAGCTACTCCATGCTGTACCCGGCCAGATTGCGGGAGTCTTGGGAGGGTAAACCTGTGCTGTTGTCCACGTCAAAAGCCGCACAGGAATTTGTAAAAAAGGTGCTACAGCAGTCTAAAGCGAAGGCACGTGAGGAACAACACCTGGATTCATACTGAAGGTGAAAGGCAAGTGGGGTGAACCCCTTCAGGATCTGCGGTAAGATGTCGAATGCTTGTTATGTGGATTGCTGTTCCCAAAAGAAGGTGTGACAGTGGCTGCGATGTGACGCCCCAGATTTGTTGTCTGGGATCACGCCTGGCAGCCAGAATTGACTGTTTGGGGAGGCTGCTGTCCTTCCAGACTTATACTTTGATTGATAACGTGTTGGAACGTTCAGAGTGGCAGCACTTGGAACTGATCAGGTACATGGCCATGTAAACTGAGGTGCCCATACGCTCATGACCGTGGCGCACTGTGCCTTAATTCTAGACTTTAGAGGGCCCATTGTTATCACACACTACACGATGTATAACAACCCTACCTCGTTGACCTCATGAATTTCTGCTTTCACGAGATCAGACACTGCTGGCTGATGGGCCGATTCGGCCGACTGGACTGAACACACCCCCCCTTAGGTTGACATGCTTGGACCGTGATTGTCTCACATTGCAGGATTAATGGTGGACGTTCCAGTACATCGCATGGGCTGTTGTCAATTCTTAGGCTGGGACATTGATGGAGAATGACACTCGCACTAGTGGCCTGGAATGTATATGGGGCTCATCGTTGTCCTCCTCAATAAGGTGCTGTGAGAGGGCCAATGTCAACTGAAAACATGTATGCAAACGTGTCACACATTATTGTCCATGTTGCATGCCAGCTCTCTCTGCTTGGGGACCGCACACTAAAATGATGTGTTCGATGAGTGAACTACTGCCACTATTCACAGTTTGCGTCAGGACACTTATGGACTGCGGGCGGATGGGCAGAGCACACGTGTATGAATCGTACGATATGTGAGTCATCCGCACCCATTCAGTTGAGTGTAGAGTTGGGCCCCAAGCGGACCTCCACAAGGGTAATCCCCACAAAAGTTGTTTGTATTTGACTACCTTTAAAGGGATGTTTAAAGAGGGAGAATGGCTTTGACAGATTTGGGTTGCTGGAGTGGGAGGGGGTGGGGGGATTAGGGGGAATGTTCATGTTGAGAGACCAAAGCAACTAATACATGTTTATTTACAAGGTATTGAGGGGCGACGGGCTGCTCAGGAGCACTTGACCTGTGAAAGAACTGTTGGGCGCTGTTTACAATTATAGTCTGTTAATAAAGTGGATCCCTCGGTCTTATAGATGGCCCAGGTAGTTAGAGGTACTGGAAGAACTCATGTCAACTTCCTCACGTGGAATGTACGAGGTTTCACACATCCGAAAAAGATAAGACAGGTGTTTGCCTACTTAAATAGATGGGAAGTGGACATTGCTGTGCTACAGTAGACACACATCGCACCTAACACACACAAACATATAGGTAGGCGCCTGTCGGAGTCCTCATATATGGCTAACTACTCCTCTTATGCAAGAAGAGTGATCACGCTAATTCATAGGGGTGTGAATTTCACTGTGCACCAAGTTATCAGCGATACCAATGGTAGATATGTGATTGTGTCTGGCACCCTACGTGGTCAACGGATAACGCTTCTCAATGTGTACGGTCCAAATATAGATGCACCCGAATTCTTTCAGAAACTATGGGGACATTTACAAACGCTTGCAAACACACACATCATATGTGGGGGTGACTGGAATGTGACTGTGGAGGAGGGGGTGGACCGTTCCTTACATTCATCTGAACCGCACAAGCAGGCCAGGGCGAAACTCCTTCATATGCTCACAGATCTGTCGTTAACAGACATTTGGAGGCACAAATTCCCTGATACACCAGGGGCCACACACATTTCAGCACTCTACCATAGTTGGTCACCCCTGGACTACTGGCTGGGCACGGACAACATTGCACTATGGACTCGAGAGCTGCGAGTCCAAACCAGAACACTTTCAGATCATAACCCTGTGTTGTTAACCCTAATGATCCCAAATTATACTCCGCCCCCTTTTCACTGGAGCTTTAACTCCCGCGCTCTCACATATACAGTTTATGCAGACACCATCCACAAAGCGATTAAAGACTACTTCCAATTAAATGAACCAGTGGTGAAAGATCCGGGGCTACTATGGGAAGTCTTCAAGGCCACGATACGAGGCGTGTGCATGAGCACCACGATAGGCATTTTAAAGGACATACGGCGGCAAATTACATGTTGTGAGACACGTATGCAGGAGTTGGAGACGGCCTATGAGGCCACTCAAGATATCACCCTTTTGGGTGAATTGCGAGAACTGCACTCAGAACACCAGACATTTGTAGACGACGAAATTAAATACATGGACAAGAAACACACGGCCAGATCTTATGGGGAGGGTGGTAGACCAGGCAGCGTACTGGCGGCCAAAATATGCATGGGCAAAGGGCACGCGGCTATACTACGCGTTAAATCTGATGATGGCATGATCCATACACAAGCCACTGAAATTTTGAACTGCTTTGCGGGCACATACGAGGAACTATACAGATCGCGTCCAATCCCATCGACGGAAGAGATTTTTAGCTATCTAGAAGACGTGGCAATAGGGTGGCTATCGGATGGGCAGAGGGAATTATTAGCATCACCCATCACGGTAGAGGAAGTAACTGAGGAATCGGATCTCTCCCTAATGGGAAAGCGCCAGGTCCTGACGGATACACAAATGAGTTTTGTAAATGATATGTAGATATCCTTGCCCCCCATATGGTGGAAATGTACGGTGCGGCTTTTGACAGGTCGGAATTACCCCCAACACTACATAAAGCAGTAATAATCGCTCTTCTCAAACCTACCAAAGACCCAGAGGTATGCGATTCTTACAGACCGCTTTCACTTATCAATGCGGACTCCAAAATATTGACGAAATTATTGGCAATTCGACTGAAACCACTGATGACGAATTTGGTCCTCCCGGACCTAGCAGGGTTTATCCCTACGCGTTCCACTTCACATGATACTAGATCATTGTTTGCTCTCTCGCATTATCTTCAACCATCCACAAGAGCAGTGGCGGTAATGCTAGATGCCGCCAAAGCTTTTGATTCTATTGAGTGGAAATATTTGATTGCTATTCTACAGAGAATGGGTTTCCCCAAACGCTTCATAAAGTGGGTATCACTAATTTACACCAATCCGTGCGCCCGAGTTCGTATTAACGGTTACGTATCAGACTTATTTAACATCCAGCGTGGTACTAGGCAGGGATGTCCACTTTCACCTTTATTATTCGCTTTCGCACTCGAACCCCTAGCCTGTCTAATCCGACAGAATTACAAGTCGTCAGCTCTACAGTTCCCATCCAGACCATTACATATCTCTCTACACGCAGATGATATGCTGTTGTATGTCCGCAATCCCAACACGCATTTAAACCAAATATTGCGAGAACATATCAAATTTGGTGGGCATTTGGGTCTGGCCATAAACTGGTCCAAATCCTCCATTATCCCTCTAACAGATACGACCACTCCTCAGGACACTGAATACCCATTAGATTGGCAATCGGATCCTATAAGGTATCTGGGTGTGATGAATATGTGATCCCATTCCGCAAACAAAAATCCCGCATACCATCACTCCGCATTTTTTAGGACGCAAATACCATCACTCCGCAAGCCATAATTCTCAAATTTTGATACCGCATATGACTTCACTCCGCATGCAATTACTTCACAAATGCATGTGTGGTGAAGTCATAGCTTTGTAAAGTACTTTATTTTTAAACATTTTAAAAATATATATATATATAAATATTTATATATATATATATATATAAATATATATATATATATATAAATATATATATAAAAATATACACATATATATTTTTAATTAAAATGAAACATTATTTCTTTTAAATTACATTATATTTAGAACTATTTTAATATTACACATATATATACATATATATATATATATATATATATATATATATATATATATATATATATATATATATATATATAGATATATTTAATTTTTTAAAATTAATAATTACCCTATACACCCTAAAAACTAATCCCACCCTAGTTCCTTTAAATACCCCTGCACCCTTAAACACTAACCCATCCTGACCCTAAAAATACCCCTGTACCCCAAAACCCAAACCTACCCCTGAACCCTAAAAATACCCCTGTACCCCAAAACCCATACATACCCCTGAACCCTAAAAATAACCCTGTACCCCAAAACCCAAAACAACCCCTGAACCCTAAAAATACCCCTGTACCCCAAAACCCAAACCTACCCCTGAACCCTAAAAATACCCCTGTACCCCAAAACCCAAACATACCCCTGAACCCTAAAAATACCCCTGTACCCCAAAACCCAAACCTACCCCTGAACCCTAAAAATACCCCTGTACCCCAAAACCCAAAACAACCCCTGAACCCTAAAAATACCCCTGTACCCCAAACCCAAAACAACCCCTGAACCCTAAAAATACCCCTGTACCCCAAAACGCAAACCTACCCCTGAACCCTAAAAATACCCCTGTACCCCAAAACGCAAACCTACCCCTGAACCCTACAAATACCACTGTACCCCAAAACGCAAACCTACCCCTGAACTCTAAAAATACCCCTGTACCCCTTAACCCTTAAATACCCCTGCACCCCATAACTTAAACCCATATACTTACCTTACAACTTACCTTAAAACATATACTTTTACCAATCATGCTTTTAAAATGATTTTCGTCATAAAAGCATGCGAGATAAAAGCATATAATATATGAAGGCATGCGGAATGAAAAAATGCGGAGTAAAGGTACCTGCGGACTAATGGTATGAGGAGTGAAAGTATGCGGAGTAAAAAATGCGGAGTGATGGTATTTTACCGGGTGTGATGTACCATAGAGATCCTGAAGTGGTTATCAGGTCAAACTATGGGCCAGCAATATCCAAATTGGAAGATAAGATACAACATTGGATACAACTGCCACTGTCCTTAGCGGATCATATAGCGATCGTGAAAATGAATATATTGCCTGAACTATTGTATCTTTTCAATAACATCCCTATTACGCCCCCTGGCGAGGTGTTCCGCCGCATAAAATCGCTTGTACTAAAACTTATATGGGCAGGCAAACAAGCATGTGTGGACCTCCAAACGCTAACACTTCCATATATTCGGGGGGGTTTCGGGGTGCCGGACTTTCTACTGTATTATTTATGCGCCCAGGCACAATACGCTGCATATTGGTACCACGAAATACCGTACCTAACACACACTGCTATCGAGGAGGGAGATGCGTTGCCGATACCGCTAACGGTGATCCTGTCCCATGTACCGCAGCCACTACATGCTCAAGACATCAACACCGTTGATACCACCATTAAAGCCTGGAGGAAATTGGGCCAACTGGCGCATAAGTCTCCATTATATGCGCCTGCAATGCCTCTATATTACCATCAGGCGATATCGGTCACGGGTGAAAAAGTGGGCATGTCCCTATTGAAGCAAGTAGGCATTGAAAGAATGGGTGACCTGTTTCATGAGGGCACATTTGTAAACACAGAGGACCTAACATACATCCACAATAAAACACCTATGTTTCAAGTAACGCACTACAGACTGAAACGTGCAGTGCAGGTACACTATCCAACATTCCCTACAGAACCTGATAGCCTAGACACGCTGCAACTGATCATTACAACCCAAGACTTATCACACCTGGTATCTAGATTGTACACCACAGCACAAGCTAAGATAACCCACACCACTGACAAGGCCAAAGCAAGATGGGACAAGGTACTGGTAGATCCGCCGTCTGAAAAGGAATGGCAGCAAACTTGTGCATTAACGCAAATACTTACTCCTAACGGCAATCTAAGAATTATCCATTACAAGTTTGTGCATCAGGCATACTACACACCTGCGCGTATGTGCAAATTTGGCCTGCAGGATAGTGACAGGTGTAAAAGGTGTAACGAGGAGGGCGCAGGGTTTGCGCATTTAGCATGGTCCTGTCCTAAGGTCCATGATTATTGGACGGAAGTGGTAGCTGCACTATCCGCTATGATAGGGGTAGAGATGGAATGCACAATACGCACTTGCCTGCTCGGTCTCGTACCACAACTCAAAGCTACCCGACGTAAATTTTGTGTGATATCATTGTTGTTAGCCAAGAGACAGATCGCAATGTGCTGGCACAGCAAGCAAGTGCCCAAAACATCCAGATGGTTACAGGATACGTCCAGTAAAATCTAGGTCCAAGGACTTTTGGTGCTATCTCACAGACTATGTGCTCACACTAGATGCAGGTGAAGAGGAATGACTCATGTACACAAACTACTATATAGGAATTGTGCACCTTTCAGCCCCGTATGCCTATAAATACAATGAATCTCAATCATTACACTGTTACGACAGTTAGCTTGTAAGGGTCTCATATTTTATGTTGCTAATTTGTTTGTTTTCTGTTCACTGTTGAACATCTACAAAATCATAAAACTGTAAGACCTCAAGGTATGCAATACAATGCCGGATCTAACGTTATTGTATTGAGAAATGTATGTATAAATCATCGCTATGTCCTATCTACTAATTTGCAGCCGGCCCCAGGGTTGTAGGCTCGTGGCTGTGTACGAATAACAAGTTGCAATAAAGGTCTTGAAAAAAAAAAATTCTTCATTTGAGCAAGCTCAACTCTGGTGCCCCTACCTCAGTGCACCACGAGTCATGTACCCTTTATGATACAATCTTTTGTGTATGATTTAAGATCTAGTTCCCCTACCTTAGTGCATCACAAGTCATGGACCCTTTATGATTGAATCTCTGTGTGTGATCCGATGATCACTGTTGTAGTTGTTGCCAGAACCCACCATTCCCTGAGGGCTGGCTTACACTCACCCCACACACATTCAGCACAGACGTCACTGGAAATGTGACCTTGGTAATAAAAAGGGGCGAGCACACGTGCCTGTAGCCAATTCCACTATCTATCTAACTGTGTCTTTGTGTTCATTATGTATGCATGATGGCCCTGGGCCCTACCACATTACATTGTGTTGTTGACTGCACACGCAACCATGTTACCTCTGGCAATGGGGAAGACCTTGGTTATGTAACTTTGTCTGAGTCATTCTGTGAGTACATGGGTAGAGACTGGATGATTAGAGTACTGCAAGGAGAGTGTATGGTGAATTTATAAGTGCTTGGGGATTGGCAGAGTGATTGGATAAGTACATATGTTGGCAAAGCCTAACCCCCAAGCACAAGCTTGGCTCTAATTGGCTGCCAACCAGTGGCAACCGTGCCGGAGAGTCAGGATTGCAAACCAAGCCTCGGGGGAGCCAACGCTATGCATGGAGCGTGAGTAGGAACAGCGCCGGTTCCTGAGGCACCCGCCTTCTTTCCTACGGGACACCCACAGCCTTTGCTCTAGTACCCTGGGTTCCCACCCAATAAAATCTGGCCCACTGGCTAGCGGGAATACCACATGGATGCCTGGAAAACCGAGGACTGGAGCTTCGAATTCTCATTGTGGTATACTGCATTCTCATTCAGTGGATACCCTCCCAGGTCGTTGATCTCTGGATCAATGAATTCTGACTGTTGGATCCCCAGAGTCCCTTCCACTGGATCCCCTATAGCGAGATGCTGGGTTCGTGGAGCTCTGGTAATAAAAGACCCAGAATCCTGTCTGCAAGGTAATCCCAGCCCCACAGCTGGATCATTGACATACGGCGGATAGAATCTATGGAATTCTGTAAGATTAAGCGGAATGGGCAGACCCGGCGTACTCCAGTCAGGGGCGCAACTAGAGCCAAATTTTGGGAAAGGCTGATAAAAAATGTTGGGGGGGGCTAATTCATCCAGTCATAGGCAGAGTGGAGATGCAGGGGTTCTAGAAGGGGTGAAAACACAACAGAGCCTCATTTACGGGTAAATGGTCTTTTAAAGACCTGTGAAGTACTCGGGTGCCGTGCTGAGAGCCACGCACCCAGCAAGTTCACACTAGGGGGCCGTGCTGAGACCCACACACCCAGCGCGTTCACACTAGGGGGTCGCTCTGAGAGCCACGCACCCATCGTGTTCACACTAGGGGGCCGTGCTGAGCGCCACGTTAGGATCGTCAAACTTTTCTAAAAAAAGTGGTCCACTTCCATTAATTTATATTCACCCTGAGGACCCCATCCCCAGGGGCATGCCCAATTCTTGAATGTTTTTATTAATCACTAGAAAGAGGGGCTGTGTGGTCCCCCTTCCCTTGTCCACTTCTGGCCCCAGAGACCCCCTCCCCCAGGGCCTGGCATCATCGTTGGGGACCGTGGGGGGAAGCCCCAATGCCCCCACGGTCCCGCCGGCTCCCTGCCTCCTGCGGGAACCTGCATTGCTTTTGGGCAAGGGCAGCTCCCCTTGCCCAAAAGCAATCCTGCTTTGCATCATTGAAGCGAGAGCAGGTTTTCCTGCTCTCGCTTCAATGAAGCAAAGCAGGGTTTGCTAAGACAGGGCGGGAGTCATGCTCCAGCCCTGCCATAGCAAACAGCAATGTCCGAGGGGTGGGTACCCCGGCGCATTGCATAAGCCAGCCCGGGTGGTGGCGGTCTCCAGGGCCCTCAAGGGCTCCAGGAGGGGGGCCGTGCAGCCCCACTCCCTCTATTTTCAAAGCCTCGGGGAGGTGGTGGTCACCAAGGCTTTGGGGGGGCCACGAGGCACCCCCTGCAAATTTAATTAAAGATCAAGGGGTGGTGGTCCCAGGGGTTTAGGGGGGCCTCAGAGCCCCCCCACTAATTACAAAACAAGCCCCAGGGAGGTGGTGGTTCCCAGGGCAGCGGAAGGGCCATGCACCCTCCTGTACCTAATTTACATAGCCCTGGGGAGGTGGTGGTCCCCAGGCCTGCGGGGGCCCCGCACGCCCCAGCAATATAATTATAGGATTGCCCCGGGACCTGGTCCACTCTTTGGCTCATTTACATGAATCGGGCAGCCCCCGATTCATTTTTTCTTTTCATCCGGATTCAGGCACCCAGCGCGCATTCTGACGTTTTTTAAAAAATATATATTTTTTTGTGCCTAGGGGTCTTTGTGGGTCTAAATATCCTGAAATGTTGTCATCCTCGGTTTTTAAAAAAATAAATTTTTAGGACGATTTTAGAAGTTTATTCGCAAAACATTAAATTGGATATGTTATGCTCATATCTCTGCTTCATAAATATATTCCAGGTTGGGACAGCCCAAATCTCTGTGCTAACTTTATAAAGGTAAGTGTGAACTGTTAAGTTATGTTACGTTATATGTATTTGTGGAACACACTAGCACCCTTGAGCGTATTCTGGCACCAAGCAGGTGTGTGTGTCAAGCCAAGCCTAGGATCAGGGGTTTAATCGAAAAGTCAGTTTTTCAATTTCCCGTGGAATTTAAGAAGAGAGGAGGATGCTCTGATGTGTAGTCTTACTTTGATCTGGTATTAACCTAGTCCTGATTTTAAACATAGATAATTCCCACAATTTGGTCAAACAGAACCTTGTCAAGCAAAGCAAATGTAAAATCCTGTATGAATGTTTTCTCTTTTTATCCGTCAGACTTTTTATCTTATACTGAAAGATGTCCCATTGTGTGGGAAGCCTTGTCTCTGTAAGTTTGTTAGCAAACATTTCATAGTTTTAAACAATTGCTCTATGTTTCAGGCAGACCATATTGAACATTGTGTCCATTTTACACAGTTCATTGTTGACTATTTAGCACTTTTCCCTTCTACCAGATGTATTTTACTATTGTAATTCCTTAAAACCATACTTATAATATTACTTACTCGGTTCACAAAGTTACCATCTCATTACATACAAAACTATTCGCAAACTAATGATGTTCGGCAAAAGTTGAGACCAATTGGCACAATAATATTTTCAGCTAGGAGTCAATATTCTTTTACCTTGAAGATGAGTCTACTCTTTCGCTGTATATATGAACTTGATTTGCAAAGTTATTTTCAGTTTAAAAATGAGAATATGTCCAGGAATGCCTGGATTTACTATTGCTAGTAATTCACAAACGAATACCCTGTGTAATTGTAGGCCAGGACTGCATGCAGGAGTGTTTAGTCTTGTGAGTTTATGACCTCCAACAAACACCTCAGTTTGTAGGCATTCCCAACCTTCTCTCCCCCAAATATCTGATCATGGGTGTATATCTTTATTTCACTTCATTCTAAATATAGTTTGCATCAAAATCGGAAGTTCTTGGCAACATTCTAACCACTTTGTAATGCATCATATAAGACAGAACATTTTAACTTTTGCTATGATAGGTGGGTGTGTACAGCTGGCTATCTTGATTGTTGTATAAAGATGTATATAAGATGGAAAGGGTGAAGAATCACAAAGGTAGACAGATTAACAAAAGCAGACAAAGGATCACATTTAACAGTCAATGCATCCTCTTATTGGTTACCAGTTACATAAATAACACAGATGAAGGTGCTGTGCGCCATCCTTATCAGCTACAGAAAATAAGACCAGAACTACAGAAGAATGAGGAGTAAGCATTATTAAATGACTAATGTGGTCTCACCATGTAAATGTAAATCCGTATTTGTAAAGTGCAAACTACTCACCCTTAGGGGTCTCAAGGCGCTGGGGGCCGTTGTGGAAATAAGTGAGCTATTGCCCTGAGTTACATTGTGCTGAGCTGAGCTGCCACCGGGGATCGAACTGTGAACCCTGTGCTCAGAAGTCAGCAGCCCTGGCCGCTGCACCACACCTCTTGTGTTGGCATGGTAGACCTATCAGTCCTTTTCCAATAAGACTAACCCAACACTAAGCAGCCTTCTGTCATGAAAAAAGTTCCTAACTACCTATTTGTCCCAGGGTATTGAGAACTTCATAAATGTTATACAGTTTAGACTACCACTATGACAGTCATAGCACCAGACTGGAAAAATGTGTGGGATGGTGTAAAGGAGTCAACCTAGCGAGGGCTCTACCGCCACTGGCATTTCATTGAATTACTAACCTAGGTAATAGTTGTATCAATGGGAAATCACCATCTTCTTCAGTCAATTTGTACCAGGGAGTGCAAGGGCAGAAGAGTCAACTGCTCGTATTTGACGAATATCAGACTTTACAATGAAGGGCTATATCCCATGAGCATTACAATGCATTGACCCTTACTTATAATGCCTAGTTTTACCGTGCAATGCAGTCGTATTGTCTTATATATGCAGGGGCAGAGGAGTAATAGGCAGGCCAGATCGTCGGTTAACAATGCTGGCCTGTGGCGGTAAGGTCATGACCGGTGAGCAGCTATTTTAAGGTCTGAGGGGGCGGGAATCATCCTATGGAGGTTCCCGCCCAGGGGGAGGGGCCATTGGCCACTCCTAGAACTTCAGGGGCAAGGTAATTGATGCTTCAAAGGGGCGCGGGTTGGAGTAGTCACGCTTTCCTTAGGCTGGTAGCCACCCCGCGCGCGCATACTCATGACGTCACCGGATGGCGCAGAGTAAGGGCCCTACTTTAGTGATTAAATGGAGTTCACGGCGTGGACCGGGTAATTACCAGGCCCGGCTGCGCATGCGCACATCTCTAGGTGAGGCGCAGCTAGTAGGACCTGACACCGGTTAGCGAACTTGCCATATGGCCAGAAATGTAGTATACAAAAATCAAGATGAGGATGTTAGATTCAGTTAGGAAACAATCTGTATTAGAGTTTCTGTTAAGGTTAGTCTCTCAAACTTGTTGATAATATTGTATCTAATGTCCTGCTGATTTTTGTATATATTGTTGACCATGCAATTAAAAATCTTTTAATTTCATATCTTAATAAATAAGGCCGGGGGGGTCTTGCGACCTCCCGCCTTCCAAAGATAACCAGGTCTCATGTTCGTGTGTCTGGGGGTTGGTGTGGTCAGATGGGGGGGGGGGCGGCAGCCAGTCACTGACCATGTGAAAAGGGGGGGCTCTTGGCCCCCCCGCCCGCATGGCGGCCCGGCGACCGCCTCCCCCCTTCGTGCCTCTCGGTGGTGGGGCGGGCCCTCCGGGCGCGCCCCACCACCGATTGGCCAGCGCCCTCCCTGACCCGGATACCATGGTAGGATGTCCGGGTCAGGGGGGGCGTGCCGCAGGAGGGGCTGGGTGGGGGGCGTAGCCACCCCCACCCGGTTCCTTGCGAATAAAGAGGTGGGGAGCGCCCGGGAGACCCTCTTGTTCCCTGGACGCTCCCCCACAGCGTGTTGTGCCCCGCGCTCGGGGCTTCTTGTTTTCCCACCCACCATCCCTGGAACTAAATGGTTGATGCTGTATTAGTCTGGTTTAGGTGTAAATTGTTGCCATCCTTGCCATGCATAAGTGAACTTTGTTTGGTTTGTATATTATGCTGATGATGCTCTCTTTAGGATTTTTTTCCCCTTGTAGTGAACTGTGCTGAAATATGTTATGATATTGCAATTGTGTTTAGGACCTTTTTCCCTTTGTAGCTTTACAGCGATGTTTTGATGTGTTAGCCATGTAGTTGTTCATTAGAATTTTTCCCATAGGTCGTCGTATTTATTAGGTATTGGGCATGCGGTAAGGTCATGACCGGTGAGCAGCTATTTTAAGGTCTGAGGGGGCGGGCATCATCCTATGGAGGTTCCCGCCCAGGGGGAGGGGCCATTGGCCACTCCTAGAACTTCAGGGGCAAGGTAATTGATGCTTCAAAGGGGCGCGGGTTGGAGTAGTCACGCTTTCCTTAGGCTGGTAGCCACCCCGCGCGCGCATACTCATGACGTCACCGGATGGCGCAGAGTAAGGGCCCTCCTTTAGTGGGTAAATGGAGTTCACGGCGTGGACCGGGTAATTACCAGGCCCGGCTGCGCATGCGCACATCTCTAGGTGAGGCGCAGCTAGTAGGACCTGACACAGGTTAGCGACCTTGCCATATGGCCAGAAATATAGTATACAAAAATCAAGATGAGGATGTTAGATTCGGTTAGGAAACAATCTGTATTAGAGTTTCTGTTAAGGTTAGTCTCTCAAACTTGTTGATAATATTGTATCTAATGTCCTGCTGATTTTTGTATATATTGTTGACCATGCAATTAAAAATCTTTTAATTTCATATCTTAATAAATACGGCCGGGGGTCTTGCGACCTCCCGCCTTCCAAAGATAACCAGGTCTCATGTTCATGTGTCTGGGGGTTGGTGTGGTCAGATGGGGGGGGGGGGCGGCAGCCAGTCGCTGACCATGTGCCTTTCATACACCTCCTATTGCTGAGCTTTCAGTTTTCAGTCAAAGCAGACAAGTAGCACTTCACTGACAGGCTCTCGAAGAGTGTAGGAACAATGGGTAACAAATTATATTATCAACTGTTGCTATGGCATAGCAGGGAGTTACTAGACTTAAAATATGGCATTAAAGTTAGAGGCTTCCTATGGCAGCCATGCATAACTGCAAACAATTCCAGTTCACTTTGAAACTCTCTTCATCGACTCAGCAAAAGTATCAGTCCTTTGGGTTCTATCTTCTAGGAATAAATTGATGTATGTGTGTCAACCACAAAAATGTAAATCGTACCAAGACTGTTAATATGTTGGCTGTATAAATTGCCACCAGCTGCCAAAGGAGATATACCTTCCTTCTGGTGTGTCTCTCCATGTCCATTAAGACATGTATAGTCTGGGAATAGTGCTTGACTAAGCTCTCACTAGGACTAATCAAGTGTCACGTCAGACAGGTTGTCTCTGGTTGTTATCATCTACCGGTCCTAAAGTAAGACTTTGAATTTGTGATTACTTAGTGTATAAGATGTTGCAATTTTCACTAGCATGACTGTGTTACACATTCCTGGAACAGCTTCATCGTCTCCAGGAAAGAATGTAAAAAGTTTAAGTTACTGTACCATGGGCCTCATTTATGAAAAGTGACGCATCGCTGCGTGAAAACAGCGATGTGTCACTTTTCACTGCGCATTCCTTGCCACACCAATGATGCGTCATATTTAATGTATGACGCATCATGTCGCAAGGACTCACAGATACGTCAGTATTTCTGACGCATCTGTAAGCGCAAAAGTGACGCATTGCTGGAGTGTGTCACAAAAGTGACGCAACTCCAGCAATGCGTCCTTTCACATGGGAAAAGCCCCATGTGAAAGGGCTTGCGTCAGTCTTACGCCTGCTGTGAGGCAGGCGCAAGATTTTGACGCAAAGCGTCCTAAAAGTGACGCAGTGAAATGTCATAGATTTCACTGCGTCACTATTACGAGGCTTTTTGCGGGGGAACGCCCCCTCTGCATACATTATACCTGACGCAGGTATAATGTGGCGCAGGGGTTTAAAAAGTGACGCATCTACCTCGATGCGTCACTTTTTAAATATGGTGCAACAAGGCGCATGTTTTACGCCGCCGATGCGTCACAAAAAGTGACGCATCAGCAGCGCAAAACCGACGTAAGGCCTCATAAATGAGGTCCCAGGTACTCAATGCCTTGTGGTCTAGGGGTCCCACTTTACTTCTCATAAGGGTGAGGGGGGATCATGCCTTTTCCATAAGTGTGGCAAAGCTGTGGAATACCATCTCAGAATCCAAGAAACAGAAAGTCCGGGTTGTTCAGTTGCAGACTTAATACATTTATCTTGCCATACGTGAACATCTGATGCTCTTTCTTGTCATTTGACAGAAATTCACTTAATAAGTCTCTCTATATCAGCGCCAATCGAGTGCTTTGTGATAATATTGCGCTCAACAAATACCATTAAACACAATGTTACTACTACCTAATGAGGTTTGTCCTTTCGCGTTATTACCTCGCTATGTTGAAATTCTTCTCGTTAAATGGGGGATAGGATGGTCACTTGATTAACAAAACTTGAGGGGGCTCCCTGCAAGGTCCCTGTAGGGGCACCCTCCGGACCCATTAAGGAGATCTCTGGGCAGAGTTGTGTGCTGAGGGGGCCCCTGGAACTTGGGGAGCCTCAGCACCGCAGGGGCTTTGAGGGCCTGTGTTACACCACTGTTGATGGTGTTACAGCCAGTACTTAATTTGTAAAATAACAGCTGCCAGGACGCCACTTTTTTTATTTTTGGGGGGAGAGTTTTATATAGCGCGAACTAGACCCGAACCGAATCGGGTATCAGAGCGCTTTACATAGCACCAGTTACGTTACATGGGGACACACATTCATTTTGGGCACAGGGAGATTAAGTGATTTGCTCAGAATCACAGGAGGTTTTGGCTTTGTTACCGAGGCTCGAACCCAGTTCACCAGGTCCGAGGTTGAGCACTGTCAGCACTGCCAATTACAGTAACAACATAACTCCTAACCATCACACTACTACAAGTATGGCAGTTTTGACTATTCCAGGTGCAATAAAAAAAGAAAAATAGCTTTGGCGACGGGCATTAGTCATTTTTTATGTATACTGAATTCATAAACAACTACTGTCGTTCTTTTCTTTAAATTAGACAAACCGCGCCGCCATGTGGCAGTCTGTCATAAGTGCCGGTAGTGACAATTAAGTGCCGATGTTGGACACCCGAAACCTATGGCTCAAATTAAGCACTGGTTACCGTACTTTGGGCCCTATTTATGAAGGCGCGTGGGTGAAAGGTTAAAATCCGCCCGACCTTAGTAGGAAGAGATTCCTATGTAAAGCTCTGGTTTATTCAACGTTGAAGGATACAGTGTTCCAAAATATTGTGCACCTAATCTTTGTCTCCTTGGAGACCTACTCTGCAAACCTTGCATTTTAACAATGCCAGGAGAAAACGGAACCACTGGGGCCGCAGTAAATGCGACTCAGCAGGATTCCGACGATATGGTACCGGGTGCAATAATCATCCCGGCACATTTAAGAAGATCTATAACTTTAAAACTTATAGAAAACGGACTGACACCTCAAGGTGGTACAGTAATTTTCGTGATAGAGGCTCACGAGTATCGGCGGACAGAGGTATTCTATTCATGGATAAACTTTCCAGCGGTAAACGCTAGAACAAAAGAGTTTCACTATTACAAAATAGAGAAACCTCCAGAAGAGTACGCTCCTTTCGAGGAGATTGAAATTCCACTTAAATTTCAAGAGCACCTGCTCTGGTTTAATGGCGCCCTAAAACATAATGATAATTGCTGGTGGCAATGGATATAGTCCATCCAATCCCTGTGCTCTGGTCAGATCACTTTCTGATATCTTTTCGGATTGTCGGGGTTGGTAAGCCCATGTGTGCCGCCACTTGTCCATTGGGGCAGTCCCATCGAGCCTATCATAAGGTCTCTCTTGAAGATTTGGGACAGGCTTGCCGTGATTACCCTTACCGGCTGTCTGGAAACTTGGAGTCTGACCTTGTTCAGTTGCAAGATTGGATCAGGGAGCGCCTAAATGAACTTGCTCCTGAATCCTCTCCTCGTAAAATTCCTAGGCGGTCATCTGCACCCTGGTTTACTGAGGCCCTGGCTTCGTCCAGACGTGCCTGTAAGAGTGCGGAAAGACGGTGGCGCCATAGGTACGAGGATGTGGCTAAGACTGATTACAAGTTAGCTATTAAAGCCTATCATGCTGACATTCGGCGAGAAAAACTGCACTATTTCGCGGCTCGAATAGAGTCAGCCTCTAGCTCCTGTAAGGAGATCTTCGCGATCGTGAAGGAGTTTATGTCGCCCAAAGCTATTGCATCTCAGCACGAGTTCTCGGAACC
The DNA here is from genome assembly GCF_964263255.1 of Lissotriton vulgaris. Classification (NCBI taxonomy): domain Eukaryota; kingdom Metazoa; phylum Chordata; class Amphibia; order Caudata; family Salamandridae; genus Lissotriton; species Lissotriton vulgaris. The sequence goes on along the minus strand of NC_141695.1, from coordinate 496,483,761 downwards.
GTGGGTGACCGCACTGGCCAGCTTCTTTCATGATAAGATCAAGCTGATCCAGGACTCTTTCCCTAACCCTGTCATTGGGGCTAGGATGTGCCAGGAGATCCATGGGAATTTGGTGGAAGATTCTGAGTACACTCTATCGGAATTTCCACCTCTATCTATTACTGCGTCGCATGATTTGCTCTCTCAGCTTAAATCTGGTTCACCTGCTGACCCGTGTCCTGCCAGGTTTTTGGCAAGGATGGCGGAGGTGGTCAATCCACTTGTGAATCCTGTGCTGAACTGTTCTTTGACCAGTGGCGTTGTTCCCGGTATTTGGAAAGAGGCGAGGGTGGTTCCGCTTCTCAAAAAACCGGGACTCGACCCTGAACTTCATGCGAACTATCGCCCGATCTCTCTCCTACCTGCTTTTGCTAAAATCGTCGAGAAACATGTCCATGGGGTCCTTTCTGCCTTCCTTGAGTCACACGGCCTGCTTCATGCCTCTCAGTCTGGCTTCTGTACCAACTTTAGCACTGAAACGGCGCTTCTTGAAGTCAGTGAGGCTATCAAGGAGGTGCTGGACTCAGGGGGCAGGGCCATGTTGGTCATGCTCGACCTGTCGGCGGCTTTCGACACCGTCCCTCATGAAGGTCTTCTCCGTAGACTGTATGAGATAGGTCTGCGTGGGACGGTGTTGAGGTGGTTTCAATCTTACCTTACTGGTCGCCGGCAGGTGGTCTGGGCCCCCCCCACTCAGCCGAAGTGCCGCCGCTTGGGGTTGGAGTACCGCAGGGCTCCGTGTTGAGCCCGATACTTTTTAATATCTTTCTGACCCCTCTGGCGGTGCTGGCTGAGTCTTTTGGGGCCAAGATAATATCATACGCCGACGATACTCAGCTCCTTTTCACGTGTGCAAAGGGGGCTGAGTTTGATGGAGACAGTATCTGTGGCTGCCTAGGAGCTGTATTTGAATGGTTTCAGGGTCATAGTCTTAAGTGTAACCCTGGAAAATCTGAGGTGCTCTTTTTCGGGTGCCAATCCGACCCGAGCTGGCAGGAATGGTGGCCGCATGACATGTTTCCACCGGCATCTTCCTCCACCGTGGCGAAAAATCTGGGGGTTAAAATTGATAATGGCCTGACCATGAAAGCCCAAGTTCTTGGCCTTGTGGGCGTCTGTTTTGGCTTGCTCTGGATGTTGCGGAGGTTTCTCCCTCTGCTTTCTTTTGACCATCGTAAGATTACCGTCCATGCCCTCATAGGATCGAGGCTGGACTATTCCAATGTTCTTTACCTGGGTCTGCCTGACTACCTGATGCAGCGTCTTCAGGTAGTCCAGAATTCGGCCGCCCGCGCCATTTATGGTCTCCCCCGTCGGGCCAGTGCCTCTGATCTTTTATCCACCTTGCACTGGCTCCCTGTCAGAAAGCGAATTGCTTTCAAGGCCCTCACTTTGGCCCACAAGGCGCTATATTCTACTGGAGCGACTTATATTCAGAAAAGGCTAGCCTTCTATAAACCCACCAGGGTTCTGAGATCAGAAACTCTCTCTCTTGCGGTGGTTCCAGTGGTGAAGAAGGCTCGGACTGGTGGACGCTCCTTCAAACGTCTTGCTCCCCAGCTCTGGAACACTCTCCCCCTGTCACTCCGCAGCACCGCCAATCTGCTTGCCTTTAGGAAGGGACTTAAAACCTGGTTGTTTGGTCTTTAGTCTGGTGTTTCTACTCTTCCTACTGCTCCTTTTTTTCTTTGTTGTGTTATGTGTTAGCTGCTGACCTGTTGGTCTGAAAGCGCCGGGACACTCCGTTGGAGTATCTGAGCGCTATACAAAACCCCCCCATAACATAACATAACATAACATAACTAGGCTCGGTCCACTAGGTAGACCAGGAGCAACGTGGCCGGTTCTAGCCAGCTACACGCCACATCCCGACATTGTAAAAATGTCAAAGGAAGAGCTGTTAGTACAGCTAAAAACATTAATAAAAATACATAGGCAATTAGTCCAATATGTAATGCGGACTGCAACAGTCCAACCAGCTGTTAATACACCACAGCTGACCCCTCATCAGGGGAACACAAATAAAATTACACCACAGAACATACAGTCATGTCTTGGTAAAACACCCGTAAAACGGGAACAAATTGATTTCTGGTTAGCACAGAAAATCACTCAAATATAGGTAGTGTTTCCTGATACTACCCCTATTGAGAAACACAGAATCTTGATCATCTGCCTTCCTATGGGAATTGCACCACACGTGGAGGACTGCGACACTTGGGGTACAGTCTTTGCTTCAATTTACACAAAAACACACGGTGTTCCGTCTATGGCGGTAATACCAGAAGTGCTAAAACAGATTCAAAATGAATTCGGTCCAGAGCCCGCTTTAAATCTAGGTATGAAATTACTGAAAGATTTCAAGCAGGTCTCGGCTATATTATTAGCCAACATAAAAGGAGAAGCAGCATCTGTGGCGATTCGCCAGAAGTTGAAGGAAACAGATATAAAAGATCCTGTTGAGCTTGCAAAAATCATAGAAAAATGCTATGAAGAATTAGGTAGAGACAGATTGGGTGGAAAACCGGTAAAGCCCCAACTGCTCGAAAATCCTGAAAAATTATTTATTAAAAATAATTCAAACACTCCTAAAAAGAGCTGGGATGGAAATAAACAATCCACTCCCAAGGAAAAAGTTTTCCAGTCCAGAGGAAGGTCTCCTCGACGGAGGGAAAGAACTCCGACTCGAGAACACCAGTCTCCCCAGAGGGAGCTCTCTGAGAAAAGATATAACCTTAGAAATAGGGATAATCTGAAAAAACCTGATAGATATCAAAGTATTGATACACGTCCCTCTCGATCTTTTCCACAGAATTCGGAAAGAAGAGGACAGTCAGACCCAGGAGAGCACACCAAGTCCAAAGACAAGGAACCTGCTCAAAATAAGAAATCTCAATTTCAGAAAAAGAAGGTAGCCAGTATTAGAGTAATCAACCATGCCGAGAATACTGAGGACACAGTTGAAAAACGGGGAGTGGGCATTGACAATGTTGGACAGTGCAGCAGAAATCAGTATAGCGCGCAAGATCTTGATGAGTCATCTGGAGACAGTGGACACGAATGAATACATTCAGGTTGAAACTGCCGACACCAGACTTAGCGAGCCCCATAAAATATACGAAATAACATTGCGTATAGAGGGTGATAAGACTAGGAAAATTAAGGGTCTATTTTGGGATAAGCTCTCAAAAGGCTATGATATTCTGTTAGCTGAAAAAGATTGGCCCCCAGAGTTTGTCAGGGAGTGCCCTCGTGGCGAAGAAGTGATTATGCCTGCCTTCTCGAATCACATTCTGATTCACAAAAAATATACTTATGCAAGGAAATGGGCAGTAGCCCAGGCACCTGCATTGTATAAAAATCATGTAGGATGGGATGAGGATTCACCTCCTCACAAAATCCAATTAAAAAATGAACCAACTGCCCAACGGCAGTATCCCATAAAGCAAGAAGCTAAAAAACAAGTCAGGGAGATTTTAGATCAACTTGAATACCAAGGGGTGATTGAAACATGCACCTCTCAAATGAACAATCCTTTGTTTCCTGTCTCCAAACCAGACAATTCATATTGTCTAGTTTTGGACTACAGACATCTTAATACATGTTGCAAAACTTTTGCAGTACAAAACTCGCATAGTGCAGCCCTAATGAATAATATAGTTAGGAAAAAATATAAAACGACATTAGACATTTCTAATGGCTTCTTTTGTCAAAACATTGCACCGGAAAGCAGATATTTGACCGCTTTCTCTGCATTTGGGTCACAGAAAAAATTCTGTCGACTCCCACAGGGGTTCAAGAACAGCCCAGGACTATTCTCAGCTAGGGTAACAGAGTTACTACAAATATATGATGATGAAGCATTATCTTACGTAGATGATATTTATCTCACAGACGACGACTTGGATACTCATTTGAAAAGAGTGAACACCATTATACTTGGGTTCGCAGCAGAGGGTTACAAATTCAACTTTAAAAAGTCTCGGATTGCCCATCGGACAGTACTGTTTTTAGGGTACGAATTATCAAGTGAAGGGAAAAGCCTAGCGGACAACTTCTTAGAGAAGTGCGCTGTACTCCAAGCTCCAAAAACGCTGAAGAATTTACAATCCATTCTAGGTTTTCTGAATTTCGGAAGAACTTACATTCTAAATTACGCAGAGAGAGTTAAACCTCTCTACGAACTAATTAAACCTGATTTTAAACAAATCAATTGGACTCAAAAACACACAGAAATTTTGAGATCATTGCAAACAGACATGTTAGCGAAAACAAAATTAGATACACGTGACAATACACGTGATCTTGTAATCCGAGTCATCCCAGGAAGATGCGGATTCACGTACCTAACCTCTAATGAGGGAGAGAAGGTACCAATTTCAATTAAATCTCACTTGTACACACAAGCAGAAAAAGCATTCAGTCACACAGAAAGAACTGTGAACGCAGTGCAAATCGCATTAGCAAATGAAAGAGAACTAGCACACGGCAAACGGATTAATATCCTTACAGCGGAATCCGCCTTCGAAGCGCTATTCAGCCCAGTAAACCTGCCTACAGTGTCACTGGATCTGAAATGGATACAGTGCATAGATTCTCTAGGAGCGGAAGATGTGAAATACTATTTCGCCCCGCAATACAAAGAACTGAATGATTTAGAATATGAAGAAAAATATCCTCTGCCAATCGAAATTCTACCTCTCCCACAATACGCCTGTATAATCTATACAGATAGCTCTGTACAGCATTTCAACGTAGAGAGAAAATCCTACGATGCAGCATGTGCGATTATTAAATGTCGTTGGCTGTGCGGTAAAATCAGACCGAAAGTAACAAAAACTGAATCTGTAAGAAACTGTTCGGTTCAGAGAACTGAAATCAGATCTTTAAAGATGGCGCTCGAAAATGCAGAACGTGAATTCCCGACACTTATAGTGTGCGATTCTCATTTTTGCGTCAACTCTTACAACAATAAACTGCAGAGTTGGATCAAAAACGACTACAAAGATGACACAGGTACCACAATAAAGCATAAATTGCTCTGGAACGAGGTAGCTCTTTTAAGTAAAGAACTACAAAAGACTCACGTGATTCACGCACAGAGTCTTCAACGTGATGGCGTTCACGTTGCAGGGAATTCATTGGCTAATACAGCCAAAGCGGAAGCAACTAAACCGGCTTCCGTAGCCACAAAAAAGCGTACAGATAAATACATAGACGGGGAAACCATGCTGGCAGTAAAAACGACCGTAAAAGGCGACTGTGCAGCACTACCCGTGAACTATCCACTCAATTATGCATACGTAATCGATGCAAACTCCGTTCCTTTTGCTCGAATCCCTGGAGTGGGGGACAGAGTAATTCCAAACAGGAGCAGGAGGGGCTTCCTCTTACTGGAAGCACACATGGGGTTGGGTCTGAGACACCAAACAATCAAAGCCTCTCTGAAAGAATTACAATCAGAGTACTGGTGGCCAGGAATGAGTATAGATATTCAATGTTTTGCTCAAAATTGTGAAAACTGCAACAGAGATCGCAGTAATGAACAGGCCAGTGTAGTTTCAGGATCCCTGCTAGACAGCATAAGGCGGTCTATCTGCGCAATCAAAGAAGAGAAGCGCGTCCCAGTGTACACCATTAAGACGAAAAGCACTTAAAAAATGAGGCCTCCAGCGCTCGGCTGACGCTAGAACGGTTATAAAAGATTTGCGAGTCTTCATCGGCACATACGCAATTACCACGTTCCATTCTGACCAGGGTCCTGCTTTTAGCTCTCGAGCTTATAAGGAGGCCATGGCTAGCATGGGAATTGGGTTGCGGTATTCTTGTCCGTCATACCCCGGAAGGGAACAGTGTGGTAGAAAGAAAAAACCGGGACATAAAGCAATCTATAACAGCGAAGGTATTAGGTTCAGGCGCTGGGTGGGTCAAACATTTAATAAGTGTCCAGACTAGTCTTAACAACATGCCAAGAAATTCTCTAAAAGGTTTCAGCCCATACGAACTATTGTTCGGAATTAGAATGCGTATTCAGGACCTCGATAGTCAGATGTCAGTGGTACAAGAAGAAACAACGCACTTTGATGTAAAGGATCGTTTGGCTGTTTTACAGGAACTGAATAAAACAAGAAAATCCTTAAGCAACATAAAGTTAAAGCAACAGCCAAGTACCACTGACGAGGCACCACCAGCAACAGCCCCAGCAAGGCCTGTCTGGATTCCAAAGATTGGGGATCTAGTCAGAGAAAAGATCGCGGTGAAGAAGGAATTTGGGCCTTCTTACAGAAAAGCAGTACCTGTCTTGGCAGTCACCGGGACAAGATCAGTTGTGCTACCGCCCCTTGCTGGTAAAAAGGAGAACAGAGTCGTGTCCATCGACCTGGTAAAACCACAAGCATGTGGCCTATAATCAACAGTAGGCCCAGTGGACTCCCAAGAAACAACAGAATACCCAAACTTGCAACAATCCAAGAGGTTCAAACTGAAAGACTAATCACATTCGATCAGCCTGCAGTGCACAATGAAGGACTATGTAATAATGCCATGGAACTCGTGAGTCTTGAGACACAGATTGAAACAGTTCGTCAAGAAACAACACCAGTCTACAATAAGGTGGCATCAGAAAATACTACCGAAAGACAGATTGAAAGAACAATCCCATCAATTGACAGAACTGCCTCTGGTTATTTCATCAACTTCGACAACTTCTCTGCAGATCAAAACGACCCCGAAGTGATACCAGAAAGAAAAAAGTATTCGAAAGAAAATACAACAGGACTCCTTCAACAAATCAAAGAATTATATCTGGATTCACCGTTGATTGAGCATTGGATTATTTCAGGGGTATTCATACTCCTACTATGCCTAATTTTAGTTTTAATTTTAGGAAAGTTTATTACAATTGAATGGACACAGCAAGTCAGAACATCAACCTAGTCCTGAAAGCACACAGATCATCCCACGTGAAGAAAAGAGAACTGTCAACAGTAAATGTCACAGCAATTCCAATACCTGGTGGGGTAGTATGGGAGAAAACAGACTATGAGATATATGGTCCGGTCGAAATCCTGAAGTATCCTCATCAACTAAAGGTTTCCTTAAGTGACTTTGTGACACCTAGTACATTCTCTGATGATTGGGACTTTAACATTATTAATGACATGATGTCTGATTTAGAAATGTCAGCTAGATTCACAGATCATGATTATTTACAAGGTTCATCTAGTTATGAGCAGTTATTCTGTTACACCCACTATGGGGATCACTACTTGCATAAATCTGCACAGCCTAGAAATGTTTTTATGTATAATCAATGGGAACATTGTTCTACACCACCTAAAAGCAGTTCTAAAGCATTTTTTGAGAAATTCAAATACTTCTCAGGGTTTAACACAAGTAATGCAGAAACGTTTTATTACAAACTGTTAGATAAAACAGGAATGAAAACAATGCTGACAAATTCTAAATTGATATATTCAGAAGCATTTTATGACAAAATGATGACATTTGGTTTTGATTATTGGAAAAATAATATTGAAACGAAAACGATTTGGGGTACAAAAGACTGGCAGGTGCAAGGCATTGAAGCACTATTTAGAACCTGCATGATACCAGAACAAATGTTGTTTTTAAATGACACAATACACCAAACATCTTGTCTTGGCCTAGCTAAGATCAAAGACCTTAAAACACCGTCTATACCAAAGCCAATACCAGAAAATGTAACTGCAGATATTGAGTTAGACGTGTCACAAATTTTACATTTCAACAGAACACATCCTGATTGGAAAAAGTGGTTAATCTGGCCTACTGACACAAACAGCTGTCAAGATAGATTCCTGAACAAAACACAGGGGTTAAAAATGACCAGATTAGACTCGAGATATTCCCAGAGACAACATCCAGGGATAATAACAACATACAGTGTAGGGAAACTCTGCCTTGAATGGCTAACTTCATCCACACTGGCTGAAATTAAGCAACACTTGTCTTTACTAAAAGATGGTGCTGATTTGCGCAATTTCATTCTTGGACCACGCAAACAGCGTCAAAAGCATTTCATAGCGACCAGTATCTATGCTGCTTACAACGAGGCTTGGAAAGTCAAACAAATTGAAACTGCTGAAAAAATACGAGAAATTGATCGTATTAATTTGGAGAAATCACTTTCTGTAGTAGACAATGGGTTAATGACTCTGTCTTCCAGAATATATTCGTTGGACAATATTGTATCATCTGCCTTTGATGTGATAGACAGAGACTTGCTAATGTTACAACATGGCCAATCTCAATTACGTTCTATTATAGAATTAGGCTGGACGCTGCAAAATCTTCGTTCAGGCTATGTGCCTTGGCGTTTAATCAACACAACGTCATTATTTTCCATTTTTAACCTTACTGATAAACAGATCAGTTTGGCACAGAAAGGAGCAGACTATACAATCCTGAGCATCGAAAAACTCGAGAGATTACCATTGACAATGTCAGAGAGTCCTGTCATTGAATGGATAATACACGGAATTATCACAATTCCGATAACAACTTTCCGATTTAAAAAGTGCCTTGAGTACATACCTGCTGGCCAGTATGAACAATTGGGTAAAGGATATGTAAAATCAGAATGGAAATTACCATACACTCATTCTTGCTATAGTGACAGTGACAAAAATGTATTTCTTAGTGGTGACAACTGTAAACATTCACTAAGCGGTATACTTTTGTGTCAGGGTATTAATTTACACGGAGCATGTGATGGAAATTCTAACAACCTTTCATGCCACCAGCTAGTCACACCTGCAACTCAGATAGAGCCCTTCTTTATGCAACTTTCAAACGGGAGTTACATTCTTAGAACGGATCACAGATGTTGTGGCCTTGTGCCAGGGAAAAGTTATCTAGTGAAAGTAACGTCCATGGTCAAATGCTGTATGCAAGCATTGTTCCCGAGTGGGCCTGCAGACACAGTGACTCCCATCTGGCCTCGTCTGAATCTCTATTCTATACGAATTGATACATTAAGCAAAATGAAATCTGTACTTTTACAGACAACAGTGCCTATAACGTCATCAAAAGAGACGTATGATCTTCAAGTTGCAAGGACAGCTAATGAAGTTCATGACCTTTTATCAACAAATTGCCCCGTGCATTTCGTACAAATGCTAAGCCAACTCCTTAACATGTCTAGTGCAATAAGCATCCCAGGCATATTTAAGACAGTCTTTACGGGACTTCTAACACCCTTCCAGGCAATTTTGGGAATCGTTCCTAATTTTGTACACTCTGTTTTTGGCGGCATACCATTATTTTTGGGACTTGTAGCAGGGATTTTATTTTTGACCCTCCTGCTTCGTTATGGCAAGCCTCGGCTCAGACATAGCTCCCATGGGAATGGAAGAGACAATCCTAGCAATGCGCTACCGGGACAGGATAACTAACGTCCTTGGATTGGCCAGGCTGAGAGATCTAAACATGACCTGGTTCCTTTCATTCAGACCTATATGGCAAAATTGCATTTTACCTGTGCTACGGTGTATGCTTTGCGGCGATGAATGCGTGTTGGACATCTGTCTTTCACTTCCATCAGCAGTACCAATGGACGTCGATACTTTGCTCAGTCCAATAACGGCTCACGCATTGTGTTGTCCCCAGCGGCTACCAATCCTGATGACGGCATTCGTGGAGACTCCTGTGCTACAACCAAGTGGTAACAGTGGAGCGAGTGACAAAAGCAACATCATCCAGGTACAACGTTCTGTGAGCATTGCTGCTCCCGACTATGATGACAGCAATCATTCTCACACCTGCCAAGTAACAGCGCTATCTAATTTGGTTGAACTATCACCTGATTTTGTAGACCAATTCTTTGAGAGCCTGTCTGATACGATGTTCTCACCCATACAGAAACAATAACTTTGGAGAAGCTTTCCGACACACAGCGTTCCCATGAACTCTGAATTCGGCCTTCAGTTTTGATCAACAAAAACTGCAAAAAGCTTTGGAACTCTATTTCCCCGTTCAAGCATTAATTCTTTTGAATTGGACATTTTTTATATTGACCCTTTTTTCGCACGAACAATTCTTTGCTTAACGTAAAATCTATTCTTAAAGAACAGAAGTTCGTACTTCTATTTTTTACACACACCTAGAGACATAACAACTTACATTAGCCTCTAGCACACATGTTATTACAATGCATTTATATGTGATGATTTATCTCGCCCTTCTTCTGTCAGAGATACTTCATGTGTAATTCTTTTTGCATAATCGTTCATTGATCTCATATGCAATAATTTTTGAATGATTTCTATGCTTCAAAAAACGTACAGTACCTAAATTTCACGTATTACAAATACGCCTATTTCGAATGCATTTATGTATTTTGGGGTGGGCAATGTTACACATGCATCTAATTGCTTAGTTTTAGTAATTTTGATGGACATGAACCTGTGGAGTGGGTGTTGCGTGTTTATCTAGGTTCCTGATCGATACTGTGACCTTATGCCCCTATTCGGCTATAAATCCATTTATTCCCTATATTGGCATAACCGTTCAAGTGCGATTTTCAGAAAGTCATCTCTGGCCTCACACGAACAGAGCCACATTCCAGCATAGTTCTCTGCCACTTCCTTTGCGACCAATTAGTGCAATGACAGAGCAGAAGTCACTATCTGATATTTCTAGATTAACACTCCGAGTTCTTCAACAAGATAAAAACTCAGCAAACCTGGAAATCCCCGCTTGCTGTGTTTTGATTAGTAATGGAACTCTAATGAGCAACTGATAACTATCACTTCCTAGTGACATCTTTAATTGACGTCTTATGTCCAGCAAACTTGCGTCAAACCCGGCACCTGTCAGGTATAAATATTACCAACGTTGCCTTAAGCAATGAGCTACTGTTGCTGTTGCTAGCTGTCTGCAAGACCCAGTGTTGGTGAAGCTAGCACCCTGTCGCTGCAGCCTGCTGTCCCTGTGGTGGTGAAGCTACTGATACCATTATCACTGCTAAAGCGCGAACGATGGTGCAGTACGCTTAGGAGCTGAACAGCCGTCCCTCTGCGAAGACATCCAGCAGATTCCAGCTGCCCGCGGACGCTGTCCCCCCTCCTTCCTCGACGCGCTGAAGAAGAGCCGCTGCCTTTCTCGTGCAGAGAAATCCAGCTCCGGCGTTTCCGGTCTGCCCTCGCGGGTGACTGGGATATCGAGAGTGACCACTGAAGGAGATACCAAACCTCCATCATTCTATTCGGAGGTATGGTGTTGACTAAACCCTTAGATGGGAATTCTTGAAGCAAACCTTGGCAAAACCAACTTAACTTAAAACTACTTACTTACTCCCCTTCCACGTGTTAGGCTTAGGTCAGGCACACTGGGGTAGGTGTAGTTAGAAGCACCAGTTGAGTATGTTAGCCTAATGTATATATGACTGTATATATGTTTTATTACTTTTAAACCATTTTATGGCTAAGAAACCATATCAATGCTTTTACAGTTCTATTTCGCAATACTTATCTTACTGTACGTACTTTTTATAATAACAAGTCTTGCAATTGTGGCAATACATTTCTCTTGTACGAGAAGAAAGACTGTTCAATAAATGTTAACCCTTTATTGACAAACGCCCGTCTCTCTATTCTCTACATCTCGTGAAAGTAAACTGCACTAAACTGACTGAGTGAAATACCTGTCTATTGTTTCACACGACCCTAGAGATTGACTCTTGATCTGAGGAGCAAAGTTGTCATGTTGCACGGTTGTTGGAAAACTGAATCCCTTCTTATCTGTGCCAGGGAAGCTGATCACTTCCTATACAGAGAAGAAAGTTTCCAGTGACCTCTGAGCTAGTTGGTAACACAACCCAATTAAGTTTAGCATAGTCAGTGGAGGCCTGGAATATCTGCAGTTCCATGTCGATACTACTGTTTATGTTATTCCAATGCGCAGGGCGTAGTGGGAAACTAGGAACTACACTACACACCGGTGCGTCACTTTTTCCCATGTTAAAAGTGACGCACCGGCAGCGCAAGGCCTTCATAAATAGGGCCCTTTATGTCTTGATTGCCATATGCAAAACTTGCCGGTTTTCCCTAGCATAATTTAACCAGCTTCAATCTGCTAAATATTTGTCGCCATTTTAATTGCAACATTTGTGCCCAAGTTCCAACTTTGATTTGGGTTTAGAAATCCGTTTGCGCCTTACATTGAATTACAGAGGCCCTAAGAATGAGCTCTCTAGTTGCAATACTTTAGGAAAACTTTCTAGAAAGAAATGAAAGCTGCAAGTGAACTCTGTGGGCTAATTACATCCTCTGTGCCAGTATGTAAAGTGAAAGATTATTTATTTACCTGGCAACTGATTTTGTGTTAGTATTTAAGTTGAAAAAAAATAAAGTATTGCCAAGCCATCTGATAGCTTAATTTTAGTAAAAAATATTCTCTGTTTTGATTAAGGATGTGGACATTTCAAGCCTACTATATGTCTTATTCTCCTTTGATACCTCAAAACAATATATCTTGTTAAACGTGTTTTCAACATGCAGTGATGGTGCCACTTGTCTGTGAAATGCGGGATCTGCTGATGTATCTGTGTTTTGTTAGTTTTCAAAAGTGTTATCCAAAAGAATATTCTGGAATTTAGTTTTTGACACACAATATTTATCTTCCAATGCAAATTCCATTTAAAGACAAGGATCTGCATATTTGCAGAAATGATCTGCAAGCTGTATTTTTCTGCTATGTAGTTTGATTTGCGATATGCACATCTGTTGTAAAAAAAAAGAACTGACCTTCCTCTTTAGTTGTATTCACTCCATATGTAGTTCTACAATAAGAGCCATACAATAAATTGTGCAGGAGAACTGCAATGGTAACCCTGCACAAATAATTACTGATACCATGGGGAACGTTAATCACAGGATCGCTTGCTTGGCATTTTGGAATTAATTGTTCCCATAAGGAGTTTGAGAAGTTGGCCTCGTATATGATGTAACTATAGTGATGTCCACTATGCAAGGTGCCCACTATTCTAGTGGGCACCTTGCACCAGTCCAAAGTACCCTTATTGATGGTAGGTTATAAAGTCAACCTTATAGAAAGCTATCCTAGTGATAGCTGTGGAGAGCAGCCTTCAGGCTAAGACTTGGAGAAGAGTTAAGCAAGTTGTTTTACCAATTATAATCTCTTAAATGATCAAATGAAAGCCCACCACACAAGGTCTATATCAAATAAATATGTATTTAGTCTAAACACAAACCCTCTGCACTCATTATGAGGTCAGAGGTAAAAGTACAATACAAGGAACGTAATTAGCATAAGATAAGTTGCACAGTATATGTTATGCCCTAGAGGCCTCCCAAATCATATACTAAAATAGTGGTATAAGAACCATGTGAGAGTTAGAAAGCAGGCCTAGGGCCTGTGGAATCGCTGGGGCTGCCAAGAACCACCAAAGGATAGGATGTAGGAGGCCCACGGGAGACGCTTGCAGTGTCTAAACACAGCCGCGGGTTACCATTGACTTTCCATGGAGAACGAACAAGTTACAACGTTATAGTTTAAGGGCACTTCTAGGTAAACTACAATGGAACCCCTTTAGACTAGGACACTTCGAGAGTGAAGACTCACAGGAGCACTGGAGGACTCGTGTTACCTCACCCAGGGAATCCGGGTGCATAGGTGACTTTTGGTGTCAGGTTTTGTTGTTGATTCCAATTGAGAGCTGCGAAGAAGTGCTGCAGGTGACCAGAGGAAAAGTGTCTGGGTGGATCCAAGGGTGGATCGGAGATGTGAAGAACCTGAAAGCAGAGGGGACAGAGTCTGGGTCACCTGCCAGTGACCAGGATGGCGACAGGAAGATGCCAGCCGATGTCGGGTGATTTCAGGTGAGAAGGTGAAGCTTGTCTCTTCAGCCACAAGGACCAGGAGGTGTCAACCACAACCAGGAGCTGGATTCGAGCTGTCCCACAAAGGATCTAGTTGACTGCAGTGTCGGTATCTGGATTGGACCCAACAAGCCATGGCAAACACAATCCATGCAGGATGTCAAGGTGGGATTTGGTGCAGACCAGCAAGTTCTGAGGAACTCACCCTTTGGAGAGAAGTTAGAGCAAGCCTGGAGCAACAAGGAAAGCTGAAGAAAGTGAAGGTTGGTCTTCGTGGGGGCTCACTAGCCACCGGACTAAGAACCGCAAAGACGCTTTGAGCTGAAATGCACAAAGCAGGCCCACGGGACACTCGGGGAGTGTGGGCCTCTGAGCTTCGAAGCAAAAGGATCTCGGGGCTGGGGCTTCAAGCACCCCAATATACACTTCGGGATACCTCGGGAAGTAGGTGCAGGTTGCAAAATGCAGGATAACCTGGAGCGCTGGTCAGCGTCAGAGATGTCTGTAAGTCCATGTCCTGTGTTGCAGATTCTTGGGGGAGCCCAAAAATGCAGACCGGTAAAGATGCAGTTGGTGCCTGTTTGAACAGGGTGGTCACTTCTTGACCACAAGGGAGATTTCTTCAATCTTCCAGTCGATATGGAATTGAAGGTCCAAGATGTATGTTGCTGATTTTTATCCAGGGTAATCTAATCTAAAGTCCTAGGGACTGGGGTTCTATACATATAGTAAGTTTAGGGGTTGGACTAACTCTAAGGTCCCTCCTATGGGTGGACCTGGGGAGGCGGTGGTTAAACCCCTTCCCCTTTGTCCAGTTTTGTGCCAGAGCTGGGGTTGAGTGCCCCAGCAATCGGTTTGAACTGGGAAATTCATTGAGCACCTTGTGTCTGAAACACATTCACTGAATGCAACCCTCCCTGTCCCAATACACAAAAGCCTGTCTGGGGAGGTGCTAGCACCTCCCTGGACAGGAAGCCTATTGTCCAGGCCTCCCCTCCATCCAGCAGCAGGAGGGCAGACTCGTGTGTGTGGCAGCAGCATCCATTTTGTGATGCTGGGGCTCTGTTGAACTTTAACCGAGTTAAACAGAACTACATGTTTTCTCCCTCTAGAAGGGTGGAATGCTACCCTCGCCACCAGAACTGTAGATGATAGAAAGGAGAAAGAGAAAAGTGGGAAAAAAGTAACAACTGTGAAGCGAACGATAAAAGTAAACATGCAAGAGTAAGATAACGAGGCAGACAGTGTATGGTGATGGAATAAAAATTACTGTGGTGGAATCAAGACAAGCACATTTTTGTATTCAGCAACACAAACATTCAGTAGCAAAGGCAGTGTTATTGTGGTGCAGGGATTCTGCACATATACAGAACTATCACAGTAAATCAGGACTTCGGTGTATAGTGGTATACCAACTACCCACCTTACTGCCCAAAATTCAAATCCGACTAGCTATAGTGTCTCATTCGTTCTCCGTACTACAGTGAAGCTACCAATGATTTTTTATTTTTTTTTGTAAACAACTAAGGAGTGACTAAGTGTGAAAAATTAAATAACAAAAAACACCTTAATTTGAATGGATATTACTAATATCCCATTAACCAAGACAAGTGAAACCAAAAAATTTTGGAGACATCAGCTACTGGGAGCAACCTAAGCCGGACTGACGGTAACCGAGAGTGTAGGTACCTGGCGGGGAGTCGCGTGTGTTTGAACCTGACACCGCGTGAAGGTTTTCCCGCATCGTCAGATCCAAAGGGGACATTCTCTCCCTCTACTAATGTTTTCTCTGCTCCTGTGAAATTCAGTGAGTGGTCACGGGCAGTAACCGTGAGTTTATCTAATTTTTCACACTTAGTGCCCCACGGTAGGGTGCGCCTTCGCGCGCGCACACCACCGGAGGCCTGCCTTTTATATTTATCTTGGTCCTGACGAATGCTGAGCGTATTAGCATCAATAACAGCAGAAACATGTTGACCGTTTATCTTTATTAAAGGACGCAGGTTTCCTAACTTAGAACCTAGTCTGTCCATGCACACTGTTTTTAATCAATACAGGTTGACCCTAATTAAAAAAAAATTTGGGTTTCAACTTTGTATTTTTTAATTAGCACTCACATATAAATACACTTTTTTGTTTGAGCACTGTCACACTCAACACCATCCTGCTCCGCTGTAATTCAGGCGTTGTAGTACGCTGGGAAGGCACTCGGCCACCCCAGCGGGGACCCGATGATGAAGCATGTCACCAACCAGTGGTGAGTGAGGGTCCTTCTTTATAAGCAAAGAGTTCCTTCTCTTCCCTTATTGGCATAACTGGGCTTAGGTTGCTCCCAGTAGCTGATGTCTCCAAACATTTTTGGTTTCACTTGTCTTGGTTAATGGGATATTAGTAATAACCATTCAAATTAAGGTGGTTTTTGTTATTTCATTTTTCACACTTAGTCACTCCTTAGTTGTTTACAAAAATTTACTTGGGGTATAGGAGTGTCTACTCTAGCCCTTTCTCTCCTGTTGATCCTCGGGCTACCAATGATTAGACAACCCAGAACATTCTCTCAGGAATCGAGGAAGCAAGATCACTCTTTCGCTCACTCACTCATACTTGTCCACATCATGAGTAATCAGAGTCACTGTATAGTTTAAAATGTTTATTTTAACTAACGTGCTCTAAAATGCAGTACACATGCTATTGCTAACAGCAGAATGCATAAACACAATATAGTGAACATTGTTACAATTCCATAGAATATGAACAGGGAAATCATTTTATAAAGCTGGTGGAAAACGGCCTACTCTGCCTTGCCACCCTCCCAGTGCTAGGAACTAGTTTATTAAAGACCATGGAAGGCCTCTGGGCTTTGTCAGAGGGATCCCATACCTCCAAGTCGAGATGCAAAGGTTTAGATCTGCAGACTAGCACAGCTCTTCTCTCTGGAAAGGTTTTTCTCCAAGCGCCTTGAACATGCATGCATGCAATATTAAAAGCACTCGATTTTCATCAGTGCAGCTGTGCTTCGACCTTGCATATCATGTTCAGACGAAAACCACAGAGAACAGCAAGGAACGCGAAAGCTAGACCGTTCTCATGTGAACAGGCACAAGCAGACTCTAAGTGAAAACAAAGTTGTGTAGTAACATGTGCAACAGCAGCATCATGGCAGCCAAGCTTGTGCTAACGAAGCAATGCCTGCAGTCAATCCACCAACCTCACTACACCCTCCCTTGGTAAGTCCATTGGATGTAGACATAGGACGAACACAGACTACAAGAAGTGAGAGCAGAGTTCATGAGCATCTATAATTTGTTGAATTTTGAAAAAAGAAGAAAATTGTAGATAGGGGCCAGGTAAATTTGCTGAAAAATGCAATAAAAATAATCCGGCATAGAAGTGTATCTTGAACCAGTCATATTAATCGATCAGAGTGTATGCGCAATAAACTACAACAGCTTCCAAAAGGAAATCATTGTCATCTGTAGCAAAAAGTGATACCATCCAATTCAGCAATCTGAATGAGCATTCATGTTCCTCACAATATGGTGCATCCATGAGCATTGCAGGACAACTTGCGTGATGTTCAATGTAGCTGTGTTGTAGGAGATTCTGCGCAGCCGTACAGACATGCCATTGTGCCAACACGTGCCATTAGTGCAACTCTAAGGGACCCATTAACAGGTCATAATCCAGGTCTGAACATGACATATTGGTGAGGCAGATATCCAACGCCCATGAAAAAGAACATTGGAAACATGAGAAGACGGGTTGCACGCAAGTGTAGTATGCAAAGCGGAAAGAGAATCCATAAGCCACGCTGAGTGTGGCCAGTGGCAGTCAGCGACGGCTCGTGGAGGGAGTTACGGTGGGGCAGGAGGGCGGGGAGGGGGAGGGGCAGGGTGGAGGTTGCTAAAAACCGGCATATGGATAATTGCAGGTAAGTAAACAATTTAATTAATAAAACGAATTTCGTAGTGCGCCTTGCATCGCAAAATGCAATGCAGTGCGAGCTACGAAATTCGTTTTATTAATTAAATTGTTTACTTACCTGCAATTATCCATATGCCGGTTTTTAGCAACCTCCACCCTGCCCCTCCACCTCCCCGCCCTCCTGCCCCACCGTAACTACCTCCACGAGCCGTCGCTGGTGGCAGTGGGCCAAAGCATTCAAGCACATGGTTCTGGAGAATTTGCAGCCAACCTGGGTTGTGCAGGACTACAAGAGGAGCAGCCATTGCATAACAGGCAAAGCAATAGCAGGATTCCAGCAGCTATGGCAAGTATTAAGCCTAAACTACTGAAGATGCTGGAAACAATAAATAAATGCTGGTATTACACCAACTATAGTCTGAAAGGAGGTCACAAGGCCAGAGCCAACAACCTTAAAAAAATCTGCCAGGCTGGGTGTATCAGACGCATTGAAAATACGATGAATCAATTCACCAAAAGCAGTGGGAGGTTAGTATTGAGAAGGGCCTGAATCTCGGAATGGGAAAGAGCCACCTGCAGCATGAAGTTCTTGCGCGCAGAAGTAAGGGGGACTTCCTGGTGGAATAATAGGGCTTATTCTGCTCAACTTATGGAAGTCTGCTTTCAGAGTTGGTATGTAGGGCCAAATTGAGTTATCGAGCTTCCCATGCAGGGGCGGAAAAAGCAGATTTTTACAGCAAACCACACGTGTGAAACTGTCACAATGTATGGTATGCCAGCCAGAAAATTGCAACATTTTTGGTTATTTAAAAGAAGATATCTACCATTAGCAAGCAGCGAGAAAGTGGGCTTTATAGTTGGAACTTGAATATCTTTTAAAACACATGCAAGGTTCGGGGCGGTAACAGTGCAGGAGTGTAATTGTATGTTTTTGCAAACAAGGGAACGACCTACTGTAGAATCACAGGACTTCCCAGTAAGGTATACCTCTTTGTCATCCTGCAGGCATCTGTATGTGAAAGGCAAGGACCACACTTCATGCAGAAAGGTGCCACCAATGGGCACCCTAGCGGTAATGCTTCATGCAGGAGCTACATTTTCACAATGAGAAGGATAAAGTGATAAAAGGAAAGTCTTACAACACGTAAGAACTGCCCTGAGCACTCTTGATGCACAACAAGTGCGTACTTGCAGGTTAACTTGAAAGTGATTCAATAGATATTCAGATTTCAAGAATATTTATTCATCCAAATGTTTTGAATTGATCAAAATAACATGATTTGCATGAGTACATATTTCTTCATATGATTTCACTTTTGATCAAACATCCATACTGCTTCATAGCAATTCATGGCACATGATTAGTTTAAGATGACGTGAAAACCCCAATGCATTTCGTGCTAAACTAGCACTTCTTCAGGGGGATATTATTCTGAAAAGAAGACATAAACCATGTTGTAGATATTTGCTGTACAGGAACCTCATAACACATACATATATACTCTAAAGCAATATTTATATACAAAATCAAAATAGGAAAGCGCCGATGTAGTACCCCAGAAGCGAATTTATAACCATCAACAAAAACTGTTTAAATGAAGTTGAGAGAACATACATGAATAAAATGCGATTCGAACGTGCATCAAAAGAGAATTAAGCCACAGAAACTCCACGAAGATTTCAAGAAGGATCAGAAAGACCGAGATGTGCATTGAATATACGACCATAAGACAGACAAGATATGACAACCAGTGAAAAAATTAAATCTAGAGAAAGATTAGAGGTGTCCGAGAAAATCGCGATAACATGTAGAAATCACCCTGAAGGATGTGCTTAATTAATCTATAAACCTTCAAGATGCAGTGAAATCGTCTCTACTAAAAGACGAGAAAACCGCCACCAGAATCACAAGAACACCGGGATAAAAACAACAACACTTACCCATCACCCAGAACGAGCATGTACGGTAAAGGTGTGTCCGAGTCAAAAACCCGGAAGACGCCGAGTATGCGCACAAGTTACCATTTAAAAAGTGGAACAAAATAGAGATAGGACTCGCGGAGTCACGATAAAAGAAAGTAGTAGAGTGCAAAGTAGGACCACAGAGTGTCAGAAACTATATTAGTGCCGGAAAATAACACAAAGGAATAAAAAATAGAAATTCAGAGCAAAGTGTGTACTGAAAATACAAAGCAGAACTAAATAAACAATCACTGGGTAAAAAATAAACCAAAATGAAGTCGAGGTGAAATCGGTGTAAAAGGACATGAAAAGAGACCGAAGGACAAGTTTGGAATGAATTATACTAAGGCAAAAAAGTAACAATGAAGTGAATGACGATGTGATGAATAACAACAAAGTATCAAGCACAAGCAAATGCAAAAGAACATAAAAAAACTTATACGAAAAGGGGAATCAACATTCTGTTCTAAACAAAGCTATAAGGTAGATCATCTATCAAAAAACAAACTGTATATAATGTTCAAAGATGACAACTGAGTTCTATTCTGTCATTTAGCCCCTTAGGTTGGAGGGCTTGTAGGTAGTAAATCCAATGTAGTTCTCGTTGTAACAAATGCTTATTGTTGTCTCTGTGAGGAACCTTGTCAACCATCTCCAAAATTAAAAATCG
This sequence comes from Lissotriton vulgaris, assembly GCF_964263255.1. Taxonomy (NCBI): domain Eukaryota; kingdom Metazoa; phylum Chordata; class Amphibia; order Caudata; family Salamandridae; genus Lissotriton; species Lissotriton vulgaris. The sequence continues at coordinate 496,463,286 of NC_141695.1, read as the reverse complement.
AATTTGAGTGAATGATAAAGTGATAACACCATGTACGAGCCAGACAGCAGAGTCAGTCTCAGCCACTGAGAAGGGTAAACGGTCTATCCTTTCTATGTGTAGAAGAGTGTATGTTGCATCTTTCATGAACATAACTCCTGTTTGTCTGTCAAATTAAATGGTAAAAATAAAGCAGACGCGTTTAAATAATCCCATGGTACTTTCCCCATTTTTAGAGTCTGTAAAGTCCATGCACACTGCATCACAGAACGCACTTGATTTTGACCATGATATAACACAGACACAACATCTTGTACAATATCAACACTAGATGAAACAATATTATCTAATGTGTAGATGCGGGAAGACAGTGTTGACAATGCTTTTGTCAACACAGCAAGTACCTTTTCTAGATTTGTCTGATCTATTTCTCCTAAAAGTGACGCTGCTTCAATTTGTGAAAGCTTCCATATTTATTTGTAAGCTGCGTAACTAAATTGTTTTGTTCTTGGAGCCGGTGGGCCCTTGATAAAGTCGACCAAATCAATGTTATTGGATAACAAAGATAAATGTTGTTTCACAGACGATAGTGTTGAGTGCTGCAACCACTGTTGGCATCGTATACCCACGGAATTGGTGATAACCGAATGTGTGTTCACAAAACGTGGGTCAGGTCCTTCCTGTATGTAACCAGGGACTGAGTAATGGAAACGTAATTGGCAGGCATCAGAAGATGTCTGCCAAACTAACCAGCCCACAGGATATAAACTAGAGACATTAAATGTGTTATTTTGAACTAAAGCTTGCAGGTCTTCAATGGATTAATTTGTAAGCAAGCTCCAGTTATGACAGGGAGCCAGAACAGGAACTGCAGGGGCACTCATTTCTTTTGCTGTTGCCAAACAAAAACAAGTAGTTTAGTAAATTGTAGTATTTAAAAATAGAAGTTGCGTTGGGATGAGGCAGGGTTTTTTTCCCTTCCAAATGGAGCTGGGTAATGTTCCCACTGTGTGTAATTAAAAACATTTCCAAATGAATTTGCTTTATGCAGGTAATGGTGTCCATAATGCTGGTAACAATATAAATCAGCATAATTAGCAGTATTTAATTCCAAATCGTCAGCATCAAAGGCAGCATAATATTTAAAATCTGAAAATAAAGATTGTATTACTTGCACAGTCATGAACAAACAGCTCTCAGGGTTCATCGACTGTCATCAACTTTTAGATGACACCTAGTTCGGGTTTAGGAAGGGCCATAGCACAGAAACTGCCCTGATAAAGGCCTCTGATGAGATTAGGACTATAATGGACCAGGGTGGGGCAGCGGTCCTTATACTCCTGGATCTGTCCACCGCCTTTGACACGGTCGATCACTCCATCTTGATCAACCGTGTAGCATCGCTGGGGGTCACCCATCTTGCCAGAGAACTTATCGCTTCATTTCTGGCTAACCGTATGCAGGCGGTGAAACTGGGCACTTTCTACTCGCCTTCCTTCACCCTTCCGTGCGGGGTGCCACAGGGCTCCTCGCTAAGCCCAACATTATTCAATATATATGTGGTGGATTTAGCAAGGATTATAAAAGCACACGGGCTGTGCTTAACCACCTATGCTGATGACACCCAACTGGTGTTGGCGGTACATAAGGATGGACCAGCCGTTGCAGCAAGATTCCAGGAGGGGATGTCGGCCATTAGCTCATGGATGTCAAGTAACTGCTTGAAATTAAATTTGGACAAGACCGAGGGATGCCCTTTGGCAACCTTTCACCGGTATGGTCCTCCATTTGGTGGCCCACTGAAATGGGTTCTCCTCCCACTCCTGTTGCCAAGGTCAGAAACCTCGGTGTCATGTTCGATGACAAGCTGATTTTCAAGCACCATGTGAATTCAGTGGTCGCATCCTCCTTCTACACGCTGAGGAAGATTAAAAAGCTCTTGCCATATCTCCCTCCATCTGCAGGAAAAATACTGATCACCACCCTTGTTTTTTCCAAGATGGATTATGGCAACGCTCTCTTCCTCAATACACAAGAACAGGTTTTAACCAAACTGCAATCAGTCCAAAACGCTGCAGCCAGAATTTTGCTCGGCATCCCTTGTCACCGCCCCACCTCTTCGGGCCATACGTCACATGCATTGGCTAAGGGTCAAGAGTCGGATAAAATTTAAGGCACTCTGTATCGCCTATAAGGCCATCCATGACTCAGGACCCAGGTTTCTTAAGGATGCTTTTCGGATCTACGCTCCAAAAAGATCACTTCGCTCATCCTGCACCCATCTTCTACGCATCCCACGTACCAGAACCGCTACCTGGGGAGACAGACGGTTCCTAGTAGCAACCCCCAGGCTATGGAATTCTCTCCCTCTGTTTATCAAAACCAGTCCCACTCTCATCATCTTCCGCAAACTTCTGAAAACCTGGTTATTTAATCAATGATCATCTGATTGTTTTCTGTCCCAGGAAGTCCTACATGCGCTGAGACACCCCAGGGTAGTTGTGCGCAATAAAAATGTCATAAACATAAACATAAACACATCCCAATCATCTGAACGTATGTTCCGTTTCACCACATCTCCCATGGAAACAGCAAGTACATTTGGTACATTAATTATCTCATTTGGACCATGAATTTGGAAATCCACAGCTTCCCAGATGATGCCGTCAGCGACTGGAGAGGCGGTAAGGTTAACAAGAGTCTGCTCTTGTTTCATGATGTGAGCCAAAGTTCTTCAAACCAACTGAACAGCAGAGCGTTCTAGCAAGAAGTGAACATTGATGAATAAGAAAAAAACTGTCACAAACCCAATGGACATGAACAGAAAAACCAGGATGAGCACCAACCAAAGCATGTCCAGGGAGGAACCAAATAAGTCTGTTTAAACAAATAGACAAAAATACCGAAATTTGTATAGCCAAATGACGAGGTGGCGGTCGAGTCGAAAGAAAAACGTGACTGGTTGAGTGTAGTTGTTTGCAAACCAGGCAACGACTCGCTTGTGGGATAAGCATATTCAGTTTCTTCGTTACTGGGGGACGCTTGCGGGACTAGCAAGTGATTAGTAACAGAGTACATATCGATGGCAGTGTCTTTTTGCACAGTGTCAGATGCGCCAAGCACAGGATTCCTTGAAATTGCTTGGCAGGACAAAGCAGGTGTTACACTATTCAGAATCAGCCAGATGTTGTAGCTTGAATTTGTCTTCTGAGATGTATCTGTTGTCTTTGCGACCAGGAAACGGTGGTAAGATGACTGTACGAGTACCCTTTACGCCAAGCACTGGAAGCGGTGCACAATAAGAGGGGCCAAATTCTTTTTGTTCTCCACCTTCTCTTCGACCAGATCTCCAACTTTGGGTAGCCAGCCGGCTACTGCAATCTACAGTGCTGCTTCAATGGCAGAGGGTAAATGCTCAATTGCTAGGCTGTCATGGCTCTCTTGTAAGTCCTGTAACATAGAAGAATGATTATCTATGTCAAAGGTTGAGGCAGTGACCGCCATGTCTTAACCATCAATGTCTGGTGCAAAAATGTTTATGTAAAAAAGCATTTTGTATGGGGTCCGCCCACCTAGAGATCTTCTAGGGATATTATTAAGTGCAAGTTGCATGCTATAAATATGGGCTAGCCAGTTCCTGCCAGTATCTATGACTCTAACTGTCAAGGATTGCTTTAAGTCATAGTTCATTCACTCCACAATTTAGTTGCCCTCAGGACTGTATGGAGATGAAAACTGCACCAGCACCACCTAAGACTTCATCGCATCCTTGTACACCTTAGAGACGAATGCTGGACCTTGGTCAGAATGGAAGGTGCCACAGGCGAAAATTCCCACAAAGACACGCAAATTCCTGATGACATTTCGAGCGCCAGCACTGAGTTGTTACCAAGCCCAAATGAAATGTGTGCACAAATCAACTGCAACTAAAATGTATTTATAAGCAGTCTCTGAAGAAAATGGACCACAGTGATCAAGATATACACAGTCAAAAGGCTTATTGGAAATGCACAGCTGTGTTTGTGGTGGATGTGTAACTGTAGATGGCTTAATCTGTTGACAAATGTCACAAGATAGTACATAATTATGAGTCTGCAGCCACCCGACTGGTGCTGAGATGGCCCAGGAAATCATCAGCCTCAGCGGCGTTGGACGCCCTCCACTGGCTACCTATTCATAAGCGTGTGCTGTTTAAGGTCCTAGTGATCACATTTAGGGCCTTTCACTCACGAGGGCCCAAATATCTTCAACAGAGCTTCATTTGATATTTTCCATCCCGCAACCTGAGATCCTCCAACGCAAACCTACTGACCATTCCCACCTTTAGACTGATCACAAAGGGAGGGAAATCTCTGGCAGTCATAGGTTCTAAGGATTGGAATCAACTCACCCCTCCTCTTCGTCAAACCGCCTCTGAATTAGTCTTTAGGAAATTAATAAAGACTTGGATCTATAGCCTTCCTGACACACGGTGTAAAGTCTTAATCTGAAATGTCTGGCCCACTGATATGAGCAGTTGACCAGCGTTTTCATCATTCTGGTATTTTCTCAGCGCCAAGATGCTCCCTGGAGTGATAGCTGTGGTATATAAAACACCTTTACATTACATTACATTACAGTCTGTTTATATAAACCACGCCACCAGTAACGTTGCTGCAAGATAGAAACTGTTGCAGACACGCCAGCATGGGCCAAAGCCAAGCCTTCGTGTGTGGCTGTTATCAAGGAAAGTCTGCGGTCCACGTTGGGAATCAGCTGATCTCCAACGTCATTAATTCTTATATACGGAACCTTGTTGGGACTTAAATGATAAGAGTACTTTGAAGGGAACCCTTGTGGGTAATTACCACCCTTCTCAGTAGCAGCAACAGCTATCTTAGACATGGATCTTGTAACAGCTGCAACTAAGCACGTGGCTACTGCTGATTTGGTTGATTCATTAGCCAAACTGTTACCGACAGCATGTGCTCCCACATGCTGGTGGCAAAGAGTATGTATAACGTGTGAGTGGCAGATGTTGTTTAAGATCTGCCACTTGAACCCAAAGCATTTTATGCTTAATTGCGCTGCCTTTGGAATCACAATAGTCATTCTCAGACCAAAAGAATAAGTTGTCATTGAAAGACTTAACAAGTAATAAGAATCACTCAGAATGAAAGTAGTCACAATAGGATCAGCAAACTCGAGAGCAAGCACCAAAGCGCGCAGCTCGGTCAATTGTGCGGTACAGTCACCTAGCACCTGAGTATGAACAACACAGGACTTGAACTCACCGTTCAGCATGGTACCTGCCACGAAAGCACAGGCCGCCGAATAAGCATGCTTAGAACCGGTGGCCAGTTGTGCCGAACGATTGTTGTAAATTATACAATCGTACTCCTCAAGCAGGCACGTAGACAGAGGAGGAGGGTCAACAAATTCATACTGCAAGAACTCCAGAGCCTGAAGAGAGGAGTCAAAGATAAACGTGACATCCGGAGACGTCAAAGAAGTAGCCCATTGTATCCAACGGGGATGCAAAGCCTTAGAGTTTTGTACACTTGCCTTTGTCACTGCCTCAAGCGCAGGGTATGGTGTCACCACCAAAATGCGTTTCCCCTGTGTCAGTGCGTGTTCCTTCAGGATCGCCATCTGTACAGCTGTCAAGACTTTTTCAACAGTGGAAACCCGCAACTCGACAGTATATAAATGTGATTTTTAAGCAATAGGAACTGTGTCACCTTCATTAAACATCAAGTAAGTGAAACCCCGTGTGCCGGGCACTATTCGTATTACCAGGTTTGTGTGGTTATCACGTGTTAACAAGTATTTTGATTTGAGCAAATCAGATAGTAAAGATAGTAAAATAGCTGAATGTTCTGGTAACCAACAGGCTTTCGAAAATATAGGTTATATCAAGGCATTAAGCGGCTTGATACGCTGGGCATATTCTGGAATGTAAGAACGCCCCGAGTTCAAAAATCCCAGCAAAGACTGACGTTTATTCAGGGTTTTCAGAGGCCGCAAATGTGCGCATTTCTCCAGGAAGTGAGGTGCTAAGCCTCCACCTTCATTATTGAGCTCATAGCCCAAATACAACACTGTATACTCTACGTTGTGTGATTTAGCAAAGATAAATTTGTAACTGTAGTCCGCAAACAAAATAATGATGCGGTTGAATCGGCAAAGATGCAGCCACAACTCGTTGTCTGTAAGATAAATATCATCAACGTACGAGTATGCATCTAGGTCCATGCTGTCTAGTAAAGAGACAACACGGGCGGTGAATATCTCAGGGCTGTTTTTATAGCCCATTGCTAACCGCTGGAATTGTCAGTGTTTCCCGCTGGCTGTGAATGCTGTCCATTGACTCCACGCAGGGGACAGATTGTGACTGAAGAAGCCATTGGAAATGTCTAGGGTTGTTTTATATCTTTTACAAACAAGAGTGTCTACAAGAGCAGAACTATTGGTATATTGTACCGCAAAAGTGCGGCAATGAGAGTTCAAATATGGGTAATCCAAAACTATGTGGTAGGGCCTATCGAGTTTGGTAACAGTAAAAAGAGGGTTATTCATCGGTGACACACATGTCTCAATCACTCCTTGATACTTCAACTGAGTTAGAATCTCAGATAAGGGACCTTTTGCATCCTGTCGGAGTGAATATTGGGGTTGAGGCTGTGGCATAGACCGCAATGGTATCTCACGGAGTGGAGAATCTTGATCCCAGCCCACATGAGTAATGCTGGTGCAAGCACCTAAGCCCTTTCTTCTGCAAAAGCCTCTGCATGCTCCTCTCCTTTCAGAGCATTCAAAACAAAATGCGGGGGCCAATCTGTGTCAGCTAACAAAATGTCATAAGAACATGATAGATTCTCTCTCCAAAAATCCCTTTAATAACACATTGCATGTCACCTTGAATTAGAAGAACTATATCATATAGTTTGTCAGGGGGAGCCACTCGAGTGTCAGCTGTTTCAACTGTTACAAAAGTTTCAGTCACTGTCGCCTCACGAAATGGACGCAGTGCCTGCCACACTATGGTAACTTCCGCTGTGCTGTTGAGCAGAGTCACAGCCCATGTTAAATTCAGGAGCCAGGTTCCCACCGTCTGTGGCATATTTGGCTGTTAAAGCCGCAACTTTCTTTTTCTGAAACTGAGAGCGCGGACGAGGAAATTTGTCTTGTTTTCCCTATCCTTCAGTCTGCAGAGGCTGCTCAAGTCCTTGTGGTATACCCCGACCTCTGCCGCTATCCTGGCATTCCCCTCCACCGGCTTGTGAGCCTTATCTTTCCTGGAAAGAACGAGGAGAATGCTGATCAGGAACCTGAAACCTGTCAGGAGACCTAATTCTAATGCCGTCACGCAAATCGTAAGTGTAATCAGTAGATTCAGGTATCGGTGACACAGCGCGTGACCCCTATTTCTGTTGTTGCTTTCCCTGTTTCTTAGTTCTCCAATTCTTCTTAGAAAAGATTGGACACTCGTCTTTATCAGACTAAGACATCTGTTGTGTTTGCGTTTGCGGTGGTATTTTGGGAAAAGGTTTAATTCCCAAACTATTGCGGCCAATGGTTTTATAAACCTGTGCAAGAATTTTGGGTAACCCGTGTGGCTTCTCATTCTCTGGGACGAGAGCTAAAGCATTAGCTACTTGAAAGTTGACTGCATCCCCCTTCATGTTTGCAAGGATGAGATCAGCAACTACGTCGAACACTCCCACTAACCTCATCCCCAACTCAACAGCCGCTTCAGGACCATGCTCATCTAGAACATGCTTAATCAAGGAGGGGAGTACGGTCATTGAGGGAGTTCCGAAACACTTTGCATATACTGCTGCAAACACCTTACCCCAATTGTTACAATCGGTTAACTCTGGAATCAAGTCTTTCTGCAAACTTATAGTCAAAATCCTATGTTTATCAACAGGAGAGGTATTCGTAAATACTGTCTCCAACTGGTCAAAATTCTCAGCAAGCCAATAAGGTTAATCATCCTTATTCTGAGGACGCTTGCCCATTACCGAATTAACCATGACGGGACTGATAGTAACACCGCCAGGTCCAGCTGGTTGCGCAGCAATTCCAGATGGTCACACCTGAAGATTGCGTGAGTGATATTGTACAACAGCTCTCTGCACCTGTATCAAAGAGGTGTGCATCACACAGAGTTCCGCCACTTGAACTGCTTGATAATGTGGGTGTAGTTTGTACCCAGCCGAAACGGGCCGTTAGCGGAACGTCAAAAGTTTTATTGGGTCGATAAACATTAGGAAGGGCAGTGGCTGTGTATTCATGGAAGAAATTATCAGATCCATCCACCGCCGGAAAAGTGACCTGAAAATAAAAAACCTCATAGTGGAGAGCTGGATCCGCTTCCACCACAAAATAAGATTGACACCCTCGTTTGGCAGCCCATATGCGGTCAAATGTTGACGGAGTGCTATGCCCTGCAATATCCACCACATCCATGAAGACAAAGAATATCTAACAGCCTAATTCCGTTGCAGCACAACAAAGGGTTAAGAAATAATTTTAAAAAACGTTTATTAACATCAAGCTTGAAAGAACCTATGAAAATATCAACATAGGAGGTTACACCGTCACATCTGTTTCCGGAAACAGAAGTGAGGACATTGTGGACAAGCACAAGCACTACTCAAGCATCTCACAGATAAGAACCAGAACAAATGTTGGGTGCGCCATGTTGCAGGGATTCTGCACCTATAACGAACTATGCATAGGAAACCAGGATCTCAGTGTATAGTGGTGTACCAACTACCCACATTACTGCCCAAAATCCCAATTCGACTAGCTATAGTGTCTAATTCATTCTCTGTACTACAGCAAAGCTACCAATGATTAGACAACCCAATTCATGTCACTCCGTAATCAGAGACACTGTTTAGTTTAAAATGAGAATTTTAACTAACGTGCTCTAAAATGCAGTACACTTGCTATTACTAACAGCAGAATGCATAAAACTTTGAGGCGGGTAATCTCAGGAACCACAGCACCAATCACAACACCCAATACAGCGTTGGAAAGGGCAGTTGCAGCAGAAGGACATAGGCTATGCAGACGCCCACCATATACATTTAAAAGGTAAAAGAACCGTGCCAGTAAAGTAGTCCCTTGTGGGCGTGTCTGCGTTGTGCTGTGGGCATGTGCTGGAGGCGTGATAAACGCTGGGGGCGTGTGGTACGTTCCGCCCTGTATGCCATTTCTCATATCGTGTGCTGTGGGTGTGTGCTGGGGGCGTGGGCGTGTGCGGGCGTGGGATTACGGAAAAAAAACTAGCATTGTGCCCAATATTTCACTGTTTTTTCTTCCCAGGTTCTGTACATTCCAGCTCCAGGTGTGCTTGCCCCGCGCTCCCAGTGACGTGCACCTGCTTTACTGTATGGAGGTCAGGCATGGCGCTATTCCCAAGGAACACGAACAGGGGCCATTGTGCAAAAAATTTAATCTCGCCTTAACTTCCGGTGACGCCTGAAGCGCAATCTGGAGATTTTCCACTTCTGTTGCGCACAGGTCTCGTGCCACGCACATCCGGACACAAGGCCCGTCTCCACAGAAATAGCAAGAAAGGGACTATCCCTCCCCAGGGAATATGTGAGGATATTCCGCAAACCAACATCCCGCATACCATCACTCCGCAATTTTTATAACGCAGGACTATTATTCCGCAAATGCATCATTTCTAAAACTTTTACTACGCATTTGACTTTATCACGCATGCCATTATAACGCAAATTCATGTGTGGTAAAGTCATATACATTGTAAAAGTACATTATTAAAACATCAAATATATGTTTGTATATATGTGTATTTATATATATACATATATGTATACACACACATATTTTATTTATTTAATTAAAACAGTTATTCTTTTAAATTGCATTATTTATATTATTTTTATTTATTATTTTATTTTATTACCCTTTACACCCTAAAAACGAATCCCACCCTGCTCCCTTTAAATACCCCTGTGCCTCATAATCATAACCCACCCGTATTCCTTAAAATACCCCAACACCCTTAAACACTAACCCATCTTAACCCTATAAATATACCCTGTACCCCAAAACCCAAACCTAACCCTAAACCCTAAAAATACCCCTCTACCCCAAAAACCCAAACCTAGCCCTGAACCCTAAAAATACCCATGTACCCCAAAACCCAAACCTAGCCCTGAACCCTAAAAATACCCTTGTACCCCAAAACCCAAACCTACCCCTGAACCCAAAAATACCCCTGTACCCCCAAACCTAGCCATGAACCCTTAACCCCTTAAGTGCTGCCTCGGTGCATTGGCCGACGGCAGCACTACCTCCCCAGTGCTGCGCACGACCATTGGACGTCCATTCAGCACTAGTTCCAATGGACAGCGCAGCACTGGGGAGGGATGTTTACGAGCATCTATGAGGTTAAAATACCTCTGTACCCCAAAACCCAAACCTACCCCTGAACCCTAAAAATACCCCTGTACCCCAAAACCCAAACCTAGCCCTGAACCCTAAAAATAACCCTGTACCCCAAAACCCAAACCTACCCCTGAACCTTAAAATACCACTGTACGCCAAAACCCAAACCTAGCCCTGAACCCTAAAAATAGCCCTGTACCCCAAAACCCATACCTATCCCTAAACCCTAAAACTACCCCTGTACACCATAACCCAAAACTATATCTGAAACCTTAAAATACTCAAACACCCCAAAACATATACCTCAGTACCCCAAAACACATACCCCTATACCCATACTTACCTTATCCAAACATTAAAAAAAAGTTGTTTTTACCACTCATGCATTTACAACGAATTGCGTTGTAAATGTATGCGTGGGAAAAGCATTTAAAATGTAATGCCATGCCTTATAATAGCATTGCGGAGTCATGGTACTTTCCTAATGAAAGAATGTGGAGTGATGGTATGCGGAAAGAAAGTTGCGGAATAATGGGTGTTTACCCTCCCCGGTAAGTACATTGGTGGCACGGAGGCCCACATCTCCAGCAACATACTCATATTTTTTCACCACCCATTTGAAAAATACACAGGTCTCTCTCATTGATGGCCAGCACCGACATACACTTTTAGACACACCTCCCGCCACAAGTTCTAGAATTGCGAACTTTAGAGCTGGGAATCTACGTTCGAATCTCTGCATCAGCTCAACATCCTGTGATTCCAGGCAAATGGCTTTGTCTCCCCGTGCCTACAACAAATGAATGTGTTCTTCTGTAATGTAAATTGTGCTCATGCCATGTTGTCGAGTTTGCGCTATATAATATTGCAAGGAAAAATAAAGTAGGGAAACTCGAGTTCACACACTACTGAACACGCACGCCTAAGTGCATCCGCAGTGCACTGTGAATCGGAGCGTTTCACAGGCCTGTCACAAATAAGAAATGCTATCAAAACGAAAATCCTACAAAACAATATACTACTGGCCGGCATCAATTCATACCCGGACAACGTCGAGACGGGCTGCTAGTCATTTTATAAAGCTGGTTGAAAACGGCCTACTTTATCTTGCCAGCATCCCCGTGCTAGGAACTAGTTTATCAAAAAATAAACCTCTGGGCTTTGTCAGGGGGACCCCATACCGCCAAGTCTAGATGCAAAGGTTTACATCTCCGGACAAGCACAGCTCTTCTCTCTGGAAAGGTTTTTATCCAAGTGCCTTGAACATGCATGCATGCAATATTAAAAGCAGTCGATTTTCAGCAGTGCAGCTGTGCTTCATGTTATGTCTGGGTGCGGGGGATTGGCCAGATGAGAAAAACAAGGGACATTGTTTTTCGACCTTGCACATAATGTACAGACCAAACCCACAGAGAGCAGCAAGGAACGCAAAAGGCAGATGGTTCTCTTGTGAACAGGCACAAGCAGAGTCTTAGCGAAAACAAAGTTGTGTAGTAACGTGTGCAACAGCAGCAGCACGGCAGCCAAGCTTGTGCTATTATAGCTATGTCTGCAGTCAATCCACCAACCTCACTACAATTGTAAGACATGTTTTGGGCACCCACAATGTTTGCATGTTTTTTTTTCTTTTAACAAATTAATCACTACAGTTAATAGGCCAGATCTGTTGGCTTAGTGGATGTAGGCATTGGCCTTTTTGGCTAAAGTTCCCTAAACTTTTTCCTTTCCCCCTAGACTGTTTTCCTGACATAGAGTTGCCAATTTAGATGCTTTGGGCACTTTGCCACTGCTGATCAGTGTCAAAGTACAAGTGTTCCCTATGTAAAATGTAATGGTAATTGGTTGGCCATGATTGGTATGTTTGCCTTACTAGTAAAGTCCCTAGTGATGTGCACTATGTGAGCCAGGGCTAGTAATGCAAAGGCACACGAAGGGAACTTTGGCCTGCAGTGTAGGGCCTGCGCGCAGTTTGCTAAGTTAGCATGTTGTGCAACTACTTGTAATCCCTGGGCGAGGTTTAGTGTAGGTAAAAGGCAGGACATATACTGAGGTGTATGTTATGTCCTGACAGTGAAAAACACTCCATTTCGTGTTTCACTGCTGAAAGGCCATCCTGCCCATAGGACAGAATAGGGGGAGGCTGGGTGTTGTGTTTGTTAGCCTAGTTTCCTGTAAATTTATAATGGATAGGTGAACTTTAGTATGCATGAACTCACAGTGTCATAACACATCTTTTTGTGAAGGTGGTTTTGCCACTGTGTATTTAGAAACCACTCTTTTAGAAAGTGGCTGAGTTTTGTGCTTTAAGCATTTCTGTGTGTCTCTACTAAAATGTGGATTGACTGCCTGGATATGAAAGGTGAGAAGAGCTGGGAGAGGTCTTGATTCAGGGAGGGGTTGAGATGGCACCAGGCTGCCCTGCATCTGGAGAGTAGGGTGAGGAGAAGCCCGGGAGGTGAAAAGGCCTGGGCTGGTGCTATAACCCAATTGACCCATCTCCTGCAGAGTGATTAAGGATCCGGGCCCCCAGTATCAATAGGTGAAAGGTGTCAGTGGGAGGGATACACCCAGAACTGATTTAGGGAGGGGTCAGGGATAGCTGAGCACAAACGAACTTCATAGACAATGAGGGGTATAACTATGAGAGCTGAAACCCTTAATGTTGGAATGAAACAGAAATGGATTGAGACTGAAAAGGCTTGGACCCATTCTGTGGTCAAGAGGAACGTCTGCTAAAGAAGGAGCAACCAAAGAGACTGATGTGGAAAGACCAATCCTTGCTTCGTGATCTGGGGCCGGTCTGCAGTTTGCTGTTCTCACCAAGGAAGAGGCTGTTGGGACTGTGCTTGGAGGCGCTGGGTTCCCCTGCTTGAAGAAGAATGTGCTTTGTGCTGTGTCTTGTTACCCCAAGGGCCCAAGGTGAGCTGGCTCCCTTTTTGGAAACACAGGAACATAAAAGTTTCCAGAGAAGTCTTAAGCTTGAGACCCTCAGAAGTTGTGCCTTGTGATCGTGGGCACGCAGGAGTACGCTGAGTCTTGGACGCACAGGGTGCAGCTCATTGTACAGGCAAGACGTTGGTGAGGAGCGCCTGGTCACTGTGTGCACGGGGAGATGAGGTGAGACTTGGATGCGCAAAGTGCATGTCGTGGTGCAGGCTAGGGTGTTGGTGAAGAGCGCCTGGTCCTTGTGTACACCGAAAGAAGAAGTGAGTCTCGTACATGCAGAGTGCGTGTCATGGTGCAGCCAGGACGTTGGTGAAGAGTGCCTGGACATTGTGTGCATTGGGAGTAGAGGAGAGACTCAGACGTGCAGGGTGCATGTTGAGGTGCAAGCAGAGGACTTGGTGAAGCATGCCGGGTCATCGTGAGCACCAGAGAAGAGGCGAGTCTCGGACGCGCAGAGTGCATGTTGAGGTGCAACCAGAGGCGCTGGTGATGAGTGCCTGGGTAGTGTGTGCACCAAATTCAAAGTAAGTCTTCACAGTGCTGAGGACGGGTCTCGGTGTTCACTGAGACCTCCGGAAGGCCCAGAGGAGCTGAGCCGCCGGCCGGAGCTCGCCGTACCCATTGACAGAGTTCTGGATCAAGGCCCAAGTCGCTGAAGGAGGAGAGGAGAGTGGAGTCGCGCCCCTGAGGTAACGTGGATCACTACCTGGGGTGGTGTGCGGGCCTGGAAAGTCACACTCTCGGCATTTCGCATCTGTCAGCTGCATGAGCCTGTTGCTTCCGCTTGGATCTCGGACCATTCTGATCCAAGGAGGGGCAGTACGGGGGCGGGAGTGAGAAGCTGTACTTTTGTGTCATCATTGGGGTTCTTTAACGAAGCACTTAAATCATTGTATTACACTTTGCATTATTGCTGCTAATGAACTATCGAACTGTTGTATGATGCCTGACCTCATTTGTGCCTGACAAACTACATGCTTGGTGCGCTACATACTGCGTTATTTTTCTCTTGCAGAGTACATGGTTGTAACGTGGCACATTGCATTATTTCTTCATCGCACAGTACCTGATTATAACAAAGCGCAGTGCATTATTTCTTCATTGCACAGTACATGACTGTGGCGCTACGTAAGGCACTGTTTCTCTGTTGCACAATACAAGAGAATATTGTTACGCATTGCATTATTTCTTTTCTTTTGTGATTCTAGCAATACGACTTGCCTAACCTTTTGGAAACAGTTAGAAGTGAGCTTAACTGTTGGTTAGAAGTGGTGGTTGGGAATATGAACTATCAACCCACCGGAAGAAATACTACCCCTTCATATCTGTTGGTTTTGTATTGTGTGGTCATATCATATAACTTCTTATATAAAGATTATACTCATTTTATAAAAACTCGTGTGGAGTCTATTTGCTGTGAGTGTGGTTGCTCTTACTGTACACTCGTACCATGGAAATGGCTGCTTGTGCCAAGCTACTAAGGGGGTGAGCAGGGCTATCTCAAACGGTGTCCTTACTTATCCTAACTTTGAAACGACGGGTCGGGGACACCCGCCTCCAGCATTTGTTGGCGGCGGTGAGTGATAAGGACCCCAAATCCAACAGTGGACTAATGCACCTACTGAGGGATCTATGCTTCAAATAAAGGTCACATGTTGTAATGACTGGTGACTCAAGTACCATGGAGTTGGGTAAAAGTAGCCTCTGTAATTCGGAACCAAGACACCCCTCAGAATGAATGTGCACTTTAAAAATGTACAGTATGTTATGTTACTTTGAATCACAAATGTAGATGTTCAACTGAGACCATAAAGAAGATAAACCTCACTAAATGTTTACTCTACCCTTAAAAAAAAGATTTGTATGTATTGTGAAAATGGACTTTAAAGTCCTTACATGTTAAAGATGGTGATGTGATGGTTGATGTGATTTTATGATGTGTTATGCTGCTGCAAAACTCAATAAAGTCGTTATAAAACAAAAACGTCATGCACGCAGTGCCACCTTAAGGATTTTGGTGGATCGCAGGAAAGACATATTTTGTGGTTCCTGAATGAAATAGATTTTTGTTGTATTACCCATTTCATACTAATGCCAGCCTACACAATGTCAAACAATACTAAATTACATATTAAAATCTAGTAGGGTCACACAAAACAGTTAAAAGATGTCTTGCCTGGGATCCTGAGTGAAGAGGTGGAAGTAGATAGGGAGGGGGAGAGAGAGAGGTGTAGATAGACAGAGGTGAAATAAACGGAAAATTCGGTTTCCCAGGGGCCCCTTGGAAGGTGGAGACCCTGGGTAATTCTCCACTTTGCCCATGCCTTAAAACATCTCTGCTTGCATGTACGGGAAAATCAATAAATAAGGGTTCGGGTACGACAGTGCACCAATACACCCACAAACTCAATGGCAATTTTTATTCATTAGAATACACTGCAAGTATTATGCCCAAGCACCTCTGACTCCATATAGGTGTTTACGAACAAACACAACCTTATGAGCCTAGAACAAATCAATACAGTAAACAAACTTCTACAATAATAACATTGAATTAACACACACAAAAATGTGAAAGTAATACCATCAAAAGACAAGATAACAAATTATGCCAGCAGAACCACGACACAGTGTCTGTTGAAAATTTTTAAAAAATACAACCCATACATGTACAATTTTGTGTGAGCGTGTAAACATGTCCACACATCCAGAAAATCAAACAGGTGCAAGATACAACTCAAAAGTGACATGTCACTGAAGGACTTACTGAAATACCTGGTTCTGGGAGGACTCAGGACTCGCAGAGACTGCATAGGTACTGAGCATAGCTGACCTGGTAGCACTCCCTGTTCCCATTCCTCCAGTTACTCTCCGCTAGGGTAAGATTGCAGTGACCTTGCCCTCCAAGATCAGGACTGGATCACAAAACATGTGGTGGTAATTTAGGGCAGTGCTTGCTTCAAACACCTTTTACCACTGATGAAGCGGACTTTAGAGATAAGTTTAGTTTTAGTTCGCTGATTTAAACTCCCATAATTTTTAATTCCTTAATGAGTGTTGCATGTTTTCGTATTAATTCAACCTAGAATAATGTGCACCTACACGAACATGTGGGATTAATAATATGTGCTCTTGTCATGTTTGTTACTATGTTTTAAATAATATATTAACTTTTTCTTTTGTCTTGTCAAACATTAACTGTGGCTGTTTTAAATAATAGCATGTGTATTTTCTTAAATGTGCTTTTGTTTATGTCGTGTCTTTTAAGTGACAGTGTTTTGTTTGTCTTTTATACATTGTGCTAGGTAACATAGACTAATGGGTTAACATTAGCAAAGGGGGTGGGTAACAGAATAATCATAATTTCTTGGATTAATTGATGTCTTGTGTTTCCTTGCATACTAGAGTCATGCTAAAAGAGGCCTGTGGCCTATTTCTAAAATGGATGTCCGAAGTCCTGTTGAGTTGGGCCTTGCACAGCAGAAAATGAAAGAAAACATTTTCTTCATAATTCTTTGAAAAACACACGCGGAAGTTAAGCTGGCAGAGCATTAAGATAATCATTGTATAAACTTTCAATGCCAAGGACAGGACGTAGAGGCGGAAAATCTTGGACGGAGGAAGCAACGAACAATTTTATTAAATGTTGCCAGTCTCGGAAGAGCTTGTGACACTCGTAGTCAAAGGACAATGCCGCTCTTGAGGAACGTGGTTTTTGCAATGTGAAAGGCGAATGACTTCATGGACTGACATTTCTCGACCAATGATGCTTCGGGTTGGTCATTGTTTTGTATTCTTTTAGTTAGTTTTAGATAGAGAAAAGGTATAAAAATTGCCCCCTTGGAAAGAGCTCTGTTAGTTCGTTCCTGTGCTCCAGAGATGATGTCGGACTTTTGACTCACATAAGAAACTCCGAACTTTACTTTTTCCCTTTAGGTTTTCTTTAGTTAAGTTAGGGATATAGGGTTTAGGGAATGAGTTCCTAAATGTTTAAGCATTTCTCATGCTGAATTTGATTTTTAACTGACAGTCTAATGTGCCTTTCTAATAAAATAATGCTGCTTATTAAAATGCAAACTAAAGAATTTATTTCTTAAAAATGCTCTTTGCCCGATAATAAAGTTAATAAAATAGATTTTGAAATGACAAGCTGGTCTTGTTTGTTTCGTTAAGAGTTACCATTAGTTAATCCATTGCCTATGATTCTGACTTAATTAAATGTTTATAAAGTGTTTTGATTAATTAGGTCATATGATTCAGTTGGTCAATTCATGTCTCAGTCATTTATGGGCCTAGTGATAGATTTATGAATAATGGTGAGTATCGTGGTGTAGAGATGTTCATATGCGACTGAATTTCCTTTGGCCCGCTGGATCAAATCTCTGGTAGCAGAGTTCGGTTACTATGGTAACTGACATGTTACATGGTAATTACATAGGATACATGTTTAACACATGTTAAGTTTTGTCTAGTTATATGTTGTCAAAAGGTTTTTTCCAGCAGTGAGAAAAATCCTATGTGCCGGCAGAGTAGTGTGACAGGTGAAGTTACACAGTTAATTTGTTCTGTTTTCAAATTAGTGGTACTGAAATATCACTAAGTGTTGTGGACGTACAACACAAGTTTAGGGATTTTTAGGTATGCCAGGTTGTATGTATAGTGAGGTTTGCCTATGAAATCGTAGCTCTGAGTGTAGGGACTAAGAGCCCGTTTTAAAACTCGTTGTGAAAAGAGTAGTAGGATTTTTTCCGAGCTTGTGTGAAGGGTGAGGTAGCGTTGTCTATTCTTACTGGCGTTTGTGGATTTCTATTGGTTGGTTAGAGTCCTGCCAAAGATTTCATGTATACATGAATAGGTTTTTCCGTATGAATGCGTAAAACAGTTTTTTGTGAAAATAGCGTCGTCTATTTCACGAGAGTGAAATCTTGAATGTCTGGTAAAACTATCACTTGGTTTAGCGAAATGGACAAATGGTTTGTTTTTCCGTAGTTATTAACTGAAATCCATTGAAAAGGATTGTTTTAAAATGGTGCTGTGAAAATATTGTGTAAAGGAGGGGTGAGCTTACGGAGTGACACTGACACGCGCAGCTTCGCTGCAGCTGCAGTATACGTCACAGGGTTCGCGCTGCGATTGGTTAACATACGTCACAGCAAGCGCACTGGTTGGTCCACGTGACCAAAATGAGCTGTTAGCTGATTGGTCCTTTCTGGAAACAGGATTTTCATTGGTTGAGCAAGGTAGTGACGTGGCTTAACCTGATTGGCTTATTGGTGAGTTTCGCGCACGGATTGGCTAGAGTAGCGGAACAACAAGGAAATACTTACGATATTTTCTAATTAAACTGAATAGTTTAAAAACATGAGTTATTATTGGAATAAAGAAGAAAAGAAGCCTTCATGGTTTCAGAAAATTAAAAATGTATTCAATCCTGATAAGAAAATTGAAGCGCGTGGTGGAAAATTACTTCATAAATACAAAACACCCGCAGCATATATGGAAGGAGAATATGGTTATCATACGGTTCTCTGGTTTGAAAATTGGATGCAATATACCAAAAATGATGGTGTTTTAGTCTGGCCAGAAGATGGATCATTTAATGTTAAAGTTTTAAGAAACTTAAGAGATAAAATGATGACTCTTTCACTAAGACCCAGACCCACTCAATTTGAAGCTTTAGTTGAATGGGAAATTGAAATGATGGAGCTTGAACGAGAAAATTGGGGAACACCAAGAGGCATAAATAGAGAAACCCACCAAGATAGAGTGCGTTGTTGGAGAAAAGGGGGCATGCATGATGGTTTATACACTGTTATAGAAATGGTTGTTGAAACAGCAGGTCAAAAGAATTCCCAGAAAAAAGGTCATCTTGATGAAGAATTAGATGATGTAGTTTTAAAGGAAATTTTTATTAATCCACCACCTTATCAGACAAGTTGTTCACAGTCGACCCCAAGAAGTCTTTCGGGAATTTCTCCTAGTGCACCTCCTAGAGAGATTGATGATAATTCACTCAGATTTTTGAGATTACCTGAAAGGGCAAGATCAAGAAGTAAATCAAATACTTCAAGAGAAAGCAGAAATTATCCTGAAGTTTCAGATTCAAGAAATAATTTCCCGAAAAATGACAAAAAGGCAGAGCTACCTGAAAATATACCAAACATTTCAGAATATTTAAAAGCGAAGGGAGAATTAATTCAGCAGTTAACAAAAGGCATGGAAGCGGAAACAGTTCCAGTTACAATTGGTCCTGTTGTACCAGTTTATGACCAAAGTGAAAATAGACATTCAGTTTTGAATCCGTTAAATGCAGAAATTCAAAAGGTGGCTGAAAACTTTTATTCTGAATTAACAGAAATTCATCGAGATAAAACAATGCCAAATTTAACTTTGAATCAAAGCTTGTCAAATGCTGTCACACCATCAGCTGCAGATTCTGATTCTGGTTCTTTAGAAAAGACCACAAATAAAACAGATTTAACACAGATTCCTCAACAAGTTCCTGAGTCTAAACAACTTGATGTTGCAAAATTAAAAGCAGATTTAGAAGAATTAAATATTGGCACAATTGGTACTGACTGTTTGAAACAATATCAGGATGATGAACTGTTGTTTATTTGCAAGAGCATTCAGTGGAAAACTAAAAATAAATATGAACAATTTGAAGAAGTAGCTGCTGAATTAGAAATAGATTTGAGTCATCAGAAACAATTGCAAAAACATTACAGAGTGGATTTTTCTGAGAAGGATATTGAGAATCTAAATACCACAGGCAGAATAACCCATGTAAAAGAATTAATTGTGTTTCTAAAAAGATTAGGTGAATTAAGTAAATGGAGAGTTAAATGGACTAAGAAAAGAGAAGAAGAAAAGAGAGAAAGAGGAGAAGTTTTTGGTGAATTTCCTATGAGGGAAATAGCTGGTGGAGGTTAAGTTCATGTTCCATGGACAAGACAGGACATTCTGCTCTTTACAAATGATTTCCCTCGGCTGAGAGAAAAGCCAGTAGAATGGTACCGTCAGGTTGACAGATTCATAAAGGTCTCAAAAGTTCTGTGGATTGATCTTGATGGTTTCTTTGATATTGTTGGCCCATAAGATCTTTGGACAGAATGTAAAATTACTGTTAGTTGCCCAAAGAGGAACCGCCTTGACATAAAGTAACAGGTGCTCCTTCAGACGTTGTCATGGATTTCTATTAGAAAGTAATTGTCTGGCTGAAAGACAGGATTCCTGCTAAAGAAGTAGATTGGGTTAAAATAGACAGGATAAACCAAGAACCAAAAGAATCAGTTCATTCCTTTTATGAAAGATTACTCCTGGTATTTAAACAATATAGTGGCTATGAAAAATTAAGTGAAAGTGACATGAGCCACTTCATTTACAGATTTGTTTATGGCCCGAGACCTGAAATTGCAGAAATGATTAGAAACGGAATTGTCGGCTGGCAATCACTTTCTTTCGATGATATCCTGAGGAAGGCAAAATACTGCAGTGATGAGTTAGATGCGAAACAGAAGAAACTCAAGGAGAAGGCAATGTGGGCACAAGTGAAGGTAGCTGAACAGCAGATAGCAACCTTAGAAAATTAAAATTTTCAGCAGAATCCAGGAGAGTTCAAAGGGAACTTTACGAATAAGCCTAAATTTAATATAAATATTGAAGAGCTAAAACAAAAGCTACCTTGTTTTAATTGCGGAGAAATTGGACACTGGAAGCGTGAGTGTAAAAATCCTCCCAGAAATTAAAATAATTCATCATTAAATCCACAGATGCAGAGTGAGATAAATCAGCAGCAACAGCTACAGCGACAGTTAAATGAAATAAGTCAGCAGCAACAGCTACAGCGACAGTTAGTGAATCAGCAGAGCCAATTGAATCAGCAGAGCCAAATTCCACAGCCACCCTTGCCAAATTGCATGAATACACAGAGATACAGTCCAGAGACGGGTTTCTGCGGAGCTGAACAGGTAAAAAGATCACAAAAAGTAAATGTGTCAAATGTCTCTCAACAATTTTGGCTGAAAGAAAATGAGAGCAGCGACTCAGAGGATTACTCATGACGGTGCCTGAGAGAGGAAGAAGAGTGTGTGCTTGGAGCCACTCTTGAGGTAGATCAGTGAGGTCCATTTGTAAATGGTAAAGTGAATGACAAAGATATCACTTTTCTTGTGGACACTGGTGCTACCCGTTCTACTGTTAGATCAGTGGAAATTGAAAATCTTCCTCTCTCGGGTGAAACCATCCAGGTAGTTGGCGTAGCTAATCAGCAAATAAAACCAGATTTGACAAAACCAGTTGATGTTGAAATTGGAAATTACAAAGACAAACACAGATTTGTTGTCTGTAACAGCAGTCCTGTTAACCTATTAGGACGTGATCTGTTGTGTAAGATGAATTGCAACATTTATTGCTCACCGGAAGGTATTGAGCTTCAGACTTTAGAAGAAGATGGTCTGTATAAATTGACACTGCTAATGGTTGACGAAGAAAATAAAATGTTCCCTGCTTTTGATAAAAACAATTTACCTGAAGAATTAAAAGAGGCAGTTAATCCGAAAATGTGGGATTTAACTGGTGATGAAATGGGTTTAATGAAACATGTAGACCCAGTAATAATTACTGTGAGACAAGGAACAGCTTTTCCAAACATTCCTCAGTACAAAATGAAACCTGAAACTATTGAGGGTGTCATTCCTGTGATTGAAAAATTCATTAAGCAAGGTGTTTTGAGAGAGATTGAAAGCAGCCCATGTAATTCACCGATTATGGGAATCAAAAAGCCAAACAGAACTTACAGAATAGTTCAGGACCTGAGAAAGGTTAATAAAATAGTTGTTCCTTGCTGTCCAGTTGTACCAAACCCAGCGGAAATTCTATATCAGATTCTGCATGATGCAGAATGGTATACAGTCATTGACCTATGTAATGCTTTCTTTACAGTTCCACTGAATCCAGATAGCCAACAAATTTTTGCGTTCCGGTTCCAGGATCGCATATTAGCATGGTGTCGTATTCCTCAAGGGTACACTGTGAGTCCATCTATCTTTAATCAATTATTAAAGAAATCCCTGGAAGATTTAAAATTGCCTGGAGAGTCAACATTGGTCCAGTACATAGATGACCTCCTTATTGCAAGAAAAATGAGAAAATTGTGTAACTGACACCATTACACTTCTGAATCGATTGGCAGATGAGGGACATAAAGTGTCACCTGCGAAACTACAGTTTTGCAAACAAGAGGTTAAATACCTTGGTCGCAGAATTGCAAAGGAAATCAGACAAGTGACAATAGAAAGGATAAAAATGATTTGAGCAATACAACCACCGACAACACAAAGACAGATCAGGATGTTTCTAGGAATGGTTGGTTATTGTGGCCAATGGATTTGTGGGTTTTCGGTAATTGCGAAACCACTGCAAAGGTTGACAAATGCAGACATAAAAGACTGGATTGTTTTGACAAAAACAGAATTGGAGGCTTTTGAAAAGCTAAAGAAAAGTCTCTGTGAAGCACCAGCATTGGGGATGCCTGATTACGACAAAGAATTTGAGCTGTACTGCAGTGAAAGGGAAGGTTGTGCATTATCAGCTCTCATTCAGAAACATGGAAAGATGAGAAAACCTATAGCATACTTCTCAGCTGTTCTTGATTCTGTTGCAAAAGCATTGCCAGGTTGCTTAAAAGCAGTGGCCGCAACAAGTCTAAGCCTTGAGCAAAGTGAAGGAATCATAATGGGGTTTCCAGTAAAAGTGTATGTACCTCATTCAGTTGAAACACTTCTTACCAGAAGTAAAACGCAGCATCTGTCAAGTAACAGATTGACCAAATATGAAAAGGTTATTCTGGGATCAGATAATGTATCCATTGCGAGATGTGTTAATCTCAATCCCGCTACACTTTTACCAGATTGTGTGGTTTCTGAAATTGACAATGAAACTGATGACATTGATCATGAGTGTTTGGATGTTTTGGAATACTGTACTAAACCCAGAAAAGACACCAAAGATGTGCCTTTACCAGAGTCAGACATTGTTTACTTTGTTGATGGCTCTTGTTTAAGAACAGACGAAGGCATTCTGAGAGGAGCATATTCAGTTTGCACAGTTTCAGAAATAATTGAGCGTTCAACTCTTGAAGGAATTCGTTCAGCACAAGTGGCAGAATTAGTTGGTTTAATTTGTGCCTGTGAAAAAGAAGCAGGGAAAAAGGTTACCATAGTGACTGATAGTCAGTATGGATATGGCGTAGTTCACGACTATGGCCAGCTCTGGTCTCAAAGAGGTTATTTGACCTCTGCGGGAACTCCGATCAGGAATGCAAAATTGATCAAAAGACTGATCGATGGCATTCAGTTACCAGAAAAGATTGCTGTCGTCAAATGTGGAGCGCACAAAAAGGGAGAAGACTATATAACTAAAGGAAATGCCTTTGCAGATGAAACCGCACGTTACTGTGCAAAAAACAATCTTTCACTTAATCCGGAAAATGATAATGATCATGTAATGAACTCTCTCATGCTAATATCTGTAGTAGAAACATGGCAGGGAGTAAAAGCTTTACAAGATGAGGCAAATGATGAGGAGAAAAACACATGGCTCAAAGAAGGTTGCGGACAGAGAGAGGAAGATGAAATTTGGGTTTACAAAGATGGCAGACCTGTTATGCCCAATTGCATGATTGCTGACATGGCACGGATGTACCATGGTTCTGGTCATTTAGGAAGAGACACAATGATTCAACTGTTCAGGGAAACTTGGTATAATCCAAAGTTTAGGATTATTGCGGAGTCACTTTGCCAGCGTTGTTTGATCTGCCAACAAATCAATCCAAACATAAAAACAGTTGTAAGCATGGGAACCATAGGACGGGAGGGTGGTCCTTTTACCAGATTGCAAATGGATTTCATTGACATGCCACCGCATAACAAGTTAAGATACGTCCTTGTTATTGTCTGTCTGTTTTCAAGATGGGTGGAAGCGTTTCCAACACGTCACAATGACTCAGTTACTGTGGCAAAACTGCTTTTGAGGGAGATCATACCTAGGTATGGATTTCCAGTGACTATTGAAAGTGATCGTGGCACACACTTTGTAAACAGACTGCTTAAATTAATTTGTGAGGCTTTTGGCATAAAGCAAAAGTTGCACTGTGCTTACAGACCAGAAGCATCAGGTGTTGTAGAGCAGATTAATGGCACAATTAAAAACAGAATTACAAAAATTTGCTTAGCTACAGGAGTAAAGTGGACGGATGCACATCCACTTGTTTTAATGTCTTTGAGGAGCACACCAGATAAAAGAACAGGTCTTAGCCCTCATGACATACTCATGGGAAGAGTTATGAGACAGGCTTTTGACGTGGTAACTTCTGTGTTCCATCAGGTGGGAACAGATGTGATTTCAAAAGAAAAGGTGCAGGCTCATGATCTATTGCCAGGAGACTGGGTCAGGACAAAGGTTCATCGGAGGAGGAACTGTTTAGTACCCAGGTGGCAAAAAGCGAGACTGGTGATACTAGTCACAACAAATGCTGTTAAATGTAAGGGTCTGAAAAGGTGGGTGCATGCAAGCCACACCTATCGTGTACCACCTCCTGATAACCCTGATCAAGATAGTGACGACACTGCAACTGATTCAGACTCAGAAGAAGAACCTGAAGATCCAGATTCTGAAGATCGACAGGAAAGTCGACATCTGGAGAGTTCTGATGCAGATCAAGCATCAAATGAAAAAGATCTAGACATTGTCGTTGTTGATTCAGAAAATGATGAAGATGTTCTAGAAAAAAGAACTGAAAAAGAAACTGTGTCAGAAGAGATTCAAGATAAGGAAAGTATTGAAAAGCAGATTGGAAGCTCTGAAAGCAGGAACGGAAATTCTGGAACTGGGAAGTTAAAAGTAATTCCAGAAGAAGAGGACGAATTGCCAAGTACCAGCTACAGAGATGTTGTTCCTAACGGAGTGAAGCTGCCGAGTAAAGAAGTTCCTAGATACAGTATTGAAATCTCTGAAACTGACTCGGATGAAAGTGATGAAGAGTATGAAATAAGAAAATTCAGAAAAAGAGCTTGGAAAGCTGAATGTAATGAAATCGAGCCTAAGAAGAAACTCTTGAGAAAAGGTGATGTCTGGCCAAAAGAAGACTTGAAATTGAAGTTAGTCCACAGATCTAAAGAACAGATTAATGAGATATCAAGTCAGAATAGTGAATCAGACAAAAAAGAACAAGTTGGAAAAGAAATTGAAGTAATTGGTAGAAAAAGCAAAAGACCATTGAGGCCAAATCAGAAGTACAAGTCTCCAGAGTGGGCTTACATTATCATCCCACTAGTAGTTGAGGTTAGTAGTAGCAGTCAGGAAGATTTGGAAGAAAATAGTGACAATGACTAGGTTTAGCTTTCTTTGAGTTGAGGTTTATTTTTGCCAAAAGGCTGAAGAAATTCGGTATTATTTTAATTAAATACTAATTTTAAATTGTTGTTTAAGTAAAGAAGTAAAAAAAAAAATGCCTAATACTGACAATTCAAGGTGTGCTATCCTCAGGAGATGTTGTAAAATGTCTTCCATTTGTGTGATTCTAATCATTCTAGTTTGGTTAATTTTAGCAGTCATCTTTCCTCTTGGCATAGACAAGGAGGAGTATAAGGTGAACATGAGCAAAGCTGAATCTAAACAAGCTGCTCATGATGTTGCAGGCAAAACTAACAGGATTATTGAGCACAAACCAGAGATTCACCAGGACAGATCTGTTGGTGATTTTTCTACTAATTCCTTTTCAAGACTCTTATCAGAGTATGTTAGAGTCATGGATGTCAAAGATTGTTAAGTGTGTTAAGCTTCCTACTTCGGTTTCTGAAGGGGTCAAGTATAATATGCTTCCTCTTACTTATGGAATAACATGCAGTGTTATATCTAGCTTGTTCTATCAGACAGGTCGTCTGGAGTACTATTACTCAGACTTTGATGAGACATTCACTAACTTGAAGGTTGTACATAGTCTTAAAAAAGTCAGACCTGCCAAACAGATGAGGGAATTCTTTCTGGTAACTAATGAACTCACTTATGAGTATGCTTACAAAAATAATCTAACCTGCAAAATGAGAGATGAAGAAAGATCTTTTCTCAATTTGGTTGAGGAGAGGACGGCGATTTACAAGAGGAATGAAATGCTGAAACAGACTAAATCCAAGTTTTGGCAGCTCGAAGATGAGAAGCTTAATGGTGAAAATAGATTTGCTGCTATTCACATAGATGATCCAGTTAGTGGAAAATTCTGCACTAGAACAGATAACACGCTTTATGACAATTATTTTGTTGGTGCAAGCCAGTGTGAGGACACTTATGGGATTGTAGGGGGTTGGGGATTTAAAGGTGGTAAGGACCCAATTTTCCCAGGAATTTATTTTGTCTGTGGGAACAAAGCATATTTCAGTCTTCCTGACCACTGGTATGGTACATGTTACCTTGGTCTAGCTTTTCCTAAAAATGTTCATGTCGACAGAAATGGGGAAGGATCATTTGAAATTAGCAAACACTTGAATAGATACAAATAAAAAGCTTCTCTGAGATTATGGGAGATATATTTGGTGCAATAATTCCTATGGTGGGAATAACTCTGAATGCAATCAAAATCAGAAAGGTTTCCACAATTGTTGACAGATTATCCACTGATACTGCAAGTGGTTTTCAATTGGTCAATACTGAGCTCATTGCCACCAGAAGGATGGTTATGCAGAATAGGCTTGCTTTAGACATTCTCCTAGCAAAAGAGGGAGGAGTCTGTGGAATTTTGCATGTTCAGCACTGCTGCAGATAAAAGTCAGAACATAGAATTGCTGATAAAGAATATCACTGAATTTCACTCCGAAATAGAACCCATGGAAAGTGACAGTTTTTCTGAACGTTTGGCAAAAAGATTTGGGGCAATCAGGGAATGGTTTGCTGAAATTGGCAGTTCAATCATTGGCAAAGTGCTTTATCCTGTAATAATCGTTGTTATAGTGACACTTTTGTTAAAAATCAGTTGCATGATTCACAAGAGAAAGAAGCATGTGAGGGAAACTCAGAAAAGCTCAGGAGAAGGAGATAGAAATGGATGAATTTCGCAGGGCTCAATATGAGAGCTCGAGACAGACTGATGAAACAGAAGTTTAGACTTACTAACACAGAGAGAGATCATTATATGACATTTCTAAAAGTAATATTTTTGAGTACATTTTTGGGGTTTTGTTTGGTGATTTAAAAATCACCAGATGAGGGAGTTGATGAAGTGGACTTTAAAGATAAGTTTAGTTTTAGTTTGCTGATTTAAACTCCCATAATTTTTAATTCATTAATTCATTAATGAGTGTTGCATGTTTTCGTATTAATTCAACCTAGAATAATGTGCACCTACACGAACATGTGGGATTAATAATATGTGCTCTTGTCATGTTTGTTACTACGTTTTAAATAATATATTAACTTTGTCTTTTGTCTTGTCAAACATTAACTGCGGCTGTTTTAAATAATAGCATGTGTATTTTCTTAAAGGTGCTTTTGTTTATGTTGTGTCTTTTAAGTGACAGTGTTGTGTTTGTCTTTTATGCACTGTGCTAGGCAACATAGACTAATGGGTTAACATTAGCAAAGGGGGTGGGTAACAGAATAATTATCATTTCTTGAATTAATTGATGTCTTGTGTTTCCTTGCATACTAGAGTCATGCTAAAAGAGGCCTGTGGCCTATTTCTAAAATGGATGTCCGAAGTCCTGTCGAGTTGGGCCTTGCACAGCAGAGAATGAAAGAAAACATTTTCTTCATAATTCTTTGAAAAACACACGCGGAAGCTAAGCTGTGCAGAGCGTTAAGATAATTATTGTATGAACTTTCAATGCCAAGGACAGGACGTAGCGGCGGAAAAGCTTGGACGGAGGAAGCAACGAACAATTTTATTAAATGTTGCCAGTCTCGTAAGAGCTTGTGACACTCGTAGTCAAAGGACAATGCCGCTCTTGAGGAACGTGGTTTTTGCAATGTGAAAGGCGAATGACTTCATGGACTGACATTTCTCGACCAATCATGCTTCGGGTTGGTCATTGTTTTGTATTCTTTTAGTTAGTTTTAGATAGAGAAAAGGTATAAAAATTTCCCCCCTGGAAAGAGCTCTGTTGGCTCGTTCCTGTGCTCCAGAGATGCTATCGGACTTTTGACTCAAGTAAGAAACTCCGAACTTTACTTTTTCCCTTTAGGTTTTCTTTAGTAAAGTTAGGGATATAGGGTTTAGGGAATGAGTTCCTAAATGTTTAAGCATTTCTCATGCTGAATTTGATTTTTAACTGACAGTCTAATGTGCCTTCCTAATAAAATAATGCTGCTTATTAAAATGCAAATTAAAGAATTTATTTCTTAAAAATGCTCTTTGCCCGATAATAAAGTTAATAAAATAGATTTTGAAATGACAAGCTGGTCTTGTTTGTTTCGTTAAGAGTTACCATTAGTTAATCCATTGCCTATGATTCTGACTTAATTAAATGTTTATAAAGTGTTTTGATTAATTAGGTCATATGATTCCGTTGGTCAATTCATGTCTCAGTCATTTATGGGCCTAGGGATAGATTTATGAATAATGGTGAGTATTGTGGTGTAGAGATGTTCATATGAGACTGAATTTCCTTTGGCCCGCTGGATCACCACCATATTATAAAAAACATATTTGGGAAGTAATAATGTCTGACAGAACGTTTGTGCATGTTTGTTATGTGGCATCTTGTTCTGGCAGTGATGTGTTCTGGTGTTTAATTTGCTTCTGTGCGTTTCTGCAATGTGATTTTGTTATTTTGTACTGCTAATATGTTGCATTCTGTTTACACAATTTTATTGTGATATGCCCTTTTACCTTTTAACTGTTTTATATTGCTAATATATTATGCTGTTTAGTTTAGTTCAAGATAAGTCAATAACTGCTGCTACATTTCCAGGCAGCAGCCGCACATGTCTTGAAAGTTCCCCTGAGAATCAATCATTTAACACTGTATAAAGTGGTAAAATAGCATTGCTCCACCTCTTCAACTACTTAAGACACCAGTCAACCCAAAACTGTGCCATTGGCTCTCTCAACTTAGAGCTTCCTGTGCTTACTTTATGTGGTATGGCGCCCAATGTGCTGATGACCTACTAAGGAGATTTAATCTTCCTTAAGCAGATATTTGGAGGACTGGTTTAAATTGATTGTGTGACATGTTACAAAAAAAACCTCCATTGGGTGTAGATTTTCTATTATAAACTCCAAATGTAAACAATTGTTGTAATGATATTCAGGAAATAATATTTATGTCACAAAATAGTCTGACAATGATATTCTGGTACACACCTGTAAGGACTGGCAGTTGGTCTGTGGAGATTGCAGTTAGTGAATTCCTACTTTTTAAAAAAAAATACTTATTTCTCAACCCCAGCAACACGTGGGGCCTGATTCACAAAATGAACTAAAGACTCAATTCTAAACTTACTACTATTTTGATATTTACAGATTGCACTTACTACTTTTGACATTCACAGAATGAACTTACTACTTTCGGTATTCACAAAATGAACTTACTACTTTTGGTATTCACAGAATAGACTTACGACTACTAACTTTACGTCCAAATCCGGGCGTAAATTTCTGCCTCCGGGCCGGAATTTATGGCGCTGCGGTAGGGTTTACGATTCCGGGCCGGAATTTACGGCTCTATGTCGGAATTTCAGATTTCGGGCCGGAATTTCCGATTCCGGGCCGGAAAATACGAATTATGGCAGTTGATCATGTTAGCCATGGGTAAACACCTGTCCAAGTGCCTACCATCGCCCACCATGGATCAGCTGACACACTGCATTCAATCCTAGCCCTGCAGCAGGTATAAATGCAGACCAGACACAAACAAACGCTTTCAAGATGTCACTGAATGTGTTTGTAGCACTGCCCCTTGCCATGCGGCAAAACTACTTGAGGAAGAGGAGGAGAGCAGAGAGGATCTTCAGACAGAGGATCAACCTATTTGGAATATCCAGCCAAGATGTAGGGGCCAGGTACCGTTTCCCTCCAGAAGTCATCTTGGATATGGTGGGAGCAGGAACTTGACTCTGTGACCTGCTAATCACATGCAATACCAGCATATCTGAAGATCCTTTCTGCTCTCCATTTCTTTGCCACTGGGTCTTTCCAAAGGGTCTCCAGTGACCATGTGGGCATTTCCCAGGTGAGCCAATCGTGGTGCCTGTATCAGGTACTGAGATGCATCACTGCTAGAGCCCACAACCACATACAAATGCCACATACACTGGCCATGAGACAAAGGGCAGCAAGAGATTTCTATTTTCTTGCACAATTCCCATGTGTGCTGGGTGCAATTGATTGCACCCTTGTGGCCCTTCAGCCACCGCCACATTGCACACATCTACTGCAACAGACACAGATGGTATTCCATCAATGTGCAAGCTGTCTGTGATGGCAGGGGGAGGTTCATCAATGTGCATACAGTGTTCTCAGGCAGTACCCATGACAGCTTCATATTCCGCATGTCACCTCTTGCCCGGCGGATGGCTGCTGGAGAATTTGGCAACATGTGGCTACTGGGTAAGTACCAAGCACTAACAATTAGTGTTATGTGTCATTGAAATGTCTGAATGCCCCTCAATATTAACCATTGTACAATAAGAATCATGGCCTAACAGACACTGCATGTACTAACATATAGATCATGTTCTGTGCAAGTCAAAAAGGGAAATGTAGACAACTGCCCTTTCTACCCTCCACAGGCGATGCTGGAAGTTGAAGTTAAAAGACTTGTAAAGCGCTCGGTCACCAGGCGGTTTCTTGGCGCCTGGGACACAGACCCATAAGGAGAGGAAAAGACAGCTTAGGATGGGAAGACTCGTGAGAAGTGATGGGTCTTGAGGTCTTTACGAAAGTCAAGATAAGAAGAGGAGGACCTGATGGTGAGAGGGAGAGTGTTCCAGAAGGTGGGAGCCAAGGTAGCGAACCTCAGGCCCCCCGATTTCTTCTTTCTGAAACGGGGAACAGATAACAAAAATTGAGTGGAAGAGCGTAAATACCTGTTTGGGACATATGCTTTGATTTGGGAATTAACAAAGGCTGGCGCAGTTCCTGCTACGGCCTGATAGGTCATGCAGCCCATTTTGAAAAATGCAAATTCCCGAATAGGGAGCCAGTGCAAAGTTTGTAGCAGGGAAGTGACGTGATGGGATTTGGGGAGTTTGTAGATTAGCCGGGCTGCTTGATTCTGAATAAGTTGGAGGCGCCGGAGATCGTAAGCAGGGGCACCAGTGTGCAACATGTTGCCATAGTCAAGGCGTGACATGACCATGGCCAGAAGGATAATTTTGAGAGCAGAAAAGGAAAAAAAACATGAAATCTTGCGAATTGTGCAGAGGGTCTAAAACAGGATGAGACTACAGAGCTAATCTGAGAGTGCGTGTTGAGGTTGGTATTAAGTTTGATCCCCAGTGTTTTGACAGAGAGCGAAGGTGAGGGAGGAATACCCAGGGAAGGAGGCCAGAAAAGGGGGGTCCAGGGACTGGAACTGCCACTGGTAAGCACCAATTCGGTTTTATCCAGATTGAGCTTAAGGTGGCTACAGTTCATCCAGTCCCTGATAAAAATCATAGTGGATTGAAAATTGTGGATAGAAGCAGATGAAGAGGAAAGATTAAAGATCAGCTGGAGGTCATCGGCGTAATTAAATACCGTGACCTTAATTTGCTGTAAAGCAAAGATGAGAGGGAAAATATATAGGTTAAACAAAAGAGGGGAAAGGGAGGAACCCTGTGGGACCCCACATTGGATGTTACACGGGGCGCCGAGAAGTCAGCCAGAGTGCGGTTCTGCAGGAAGGAGGCGAGCCACATCAGGGCGGGACCCCTAATGCCGGCCGCCTCGACACGGGTGTTATATATTGATGATGGATTAAACACAGATCTGTGACAGGGGGTGAGTGTCTGAATAGTTTTAGCGCTCTGTCCATCATCTTTTTTGTTTTGAGTTATATATTGTTTAACACACATCCTCTTTCTAAATATTTCCCGTATTCTAGGGGCATAGCTTCGTTGTGCAGCGGAATGGCCGCACATTAGAGCGGCTCCGCCGGCTGAGATTTAAATATCCGTAAAATATCCGCCCATGACATGCTAGACCGCCATCCAGTGCTGTAAGAGTGATGCCAATTCGAACCAGGTAGCCAAAATCCTGTTTATGCGGGTGGATTGGACGAAACATCGACCAGAACTGCATTGCCCAAAAGAGGCCTACCTGCAGGTTGCTGTGTGAAGCCGGGGCCTAAAGTTTGAAGTAACTCCTGGGTGTGGAACGGGGGAATGGGCAGAATGACATCCGCGGTTGTGCTATTGATGAGGAGCGGTGGCGATCGCAGGCCACCAGGACCCCCCGGAACAACAGAGTTTGATTGAGGTGGGGGCCGGAGGGTCTTGCCGCTGAGCAAGTTGAGTGACTGTGCTGAGGTTGGGCGGGGAAGCCGACTCGGAGTGCCCCAGCTGGGATCACGGATCGTGATGCGAGCTGAGGAGGCTCCAACTGATATGGGAGAAGTGTAATAGGAATGTAGCGGCACAAAATAAAACACGTTGGCTCTGAACCACACAGACGGGATACAAACAGAGCGAGCACCGAGCCCCTAGTGCTGCAGGGAGGTAGATTTGAGCAGCACCCGCGCAGCCGCCATTTTGTGGAGAGCGGCCGGGATTAATGAAGAGATGCGGCTTGGAGCTTGCAGCCTCGCCGGTTTGCACAAGAGAAAGGTGTAGGAGCCGAGTGTACCCATTACATTGGGGATCCTGTTAAGAGTAGTTCTGTCCTGCTAGACCACTGGATAGGGCAGAGCGTGGTCTGGTGACCTGTGGTGACAACAAAAGACCGGCTTGATGCCTCACAGATGCCCTGACTTTCTAATTCACTGGTGGCACTTAAGGACGGATAGCGGTGAGTCTGGACAGCGGTGGATTAGGCAGGGCAGGGTGGGTGACGCCCGGAGAAACAGCGGGCGCTGCGCAAAAAGGCTAAGCAGTGTAGACTGCGCGGCCTCATGTGCTGCTGTGGCTTATAACTCTGATATACAAAATGCTACATGGTTGCGAAATCATCCTGGTGCCAATTTGAGGTGTATAGCTCCGGGTGTAGTGGCCAGAGGCCTGCATTGGATCAGTGAACTTGCAGTTAGTGCGGGATTCATCACGCTGTCAGCTGGGATTTGGGTCGTATAGCCACTGGAAGACCACAACAGGGGTTTCAGGTGTGGATTGAGGCTGCACAGGCATGTTCAGAGGAGAAAAGGCAGACTGCTTACCACTCCACGGGATGAGAATCTGCAGGTTGTGACTCTGTGTGTATCCCACAAGGGTACCGGTGGCGAGCATCAGTGACGGCAAGTCCGGGGAGGTCACTGGAATACCTACCTCGTTGGTGCAGCGCTACCAACACCGGGAGAGAGCACACAGTATACAGGACTCTGATACCACGACATATAATTCAGCAGGCGTAGCGAACCGACATGGGGAAACCAGAAACACGCCAGCCGAAAACAATCTTTGACAAGAAATCCAACAAATCTGCAGACAATGATCCCGGTCAACAGGAACAGCCCGGAGAAAGCGTTGCAAACCAACCACCTGAAGATGATATAAGGAAATGTTTAAAGACCTAAAATCTAGTCTTCAAGGTATAGACTCCAAAATGGACTCACTGGCAGAGAGAATGGACAGAATAACGCGACGTTTAGAGAAACAGGAGGGTTGTATGAGTGTAATTGAGACAAGGATTACGGAAACGGAAGAAGGACAGACGGAAATGGACAAGAAACTGCGAGGAATGGATGGAGTACTACAGTTAATAAAACAGAAGAACGAGGATTTGGAAGCTAGATCGAGGAGGAATAACATACGAATTAAAGGGATAGCAGAAACTACGGATATCCAAAACATGGAGAAGTACATTGAGGAGATGATGAGGGATCTCTTTGGGCCGGACCTATCCGCTATGTTAATTGAACGTGCACATCGCACATTGGGACCATGACCGAAACCAGGAGCGCTGGCGAGACCAATTCTGGCAAGAGTACTTAACTACAGAGATAGAGACATGATTCTCAGACTTGCCAGGGAGAAGGGAGATTTTCAACACAAAGGAAATAACAAAGCTCCATACCCGGACTTCAGGCTACAAGTACAGGCATCCCGTGGGGAATTCATTCCTGTGAAGAAAATATTCCAACAGATGAGAACAAGGTACGCCTTGATCTACCCTCCCCATATGAGAATTCAAAGCCACGGGAAACCTACCTTTTTTACAGACGCTAAAGCCGCTCTTGCATACTCGAAACAGATGGCGGAAGATCACAAACAACAAGCGCCGACGAATGATTCACAGACTGAAAGAACTTTGAGTGATAATGATTGATGGTCTTGAACATGATCACTGGAAGAGCAGATAAGTGTTTGCTACGTTTAAAATGTGGTATTAAGTTTTTGTGTACTCTCCGTAGCTTTGGCTATGCTGTCTGAACATTGGAAAGTGAACTACCTAAAAGTTGGTTGGATAGGATATATTACCTGGTTGTCTGGTATGCAAAACGGGTTGATTTCATGGACCAAGGCTGCGTGTTGTATTCTCGGCCACCCTGCCAAAGTGTAGGGGAGTATTGCCGGCAGCCTCACGTACCCCTATGGGATGATTCCCTTAAGTTCGTGACTGTGGACTGACTGTTTACTTTTTACCAGGGAGATTCACAACCTAATTGGTGGTTGCTGTGGGTGGAGGGGGGGGGGGAGTTGTGTTTTGTTTAACATACCTGCCATATCAAAAACCAGAGCAAACGAGTCACCTATACCTGGATCGCACTTATGCATGTCAGTCGTTCGCCCAACGATGGGAACTTACCACAACGCATGCTGCCATCGCTGTGCAACCTGATGCACTCACATTGGACACACTGGAGAGTAAGGGCGCTCACCTGTATACATTTCACTTGCATCAATCATGACAGCCGTCACATGTCTCTCATGGATATGTTAGGGGCTTAAATGACCGTAGGAAGGCCAGACTGATTCACTCTTATTTAGTTAGGCATGAGGTGGACATATATTTGTTACAAGAAACCCACTTAGCATCCGCAGCTACGAACACGCTCAGACATAACAGATGGGGGGAGGTAGTGGAAGCCAATTACTCGAATTATTCACAGGGTGTAGAAATACGAATACATAGAGGACTCGATGATAGACAGCAAAGGTAGATATATACTGCTCCAAGGTACACTTTGCAACACTCCAGCTGTGATAGTAAATACCTACGGTCCTAACTTGAACAGCCCAGCATTCTTTCAGCACATCTGGCAGAAATCCAGGCACTGGGAGAGGTAGCGATATTGTGGGGGGGAGATTTCAATGTCGTTTTGTCACTTACATCAGACAGACAGGGTGCATCTCGAGAACACCATCCTAAGGCAGCAGAGATGTTGTTCGGTATTATAGAAGATTTATAGAAGATTTACAATTGGTGGACACATGGAGAACTCTTCACACGACGACTAGAGAGGGCACGTGCGTGATACAACATGGGAACGTTTGGTCAAGACTAGACTATTGGCTTCTCTCTAGGGACCTACACTCTTGGGTCACAGAAGCTACACACTACTCATGCACCTTCTCTGATCATGCACCCACTCAGATAAAATGGCAAATTCCACCGCCATACATACAACCGTTTAGCTGGAGATTCCAATCAAAAGCACTACTAGATCAGGTTTTTCTGAAGAACTAAGTGCCAGATGTAGGAAGGCTATTACCGGCCGGTAACGGCTGAAATCAGCCGTTGCCGACCGGTAATAGACTTTTCAGATGTAGGTGGTATATTTACCGATTCGGTAAATAACACATCAGTATTTACCGATTCGGTATTTACCGAATCATCATTTACCGATTTGGTATTTACCGAATCATCATTTACCGAATCAATAAATGAGATGTAGAGATGTAGGAAGCACTTTAAAGAGTGCTTTTGCGCTTTTGCGCTTTAAGGATTCGTTATTTACCACCAATTATTACTTGGTGGTAAATAACGAATACCTGTGTAAATGCAAATCTGTGCATTTACACCTGTGCCATGTGACAGACATAGATGCCCTTAGGGCATTTATGTGTGCCACATGTGCACACCAGCACTATTCAGGGGTGCAACAGGGTTTCAAAGTGACACCCTGCCACCCTTGACTCTTTCCCAATTTTACCGAAGCGGTAAATACCGATTCGGTAAATACCGAATCTTAACGATTCTATATTCTTTACTGACTTTTTACATACATTGCATTTACCGATTCAAAAATACAGAATCGGTAAAATTCGGTATTTTGGAATCAGTAAATTACAATTACCTACATATTGCCCTTAGAGAGAAACTAGTCAAATATTTTGACTTAACGGCGTATATGCATAAACACTCAGGCCAGGTGAGATGGAGAAGGAGACAAAGCTGGGAAAATGCTAGCAAGTCTGCTCCGATTCCCGAGGGGATCTGAGTATATTACCGAACTGCACACAGGGGCTGGGGTGGTGGTCAGAACTCCAAAGGACATACTCAAAACAATGACCCAATTTTACCAATCATTGTATACCTCTCATACAAACCCAGCACAATCAGACATTACTGACTATCTAGATACCTTAGCGCTGGCGTGGTTTAATAATGGTGCTAGAGAATACATGGAACTACCAGTAGACGACGTGAGGCAAGTAATAACTGGCATGCCCACTGACAAAGCAGATGGGCTTACTGCGGCCTTTTATAAGGAATACGTTGATATTGTTGCCCCCTGTTTGCTACAGGTATACTTGGAGGCGATGGAAACTGGTGTACTTCTCCCTACTCTTAGAGAAACCACAATAATAACCTTATTAAAACCTGACAAAGACCCCACTAAACCGGACTCCTATCGACCAATATCATTGATTAATTTAGACGCAAAAAAATATGTCAAACTTCTTGCCAACAGATTGCAGCCAATGCTTCCACAGATGGCATTACCAGACCAATCTGGGTTTATACCGGGAAGATCAACAGCACATAATCTAAGAGTGATATTTGGTCTGCTGCATTATTTAGCTCCTCATGTCCAGGCGGTAGCAGCGTTATTGAACGCTACAAAAGGGTTCGACTCTCTGGAGTGGAAGTTCCTTTTTGCCCTGCTGACCAGGATGGGACTATGTCCCATTTTTATAAAACAAATTCAAATAATATATACCAATCCAATGGTGCGGGTGAAGGTAAATGGACAGATATCGGAATAATTTGTCATCACGAGGGGGACAAGGCAGGTTGTCCTCTGTTGCCATTGCTATTTGCGATTGCAACTGAGCCCTTGGCAACAAGGCTTCGGCAACATCACACACAACAAAGCATTGGTTTCACGTTTAGAGGGCTATTGATATCCATGTATGTGGATGACATGGCAATCTACCCAGTTAATCCTAAAGACAATTTTAACATAGTCATGAGAGAACTGATTAGATATGGAGGTCTGACAGGGGTGCAGATTAATTGGGACACCAGCCAATGTGAAACTGAATTTCCTATCCAGTGGGCGACAGGCAAAACAAGATACCTGGGGATATGGATAAGTAGATCAACACAGGAAATATGGTTAGCCAACTACGGGAAAGTGGTGGACTGGATCGAAAGCACGATACAGAGATAGAAACGACTGCCACTCTCCCTAACGGGACGTATCGCAATAACAAAAATGGTGATACTTCCCAAACTTTTATACTTATTTGTAAACATACCTGGGCTGCTCAACACTCACTTTTTTAAAAGACTCTGTACGTGTATCCTTAAACTGGTTTGGGCGGGCAAGCAACTTTGAGTGTCTTGGAATTTACTAACTCTACCGTTCTCTCAGGGTGGCCTAGGTGCCCCAGACTTTGAGCTTTATGCTTATAGTGCAGACTTACAGTATCTGCTTTACTGGCAGCATCCAACTCCATAGCAACCTCATGTGGCTGTAGAAATAGATATAATTGCGCCCACCCTATTAATGTTGCAGTATATTATCCTTATAAACGGGCTCACTCAGAAATAAATACTGTGGAAACAACACGATGGGCATGGAGAAGCAGAGCAAAGAGGGCAGGTCACAAAGTATTACATGCTCCGTCTATGCCACTGGGAGGTAACCCGCTTATAGGCCCATTAACAGATAAGGCTATCACCGAATGGGCAAGGGGTCGTAATTTATTGACGGGACGAGACTTGTACCCAGACGATACATTCCTGTCTCTTCAACAGATGTGCGAACCGCATTCGCCCTCAGCCTCAGATATGTTGCTGTATTATCAACTTAGGGCGGCATGCAAGTCGAGGTACGCTGACTTCCCAACTGCTCCGACTCCACTACCAGCTTTGAAGAATATTCTATCAAATCAGTCCCCTCGTAAATTGATAACAAGAATTTACAGTATAATGCAAGAGGCATCCCCCATTATTTCAAGTACATCAAAAGCAGACTGGGAGAGGGAATCTGACATTTCAATTACAGATAATCAGTGGCAATTCTGCTATTCACAACTGGAACACCTTTCACCCAATTATAGGTTACGACTTATGCATTTTAACTTTTTGCATAAGTTTATCGTACACCGCTACAATTGCATCGAACAACCAAATATGAGGTGTTGAAGATGTGGGGCCCAAGACGCCACGTTCATACATTTAGCTTGGTACTGCAGAACAATAGCGCAATTTAGGTCAGAAATTTTTCGGCACATTGGTAACATTACCAGCATCCAACTACAGACTAATCCACTGGTGGTACTGTTGGGCTTTGTACTGGAAATTCCAAAGGGTTCTCGCAAGCTAGTGTCCATGTTGCTCCTGCTTGCAAAACGTCAGGTAGCGATACACTGGAAAAAACACGCCTGCCCACAATAGTGGAATGGATCACTCGGTCACATACTGTAAAGATCAATTGTCAAACTATTGGGATTTGGTGCCTAGTAAATCTAGACCTCTAGTTGTGTGGGGGCCCTTCGTGAGTTGGATGGAACAGGGGGGCTCTGACCTCCGGGTAGATCGAACTACGTGAATAACCCTTTTGTTTAACGCTGTGATGGGGATTGTATCCATTATGTATTGCAATATTAGAGTGATCCTATTGACTCCCTGAGCTTACTGATGTAGGAGACCATATGGTTGGGAATGAGCGGGGCATGCAACAGACGTTCACAGGTAGAAGTGATTAGTGTTAATCTTGGGTTTTGAGCCTTATGGCATGGCAAGGGGGATGAGGGGTGTTTCCTTGTTCTGTGTGTATTGATTTGCTAATTATAATATATAGTATTAGTCCTACTGCTATGCATACACCGGCTCGCTCATATGTGATGTATCCTACATCGCTGCTGGTCCCCTGGGATGTCGGCGTAAAGGCTGTGTTCTCTGAGATAAAATCATTTGATCGCATGCTGCCGGCCCCAGAGTTGTAGGCATACAGCTGTGTAACCTGTGCAAATTGAAATACATATCTTTCAAAAAATATATATATATTTCCCGGATTCACGAGCACATCACGACTCCACAAAACAAAAGCACAAATTCAATGTACTAAACACATTTCACTTTTCAATTTTACCTTTTAATTTATATTTTTAAATATTATCTCTAACTCTGTCAATTTTAATGTAATTATGAAATACAATCTCACTACCTCTATAAAAAAGTTCACAACTTTAATACTACCCTTGGAATTGTATAGTTTTTAATTATTTATCTAAGGTGGCTTTGCGAATCCACTGTAACGTTACACGGGGCGGCTTGCTGAGAGCCGTGATAAAGTCGCGATTCCTTCCACAGAAAAAACTGGAATGCCCCCCACTTCCATGATATTTTAATTTTTTGGCTTTTTATGGAATGGGGTCCACGTGGATCCCCCATCCCTGGGCCACTTTTGGTCCCAGGGACCCCACCCCCCAGGGCATGCCCTGTATTTCCTTTGTAATATATTTGGACGGGGGACACGTGGCCCCACTCTTGAGGCCAATTTAACCCCGAGGGTCCCCATCCGAGGGACAAGGCAACATCATTGGGGTCTGCGGGGAGAGCCCCAATGCCTCCTTGGTCCCTCTATGCCCCCCGCGGGAGCCGGCGTTGCTTTTGGGCAGAGGGAGCTGCAAACATGCAGCTCTCTCTGCCTAAAAGCAATTCTGCTTCACTTCATGGAAGCCAGAGAATTTTTCATGCTCTCACTTCCATGAAGTGAAGCAGGGTTTGCTATCGCATCCCCCCTCTAATCTTTTTTGTAGCCCCGGGAAGGTGGTGGTCCCCAGGGCCAGGGGTCTACCCCCGCATTTGAATAATTTGGGCTCTTGGGAGGTTGTGGCCTCAGAGCACTGTAGGGGGCTCGAGCGCCCCCACATTTCATTTATAAAAATAGCCCCAGGGAGGTGGCGGGGGCTGTGTGGCTCCCTGACCTTAATGATTAAAGTTCTGGGGAGGTTGCCATCCCCAGGGCTGCGTGGGGTGAGCAAGAGCCCCCTCCCATGCCTCTATATGAAAATCAAAGACCCAGGGAGGTTGCAGGGGCCAGCTCGGGCCCCCATATGTATTTACATGATTGCCCCTGAGACCTTGCCCATTCGGGGGCTTAAAAAACAAAGCGCGAGAGCCTGCACTTCGTTTTTAAAAAAAAGTTAGGCCAGATTTGCGGATCCAATGCGAATCCCGCTGAAAATAAAAATGCTTTTTTCGGCCTTGAGGTCCATGTGGGTTCCCCTAAGAAGGTCAAGGATGGGGTTTCTACCCTGACCTATTTATCACCTTTTATTACCTTTTTTCTTGTGACTCGGTTCAACCCGTATAATAATTAAAAAAAGAAATAAGGACATGGCACGGGGAATGGGGTCCCCGGGGCCAAAATAGACCCCCTTCACATTTTTTTATTATGTTGCAGGCCCTGGTAAATGGGGCCCCGGGGGCCCAAAAATAGAATAATAGAAGGGGGGCACACAGCCTCCCTTCTAGCAATATTTTTTTTTAAAGCCAGCATCTCGCTGGAGGCCCTGCCCCATCCCTGCACCACTCTGCAAACACGCCCCCTGGCACGTTTTAAGTTGGGGGATTAAGTCCCCATAAATACTGAGTGTCCCTAGCCCACCAGGTACCTCCAGTAAGTGCCACAGAGCAGCGTTGCAGAGAGGTGGTCCCAGGCCACGCCCCTTTTTACACCTCTCTGCAACACAACTCTGTGGGCTTATTGGAGGTACCTGGTGGGTTAGTTGGCCCCCAGGGACCCTCAGGATTCAAGGGGACTTAATCCCCTAACTCACAACGCGTCATGGTTCTCGTTTGCACCATGGTGCAGGGAGGGGGCGGACCTGATATAACAAGTGTGCAAACAAGCCCCCTGCTGCATTGTAAATTGGGGAATTAAGTCCCCTTCAATCCTGAGGGTCCCTGGGGGCCAACCAGCCCACCGGGTACCTCCAGTAAGCACCACAGAGCTGCGTTGCAGAGAGGTGGTTTGAGGCCATGCCCCTTTTTACACCACTCTGCAACGTGGCTTCTGGCTCACTGCTGGTGGGGTGATGAGGTCCTCTTGTGCCCTGGGGACCTTAGGACTAGGGGTGGGCGTAGTTCGCGAAGTAGCGCTACGCGAAGCTACGCGAAGTGCACTTCGCACTACGCGAACTTCACGTAGCACTACGCGAGCTGCGTAGTAGCATGTTCGCACTGTGCAAGATGCGTTTTCAATGATTGCACAGTGCGGACAAGCATCCGGCACTGTGCAATCATTGAAAACGGCATCTTGCACAGTGCGAGCTGTAGTTTTCTGCTGCTCGAGTAGATTATTACTCGAGCGGCAGCTTTCTCAGCGCGAACTGGTGGTTTCTCATTGAGAGCGGTCGCGAGCATGCGCAACCACTCACAATGAGAAACCTGACCTCCCCGCATTGAGAATCTCGCCGGGATGTCATTTTGCTTGCTCACGGTCGCGAACATGACATTGAGGACCGCGAACAAGCAAAAAATGACCGCTGCACAACGCTATGCTGCACTACGCGTGTTTGCACTGTGCTACGTGCAGCTCGCGTAGTGCGAAGTTGCACAAACTTCGCAAACTCCGCGAGCGTAGCGTAGTGCTTCGTCCAGGGTTACTTAGGACACAAGTTGACTTCATCCGCTGAGCAGCAGTGCAGCAGAAGCTGCATTTGCAGAGTGGTGTAAAAAGGGGCGTGCCCTCAGACCACCTCACTGCAACGCAGCTCTGTGGCGCATACTGGAGGTACCTGGTGGGCTAGTTGGCCCCCAGGGACCATCAGGATTCAAGGGGACTTAATCCCCCAAGTTACAACGTGCCAGTGGTGCAGGGAGGGGGCGGGCCTGATATAACAAGTTTGCATATGTGCCCCCCTCGTGCATTGTAAATTGGGGGATTAAGTCCCCTTCAATCCTGAGGGTCCCTGGGGGCCAACTAGCCCACCAGGTACCTCCAGTATGCGCCACAGAGCTGTGCTGCTGAGAGGTGGTCCGAGGCCATGCCACTTTTTACACCACTCTGCAAACGAGCCACTTGGCGCACTGGTGGTGGGGCGATGAGGTCCACTTGTGTCCTGAGGACCTCAGGACACAAGTGGACTTCATCCCCTGAGCAACAGTGCACCAAGAGGCGTGTTTGCAGAGTGGTGTAAAAAGGGACCATGGCCAGGACCACCTCTCTGCAATCCAGCTGTGTGGCGCTTACTGAAGGTAGCTGGTGGGCTCCCAGTCTTCAAAGGGACTTAATCCCCAACTTAGAACGCTCCAGGGGGTGCATTTGCAGAGCGGTTGAAAAAGGGGACGCGGCCTTTGTCCACTTCTCAGATGTCCTACTGTGTGGGGCTTAC
This sequence comes from Lissotriton vulgaris, assembly GCF_964263255.1. NCBI lineage: Eukaryota > Metazoa > Chordata > Amphibia > Caudata > Salamandridae > Lissotriton > Lissotriton vulgaris. Next base: position 496,420,026 of record NC_141695.1, on the reverse strand, counting down.
TGGAGGTAAGAGGTAGGCTAGTTGGCCCTTAAAGGACCCCCAGCATTGAAGGGGACTTCAATCCCCATCCAAGAGCATGCCAGGGAGTGCGTTTGTGGAGTGGTGGGCAAAGGGGGCATGGCCTGCTCTGCCAACTTAGCAATGCTGCTGTGTGGGACTTACTGGAGGTAGGAGGAGGGGTAGTTGATCCCCAAGGATGTCCTTGGGGGCCAACTACCCCTCTTGTTACCTCCAGTAAGTCCCACACAGTGGGATTGCTAAAACGTCTTCGGAGGCCATGCCCCCCTTTCTCCACCATTCTCCAAACGCACCTCCTGGCAGACTACGGTATGTGGGATGAACTTCCATTTACTCCTGAGGGACTTTGGGGGCCAAGAAGCCCTACTGATACCTCCTGTAAGCCCTATGCACCAGAACTCCTGAGCGCTAGTCGGAGGCCTAGCACCCTTTCACCACCACTCTGCAAATGCGAATACTAGTTAAAGAAGTGTTTGCAATGTAATAGATTACGCATTTGTGAGAATTGGCTTTGTAAATGCAAAGTTTTTTACTAATATTTTTTGAGTGGAGAGGAGGGAGTGGAGTGGATGTACGTTGTGTGTAGTGGAATTATGTGGTATGTTGTGCAGTGAAATTATGTGGATAGAAAGTATTTGGTATTTAGTGTATAGGAATTATGTTGAGTGGAATTATGTGTTTTGGAGCATAATTATGTGGTATGGTAGTCTGTGTTGTGTAGTGGTAACCTTAGGTTTAGTCTTCCTCGTTTCCATAGAAGCTCAACTATGAACTCAGTCAGACAAAAAGGATGGAATCACTGAGGAGCACTTGTGGACCTAGTCAGAGGTATGAGCAGGGACACTGGAATTATGTGACTTTCGGACAATTACACATTTTCAGCATTAGCCACATAATTCATCATCTGCACCCTAATCGGCAGATTTAAGCTGAAACGGGTAAAACATTACCAAAAATGCAGCCACAAGGGTTACAGCGTGGTGGAAGGCCGTTTGCAAACCTACAATGGTCACCTGTTACTTATTGCTAAATGTGGGTTTTAAATTGGTACTAATCATGTGCAAACCACTCTTGCTTCCCGCTGAGCCTCTCTTGCCTCTTTCTGCATTTCTGTTGCTTCTTTCTGCACTTTTATTTCCTTTTCTGCACTTCTCTTGACCTCATTCTGCAAATCTCCTGTACTTTCCGCACCTCACGTCCCTGTTTCTGCATGACTGTTGCCTATTTCTGCACCTCATTTGCTTCTTCCTGTACCCCTGTTGTCTCTTTCTGCACTCGCCTTCCCTCTTTCTGTACCTTTCCTGCCTGTTTTTGTATCTCACTTGCTTCTTCCTGCACTTTTTTTGCTTCTTTCTACACCTCTGTTGCTTCTTTCAGCAATTCTCTTGTCTCTTTGTGCACTTCTCTTGCCTGTTTCTGCACCTCTCTTGCCTCTTTTTGTACCTCAGTTGACTCCTTCTGCACCCCTGTTGCTTTATTCTGCACTTTCCATGCTTCTTTCCGCACCTGTCTTGCTTCTTTCTGCACCCCTGTTTTCTCTTTATGGTTCTCTTTTGCCTCTTTCTGCACTTTTCTTGCCTTTTTCTGCACCTTTCTTCCCTCTTTCTGCACATCTGTTGCCTCTTTCTGCACCTCATTTGCTTCTTTCTGCACCACTGTTGTCTCTTTCTGCATTCGGCTTCCTTCTTTCTGTACCTTTCCTGCCTGTTTTTGCATCTCACTTGCCGCTTTCTGCACTTTTCTTTCTTCTTTCTACACCTCCCTGTAGGAGAGTAGAATCTGCTTCTTATAGTTAACCCCACTTTTTGCTGATGTTTCACTATTTTTCGACTTTAGTCTGGCTGGGGCCCTGCTATCCAGGACCCTAGCCTAGCTGCTTCCTCTCGAAAATGATTGCATGTACTTTAGGTACACCAGAGATTGTGTTCAGGGGTACCCTTATAAGTCCCTAGTATATGGTATCCTATATATCCAGGGCTGGTACAAAACTGTACAAAGGATATGGGTATAACCACCCCTCTATCCTGACTAAGCATGGGCAAATTTTGGGAATTTGCGATCCGCGAATTTGAGGATTTGGGAATTCGTGAATTTGCGGATTTTTGGTTTTTTGAGTGTTCGCGGGGTTCTTTGCGTGTTCGCGGGGATTTTTGCGTCTTCGCGAGCTGCTTGCATAGCGAAGTTGCCCATGCAGTCATTTATGGGAGAGGGAGAGAGAGAAAGATAGATAGATAGAAAGAGAGAGAAAGAGAGGGAAAGAGAGAGGGAGAGAGAGAACGAGAGAAAGAAAGAGAGGCCGGATCTCTGAAGGGCCAGATTCCTGAGTTGCCCCTACAGAACATACAGCTTTTTATTTTTAGCAAAATGCATATGAAAATTGTGCTGTAAAGGTCTCTTTTAGTTTAACCCCTCCTGACAACTCAAAATGGGTGTATTTGCCATCCTCTCCCTTCTTCCTGTTTTTTATATCTGTAAGTGCTTCCTGATTAGGTTTAATTCCTTGGACAGGTGCCTCGTTGCCTACTTGTAACTATTCTCTGACCCTGCTTCAAGGGTCAGAGCAGGGTCAAAGAATAGTTGCAAGTAGGCAACGAGGCGCCAGGAAGCAATTAGCAACAGGTGTACAAGTTGAAGTTAATTTGTTTGTAACCCTTTTGTAAAAGGTTACAAAGAAATTAGGTTCAACTTTTGCACCTGCTGCTGTAACCCTTGCTTGGCTGAAAATTCGTCCCCGCTGATTCGCGGATTTTATTGCGATTTCGCGAGATTCGCGGATCGCAAAATCGCGGAAAATCCGCAAATTTGCCTGTGAAACGGATTTTACGCCCACCCTTAATCCTGACCCTCCCATAGGTGGGTCCCTATTCCCACCTGCAAGCGTATTCCAACATTATACTGTGTCCAGGATTGGGATCTGGTGTGCTCCCTTGTGCATAGGACCTCGAGGAGACTGGCTAGCAGATATTGTTTGGCATTTTGCTGACAGAGGGCCTCGTTTGTGCACAGCGGTCTACCGTGACTTCAGCAGTCTGCTGGTGCGCGGAGTGCCTACAGTATAAACAGTGCAACAACAGCACGTGCAGAAGCAACCCAGGTACGTTTGCTTTGAGAGCTGGTGTCAGTGGCTACGTGTCTCCGCTGCCATGGGCAAAACAGACAAAAACAACCACACCTTAACTTTAACTTGCGCGAGCAGGGAAATCACAACAATACGCCGCTTCTGACTCGGAACAGGACACTGCAGCTGAGGCCCGAGCCTAGCTGCTTCCTCTCGAAAATGATTGCATGTACTTTAGGTACACCAAAGATTGTATTCAGGGGTACCCTTATAAGTCCCTTGTATATGGTATCCTATATACCCAGGGCTGGTGAAAAACTGTACAAAGGATATGGGTATAACCACCCCTCTATCCTGACTCTCCCATAGGTGGGTCCCTATTCCCACCTGCAAGCGTATTCCAACATTATACTGTGTCCAGGATTGGGAGCTGGTGTGCTCCCTTGTGCATAGGACCTCGGGGAGACTGGCTAGCAGATATTGTTTTGCATTTCGCTGACAGAGGGTGTCGTTTGTGCACAGTGGTCCACCGTGACTCCAGCAGTCTGCTGGTGTGCGAAGTGCCTACAGTATAAACAGTGCAACAACAGCACGTGCAGAAGCAACCCAGGTACGTTTGCTTTGAGAGCTGGTGTCAGTGGCTACGTGTCTCCGCTGCCATGGGCAAAACAGACAAAAACAACCACACCTTAACTTGAACTTGCGCAAGCAGGGAAATCACAACAATACACCGCTTCTGACTCGGAAAAGGACACTGCAGCTGATGCCCGACTGCTCTTGAAAAGACACTTTATCTATCCAGGCTAGCCTGCAATCTATAGACAGTAAAATGAAGCCCTTAATGGCAGTATGGACTAGTAGAATATCTTTATTCGATTGTTTGCATGTAACAATCATAAAAGAGCATTTCATACAAGTTAATCCATACAGTAATAATAAAATAGGGAGAGTAGTATTACAACAAGACATTCACAAGCATATACACAATAATATGGTTAAAAGGAGTAAAATACATTAGAAGTGGGAGTACAATCAGCAGCTGAGTTAGTTACCCTTCCATGCTTTTTCTATGTTTAACTGCGAGTTTTAAGAAACTACATACAAACATGGTACATTCACTATTTAGCATTTGAAGGTGACACAGTGCAGGTCTGTATTGTACAAAATTCAGGTGCTTAAGTAAAGGTTTTAAAAACAAGTTACGGGGGAGTGTATAAAACTGACAGAAAAATAAAAAGTGTGCCAGATCTTGTGGAGACTTATTGTCGCAGCCGCAAGCTGGCAACACTTGTCCTCTGTGCGCTCCACTTGGTACAGCTAATAAAAAATGGAACATGTTAAATCGGAACCTTGTTAATAAAAAACGGTCATAACCGGACATGGGCCAGGACAAGTAGGGTTCCATATATAAACAGGTTTTGGTTAAGGCATACTGTCTCACACTGCTTTTCTTGTATTCATTTTCCTCCCGTGTCATGCACCTGGACAGCATAAAAGTGTTCCTAACAAAGGTTACATCAGTTTTGGTTATTGTTTCGGGGGATAAGAATAAATCTGGTCGGCCTAATTCAAAAAGCCACATTCTTACGTATTTTAACCATGGGATCTTAAGTCTACCATCCCACTGTAGTGCCTCTTGAAGAATGTTTCTGGTGAGAGGTATGGCTGTGTTTAGCCAGCTATTCAGCCAGCATAACAAGGGATTCACGGCCAGCTTGTCACTTAGATGTGGGATGCCAAGTTCCTCGTGTACCGGGAAGTTGGCCGTCCCCCTGGGTAACCTTAGGACCTGTTTTAATGTATGGACTACATATCAGCTAAACTAGACAAACAGGGAGTTAGGATAGGCGAGGCGGGGCAACGCATTTCAGATGCAGAAGATGGGCTACAACAGGTCACTACAAAAACAACAGACATGGAGAAGATTTTAGCAATCATTCAAGCTAAAAACGAAGACATTGAAGCGCGTTCACGGCACAATAATATATGTATATTGGGTCTGCCAGAATCCACAAATGTGGGCAGATAGAAAGACTATGTGGAAAACTCGCTCTGTGACATCTGTGGCACCGAAAACCTTTCTGCCATGCTCATTGTGGAAAGGGCCCACTGCTCCTTGGCAGTTCATCTGCCCCCAGGTGCCCCACCAAGACCAATCATTGCCCGCCTATTGAATTTCTGGGACTGGGATGCGGTGCTCCGCATTTCCCACCATAAGGGCCCCATCATGAATCATGGCTATACACTGTCATTCTATCCTGATTTTTCGGCGATGGTTCAGGCGGCAAGAAAATAATATCAACAAGTAAAAAGGATCCTGATCATGGAGAACATTCAATACGCCATGCCAGTGTTTCCCAAACTGTGGTCCGCGGACCCCCAGGGGTCCGTGACACATTCCCAGGGGGTCCGTGGGCAACAGTTTTAAAAGCACAGAAACGTTTCTTGTATAATTAGCAGCTTTCCAGCAACAATAAAAGTGTCAAGAGAATGCCAGTGATTAATGTACCTGCTGGAGAGTGAGAAGAGTTTTGTTCAGTGGCAGCTTTGATTTAACTAATGTAGCACAGAGGGTTAATGTGCCTACTGCAAAGAATGTGTAACATGCATCTTAAAAAGCAATATTTTATGTGCCTAGGCTTGTAGTTACTGCTTTTGTCACAGAGATTCTTTTGTTACTGTGCACTTCATAAGTGACAATTGTAATCTAGCAGAGGGACCTATAAACTGTCATCAAAGAGCTGCTTGCAAACTGCATGGTACCAGTTAGTAACTTATATTTTGCCCCAGTTATTAATTATCCTGATGCTGCTAAAAAGATATATTTGGGTTGAAATACAATTTTAATGTTAAAGTCCATGCTAGCCACTGTGTTATGTTCTGAATCCTGAGTTTGTGCTTTTCCAGACCAAGCACTCTTCAAACATTTTATATACACACTGATTTACATGTATGATTCAATGTCTCTATATGTGTGTGATGTAAAGTGCTCCGACATCCTACCATGGTATGAGAGATGCTATAAAACAAATGAAATACATGTGACAGAGGGGCTATTACTTCAATATAAAATACTAAGGGCCAGATATACGATCTGTTTTTATATGCGCGAACGGGTTCGCGAGCCCGTTTGCGCATGCAAAAACCTATTGGGCCATGTACATAGCCTATTTTGCGAGTCGCAATTTGTTTGCGACTCTCTAAATAGGTTTTGCAACTTGCTATTTGGAAGGGGCATTCCCTTCCAAATAACGAGCCTCAAAACCATGTACAAATGTTTGCGGTCGCAAAACAGTCACAATTACCACCTACTTCTAGTCGATGGTAATGCATTCGCAAATGGGAAGGGGTCCATGCAAAATTATTTTTTAAGGGCAGGCAGTGGTCCCAGGGACCTGGGGAAAGAAGGAGGCTAGGGTAGGCTGGGCAATACTTACGCTTGATTATGCCAAAGGGGGATTCAGCACTCCAGACCCATACATATATTATCTCTGCGCCTAAGCGCAATATGCACACTACTGATCCAATCCCCATGCTTTCACTCCTCACGTGGCGGTGGAGGATGGAGATGCTTATCCGACTCCACTACCCAGTATTATCACACACACATGAAATCACAGGAAATCAACACACTTGACACAACTATTGCGCATGGCACTCTATGGGCAAACATGCGGCTAAGCTCCGAAACCACGCCCCAGCACTGCCCCTAGCACACCAAGCTGCGCTCTCGGGGGCACAAAAGGTGGGCCCGCTACGGTCACTGAAGGCGGCGGGTATTGATACCATGCAAGACCTCTACCCTGGTGGGAGTTTTATTACTCCAGATGGGCTCTGATATATTACCAACACTACTCCACTGTTTCAGTTTACTATACATAGACTTAAGCAGGCTATTAGAACACATTACAGTACTTATGCAGCCGAACCACCGGCCTTGCAGTCACTACAACTGTTATTAGTTGCGCCCACATGGCGTAAGCTGGTCACCAAATTATATAGAGCTGTGCGAGATGAGAAAGCTGCTGTACCGGACAGAAGCCTTGCCCGCTGGAATGATAGGCTGACACCTCCCCTGACGTCATCAGAGTTGGAGCACATATGCAATCTCACTAGTACCCTCACACCTAATGGCAACCGGCGCATTATACATTTTAAGTATATTCACCAGGAGTATCACACGGCCTTTAAATTGGACAAATGCAGCCTGCGATATTCTAGTAAATGCTGTGGCCAACTAGACGCTGACTTCTGGCACCTGGCGTGGGGCTGTAGGCTGGTGCTCCTCTTCTGGGAAGAGGTGGTGAAACATATACAAGACATGTCCGGGGTGCTATTGCAATATATACCATTCATTTGTCTACTATGCTATGTACCCAAACTGAAGGGGACCCTGGGCAAATGTGAGCAGATTGCATTATTGATGGCCAAGCGCAAGGTGGCTCTAACATGGGAGAGCACCCTTGCGCCGAAACTCGAGGACTGGATTAAAGATATGGTGTACTGCAAGGAGAACCTCAAACTGTACGCAGAAGAACTTCCAAAATCATCTAAACCCAAGGATGTCTCGGAACCTCTACGTCAATATCTCCAACAGCAAGCCCACACCAGTTCACAATCCACAGCAGACAATGTATGTACACAACATTTATATTGCAGACTCAATACACGTCTATGGTCAGACACCTAGCAGTAGTGATATACTGAAAACAAGCAATCTCACGTTATTTGCATGTTTGTTCACTGTTTATAGTGCCTTGCACGGCAGTGTTGCTATAGATATAATTTTGAACCTCAATAAAAAGATTTAAATTTATTTATATATATATATTTTAAATTAGTTTTATGCATTTATCTTAAATGCAGAATAGAATAAAAACAAATCTTACAGCACAATAACAATTTTACAATAGATAGATGAATAATGTAAATATCTTAAACACAATTACTTTTTTCAAAGACTTATAAACAAAAATTCCCAGATAAAATGTTTATATTTATTATGCATTACAAATTACAAAATGTTAAATATAGAAATCATTTAAATCAATATACGTTACAAGGTTATTTAAATATTTTAACAAAAAAACACTATTCATTCCTAACTATATGTCAATTTGTTAATATTTAATTAATTTAAAATATACTATAAGTCCCTGCTCCCAATATTTCTATACAAGGCAGTGTCCTCGGTTAGCCGCGTGCGGTGCTGGACCCATTATTTCTTCTTTTTGGCAGTAGTAACATTACATTTGTAAATGTGAATTCACCCATTTCAGGGGATGGAGATACGTCAATCAATCAAACAGGGGTTTATAATGCGCGCTACTCACGGGTGAAGGTCTCAAGGCACCGGGGGGGGGGGGTGCAGCTCCGCATCAGTCAAAGTCCAGGTCCTGAGGCACTTCCTGAAGGTGTACAGAGTGGGGAAGCGTCTGATGCTGACTGGGAGCTCATTCCAGGTCTTTGCTGTGACGTAGGAGAAGGCTCTTCCACCTGCTCTGGTTCTGCAGATGCGTGGGGTTTCTGCCAGGGCGAGGTTGGCGTAGCAAAGGTTCGTTTTGGGTACGTGGAAGGGGACTCTTTTGTTGAGGTATTTGGGTCCGATGTTGTGGAGGGATTTGTAGGCGTGGGTGAGTAGCTTGAAGGTCCCTCTTTTCTCGATGGGGGGCCAGTTGAGGTCTCGTAGGTGCTGGTTCATATCCTCGTGTCGTGGAGTATCGAGGACAAGTGTGGCTGTGGTGTTCTGGATGGTTTGGAGCTTGTGTAGCAGGGTTTTGTTGTTTCCAGCATAGAGGGCTTTGCCCTAGTCCAATCTGCTGATTATGAGTGTGTGGGTGATTGTCTTTCTGCATTCGGGGGGGATCCACATGAGGGTCTTGCGGAGAGAGTTGAAGCAGGTGGAGATGACGGCGTTGATCTGGCGGGTCAAAGTGAGGAAGGAGTCTAGGATGATCCAGAGGTTCTGGGCATGGTCCGTTGGGGTGGGTTGGTTTCCTAGAGCAGGGGGCCACCAGGAGCTGTCCCACGCAGTGGGGGGATCTGAGGACGAGGACCTCTGTCTTCTCTGATTTGAGCTTTAGACAGCTGTTGCTCATCCAGGCCGCAACGTCTTTCATTCCCTCTTGGAAGCTGAGTCTGGTGTCTTCAGGGTTCTTCATGAGGGAGAGGATAATCTGGGTGTTGTTGGGGTGAGATACCATTCTGAGCCCCTGCTGTCTGATGATGGTGGCGAGGGTGACAGGTAGATGTTGAAGAGAGTGGAGCTGAGCCAGGATCCTTTGGGGACTCTGCAGTTGATCTCAGGTTTGGAGAGAAAGGGAGGGAGTCTGTTCCTTTGGGTTCTGCCGGTGAGAAAGGAGGGGATCCAGTCGAGAGCGGTTCCCGGTATACCGGTGTCATGGAGTCTGGCTGCAAGAGTCCGATGGTAGGCGTTGTCAAAGGCTGCAGAGAAGTCTAATAGTACAAGGGCCGCAGTGTGGCCCTGGTGGAGTAGCATGCGGATATCATCAGTGGCGGCAAAGAGGGCGGTCTCGTAAGCCCACTCTTGAGCTGCTTACCACTTGTAAATGGTTAATAGCAAAAGTAGCAAAATTACTTAAAACTATAAATTTACTTACAAGTAAGTTCACCTTTGTGATAGGTCTCAAAGTGTCCAGTAGTATTATATAATAGAATTCAAATTGTCTCAATTTCTAGTGTCTATTCCCTTATCTTGGATCACATGTCCCTGCAAATATGTGGAAGCAAGTAGTGTCTCAAGAGTTTTACCTATGTAGAAAAACCCAAGCTATAAGTACACCGATATTCCAATTTCGGAAGAATGGGTCAAAGGCTTCAACTCTTGCCCACTTCGCATGCTTAAGACACTGAATAAATGTAACTATGAAGTAAAGGAGCAAAATAAGCTTCCAGAAGGGCATCACATTGATGATAATAATAAAGTGATTAGGTGATTACTTGAACTAATCTCAGTCAACCCATTTGGACCTTATCCGTAAGGTGCAGCTTGAGTCTTATGGTACAGTGTCCCAAATCTGGGAATACTCAAAACATTTAGGGCTACAAAAATTGATAGGTGGATTTCTTGACTTAATATCAGCCACTGGAACTTACTGTGGGTCAAAACTCAACTCATCATTTTTCTGCCCACCAAACCACCTCACACATGAACCAGCCATGAACCAGCCATATGCAAATCAGTTTTGGTCCTGGTCCAATTGGAATAGTAAAGCCAGAACTGCCAGGCCAGTTCCCATCTGAATGGAAACGCAAGCAGCACCAGGCCACTTTCTACCTATTTGTGCTTTATCAGCAAGATGCAGCTTTGATCCTATGGCCCATTGAGGAAAGAACCCATGCCTGGGCATATCCTTAGCATTTGAATTAATCTCAGCCACTGGTAATTACTAAGGGTTGCAAATTAATTTTTGTTTTTTGCCCACCATACCTCCTGTGACACGAACCAGACATAGGCAAATCAGCCTTTGTCCTCATCAAAATAATCCAAATAGGGGGGCATGGCCGAGCTAACCAAGATGGCGGACACCTCTTCCTGAGGCTCTGGCTGCCGGCCCGCATGAATCACCTGCATGTAGTTCCCTCGCATTAAATCTCCACGCAGTGAACACCATTTGCGACGGGGGGACCCACGGACCACTCCGGTGTGCCCGAAGCCTCGGCATATGAAACTATAGCGCATCTGGAGTGCCCCCGCATGTGGCTGCTGAGATGGCTCCTCCAAAATGGAGGCATCGCGACGGATTGATAAGGACCGGAGCTGGCGAAACGGTCCTGGCGAGTGAGGAGTGCCGGTGACCACACAGAGCCTGTGGACCCCAGGTGAAGAGTTGGCGCCCCCGATCCTGCGCCGAGGCGAGACGCGGCTGCGACGTGGGCCCCCTCCTGCCAGGTCTCCTCCCAGGCGAGGAGGGGTTCAGAATGGCGGGAGTAACTACAGGAGAGGCGTGAAGGGGATTGTGCTCAGCCAGAGCCATCCAAGGTGCACAGAGCGCGGAGGTGACCACGGGCCCCCAGCGAGCATCCCTGAGCACAGCCTGCGGCGTGCGCAGCAGAGGCCGGGGGCGATCCAGCGACGGCGGATTACTCCCGCGAGGCGGGAGGGGAGCCCCCCAAAATTTGGAGGTTGAAGCAGCGCTGCACAGCCCCATCGGCAGGGGAACAGAAAGAGATCCCACCAGTGTGCCCCAAAAAGTTACGGGCCTCACAAGGCCAATCCGGTAGCCGCATGCACATCCCTGCGAGATCAGAGAAGAAAGCGGCGGTGGACGGGCACCACTCTATCAGTGCCGCACAAGACCTAGGGACGTTTCACCCCTCACACCCTCAAAGAAACAGAGAGCAAACACCTCAGTACCTCGTATCAGACGCAGTGCACGGGCACGTGCATGGGGTCCCCCACTTTCTCTGTCTGCAACCTAAAGCACGAGAGGGGGTAGAAGAAGGCATGGCGCTGGGGAGGCGGGAACGCAACGGCAGTGAGAACCCTAAGCCCCCCCCACAGGGGATCTGAAAGACTGTACAAGGGCCTCCATCGCGGGTCAGCAGCAGAATCTGACCCGCACAGCCTCCTGACACCGCTATCAGGAGCGCTCTACCATCAGCACAGCCATAGCAAGGTGAAAAGCCAACCAGCATCGGACATTGAACACCTTCATAGTGCTGAGCCGCCATTGTGGCGCCGCCGCCCAGTCGCAGTCCCAGCGCACCTTCCAGGAATAGGCAGAAACGACACGCAGAGGAGGGGGGCACCCCGATTTGCCGCTGCTGGCCCGTCCTGCACTGAGAGTAAGTAACGGACACAGTGACGCAGTGGATAAATGCTGTAGCAAGACCAAACTTGACCGCCTTCAGCCACAGGAGACAGAGGGGAGGACACGTTCTCCATCATGGGTCGCCAATGCATGGTGGGGACAACCCACACCGCATAGCAACAGAAGATAACATCCCAGCCAGCCATACCGACCACAACACGAGAAGAGCCCCCCAGGGAGGACTCCATGTCCCGAAAACTAGACCAAGTCCTTGCTGCCATAGAACACTCCAGAGTGACGATGAAAAACAAATTTGACACCCTAGCCACTGATCTCAACCTTCTTCGAGACGACCATAGGAAACTAACAGGCAAGGTAAATCAGAGTGAGAAGACTCTACAGGCAGTGGAACCACAAGTGCAGCAACATCATCACACGATCAAAGAATTACAATCCCGGATCAAGGATCTGGAACAGAAAACAGACGATTTGTAGGGGCGCTCCCGGAGGAGTAATATTCGTGTTATGAATCTACCGGAGGGGGCGGAAGGGGCCAATCCAATCAAATACATCACAGACTGGATCGCAACATTCACACCCGCCAAGGATTTGACCCCCTACTTCTCCATCGAAAGGGCGCATCGAGTCCCGGCACGTAGACCCAAGCCTGGCCTGCCGCCTAGACCCTTCCTGATGAAACTCCTACATTATCAGGACTGGGGCACTATTCTCCGTGCTGCCAGAGAACATGGAAGGCTGCAAGTGGAGGATAAACAGGTGATGCTTTTCCCAGACTATTCCTGCGCTGTGCAACAGCAGAGGGCCACCTTCCAGGCAATAAAGCGCACCCTGCGCCAAAAGAACATACAATGCGCTCTTCCATTTCCTGCCAGGCTCAAGATTATCCACGACGGCACTACGCACTTCTTTACGGACCCGAAAGACGCTGATACTTGGGAAGAACAGCATAAATCGCGCAACCCGAATATCGCAGGCACCTGCTCCGGACAATCAGCAAGACGGTCGGGACGACAGTTTCATAGAGTCACCCTCACACAGCTCAGTGTGAGATCTAGCCAAGTTGGGACCGGCTCCCCGAACCTAACACAAATCATCGCAGAACGCAGGAAGGCGCTGCAGGCAATGGCCTCCCTAGATCCCGTGGGGGGGTCGGACACGGAGGGAGTCCCCCACCTATTCAGCTCCGAAGACGAGGGCAGTGACATGCCTGCGTCTCGAGAAGGCTCAATGACACCTCCAATAGTGACTCCCCAAACAGTGGACACGTTGATATGACTGCCTTGTGACGGCTTAAGACATGCAGCGAGAGCAGCATAGCCCGAGACTGAACTGTGCACGAAGGCAATGCCATCCAAGGGTCAAGACACAGAGCGGCGGCCGTCGGGACCCCTGGCAGTGGTGACACCGAACAGAGTCACTCCAAATCAGCAAAAAACCGAGAACAGTTGCGATACATTAGGGCACATTCCCGAAGTCCCTTATGTACATGCGATGATGCTGGCAGCAGCCGGGACGATGAGCAGCCACTACCCCAAAACAACGAACTAAAGTCTACAAATGATAACCAGTTTGGACGTATTGCCCCGAGCAGTAGGTCCCCCAAGATGGGAATGTTCCCCAGAGATACAGTTTGTCCCCCTTAATATCCTCAATTGCCCAGATTTCCTTGGGCGGGTGGGAAGTGAAGAGAATGGACAATGCAGACTTACCATCGGTGGTGCCATGTGATTTGGCACAATTTATGGCCCCTCACCCCTGCCCATGATCTCCCCGGCGGATAGGAAAGATCTGGACAGCAAGATTACATCCTCCGATATAAAGCACGGCATCGGGTCGTTAGCAAGGAAAAAAGTGCCAGGGATGGGCGGATTCCCACTAGAATACTACAGCGTGTTCGCGGCCCAGATAGCACCCCGTCTGACATCCACGTACGAAGACGCCCTAACCAGAGGTATACTACTGGAGTTGGTCCGCGAATCGTTGGTAGTGATGTTCCCGAAACCCCATAGAGACCCCACACTCCCGGCCTCTTATAGGCCGATTACACTCCTGAATGCAGACTGCAAAATCCTAGGAAAGATATTGGCTGATCGATACAGTCAAATTCTCCCAGCCTTGGTGCATCCAGACCAATGCGGCTTCATACCACGACGCAACACCCCGTATAATCTACGCAGGCTGTTCCATATACAAGACAGTGAGAAAGACAGATTCCCTTGCGCGTCGTGCCTGATTCTTGACCTTGGAAAGGCGTTTGACACTCTGACATGGGTCCATCTTTTTGCAGTCCTTTGAAAGATAAATATTGGCCCTATACTGAGTGCATATACAAAGCTATTATATAGAGGCCTCACCTCTAGAGTGAGAGTCGGTAAACTTATTTTGGCTCCAATCCCGGTGGAGAGGGGGACCAGGCAGGGGTGCCCCCTCCTTTTCGTGCTGGCCGTGGAACCCCTAGCCATACGGTTACGACTAGAGGGGGAATTGTGGGGTATCCCAATTGCAGAAACACTGCATTACATATCATTATACGCAGACAATCTGCTGATTTATGTTCAAGACGTAACTGGAGACCTTACCTCAATATGGGTAGCCCTGCAGGAATTCGGAGACACCTCAGGTCTCAAAGTCAATTGGGAAAAATCATCGATTTACCCACTCAGTCCTCAATTGGCACCACAGCATATAAGGATCGGCATCCAGACATTGAAATGGAGCAAAGCGGCCCCCAGATATCTGGAAGTTCGGCTGTTTCATTCCTCGGAGGACCTTTTCGAAGGTAACCATCGCAAACCGTTAGCGAGCCTACGATCGGCGGTGGGCTTCTAGAAGACGCTACCCCTGGCACCTATTGAACAGGTGGCCATAGCTAAAATGATAATGGTGCCCAAAATGCTCTAATACTTTGCAAATCTTCCGGTGATCCCACCTCGATCATTCTTCAGAGACCTGGATACACTGCTCACAATGCTGATATGGGGAAATGGCCGGCACAGAGTAGCTCTGCGCACCTCATATCTGCCTACCACATGCGGAGGTTTGGGAGCCCCGTCCTTTGAGTCAAATTTTCTCGCCGCGCAACTTCAGTGGCTGTCCCACTGAACAGCAGAGAAGCATGTGGGAGAAACGATCACCAAGACTGGTAGACTGCCTCTCCTGAATAGCAGTCACCAATATTGGGACTTATGGGATGGGGAACCTCCAACACACCCGGTGCTACACACGATTCTCCAAATTGGGGCAGGCAGACACCTAGTAACATGGCACTACAAAGCACTCCAGAAACTGACTAACGTCTTCCTACACAGATTGAAACAGACATGGGAGGACGACGTGGGTCGAGCCTTCCATGACAAAGAGTGGGCGCAAGCCCTGGAATACCCTAAAAAGGTTTCCAGAAATGCACGTTTTAAAAACATACAGTTTAATATCCTGCACCGCGCATATCTCACACCAGATAAACTGCATCGGTACTATCCAGACACACAATTCAAATGCCCCCGATGTCAGACACTAGAGGCGAACTTCCGACATGTTCTCGGACTGCCCGTCCCTGCAACAATATTGGACCAAAGTACATCACACACTCCGCACAATAGTAAATTTGCTTCACATCACCACGTGGGAGGCATGCGCCTTAGGAATCCACAGAAAGAAAAAGTCTGAAAAATCACAGTGGCCGTCCGCATCCCTAGCTCTCCTCTGAGCAAAAAAAAACATACCCATGCACTAGAGAACCCCTACAGGACCCCCAGAAGCAGCCTGGGTGGGAGCAGTAAACAAGTGTGGCGCAGCGGAGGAGGAGACCTTGAGGGAGGAAGAGGAGAAAGGCACACCAAAAACCCAATATCTATGGAATGGGCACAGCTGTTAATACATTTTAAGCAAGAGACAACAGCAGAGGAGACACCGGAGTTGTCCCAACCCCAGCCCTGCAGCCCCTCCCACCATCCCAGTCCAAATGCCCTAGTATCGGGCGAATGACGCCCCCGGTAAGAGCATGGCATAGAACAGGTGGGCAGCACCACTGAGATTATCATCTGCTCCCGCGATAGAACGCTCCATTTCCCCCCGGGACCCACACGACCCCGCCCCTCAGATCAGTAACCGGCCAACACAATGCCAGCCACAGCGGAGTGCCCCCACCCACCTCTCACATTCCCCCTCCCCTCTCTTTTGGGAGAATGTTTCCTCCCACAGTTTTCAGTTAAGTTCCAGTCGATGGTTCGGATACCGACTTACCTATAGAATACTAATGATTCATTACATAGCTAGTGGTCATATATACAAGTGAAGTCGAGGTACATACACCAGTCTCCGACATCATGCAGCCCGAGGGACCAGACACTGCTAGACACAACATCATGTCATGGGATAGCCTAGTAACAAGTCAATGAGAGATGATGTGTAACCATACTTGGAGTAATGGAACCAAATTGCTGATGATATATTGTACTTGTGGAAGATATGTAACAATTACATGTACGATGACTGACCTGTGATTTGTCTGCATCCCACATGGGAACCTGAAATGTAAAACCCTAATAAAACGATTTAAACAAAGAAAATCTAAATAATCCAAATAGAACTGCCAAGCCAATTCCCCTTTCAATGAAACAAAGGCAACCACAGATCTGTTTTTTGGCATATTTGAATCTTATCAGCAAGGTGCAGCTTGAGTCCTGTTACTTCCTCTATTGAACCCAACTTTTGCCTAAATGCCACCCAGGCTGATTTCCAACCCCTCCACAGTACTGAAGTTGCACTGCTCAGTGTCATCAATGATCTCTGCCTCATTCTCAATCACTTTAACTGCAACAAATGATGGACGGAATGCTGAATGATTCAAACATTCTCCCCAGTCAAGAGATCTGGGTTAAATCCATTGTTCTTTCACCCACTACGCCACCCCAGTTTGGACCCAGCCATATGCAAATCAGTCTTGACCATGTGCCTCATGGGAACAGTCCAGGTTGAATTGCCAAGCCAGGCCCTCCCTGGACCAGAAACAAGCATCCTGGGACCGGTTTCGGGGCATGTCACCCTTAATCAGCCAGGCTAGCTTGAATCCAGTGGCACAGTGAGCAAGGGACCCATGTCTGGACATACAAATCCCACTTAGGGCAAAAAGTGTAACTGCAACAAATGATGGACAGAATGATGAATGATTCAAACATTCTCCCCCAGTCAAGCGATCTGGGTTAAAACCATTGTTCTTTTGCCCACTACGCCACCCCAGTATGGATCCAGCCATATGCAAATCAGTCTTGACCCTGTGCCTCATGGCCCTCCCTAGACCGGAACAAGCATCCTGGGACCGGTTTCGGTGTATGTCACCCAGAGAGGACCTGGGTTGAGACACAGAATTACCAAAATAATGCCAATTATGCTGATGTAATTTAAAAGTCACCCAGGTCTACTTCCGAAACAACCTCCCACTGCAGTTCATATACAACTTAAAACGGCTATGGACCTGCACTCTGGTGACTTCTATTTCTTTTAGGTGAGCCGATCACAAGTAGTCTCCCTTCCTCCTTTGTGCTTTTTATCTAAAGAAGCCATCAGCAAAGTACCTCCAGTTTTCTTCATTGGTCCATCTCGCTTCATCTTTACATCTCACCTCTATCATCCCTAATCCAGGCTCATAGGTTCTTGGCAATGTTTTACAAGGATGAAACGCAAATAATTATACCTTTTAGACACAATCTCAGCCTTCTCAAGACCAATTTTGTAGTGGTGGCGTCCTGGAGACAAAGTGTTTCAAACTCAATGGAGACAAAACTGAAGAATTTATTTTCGGTGGACTTCCTACCATCTGGACCTCTGACTGGTGGACCCAAGATCTCAGTGACACCAATTTGCCAGCAAATGTATTAAAACTCATGGTGTAGTCATCCACAGCAGTCTTTCCTTTGAGCAAAAAGTCAACAAAGTCACATCGTCTTGCTAGTACGGTATACATTTTTTAACATAACACTCCTGGAGGTTCATGATGTCTACCTTTTTGCCCTGAAACAATTGTGAAACAAGGAAATGTCACGTGGGAATAACCTGAGGCTATAGCCAAGCAGAGCTTAAGGGGGGTTGAATATGCTGTGTGGAGACCTCTGTGAATGCTTGACATCTGTTGATGAATGCTCTGAGGTGATCAGGTGAGACTGGCAACCAAACTTTCATAGCTTTGTAGGATATAGCCTTTGACAGTAGTGTAGATATTCACATTCAGACTTTATTGCTCGCGATGTAGTCCACCAAGGCAATGCTAAAGGCTTTATCTAAATAGCGTTTCTTAAGGTACATACATCTCAGTGAACCCTTTTTCCAGGGATTGAAAATCTTAGGGTAAAAAAAACATTATATGTGAGGCATAAAGCAGGGCGGTCAGTGCTCATTTGGAAGATGCATGATATTTGCTTTGAACTGTGAAAGTAAGTATAACTGTTGCCATGGGTTAATTATCATTATTTTGACAGTCCAGTATGAAGGCTTGGGGATAGGTTACGAGATGATGTTAGACGTGCAGTAGAAGGGCCTCCACTAGAAATAAAATACATAGGGGCAGATTTATGAGGCCCTTGCGCCACGTTTACGCCGCTGTTGCGTCACGCAAGGCGGCGTAAACGTGGCGCATCCCTATGAACGATTTACAACGTGACGCATCTAGGCTGATGCGTCACGTTGTAAAGCCCTGCGCCGCTTGTGGGCGTTCCGGCGCAGGGTGGGCGTTCCGGGGCAGGTGCGCCTCGCAAAAGTGGCTGAGTGAAATCTATGAGATTTCACTCAGTCACTTTTAAGCCAATGCTGCGTCAAAAGCCTGCGCCTGCTTGAAGCAGGCGTAGGTCTTGACGCAGCATTGTTAAAATGGGGCACCCCCGAGCCTTGCTGGAGCTGCGTCGCGCTTGCGACGCAACTCCAGCAATGCGCCACATTTCCGGCACAGATGCGTCACGCATCTGTGCCGTTTTTGCACCATGGTGCGCCGCATTATAAATGCGGCGCACCATGGCTGGCGGAGCTGTGGCGCACTGTGGCGCATGTTAACTGGCGCATCCCTGGGGATGCGCCAGTTAACATAAATCTGCCCCTTAATTTTAAAAGAGCACAATTGCTATGCCCTGGTTAAAAAGCGTCAATTCAAAATAGATAACAGAAGACGAAAAGGCAGGAGGATACCTAGGAACGATGGAATTCCCCTCAAGTATTCGCCACAGCGACAGTCTAAAAATTATGTATGCTCAAATATACTTATAATGATGAAATTAAGGTGATCTGACTCACTACCTTTGAATACAACCCTAGCATGATCAATAACTCACCCCAAACCATGCAGTATCTGAACCTGCAGACCCTGCCCACTCAGAGCCTTGAATTAATCACACTGAAAACATAAATTGAGATGAAAGACATCTTTGGGTCACTCAAGCAACTACCAGCCCAAGAGACAAAAACGATATATCCTTTGCAACTGAACAGCCACATCCTGCAGAAACAACATCTGCAGCCTGCCTTTATAAATTCCCACAAGATGCCTGCACTCCGGCCCTATGCACCAAGCATCAAAAGAGGCACTTTGCTAGTGAGTCCAAGTGCGTCTTTCACAGGGAAAACCTTCTGCCACACTGCGGTTTCACCAGCTGTCAAAAATGACTACATGCTTGACAGGATGTCTTTGCCTATTTATATGGTGCACCTGGACCAGTCAGTATACTTTACAACAGAGGTTAATAACATTGGGAGTGAATCGAGGCAACGAGAAGGATTGACCAATAGTTTGAGAAACATTGATTTCATCATAAGTAATTGTAGGAAGTGTTCCCTTTCTGCAGGTCCACCCAGGAGTTTATCTTTCAATGAATCTTATATTTTTGCTAGCTGTTAAACTATCTGCACTTTACCCCTGCTAACCAGAGATATATAGGGGGTCAATACGATGGCGGGTGTACTTGAGTCTGCCCGCCATTGTGGTGCTGCTTGGGACTGCCCGCCTGTATCGCGGCAGTCCAGCAAGTTGAATCACGATGCGACAGCCACCATGGCATAGCAAGTGGCATATTTAACTTACCTATCTGTCCCTAGTATATGGTACAAAGTGTAGCCAGAGCCCATAAGTTAAATGTCACTAGTGACTGCAGCACCCATTGTGCTACCCACTGCATTGATGGTGCAAACATGACTGCAGGCCAACCAATGTAGCCTGGATGTTGCAGTTTGTAAACTGCAAATCAGTTCTGTCAAAATAATCCCTTTTGACAGGCCAAAACTTTCCTATTAAATACTTGTAAGTCATACCTATGTAGGCCTTTTTTACCCAGAAGGTAGTGGCATGGTATTTAAAAGAAGGTTATGTAAGAATACAAGGCATGATGTACAAAATGCTTTAACGGTCCAAGTGACCACTGCCCACTCCAAAAACAAGGTTTAAATGTTCATTTGTTTTTTAAATGCGTCCCATTTTCCTTTTAGGAAAACAGGTTGCTTAAAAAAATTGCTTTACTTAAAAGCAATCACGGACAACGTGGTCTGCTGAATATGTTTAGCCAATCGTGGGGGGTCGCTATTTGCGACCTGCTCCGTGCATATTAATGAGATCGGTCGAATTGCAATTTACTACGATTCAGAATTTTATAAACCGACCTATTAGTGCATAGGTCGGTTTGCAAAATTGCCTTCCATTTGCAAAAAGTCGGTGCACAATTTGCAACACATTTTTGTAAATGGAAAATTCATACATCAGGGCCTCAATGTTAAACATGCCACTACATTGAAAAAGCTAGAAAACTTAATATTCACTGTAGCCAGGCTGACTGTTGCATAGGAATACACTTGGTTTCATTATTACATGTAAACATACTAATTGTGGTTAGGGAACAGCTACAAAAGGAATTAAACAACAATTTATTAGCTAATAAAAATGCAATTCCATTGTGCAGTCGAATTTTTTATTTAAGTTAAAGGTACTTTTAGAGAGTTACTTTTTCCCTGCCTGAAGCATCTGGAGGCCCATTTCCCATTTCTCTTCCAGACAGCCAGCCAATAGCATTTGAATACATTTCAAGGGGTATGGTTGGACCTGAATGGGCAGAAATAACCCATCTGAACCTGACAGAAATATGCCAAATCCTACTTGACAGGTCTGGTGGGGTTCTACATACACTTTGGGGCGCACTTCAGAGGGCCAGAACAGGATGCCAAGACAATTCTTATGTATCCACTGTCTAGTTACTGGAAAACCCTGCTTCGTTCAACCAGACTTCTGTCTTTATTGTGAGTACATTGACTGCCCGAAACTGGATTTTAGTTTTAGATGTGGCAGTACATGAAGATTACCATCATAGAATCCCCACACATAGCCCCGGCCCTCAGAGCTGAAGCTTAGTGTAGCCGAACACTTGCAACATCTTGAAAATGCCCAATGTTTTTCAGGGAACATTTACCTCATTGGTTAGGGATTGCCCAGGAGTCACCCCCACACAATAGCTTGTGACAGGCATAAATGTGCAGCTTGAGGCACCCACTTCAATAAACATCTGAACCTGTGAAAGCTCATTCGTGGGCTGAACCTTCTGCCTGAGACTTGAGAAGAGTCTTGAAGACCAGACCTTCTCTCACTCTTCTACATAGGACAAAGAAAGGAACTCAAAAGGTCATAAGGCTGCCCTCCTGTTAAAGCTATAGAGACACAACAAGCTACAACAACCCTCGTCCTGCAACAACACAGCTGACCAGTGGCAACTGGGTCCTGCCCCTTGGTCTCTACATGATACCCTGCAAGTCTTTATTAGCCTCCCCTGAGGTGTGTACTCGTGTTGAACCATCGTAGCTGATGAGTATATCGTCTAGATAGGGAGAAGGGGGGTTGTGAAAGCTCTTCGCAGAAGACAATACATTTTGTACATGATTCCCGCTATGATGTGTAACAAGAGGAGGTTTCAAAATGTAAGGGTAATGTGGTCATATTTACCTGCACAGCGAATCAGTCTTGCAATGGAGTTTACAATGTCTCTGAGTAGCACAATGGATGTTCGAGAAGCTCACGTTAAAATTACATTTCTGAAATCGATCCTTGGCATAACAAAAGCATGAACTGATGTTCTCATATATCTGGGTATGTTGTGCCTGGTTTTTCTCATGGTATGAATGCAGAAATTGGCAAATTCAGACACACTGCTTATTTGAGGGAACAGTGCAAGATTTTAATACAAGATTAAGTCAAGTGATTTGGCTGATGGGTTTAGTGTTGACGAGAGACCCTTTGATTTCAAAGGTTTCAGGAAATTTAAATAAAAGTTGCTCTTAGGTAAGTATGGGCGGAAAATCCGTTCCGCTCGCGGATTTTGCGGATTTTCGGTAAATTCGCAATCCGCGAGATTCGTGAATTTCCCGCAAAATCCGCAAATCCGCGAGCAGCGGATTTTATAGCATGCTCACACTGTTCGCGTGAGTTCGCGGCTTCCCAGTTCAACTTCGCGCCCCGCGAATAAGCGCTAAATTGCAGAAATACGATCTTAGCAAAACTGAAACTACTTGCCAGGTTCAAAAGTTCAAGCTCATCATTAGTAGCCATTTCCTGTAGTGCTTCCTGAGGGGCCCCTCCAGAGTTCAGTTGCCTACTTGCAACTATTATGTGACCCTGCTCTGACCCTCAGAATAGTTACACATATGCCACAAAGGTCCTGAATTACAGCTAAGGGAGACAAGCAGGAGCCAGGCTGGAAGTTCAAATCCAGTGACACATTAATCAGCCCCTAATTCATTATTGTCAGTTGGGGCTGGGCAGGTGTTGTAACTAATTTTGCAACAATGAAAGCACTTAGCAAGTGCAAAAGATCACTAATCAGGAAGCACTAAGGAAGCAGGTGCCAGCTAAAAAAATATTCTGTGACACATTAATCAGCCCCAAATTAATTCAGGTCACTTGAGGCAGGGAAGGTGTGCTTTGCTTTGCCACAATAATGTACACTGGACAACCAGAGGGTGCTGTGATGAAACAGAGGGTGGCATGGGTGGGCCAGAGGGTGGCATGAGTAGTCAGAGAGTGGCAGTGGTGACAGAGGGTGGCAGTGATGAAGAAGAGTGTCCCAAACAGGCTGGACACATAGAAACAACAAGTTCACAAAACTTGCGACCCGACAGGTAAGTTCGCGTTTGCGAAATTGTACAAAAACCGTTGCGAACTGGCAGAAACCCGCACGAACACAAAAAAAATCCGCAAATTCGCGAGAATTTGCGGATTTTGAGGATTGCGAGTTCGCAAATCCGCAAAATTCGCGAACGCGAGATTCGCAAAATTCGCCCATGCTTACTCTTAGGGATGAAGAGGAATTCTGTTTTTATGGATTTAGTTGTAAGTAGTTATAATGCATCATAGTTTGCAATTGGGCAAGGCAGTGACTTGAGGTAGAGATTTATTCAATCTTTGAGGTTTTTGAAATCTAGTTGGATGTTGTCTGCATATAGGTGCAGGGTTACACCTGTTTTTTTTAGGATTTACCTGGAGAAACACTACTCAGCATTGTGGTGGTGGTGGAGGACTGATCTTCACTTTTATCTGCTGATTATGAAGGATTTGAACAGCAATAGGACCTTGTCATGGAAACCTTTATTTGGTCAAGAGTCTTCAGTAATCTTTGATAAAAGACTGAAACAAAGGGTGCCAAAAGGTCTGGCAAGACTAGCAGACATGAATCACCTTTGTCCAAAATGTTGAATATGTCATCCAGTAGAAAGTGTAGTGTTTAGTTAACTGACCACTGCATTTCTAATATAGATTTGATACTGTATGGTAAAGTGATGCTTGGATTGTGTTGAGCTTAGTTTCTTTTTTACTAACAATGTGATTTGGCTGGTCTTAATCAATTGTATTGGGAGGATAATTTGGTCAAATGCGTCATTAATCAACTTGCATCTAAGATGTTGAAATTGGCCCTGATTATTTTGGCACGTGTGGCAGTACAGAAATAATTTGTAGGCTTTATGGGCCTCATTTATGAGGTTTTGTCTTAGGTCAGTGCAGCAGGCCTTCCTGTTGTGCTTGAATCGGCAAAAGAAAAGAGGAGGAATGTGCCGTATCTATAAGATACGGTGCATTCCTGTCCTTTTCCACTCCGCTCTGGACAATGGGATGCCATGCGCCAACGCAGGCACCTTTGCACCATGGTGCAAGGGTGCCTGCATTGCATAGATGATTAATTTGTACAGGTGATGGAGCAAGGTTTCACACATTTGGTGACTTGCTTGTATTCATGAACTTCGAATAACTCTAACTATGTAATCAACCTGTTTGGGTTACTAATATTGCACAATTTACACTACACGGAGTGTCCCAGTTAAGCTTGCTTATGTGTTTATTATTCCTAATACGCTTGCACATTAAAATGGTCGCTGCTACGCGGGAATTTAGTCTGCGCATGCGTCGGTCATACTCATGTGATGTGACGTACTCGCAGTTCTGGTGGGAATTTGTTGTTCATGCGCAATACGGCTAAAGATGGCTGCTTTGGGCTCTCACATGCTCTGAGCTTGCATTGCCGCTTTTGCAAAGCTGTTTGTTCTGCACTTACCCTAATGCAATAGTTATTATAAAGTAAGGGATATAGTATAGCCATTTCATGGTATACAGTGTAATTTTTATTCTGTGTTTCTAAATTGTTTTCTATTACTTTTCATGTATCGTATTCTTTGGGCCTTGGAGGTGCTTACTACCCCATAATTGAAGCCCGTATGGTACCAGTCACGTGATGGGGGAAAAGAAAACCATGCAGCAGTGGAACACAGCCAGGTGGCGGCCTCGCCCAAGATGCTCCTGGGAACCGACCTGTAACCCAGCAGGACGAAGCTGAACTGTACCTGAAATTGCTACATTTGTAATAAACTGCTGTGTACTCTATTGTTCTCTGTAAAACAAATGCCATGGGAAACTAGAATGTAAGGGGTGGGTAGGAAAACTGAATATTAAGCCTGAGAAAGCCTAAATTTTAGGTGGTGTGATGACTTAACCTCCTCCTTTGTCCAATCAGAATTTGGGGATCCTTACACTTGCAACATTGGGGGGTGGTACACTGACCCGAAAAACTGTATAACTAGCCTAGGTTTAGCTGGAGAAATTGTCCGACTTGTCCGAATAGCTGACCTGTCACTGACCCAACGCAATCTATAGGTGACTGATACAGAGAGCTGCGGAGCACTCTGTCCGAATTTCCACAGACCCACTTGGGGTTTTGGGAAACCTTAAGTGCTGGCGAAGCACTTTACTGGGAGGTTCGAAAAGCCAATCGGGGTTATTGGCAGATTCCTTGCAGAGAGGGAGTAGCGCAGGTGTTGCAACCGAAGCTGCGGGTGTTGGTCGTACCCTTTGGTGAACCCGGTCCTAATACAAATTCTGGGGTTTTCCTGTCCTGACTGTCCATGAGCTGTACCTGCTCGCCTACTGGCAACCTAAGTCCTTGAGGGTCCTTTCCCGTCTTTCCAAACTGACCCGTGGCCAGGGTTGGTCTTCATTGTATCCTAGGTAAATATAAGTCTGTGTGGGTGTTTGTTTATCTAAACTTTCTTTCCTCTCGTCTCGAATAAAGCATAATTGCATATGTTCCTTTTCTTCCCTGTCTCTATAAATGAGATTTCCATATATTATTTGTCTATTAGCATGTTCCATTTCTCTACCCACCTTCAGTCAACTGCTAAATCGTCTTTTATAGTTTATGTTCCAATCTTACCCTTCCTATAGAGAATAAGCACATCTGGATGAATTAAATTGCATAAGTTAAATTTTCTTTGAACCGTTAGTGGATTTCGAAAGTATTACTTTGATTAGCATGTTCCCTTTCTTTACCCGCCTTTAGTGAAGTTGTGAAAGTCTGTTGATCCAAAATAGTGTGTTCCTTATTTCTTCCTTCCCTTAATTTCCGATTTCTAAATGATTCTTTGTCTCATTCATAGCTATACGATATTTCTAATTCTAGTTATAGACAGTTTGATCTGTGTCAATCTTTGGATCATGGCATATGATGATGATGATGATTAGATAAAGGTTTTCCAAACTTCCTGAGTTTGTGGTTATTGTAAAGATTACAGACATTATTGAAATTGTATATTGTGTTGTGTTGTCTACTTACTCCACAGCTAGCTCCTTGATACATTGTGTACTTAGGTACCTGTGACGTGGATTGGTAAGTCAGGTACACAGGAATAAAACAGAAAGGAACTGAATTGCTGGTAGTAGAGTGTAGGTTACCTGATTAAAGTGTAATGAAAATATTTTATCGGCCCAAGTGTGCATTATTTGGTAACAAAGTTAGTCGGGTGACCTGCGCTCTCTATCACAGGAAGGGAAACCTTTCTGTACAAAAATAATCACAAGAGGCTTTTCCTCTATCTATGTGTGCTGCACAATGCAGCACACATAGAAAAAGGAAAAATTGGGAAAAATAAAGATATTTCTCCTCGTTGTGCCTCCCTTATGCCTCAGATTTACGATTTCTTCTAAATCTGGGGCAGTGTCAAAAGGCCATGGATGTTGCTGGGAATGCCCCCAGCAACACCCATTGCACCCCCCTTTAACGCAGAACACTGTGTTAAAGAGACTGATATTTATCATGGCGGCATTAAGCCAAAAAAAGTGGCTGAGTGCGGCCTGATAAATATCACGCAGGCTTCTGTGCCACGGAACGTCACAAAAAGTGACGTTCTGGAGGTGCAAGGAGTCTTATAAATTAGGCCCTATGTCTTTTATAAAGGCTACCACATACTGTATAGTGACCGATGAAAAGAAGTTACATATATGAGGATATTTTGAAGGGAGACGAGTGGATGTGGCATTTGTGTCAAAGTTATTTCTTATCAGTTGAATTTTCTCTGTCAAGTATGTGAAGAATTCTCCACAGTTTTCCTATGTGGAGATAATAGATTCTTCTATGTATTGACTTGGGAGTGTTTTGATGTGCCAGAATAGAGACCAAGTGATATAGGGAGAGGATGTTATTTGCTGCAGGTTTAGATTAGTCAGATGTAGCTGCTGGTGTGGTATTTCCTTAATATTGTGAGTTTTATAGAGGTTGGATCTGTTTTAAATTTCTCTTTCACTTTCCACTTTCCCCATCCTGGTTCTTGCTTTATATAGGGAACTAGCAGCCCGCCCCGGCCTTGCCCGGGGCAGAAAGGGGCTGGGGGCAGCATCGCAGCAGGAGAGGCACAGCAGAGCTGCCGCTTCTGCCCACGCTTTGTTTCCCCCGACTTCCTGACTTTGTGTAAAATGCTTTTTTATCTCCCTCTGTTCATGGCCCCCGCCCATCCCTCGCTGCGCACCCGCGGCTGCTTGACTTACCTCATCCGCCGCTCCTCCCCGCGCTGCTGTGTTTACCGCTCCACTGCTCCTCCGCTGCTCCTGACCGCTTGTCCGCTACCTCATCCGCCGCTCCTCCCCGCGCTGCCACTGCTCCTCCGCTTCTCGCCGCTCCTTTACGCTTGTCCTTCGCAGCTCCTCCCCGCGCTCATGTCCTCCGCTCTTCCTGTTGCTCCTGAACGCCGCTCCTCCCCGCGCTCCCGATATCATCACGCAGACGTCGCGGCCGGCGCTACTTTCTAGGGACCACTTTATTTTTATTCGTAAATGTTTTAAATAACGTATATTTTTATTTTTATATCGCCTATGTCCTTCTGCTTACCCTGAGGTTTTCATAGATGTCTTGGGTGTTTAGATTGGTGGTGTACTTTTCGAGTTTACCTGGCTCAAAGAACAGACCTCTCTCTTTATAATAGTAGTATAGATATGAGAATTGTGGTCGGCAGGGTCTATTATGTGACTTTTTAAATTGTTGAGAGGCATCTTCGATGGTCTTGTGGAGGTCAAGATGCTCAAGCTTATGAGCGATGTGCTCTTGGAGGACGGAAGAGATGAGATTTCAAAGATAAAAAAGAAAGGCTTTAAATGTTATGAAAGAGCTTCAAAAGGGTTACGTCCAGAGACACAACACAAAACACTACATCTGAATCCTCAGATACCTGCTTTATTTAATCTGGAATGGAAAATACAGTGTATGATGGCACCTATAGAAATCACTGATTCTTGTTAGATGAGTGGAGAGCACAGACAACCATGATCATGATAAAATAACTACTGGGGCATTGCTGAGGACAAACATACATCTTGTGTCAGATATACATGGGAATAGAGGTTTTGGCATACATAGCATTTTTATTTTGTGCCAGGATCAGATGAGGGGCTGAAATAGAGGTATATCCCCCTGACATGTCTGTTGGGAGTAAAATGAACATTGAGCAAGAGACTCAGACACAGGTTCATGAGCAATGCAGTGGAAAACTGAAAATGTGAGTTATGTCACCAGTCAGAGGCAGTAAATGATGTAGCAGAACTAAGCCACATTGTATAAGTCACAGCATGCTAGATGGAGGGGAATCAGGGAGTCTAGAGAGGCAACACTTACAGACATGGATCAACGACTAGATGTTGGAATGTAATAGAAATATCCTGCAGTTCTGGTTTAAATTAGTAATTCTGAGCAAGCGTAGAATGCTTTAGCATTGGCATGGTGGAAGTACAGAATAGTTACATTGCCAGCCAGTAGTCCTTTCTATAGTAATTGTGACAATAGGGTAGTTCTCAGATTGCAGGTGCTCTCCCTCTTCTGTGTTCATACTCCTGAGCGCTTCTGGGACTTGAAACCACACTGGTGGAAATCAGTATGGGGAGGCTTCATGTGTGCAGGTCTTACGGACTTCAAGAGTTGTCCTTCTACTCCTTATATGTACCATTGATGCTATTTCAGTCAGAGCCAGAGTCAGAGCATTTCTGGACATTGCATTTTTCCTTTCCACTCCAACTATCTGAATAGTCTCTGTGGAATGTGGGCTAAATGAAACGCCTATGGTTTGTTATAGTAGGTGTGGACATACGTGGTGTCCATATGTGATGGTAGCCAGTAAACTCTATTAAGGATTTTTTGTACTTCCAATGTTCTCCAAAGGGAATTTCGATGACGCTGGAGTTTTAAGGGTTGTTTAGCTCTTGGTGGACTGTAATCAATCTGCTAGTACAGCCTAGGGATGTAATCTGCTAACCTGACAGTCTACAGGCTGACATATTTAGAGATCTCTGGTGCCAGCTTCTAATGGCAGTGAAGCTTTGTGCCTGCAAAGCAAAGTTTTTTTGTATTTCACTAAGCAACTTCCAAAGCAGAGTTTGTTTTAGAAAAACCTAAAATAAATTAAAAAATAAAAAATTTAATGAAAATTTTATTTTTCTCCCAGCATGTGGAGGTTATTTATTCATTTTCGGTTCGGGACTGCCCAGTTTTGTCTGGCAGTTCCATACAGGAAAAATGACATTGGATCATCTTCCTAAATAGGGCAGACTGTCTGAGATACTTTGACCGACCGCTCAATGTCAGTTGGCTGCCCTGTAAATGTATTTGCCAACAGAGGCTCCACCAACAGAACCATAATGTTTCCCCCAACTCTAACGTTGGCAAAAATACAGTTAGGCGGAAATGGTGCATCTGTGGCTAAGCAGCCAAGCACTCCATAGCTAGGTCAGTCCTCTTACAAAGTAGCCATTTCAGGACTGGATTGTGTTCTACTCTACCTACTCTGTAACCTGTTTGCTAGGTTCTAGTTACAAACATCATTCCACCAGTGGATTTAAGCAGTCTATAACTATTTTTCTGTGAGAAGTCTCTATCAGAAGGTAGCTTTTGATTTTTTTCTTCTACAAACCCTGTGGCCTATATTGCTTAAAAAAACGTCCCAAAGCTGATGGCAGCAACAAGAAGTGGAATACTTTGGCCCTAAAAGAACTCATGATGAAAACTCATGATGAAAAAAGGTCAGAAAGAGAATGGGTGTTCCTATCAAAAATTGAATGCATGAGTACATGAGCAGAAAGAAGGGCTACACTGGAAGAATTTGATAAGATGACATTGCCACAGTGGCTAAAGAGGTGATTAAAGATATTAGCCTTTCCAGTGCGTTTAAATGGATTCTGTTAGAAAGTGGTAGAGACAGTGGTGGCATTAACAAATTAGAAAACACACTGTGGTTAGGTAACAACACAGTTTTGACAGATTCTCTTCTCTTCTCAATACCTAGGGAAATTGCAAAATGCAGCAATCAAATCCCTGAAAATGGCTGTAAACTCTGTACCAAATAATTTTAAAGTCAAGAACATAATAAAACAAAATTCAAAGGAAATTTAGAAAAATCAAGAAAAATGAAATGAGCAAAATCATACCAATATGTTCAAAATCAGATAAGGGGAATCAGTGTTATGAATTTTCAAAGTTTTGAGGCAAAAAGGGCATAGAACATGCAATGTACCAATCAGTAGTTATACTTCATGGTTGACTGTGATGGAGTAGTGGGTGGGTTGGCCAAGCGAGTTGCACCGACTAATTGTTTTCCCCGCTGACTTGCTCTAATTTTTGGAGTACCAGCTCTCCAATTGGGCAAAGCAAGAAATTGAATTTAAAAGGGTGCCTCAAAGACATATATCTGTCTTCGAGGCACCCTTTCTAAATGACAATATATCATTTAGCGTCCAATGAATCTTTAATTTGTCTCTGAATGAGACAAAGGAGAATTCCGTATCTGTGAGATCACTTAGCTGCTGTGTTATAATTCCTGCTCCCTCCCCCCATTGGCTAAAAACGGCCTTTATATGTAGTCGTGCTCGAAATTTTGTTCTGATAAATCATGATAAAGTCTACTAGATTGTGCAACCTCTTTTAGAACCTCCATACACTACATGTGAATATCCAATTTTCAAATTGTCTGCCAAATGCTGGAAACATAGTAGAGTGATGTAAAGAAATTTGCATCAGGATTTCACATTCTCACAAGCAGAAAAGTTTGGTATATCTCACAGAACTCAGACCCATAGAAAAGATACTAAATGCCTCATAAAATGATTCCAAATAAGAAATCAAATTGAGACTTCAACGATTTGCAATATTTTGGGCCATAAGTATAATCATCCAGATTTGCGATTCTGAAATTGCGATTTTTTAGAAATCGCTATTTCAGAATCGCAAATTAGGATGTCTGTAGAAAATCGCATTTTTTTTTGTGAATCCTTAGTATTCCTTAATTGCGCTTAGCAAATTGCGAATCGCAATTAAGGAATCATTTCCCATTCATTTCTATGGGCCAGGAGGCCCATAGGAATGAATGTGAAGTTATTCTCAATTTGCGATTCGCAATTTGAGAATCGCAAATTGAGAATAATTTCAAGGGTGCAGGGGTGTCCAAAGGACACCCTGTTGCACCCTTGAAATAAGCATGGGTGCACATGTGGTGCACATACATGCCCTAATTCTGTAGTTACTACAGAATTTGGCAACAAGCAAATCTGCGCACGGGGCAGAGGCTTATGAAGTAACATTTACCCCTGGAAAAGTGCTGTTACACGAAGTTGAACTGTACTATGGAAAGGCTGCCTGCCTTGCATATTCTTGTAAGTGTGAGTCATTTTTACAAAGTCTCTAGGATGCATGCCTGTCAGTCTAAAGGGCTTAGGCCCAGATGTAGGTAAAATAGATTTACCGAATTTTAATTACCGAATTCTACCGATTCGTAATTAAAAATCGGTAAATCTTAGGGGTGGATATGTAGGAACATCCAGATGTTCCTTTTTCCGAATCGGTAAATATCTGTATTTACCGATTCGGTAAATAACCGACCGGTAATGCCCCATTCATTCCTATGGGCTTTGAAGCCCATAGGAATGAATGGGGCATTACCGGTCGGTATTTACCGAATCGGTAAATACAGATTTTGACAAGTGTGCAGGGGGTGTCACTTTTACACCCTCTAGCACCCCCAAAAAAGATTTGGGGGCCATGTGGCAGGCATACCTGCCCTAAGGGCAGGTCTGCCTGTCATATGGCACAGGTGTGCATGCACACATGTGCATGCACACCGGAATCGGTATTTTACCATGAGGTTGGATTTCATGGTAAAATACCGATTCTGTAAGGCTTGTGGGACTCAGAAGAGTCCCACCTACATCTCATTGTTACCGAATCGGTAAAAATACCGATTCGGTATTTTACAGATTCGGTAAATTTACCGATCGGTAAATTTACCGAATCTGTAAAATATGTGGCCCTACATACCATTTTGTGAATCTCGGTCGGTAACGCCCGAAAATACTGATTTTCGGCCGTTACCGACCGACCTACATCCGGCCCTTAGTGACATAGAATTTAATGCTGAACCCTGTTTGCTGATACAGTTAGACTAAAGGCATTTGAAATTGTACCTGCACTTATGGAACTGGAAATATTTATTTAAATACGGCGCTGGAAGTGCTGTGAAGACAGTACGCTGTGCCGCATTGGCAGTTAAATATTGTACGGTGAACCGAGTGCTGTGCGGCATTGGCATTTTTAAAAGTATTCAACAATTGAGGGTCGAGCCCCTTATTATGTGCTTCATGCATCTCGAGCAACTCGGGTGTCTCGAACTGAATGAGTGAGGCGCGCTTATAGTGCCTCGAGCCGAATATGTCAGCTTGAGACGTGTGGGTCGAATAAGTTACTGGCAGCAGCGACCTCAGCCGATTGGTCAGGCAACCTAAACAAACTATGTTGCGTCGTAATTACAACCGTATTGAGCCCGCAATAATATTATGTATTATCGTTAATCATCAGGCATCCAAAATACAACATAATATTAAGCCCGAACTTCCAAAACTGTAAAGCTGTCAGGTTAAAGAGAACTTTACAGTGCTATTTCTTCTCTGGATCGCAGAAAGCCTCACTGTGTTATTTTTTCTCTGGATCACCTGTGTGGAGAATTTTGATATTATTTACATAGAAGAAGGACTTCAACTGTTATGGTGGAATACTTATCTTGAACATTGGTAGAAGAAAGACTATGAACACAATTTGCTGTTCATTGTTATTATTTTTTTTTAATTTGTTATTTAAACATATTATGGTAGTTTATTATTTTAGCATATTGTGGTAGTTTGTTATTTTACTTTTCCTGCAGATATGGCAGAACAAAGTATGGTTGCTCCACCTAGCTTTCTAACTATACCTAGGGAGCCCATTATTCCATGGAAACAAAGGAAAAATATATTCTTCACATATATGTTGGACATAAGTGGTGATAAATATGGTCCGCTAAGGACACAGGCAATTTTACTACATCGTTTAAGGATTTACGATGATCTTCCAGACATTTCATTGGGCAGGGGAAATGATCAGCCCATGAATGTATATGAGAAATCTTTGCAAATGTTGGAAAAACATTTTAAACCGAAAGGGAGTGTGGTTTTTGAGAGGTACAAATTTTTTCCCGAGTGCAGGTTCAAGATGAAGATTTCATGAGTTATGTTGCAACATTACAAGGCCTAGCAATAACTTGTGAGCATGGAACACACTGATGTGTGGATGAAAGAGATTGATATGAGCAAACTGTGAGAAATCTGGAGAAGGAAATTAGAAATTATTGAGGTGAAGGAAATCAAGATGAAGCAAACTCAGCAGACTGTAGGATTTGGCAGCAGTAAAGTGGAGGAAAGGAAAAGGTGCGGTTGTCCTGGATACAGGGATTCGAGTTTTGCATGCGGCTCGGGAATGTCACCTGTAGATCTTGCGGAAGGAAAGAGCATTTAGCAAAAGTTTGTAGATCTGAAGGGAGAGTGCAAGGTTCTAGCCCTACCATAAAAGTGGTGGACATTTTGGATGAAATTTAAGAAGAAATTGTTTTGACTATAAATGAAATTGAGAATTCGATCCAGCTAGAAACTAATAACATCCATGGGGTGAAAAGAGAAAATTCTGCAGTATTGGAGAAGCCTCACTGCAGTATCATCTTGGATGATGTACAAGTAAATGTATTGGCAGACTCAGGGAGCCTCTTTACCCGATTTCCAAAGGCACTTATGTGGAAGATCTCAAGGGCAGGATAGTGATCTACAAAGTGTGGATGTTAAGCCAGTAGGATATGAAGGGAGGAGGATTAACATTAAAGGTATGAAGTGGATGGATATTTTTTTAAGCAGAACTGCACGCATGGGAGAGTCTACGTAAGAAAGGAAGGGTTGAATGTCTTGGGGTTTGTGCCACCATAAGGATTTAAACATTATCCTTGATCCGAATGCTGTGGAACCGGTGATGACAATTGAACCAGTGAATGAGAGTAATGTGCCCATACATGATATTGATACGAACTGAGGTAAAGAATTAGTTTAAGCATTTCCAAATGTGCTTACAGACAAGTTGGGCATTTTGATGTCAATAGGAAAACCATTGTGAGAACGGACGCCAGTTATTCTTCTTGGTGTAGTTTTGGCTCAAAGGATGGATGGTGAAATGAGAATAATTGGATTTGTATCAAGGTGGTTGCACGGGTCGGAACAGTTATATTCTGCCACTGAGAAGGAGGCACTAGCTTGCTGTTGGGGAATGAACCACTTTAGACATTACCAGTGGGGATTGCCTTTTGTACTGAAGATTAATCATAAGCCTCTTTTGCATGCTTTTAAATGTGCCCGGGGTCTAGAAGATAGTGTAACACCTCGGATTTCTAGGTTGTTAATGTCTGTGACTGACTTGAAGTTGGTGGTAGAATTTGTGAGCAGGAAAAAGAATGTGATATCCAATTGTCTGCCTGTGATTGAGGATGAGGATGTTTCATTTACTGATAGTGGTGAGTTGGAGACTGTTTCTGTTGATGAAGAGCTAACTTTGGGAAAAGTAGAATTGGTGAATGCAGTGTTTGTAGATGAGGAGTAAAAGGAATTGAGGAATTTGCTAACCAATGGTTGGTATCAGACAGTTGATTTGCGTGAGGGTTTGAAACCGTATTTGGTGGCAAGGAACTCATTGAGTATCCAAGAGGATAAGATTTTGAGAGGTAGTCAAGTGGTTCCTTCCAAGGGTTGTGAAGATTGTACATGAGGGACAGCTAGGTAGAAATTTGACAAAGAAAAGATTAAGTCAATAATTTTGGTAGCCAAGGATGGACAAAGAGGTAGAGGCAGCAGTAAGTGATTGCTATACCTGTAGCAACAGTGACAAAGGTAGGGTGCACCTTTAGGGCAGTTTTATGGTGCATAAAGCTTCAGACGCACCCATGGGAGAAATTAGCAGTGGATTTCCTGGGGCCTGCAGAGAAATTGGGTTTAAGGAACAAGTTTTTGGTAGTCTTTGATGATTACCATAGCAAATGGTTTGTGGTCACATCCATGTTCGAAATCTCAACTACTGACATGACAACGTTTCTTTCAGGATTTGGGTACCAAGCATGATAGAGTGGCGCTATTCCGAACCCAGGGTAATGGGCTGGTGGAGAGGGTCAATCCTATTATCATGGATAATATTCAGTTGTCCTTGGTGAATGGTCTGGTGTGGAAGGACGAACTGAATAAGAAAATATGGGCTCACAGGATAACTTCACATTTATTGCTTTGAAGGGCAGAGAACCAGCAATGAAAGAATCACCCATGTGGTTGTGTAAGAAGGACCAGGTATGGGTGGATCGTGAGTTCCTGTCAACAAGAATGACAGATTTACATAGCCAAAATAAAATGCATTATGATAACAGAAAAGGGGTGAAGGTTGTGGATGTGAAGTGCGGTGACTGGGTGGTGGTGAGGAATGCTGACCATGTAAAGAAAAGAGATAGTACATTTTCACCGCCATGAAAAGTGATTGAAGTAATACATTCTAGTGTCAGATTGGATGATGGGAGGGAATATAGGAAGTTTATGTATGGCTAAAACCCCTGTTTAACATGCTTATGTTCTGTAAATATTGCATTGACATTGTGGAGAGTATTTCAAACTTTCTGGTGTGCATCTTTCTAAATTATTAGTTTATTTTTTGTCATATGTAAATATGCATTTGCTTGGTTTTTTTTGTTTCGTTTTTTATTGTCATTTTGTATTATCCATAACAACCATATGTAACACAGCATTGTCCTTTTTGCCATGTACATTGACCCTTTAACTGTGTTACAATCAACTGTAAACAAATTAAGAAACACAATTCATAGATTAGCACATCCAAAACAGAAAAATATTAGCGTATAAAGTAGGAATAAACGATTGCATTCGTCTTCCCCCATTGCATTAACTCTACAATGTCCTCTGTTCTTTACACCAGTTACCATTCTGTCATTGCATTACCTCAGGTGTAATTCATAGATCAATATATGTATTAACCAACAACTTAAACATTTACAGGTTACATCTGTAATCAAAGGCATTCCCCCATATATATACACAGTGTGCATATATAAAGTGTCATGTACATTATTTCTCCCCGGTCAAGGTCTTATCACATTTCAATGAATTGACACTAGTTTTCCAATAGTAATCCCATCATGGCATCATCCATCGCCCAACCCTAACCTTGACCCACCACTGGCCCTTCTTACTGCTTGGATGAAATATCAGATTCAAGATGTATCTTGAGCCGCAGCATCATAAGGATTGTGTTTCAGCTTTCTGACAGCGGAAACTTTTGACAGTCCCAGAGTGTCCTCTCTCCTGAGGAACACACCTTCAGCTGCCACCCAGTTCAGAATAGAGCAGGCCCATGCTAAAAACGCAGGAGGCTCTCCTGCCTTCCAACGCCTTATCAGTCTTTTAGCCATCGCATAACCTAGATCAATAAACCTGCTCGTGGCCCTTTGTGTTTTACCCTGAGGAAATAGTCCCAGTAAACATGATTCCCAAGAGTGCAGAAGTTGCTAATTAGTACAATCCTCCAGATGCTCCATCCCCGTATCCCAGAATTTCTGAAGGTTATGACAGAGCCAGATCATGTGTACAATGTCCGCATTCAAGAGAGTGCACCGAGGACAGTGAGAGTCTAGTCTCTGGAAATATCGATGGATTTTTTTCTGGGGTGAGATAAGCGTGATGCACTATATAATATTCTATCAGTTGAAACCTCGCATTCCAGTGAACTTGTGTATGACTTTCTAATACCCTGTTTCATTCTACCTCTGTGAATGAATGATCAATGTCCTTTTTCCTATTTCTCCCCCAGTGGGGTCAGGGCTATTGCGGTATGCTGCCGCAGGGCATCCGCAAACCATCGGATCAGGTGACCACCGTTCCCCATTATGTGAATGTATTGAATTATCATGTTTGTTTGAGGTCCTTGCGAAGTGTCACCCTATTGGCATTGTAGTATCCTGGTCCAGGAAGTGTGTAAAAGAAAGTGTCCCAGGTGTATAGCCTCCTCTTGCACCAGTGTATTGAATGGTATCAGACTATCGCCATTTTATAAATCATCAATTGTGTTTATTCCCGCCGCATGCCAATCCGCCAAGTCAGTAGGGGTGGTGTAACCTACACCTTTGGGCAACCCCACCAGGGGTAGCACCAGCACATATGGCTTCACATGTCTGGTAAGGAATAATGTCCTGCTGTAACATCTGTAGTAGCAGTGGAAGCTTATTGCAGGGATTAAAAATTGAGAGAATGGTGTGTATTGTCGTAGGAGCCCCCCTCCAGTGTCTGATAATTTGCCTTTCCTCTGCCCACCAGTCCATCTATTGCAGTTGGGACGCGAGGTAATAATGTTCCAGGTTCGGCTTTGATAACCCTCCCACCCCTGTTGGGAGATACTACTTCATAAGTGCCACTCTGCACCGTGAGGTGGTAATCAACTCTTATCCCGCATTTTTTATCCCGCATACCATTAGCCCGCATACTATAATCCCGCAATTGCTTTCAGCCCGCATACCATTATACCGCATTTTTTTATAACGCATGTGCTTTTATCACGCATGCCTTTACAACGAATTACGTTGTAAAGGCATGTATGGTAAATGTATTTGCGTTGTAAACCACGACGATGAGAGAAGTAAGTGGGTTTGGGTTAATTTTTAAGGGTGAGGGTCGTGCTGGGGTAGTGATTGTGTAGTGTAGTGTTGTGTTAGTGTAGTGTTGAGTTGTGGTGGTTGTTTAGTGTAGGGTCTTGCTGGGGAAAGTGTAATAGGGGTTGGGGGTAGTGTTTTAGGGGGTAGGGTAGTGTTGTAGTGTTTGCGTAGTGTAGGGTCATGCTGGGGGTAGTGTTTTAGGGTTTAGGGTAGTGTTCTAGTGGTTGCGTAGTGTAAGGTCATGCTGGGGGTAGTGTTTTTGGGTTTAGGGTAGTGTTGTAGTGTTTGAGTAGTGTAGGGTCATGCTGGGGGTAGTGTTTTAGGGTTTAGGGTAGTGTTGTAGTGTTTGCGTAATGTAGGGTCATGCTGGAGGTAGTGTTTTAAGGTTTAGGGTAGTGTTGTAGTGTTTGCGTAGTATAGGGTCATGCTTGGGGTAGTGTTTTAGGGTTTAGGGTAGTGTTGCAGTGTTTGCGTAGTGTAGGGTCATGCTGGGGGTAGTGTTTTAGGGTTTAGGGTAGTGTTGTAGTGTTTGCGTAATGTAGGGTCATGCTGGGGGTAGTGTTTTAGGGTTTTGGGTAGTGTTGTAGTGTTTGCGTAGTGTAGGGTCATGCTGGGATAGTGTTTTAGGGTTTAGGGTAGTGTTGTAGTGTTTGCGTAGTGTAGGTTCATGCTGGGGGTAGTGTTTTAGGGTTTAGGGTTGTGTTTTAGTGTTTGCGTAATGTAGGGTCATGCTGTGGGTAGTGTTTTAGGGTTTAGGGTAGTGTTGTAGTGTTTGCGTAGTGTAGGGTCATGCTTGTAGTAGTGTTTTAGGGTTTAGGGTTGTGTTGCAGTGTTTGCGTAGTGTAGGGTCATGCTGGGGGTAGTGTTTTAGGGTTTAGGCTAGTGTTGTAGTTTTTGCATAGTGTAGGGTCATGCTGGGGTAGTGTTTTAGGGTTTAGGGTAGTGTTGTAGTGTTTGCATAGTGTAGGGTCATGCTGGGGGTAGTGTATTAAGGTACTGTTGTAGGGTTTGTGTAGGGAAGTAAAGTGCTTAGTGGTAGTGTTGGGGGGTCGTGCTGGGTAGTGTAAATGTAGTAAAAGGACTGTAGTGTAGGGTAGTGTTTGGTAGTGTATTACAGATGTAATACCGGCCCCTGATACAGCAGTCTTATCAGTGAAATAAAATATGGCACCATTCCATATCGAGGCAGCACATTAAAAATGTATGGCCATTCCACCGCGTCAAACGCTTTTTCCAAATCCAACACCATACAACCAGACCTAGGCCATGTAAGTGGAGCATATTTTATGATACCGAACAAGCGCCGTAGATCTAGGGAGGTAGACCGATCCGGGACAAAACCGTTCTGTTCCTCAAAGATCAGCTGGGACAGTACCTCTGCCAATCTTGCAGCTAATATGTTAGCTTTATAATATACATTTAGCAGCATCAGTGTGAGATATGAGCCTAGTCTAGTGGAGTCTCTGTCTGGTTTCAGAAAGATGATCAAGGTGGCTTCCCCCTTTGAGGTCGGCAGCTTGGACTCCTGTATTGCTTCCTCAGACATCCGCAAAAGGTTGGGGGCTAATAGGTCAGCATATGTTTTGTACATCTTAGATTGGAAGCCATCCGGTCCCAGTACCTTCCACGATGCTAGGGCTTTAAAGGCACCCTGAATCTCCTCAACTGTTATCGGCGTGTTGAGGTCAGCGCGCTGATCAGGAGTCAGATGTGGGAAGGGGAGCTTATCTGGGAAACTGACCATTTCTTCTTCGGTTGCTACCATGGTGGATTGATATAGCAAGGTGAAATGGGAGACTAAATTATTGTGTATCTCATGTTGGGTGTAGTGTATTTCCCCTTCTAAGGAGTAAAGTGCAGTGATAGGGCTGTGCGATTGGTCTTTCTTTATCAGCCACTCAAGTATGGTTCCTGACTTATTCGCCTTCAAATGTGTCCTGGCAGAATGTGCTGAAAAGTTCATACTGCACAGTCGTTCTAGTAGCGTGGTGTGTTGTTCCCTCACCTCTAATAGATCTTGTGTGCAGGTGGGGTCCAAGACCGCTTCCATCTCTAAGGAAAACTGTGTTTTCTCCAGGTCTCAGAGTTCTTGCTCTCCTTGTTTCTGCATGCCACCTCCCAGTCCCATGCAGTCGCCTCTGAACGTTACCTTAAAGGCGTCCCATTCTACTAGTACCAATCTCACTGTGCCAGTGTTCAATGTGAAGTAGCTTTCTATGGAAGTGTGGAGGGAATTCCAAAAGGGCAAATTCTCCAATAGAGTGGGCTGCTACCTCCAAGACAGCAGGATGGGTCCCAGTATGTCCCAGGCTAGATCAAGATAATGAGGGTTATGGTTAGAATCAGTCCTTCCCATGTACTCCACCTGTTTCACGTAGGGCTTGCATATTTGTTGTGCATAGAAATCTATGAAGGTGCACATGTAGGGCATGTGGAGTCAAATAGAATGAAAATACCTGAGTGGCAAGTGTACGTTGCCTCCATACATCTACTATCCCCCAACTTTCCACCCAGTTCCTCAATAAGGGTGCCCCATTAGCTGCTGCAGTACCCCTAAGGGGCGGAAAGGAGAAATCAAGCGTCACATCAAGTACACCATTGAAGTATCCCCTTAGCAACCATGGCATGCGACACCAACTAAAGAGTACTGTGCTTAACTTATTCCAGAAGGGCCCTTGCTCCGTGTTAGGGGCAGATATGTTCTTAATTAACAGACTCCTCCTGTCCAGCTTTCCCTTTATAAATATGTAACTTCCCTCTGCATCTACATTCTGCATCTTTTATCAGAAGGGGCACCCTGGGAGCACCCACACCAGCACCCCACTTGCAAATGCTGAGTAGTTAGTAGCAATGACTCGACCCCTCCATCTGCACTGCAATCTAGTGGCTTACAGGTGGTTCAAGTGAGATTCCAGCCGCAACGCTATTAGCACTTTGTATCATTTGAGATAGGAACAGACCGCGTATTTATAGGATGGCGTACGTAAACCTCTTGCGTTCCAGGTAATAATACGTTGTGACTGCATGGACTAATGGTGTGTTCACGTAATCTTTGGCAATAATGGCCTACCTGTCCAATTATTGTATGCTCAGTGACACATGGGGTATATACAACAATGGAACAACCTGTCAACCATTGAATACCAAAAGAGCGGATCCTGCAACAGTGTAGGACTACCCAAATGTAACAACATTACTAGTTCCGTGTACCGACCCCGGGGCCGTGATTGAACGAGGGGACGCAACCTTCCTCATCTCGCCAATTGCAACCTGCCACCCTCTTACTTCATTAATGCTTTTCCCTTTTTCCCCCTTTCCATTGAACATTTGATCTAAAGTTGCATCCTTACCAATTAGTGCCTTGAACACATCTCTTACACCATTCCCCCGCCTCCCACCCAGTCCCACGCAAAGGTGCTCCGCTGTCACTGCACCCCTATTGCATAGTCTGGGAAGAACATTACTTTGGCATTGTCCACTTGGATTTCTTGTAGCTTCCTATTTTCTTTCAGAATGGCATCCCTGTTATTGAAAGGGTCTTGAATAGGAAAAGCCGGGGAGCGGGCCCGGAGGAGGTCTGCCAGCCAGTACCCGTTGTGCTTTTTCTATGGAAAAGGGGGAGGATAGTGACCCATCTGGCATGATCCCTTTCAGCCACTGTTCTATGAATTCCACTAGTGTTTGGCCCTCCTTTCCCCCGGCAGCCCCGAGAGGCGAATGCAATTTTTTCTGGAGCTGCCTTCAGTGTCCTCTGCTCTTTGTTCTGGCTGTCTGAAACATGCTACATGGCCGTGATTTGTTTCTCCATGAGGTCTGTGGTCGGCTGCAATTCTCCCACTGTGCGCTCCACCATCACCACCCGGTCCGAGAGTTTTCTGTGGTCAGCATGGAGGAGCGTAAGTTCAGTGACTATACTGTTGATCTTAGATTCTAGCACTCAATAGCTTGTACTATGGCATCAGATCTATCGCTTGGCGAAGGATTTTGTGGACTCTTGGAAGGCTGATGCTCTTTCACGGCTGTTGAGGAGGCCCGAGAAGAGGTCCGGGAGCTTGCTCTCCCCGATCGCCCCTTTATGATTGGCTGACCAATGTCTGCTCCCCACACACTCTGTGAGAGCTCCATAGACTTCTCTCTGTGTCACTGCCGGTTGTTTATCCACCTCTATCCCTCTCAATAGTGAGTGACTCTGCCCCCCCAGCTTGGTGGGTCCAGGTGGCTCCACTGATCCTGCCTGGAAACAGCCCCAACACCAAACACTGCCCTCCAGCAGTGCCCGTTTCTTCTACTGCTCCCACTGCACTTCACCTCCGGCTCCTCAGTTACATCATGTAGATCCTGCAGATAATTAGCTCATGGACGAACTCATCGCTTCTGCGCACCCACAGCCTATTGGCATCGCTGGGCCCAAGTACAAATTCACCTGTCCTTCTACTTGGCCTTTTACGTGTCTGCATTATATGAGTGTCATCTCTCCTACTCATGCTTATTGGCTCCCACAGGCCTCCGTCGTCATCCCCCTAAATGTGGCATGGAGTGCCGTTCCATACCTTGTGTATCC
The DNA here is from genome assembly GCF_964263255.1 of Lissotriton vulgaris. Classification (NCBI taxonomy): domain Eukaryota; kingdom Metazoa; phylum Chordata; class Amphibia; order Caudata; family Salamandridae; genus Lissotriton; species Lissotriton vulgaris. The sequence continues at coordinate 496,377,740 of NC_141695.1, read as the reverse complement.
TGCGACGCGTGTTCCCCAAAGCTGCGGCTCTCCAGTTCATCGGGGTCAGGAAGGGAGATCGGCTAAAGCAGGTAAGGAGGAGGAGGAGCCCTCCGATTGTGCAGGCACTGCACCGCTTCTCCTAGTGGCAGCAATCGTTCCGTCACCGAGCCTGTTAGTGCTTTCTGGCTTTGTGCCTGCTGGGGAGGGTGCTGCAGTGTCCTGGGTCCTCACTGCTGTCCACTGGCTCCGGGAGAGGACTCCCACTGGGCCTCGATCAGCTTGCATGTGCCGTATGGGGGAAGGCACAGGGCGACCGTCCAGGCCTTCGCAGGCTTTCAGGAGCACACCGGTCCTACTCCCCGTCCCAGTAACCTCCCCGTCCCACTGATGGCTGAGTCGCCTACTCCTCACTGATCAGTCGCTCGCTCATGGCCTCATGTCTATGCCTCTGAAGGCAGCCCCGGACAGCGACACTCCAACAGCAGGGAACCGCTTCTCGAGCACCCCGACTCCAGTGAAGTACTGCCGACTCCACGGCCAGCTCCGTCAGCCTCATTGCCAAATACGACGGTGCCTGATGGCGCTGCTTCCATGATTCTTCCTGGGTCCCCGCACACAGAATATCATCCCCCAACTAGTAGGGGGGCTTGGGAGATGTAGATGCAGCTCTGTTTGGGTGAATATTTGCGGATAGTGTGGGATGTCGGCGGAGCAAGTTTAGTCCGCATCCGCCATCTGGCGCGCTCAAGCCAATAAATATGTAATTGCTTGTTTATGGTTGTTTGAAATTGTTTACAATTGCATTGACATGTTTTTACTATATTTTTAGTTGTTTTATGAAAAGGGGGGACATGTGTGGTGATGTTCTACAAGGTGGAATGTTACAGTGGTATTGATGATGCAGGTGGAATTGGAGGGTTTGTGAGGGTTTGTGAGGATTCCAGGAAAAAGCTGTTGCTGGATGAGGATGTTGGACAGTAGCTCCTGAAATAAAAGAAGCTTCAGCAGCAAAATATATTGTGTAGGCAGTTACTACAGTATGATTTATTAAACCCATTTAACAATGTTGAAAACCTTCTTCCGAATCGTAAGTAAATTTAGTATATCCTAGAAAGTGTTTTAACAGTTTCAAACCTTCAGATTTACCGAATCTGAGGGGTTGTGACCGCTAAAACACTCTATACATGCGATACCAACCGCCAGATCAACAACCCAATTTGCGATTCCTTAACTGCGAAAAATACCGATTCGCTATTAAGGAATATCAAAATGGAATGTATCAAGAAATCACTAAAAAAATAGCGATTTCTTAGAATTCCTTAATTGCGACTCGCAAATTGCGACTCGCAATTAAGGAATACCTCCCCATTCATTCCATGTGGGCCTAGAGGCCCATAGGAATGAATGGGAAGACAATCTCAAATTGCAATTCGCTATTGCGAATCGCAAATTGAGATTGCGATTTCAAGGGTGCAGGGGTGTCCAAAGGACACCCTGTTGCACCCCTGAAATTGATCTGTGCACATATGTTGCGCACACACATGCATTAGGGCATGTGTGTGCGTAACATGAAACTTCGAAAAATGCACTTTAGTGCATTTTTCAAAGTTTTGCAAATTACCATGAAGTTGTACTTCATGGTAATTTGCGTGCCTATTAGCGAATTCGCTATTTTTAAAACTTTCATGCATTTCATTTAAGGAATCTCAATTTGAGATTCCTTAAATGCAAATAATCGCAATTTTGCGAATTCGCAATTAGCGATTTTTGCATTTGGGATGATGCATCCCAAATGCAAAAATACCGGTCGCAAAGGGGCAGATTCTGAGAATCTGCCCCTTTGCGAGCAGATTTTTGTTTGATGCATTTAGCTGCATATTCTGTAATTGGTTAAAGGACTGACAGGCCAATATGCCTGCTGCTTATGTCTGTGTGAAGCTGTTCCGTCCTTGATTATCGCTTCCAATGTGTCCAACAGCATTTACTAACATACCTACATCTCATTGCCAAATCAGACACGCGATTCTTTTGTTTACAATCCAGTTAGAGTATAGTTTGCCTCAAAAGGGCTCATTAAAATTGTAAAACCTAATAAAGATGCAGATGATCAAAACACAGGATCTAATTCACTCAGTAGTTTATTTGCACTTGTTTTTCTGGCTTAAATTTTATTACCAGCAACACTCAAATTCAAATCAATGACGACAGTAAAACGCTTGCAGAGCAAATTCTAGGGCTGACTTTAAATTCAGAGAGTTTTTTATGGTTATTTTGTCTTCTTTTACACACATTTACATTTAACTTTCAGAGTTCTGGCAGCCATAGATTATAAACCTGATGTACAGATAAATAACAATCATAAATACCAATAATTACCTCGATTCTACTTGGTGTTGGAAATGTGAGCTTTTCTTCTAGAAGAGATACACAATTAAAAAGAATGCTTATTTATAGAGCCCCCAAATCCCCTAAGCTTTTGTTCTCCCATTTTCTGGTAAGTCTATCTTATGTTTTTTACATTCAAAATAAGTGGAGGAGTTGAAGTGTAGTATGAAGAGTTGGGATATTGAATTCCACGGTTTATGATGACAGATAAGCTGAATCTCCCTTTGTCTAATATTAGAGTACCCTCACTTTGGTGTTGTTTGACTTATTCCAATGGGTTCCTTGTAGTGCTCTCTCTCTTCCTTTGTTTATCAATATTAATCTACATTATGTTTCACATGATAACAGAAGTTCAGATCACAGTTTTTAAACTTTAACCCAACAAGCAAACAAGACTAAACTGATCGAAGGCTGATGTGTGTTTGCCCTACTACATTGCATCAGAACTCAGTGTTAATAGAGTAAGTCAGTCCTTGATGTGATCAATGCCCTTGTGCCAACTGTCCTTGGATCCATTTACCTTGTAAGTACCTGTATAAAAAGACATTCCCTAATTTCCTTATTACAGTTGGGTTATGGCCTCCCAACTGTAAGAAGTTATTACAGCTGAGTTGTGAAGCTGTTCCGTTCTGCTGGCAGTGGCCAAAGTGAAAGGCAGGTCACTGAGGATAACAATGGCTGTAGTTACAACAACGAAAAACTGGCTTGTGATCTGTTTTTCTACAATCAAGAGTGCTCAGCAGTAAGGAGATATTTATGGACATGTGTTTTTCCAGGCGGTAGATCATTAGAGGAAATCTATAATCTCTGCACATTCTGATGTAAAGCACTTTTCTAATTTGACTTACTTTAAACTTATTCTAATACTGTGTTGCAAAAATGTTTTAAATGAAATAATTTGGCATGTTTAATTTCGCACTACAGACTGAACTTGTCAAGAAAACTACTATCTCTTTCATATAAAAGAGCATCACACTAAATATTTAAGCCATTTGTGGAAAGGGCAATGGTGTGACCATTTAATATAAGGTCTTCAACCGACCAAGGTCTTGTCCCTCTATATGTCCAAGGAACTCTTTAGTATCCTGCAATACAATTATGATGTACAGGAGAAGGATCTTTATCTCATATCTAACACATGGAAGCTGGCATTCCGTGCATAAAAACCCACCTCTAATTTCCTTAATACTGTCAAATTGCAAAGTATCTAGCCACCCATACTAATGAAATGACATAGCTGCTCAACTGTAATACGTTATTACAGTTGAGTTCTAAAGTCACAAGGCCTCCTACCAGAGTCATCAGCCAAGGTGAAAGGGAGGAAATGGTGCATTCTTATTTCTGTAGTTTAAACAAAGAAAACAGGAACTAGCTTTTCATTTTTATGAACTGTTTTTCTAAAGGAAACATGTGATCAATAGAAAGTAGGTATTTATGGCAACATGTTTATTTTGTTCCATGGTATAGGTCATTACCTGAAAGAGAATCACTGCATGTTTCTACAGAATTAGAGCCACATAATTTTGCTTTAATTTGATATAAACTAACCTGATACTATTACCTTTTTTTAAAAATCACTAACTGCTTTTTGATGTGTATAATGTTGCAGTCCAGATTCTAATTGTATTCTTCATGTCTGGAAACAACTTGAAAGAGCAAGACAATAAGGATTTAAAAGGCTTTTGGCAATGGTGATTGCATGACTATGTACTATAATAGATAACATACCCACTATGTTACATTTAAAGGACAATTAAAGTCACCTTGGAGTGTCAAGACCTTCCAAAGAGACTCATCTGTTACTTACAATTTCCTTATAATGTAGAACAGGAGGTACTTTACCCCATATATAATAAGACGTATGTCAGTCTAGAGAGGTGGAAGATAAAAGTGAAAGTATGGGAGAGGTTGGTCAGGTTTGGAAAATCGTTTCTTCACAGTAACTGAATGTAGGAATGGATGTTGGCTCTGCCACACACATTAAGGCTGATGACTGGGTTCAAAATTTAAGTCAATCTATCACCTAGAGGCCGGGTCAGGACTGGATAGCATCAGACCAACACCAATTTATATCTATCCATCAAGTTTGAGTTGCCAGAGGAGACCACTGCCATCCTAGAGTGCCCCTCAGGCAAAACCCTGGAAATCTGTGCCGCTTACAAAGAAGCCACCACCACACATCACCAACTCATCAAATCCACAAAGAGGAAATCCCTCCAAGAAATAATCCTCACCAGTGCACACAGCACCAATGAGCTCTTCTCCATCAGAAAGGAATTTGCCAAACCTTGCAGCAAGGCAACAGACATCCCACCCTCCCATGACCTCTGCAACAGACTCTGCACCTTCTTCCATGACAAAATTAAGATGATCTACAACAACTTCGACAACCAAGACTCCTCACTGCTCCAGATCTCCCCTCATGTGACGTCACCCAACAAACCCTGCTCAAATGGATCCCACTCACGACGGAAATTAAAGACCATGAATAGTATCCACTCTGGAGCACCACAGGCCCCTGCCCACACCACATCTTTTACAGAGCCGCCATTGCCATCACACCTGAACTACGTTGGATGATCAACAGCTCCTTTGAGACCGCCATCTTCCCCAATGACTGGAAACGCACCAAAGTGAACCCCCTCCTGAAGAAACCCTCTGCGGGCCTGACAGACCTTAAGAACTTCAGGTCAATCTCCCTGCCTCCCTTGGCAGCCAAGGTCATCAAAAAGGCCATCATCACCACGCAAGCAAACTTCATCGAAGCTAAAAACATCCTGGACATCTCTCAATCCAGATTCCGAAGCAACCACAGTACTAATACTGCCCTACTTGCCGCCACCGATGACATCCGCTCCCTCCTCGACCAGGGCGAAACAGCAGCCCTCATCCTCCTGGACCCCTCAGCAGCTTTCTACACCATCTCTCACCGCACCCTAGCCACCAGACTCCACAATGTCTGCATCCGCGCCAAGGCCCTCTACTGGATACTTTTCTTCCTCACCGGCAGAAATCAGTGGGTTGGACTCCTTCCCTACCTCTAGGAACTGACAGAAACCTACTGTGGAGTGCCCCAGGGCTCCTCCCCCACACCCACTCTCTTCAACATCTACATGGCCCCCTCGCTACCATTGTCAGGAACCATGCACGCAACATTGTCGCTTACGCCAACGACACCCATCTGATCATCTCCCTCACCAACAAACCTATCATCACCAAACACAACTTACAAGAAGGGACGAAAGCCTTCACAACCTGGATGAAGAGCACCTGCCTAAAACTCAACTCACAAAAGGCATGAGTCCTCATCCTTGGCTCCACCCCGTCCACATGGAATGACTCCTGGTGGCCCTCCGCCCTCTGAAATCCACCCACTCTGACAGACCACGCTCGAAACTTCAGCATCATACTAGACTCTGCACTCACAATGACCTGCTAGAACAACGCCATATCCTCGACCTGCATCAACACCCTTCACATGCTCTGAATGCCTGTCAGATGAATCAAACTAAATCCAGAAAAACCGTCACGTACGGACTCATCAGCAGCAGGCTGGACCACAGCAATGCTCTCTACGCCGCAATCAATAGGAAACTCCTTTCCATACTCCAGATTGTCCGGAACGTCGCAGCCAGACTGATCCATGACATCTCCTGCCGTAGTCACATCACCCAACACCTGTGCCATCTCCACTGGCTTCCAGTCGAAAGAAGAAAAACCTTCAAACTCTTCACCCATGCGTACAAGGCCATTCACAACTCCGGACTGACTTACCTGAACAGTCGACTCTTCATCCACACACCCAATAGACACCAGCAATCAGCCCAGTTCTATCTGGCCACGTCCCTTGTATCAACAAGACTAGAACAGGAGGAAAGTCCTTCACCTATCCCGAAGCCAAAGCCTAGAATGCCCTCCCATCCACCTTTAGCAATCTCCCACTTTGTCCCAGTTCAGGATAGACCTCAAGACCTGGCTCTTCAGATAACCTCAGCACACTACAGAGCCAGTCCCCCTACCTCCCAGTGACTTGTGTCCCTCACGGGTGAGTAGTTGCACTTTACCAACCCCTTATTGATTGATTGATTGATTGATTGATTGATTGATTGTCTGAATGGTGAAAGTAGCTTTTTGATAACTCCAGTGGAAAATGTAGTAAATGTTGCCCGAGTATTATCTTGTTTCCACAAAGTCCTGCTCCAAAATTTGAAACAACATCTCTGACTGATTGCTAGTGACCCTCCTTTTGAAAGACAATGGCTTGGCCTCTGCCACTAGGAAGGAGGGATGGTGCCAGCAGTAGTCACTTAGCAGAAATTAGACATTTGGGAGGGGAACATGAACATCTGGAAGTTCTAATGCCTGCTTTCATAGACTTTCATTTAAAGCAGTAAGGAACTCCAAACATGGATTCCCACAGTCCCTCTAGACTGGATGTCTGTGTCCCAAGTCTGGGGGCAAACAGTTCTACCACTTATAAATGGGAGGACACGTTGTTTCTATTGCCGTGTGACTAGAGGGAGGGTCAAGGCTCCTGCAGTCTAGGGCATTTTAGCTGAGTGATTGTGTGAAGCTTTGCAGGAAACAGAGAAATTAAATGCTGGAAAAGCAGAAGGGAATTCGGCAAGAAAGAAGCAAGGATTGGGTATGAGGAATTATCCAATTACTGGTTAGTGTACAAGACGAAAATGCCACCACTCCACCATCTCTTCAGAACATTCATGAACCTGAGTATGAAATATCTTGAACATAGAATGCACTACATGACAGCTGGGGGAAGAAAATACTCAAATGATCCAGAATCCTTCTAAAACCCAGGGACTGAAAATGGTCTCCATTAGTAATATGCTAAATTCTCATAATTTGCTTTCATGTAATTATGGGAAAAACTGCACCTTTATTTGAAATTATCCATAATTTCATGAAAAGCAAACAAGTTATTTTGCTCTTTATTTTAGCATGAAAGCGTCCTTGCATCAAATTTTGGTGAAGGACACATCTAAACAAGAGCACTCAGAAGAACAGTGTTGTGCTGTTCCTGTCAGTTTCAAGTAAATTTGTACCACAAATTGCACGGTAAATGTACATTTTTAATGTGAATGGTGCACAATTACACAAAGTGGTGTAATGGCATAATTTTGGAAATTTGGTGTAATAATCGTTAAGCAAAATTCCACAAATCACACAAATTATGCAGCATAAGTTAAGTTTCACTCAGGCCTAGTCTCACGGGTCAAGTGGATGGCCTACTGTTACTTGTATAACAGGGACACAAAAAACAGAAGGACTCCTGACTGCAAGAAAGCCCAGGTTGCCAGAGTAGACAAGATCCTCTAGTTTACCAATCTGAAGAGATACCTGGTGCTTAGAAACGTGCAACCAGTGAAAAGTAGAACCTAGGGGCTTTAAAAGCCAAGAAAGCGGAGATAAAATTATCTCCCTATTACCTAGCTGTCGCTAACACCAGTTAGCGACAGCTAGTAGGAGATAGCGACCATCTTGGGCCCCACTTTGCATGTCAGTGATATTTATCACTAATGATATGCAAAGTGGGCGTGCCAAGATGTTAGCAACTGAAAACAGTTGCTAACATCGCTATCTCCTATTACCAACTTTTGGAGATATTCGCGCTAAGCGCGAATATCTCCAAAAGCTAACACCTGCCCTGAGCAGTTCTTAGCCATGTTATCCAATGGGAGGTGGATAACATGGCTAAGAGCATTAGCTCGGTAATGCATGAATATCGCTGACTTTTCAGCGATATTCATTCATTTGCGGCGATTTTTATCGCATTTGCGATAAACCTTGGTAATACCAAGGTTTATTTGCGGTAAAAATCGCAGCAGCGCAGCGATAAATTTTTGTCTCTAACCAAGCAATAGCGATAATTATTGCTATTGCTTGGTAATAAGCATGGGCGAATTTTGCGAATCTCGCGTTCGTGAATTTTGCGGATTTGCGAACTCGCAATCCGCAAAATCCGCGAATTCTCGCGAATTTGCGGATTTTTTTTTTTTTTGGTTTCTGCCAGTTCGCGAGGGTTTTGTACAATTTCGCAAACGCGAACTTACCTGTCGGGTCGCAAGTTTTGCGAACTTGTTGTTTCTACGTGTCCAGCCTGTTTGGGACACTCTTCTTCATCACTGCCACTCTCTGTCACCACTGCCACTCTCTGACTACTCATGCCACCCTCTGGCCCACCCATGCCACCCTCTGTTTCATCACAGCACCCTCTGGTTGTCCAGTGTACATTATTGTGGCAAAGCAAAGCACACCTTCCCTGCCTCAAGTGACCTGAATTAATTTGGGGCTGATTAATGTGTCACAGAATATTTTTTTAGCTGGCACCTGCTTCCTTAGTGCTTCCTGATTAGTGATCTTTTTCACTCGCTAAGTGCTTTCATTGTTGCAAAATTAGTTACAACACCTGCTGCCCCAACTGACAATAATGAATTAGGGGCTGATTAATGTGTCACTGGATTTGAACTTCCAGCCTAGCTCCTGCTTGTCTCCCTTAGCAGTAATTCAGGACCTTTGTGGCATATGTGTAACTATTCTGAGGGTCAGAGCAGGGTCACATAATAGTTGCAAGTAGGCAACTGAACTCTGGAGGGGCCCCTCAGGAAGCACTACAGGAAATGGCTACTAATGATGAGCTTGAACTTTTGAACCTGGTAAGTAGTTTCAGTTTTGCTAAGATCGTATTTCTGCAATTTAGCGCTTATTCGCGGGGCGCGAAGTTGAACTGGGAAGCCGCGAACTCACGCGAACAGTGCGAGCAAGCCATAAAATCCGCTGCTCGCGGATTTGCGGATTTTGCGGGAAATTTGCGAATCTCACGGATTGCGAATTTACCGAAAATCCGCAAAATCCGCGAGCGGAACGGATTTTCCGCCCATACTTACTTGGTAATATGCCCCCTAGTTATTTTTAGTAGCCCCAGAGGATGGGTAAAGACGCTGATACTTCCCCTTGGAGGATGCTCCTTAAGTAGGCAAGATCTCCAAATGAACCTAAAAAAAAAGGTTTCAGTGCATCCTCATGGTGAAGGTATCAAAGCCTTTAGGAGTCCTACATGTTCCAGCCTTGCCCCACTGAAGATTTTCAAGATGCAAAAAAGTTACGGGGTCCAAAGGCAACATCATTTTGATATTTCTGACTTTTGCTAGAGCCTGGAGTCTAGCTTGGGAGAACGCTTGAAGGAGTTCCGAGGAGTATTGGTGTAGAGCAGGATTCTAAGTATAAAGCTAGTTGTTGAGATGTACTTTCATTTTGGATGATTGGTACATGTACTTTTCTTGAAAACATTTGGCAAATAGTAACTCTAATTGCAAACAAACCTCAAGGTGAAAGGGAATGCAAACTAATGTTCACTTTTGGATGGCCAGATTTGTTCTTATTTTCTGTCAAATATCTACCTTCATGCACTCAGATTCACAACTTAGAATTCCTATCTTAAAGCAAGGCATTTTATGAGCGGGCTTTAGAGACTTTTAGTGTTTGACCTGCGCGATCTTGAGATTCAAAAACAGTTTTCACATATCAAACTTTAACTGGGGAGCGAGGAACCAGGAGCTTAAATATTGTACCCTCATTTCTAGCTAGTACCAAAGAAAATCATCAAACATGTATCGGTAATTCTCTGCATGACTGTCATTTCTCTTATAACTTTCCAAGGATAATCGATATGATGCCTCCATCCCTTCGTTCAAGTCATATTAGCAGGGCACCTCAGATTTAAAGATCCTCAGAAATTACTATTCTTCCATCTCATTATTTCCCTCCCCAGGATGCCAAATAATCTTTTATGATGCTTTAAACAGATGGCAGCTTGGAATAGGAAGATTACTTGTATCAAAATGCCACATATTCTCATTGAATCAGCTGATCGCAGATACAGATGAGATAATTGCGCAACCACATTGAAAAGATATGATGATCAATACTTTTGGCACATCAATCAGAGTAGTTACAAATATATAGAGTTGGTAAGGAGGCCCGAATTTACTAAAGTTTTGTGCAGGCGCTCACATGGTACAAAGGAAGGAATCAGTGGGGCCCAAAGGCTGTGAAAATCATGAAAGCAAGCAGAAACACCAACCAACATTTTAGAGGTCAGGAAGCCCTGAAACAACACTATTGGTTACAGAGCATGTCATCAGGAGTGAGAACTCCTTTAAGAAACAGCCTATCAGTGCCTGAGATGCTTAAATATATTCAGTTGCCCATGAGCTGCACTCGTGTCCCTGAGCAGCAGGAAGCTGGTGTTTGGGGACACCACTGGTTATCACCCCATTCATGTGGTATCTACTCCTTATTCTCTAGGAACCTATAGTCAAGTGGATTCCCCAGCTGACCAGCACACCCAGAGCATTTTGCCTACTGTTTACCTTCTCCATTGAGGGTGAGCCGAACACTAAGTTTATGTATTATTTATTTATTTATTTATTTATAGTGTTTTATATAGCGCAAACAAGACCCGTGGGTATCAGAGCGCTTAACATAGAGGTAGGTTACAGATTGCAAATATAATAGAGTTGTACATAGCAAATATACATGAGGTAGATATGTGGCTGAAGAGGGGTTGATTACATTTATATATTCATCAACATGTGCAATTAGCAATAAGAGGTGAGTAAGGCTTAGTATATGTCAAGGACAATATAGACAAACAATTGTGAGGTAGGGGTTATATAATATAAGATCACACCGCCATGAGGTAGGGTTATATTGTTCGGGCTGTGAGATACATTTATAAGGATCGCCTAAACCTGAGGTAGTTATTAAAGTACGGCCAAGGCTTGTACATGGGGACAGTCATTTGCCAGTTCATGATCTTCCAAATCTTCGAAACAGGTACCATTGTTCTTCTAACAAAATGTTTATACCAACGATCAGTGGGCTTCCCTATGCGAGGTATTTACTCATCATGTGGCTCTTCAATTCCCGTTTGAATGATACAGAATTTTGGATCTTCCTTATGCTTGGAGGGAGTGAGTTCCAAACTCTGGGGGCAGCTCCAGAGAACGCCCGGTCATATGTCTTTTTCTTTCGGAAGAAGGCTGGTCGCAGTAGCAGCTCCTTGCCGCTTTTAGTTGGTCTGTTACCTCCCGATAGCTTAATTTTCTTTGCTAGGTATCTTGGCGTGTTGAAGTGAACCGCTTTGTGGGTAATACACGCCATCTTCATTTGGATTCTGGCCTCGTAAGGTAGCCAGTTTAGTGCTTTCAGGTGAGGAGATATGTGATCAAAGTTCTTCGATCCAGAGATGAGTCTTGCCGCTGAGTTGAGACAAGCTTTTAGTGGTGCTGTGGATGTTTTTGGGAGGACAGCCAGCGTGGTGCAGCCGTACTCGATCCTCGCGATAACTAAGGATTGGATGGCCAGTTTTAGATCCGCCTCTGAGATGAATGGTTTTAGTTTTCTTAAGTAGTTCAAGTGGAAGCGGGCGCTCTTAGCCAATGAATTAATGTGGGCTTTCATGTCAAGGTTCTCATCTAACGTGATACCTAGTGATTTAGCTGAGTTGACTAGTGTTGGGGAGCAGTTTAGCACAGTCACCAATTTGGTCCATTCTTTTACTTCGGACTGGTTCCTTGGAGGTGAAATTAGCAGGAATTCTGTTTTATGGGCATTTAGTTTCAGATGATTAGACGTTAACCATTGCAGGGCCCTCTTTAGTGTCTCGTTCATTAGATCAATGTCATCAAGGGAGGCGATCTTTATGTATATTTGTGTGTCGTCTGCATACATGTGGTATGATATCTTTGATTTACGAAGAATGACCGTGAGAGGTTCTACATACAAGTTAAATAGATCTGGGGATAACGTTGAGCCTTGCGGGACCCCAATTGTGTTAGGGCAGGGAGCTGAGATTTCTTGGTTGACCATGAATCGTTGGGTTCTGTTTTGTAGGAAAGAGTTGAACCATTTCAACACGTTTCCGGACAATCCCATCCTGTCCTGCAGCCTGGACAATAGTGCTTTGTGATTTACCGTGTCAAATGCCGATGACAGGTCTAGGAGAATCAGTAGGCATGCTTGATTTTGGTCTAGGGCTTGTAGTGCATCATCAACAATATGCAGGATCGCTGTTTCCGTGCTATGCCCGGTTCTGAATCCCGATTGGCAGTCATCAAGTAATGAGAACTTGGAGATATGTTGACTCAGTTGGCCTTGCACGCATTTCTCAATAAGTTTGGCCAGTAAAGGAATGTTGGTCACTGGGCGGTAGTTATTCGGGTCTGTTGCGTCCGCTGTCGGTTTTTTGATGATGGGCACTACTTGACCTGTTTTTAGGCAATCAGGGGTCTGCCCAGGTAGCCCCTAGGCCTGTGGGTAGAGTCAAGGGAGTAGCTAGAAAATTCAAATGCCCCCCACTTTGAACCTCACCTCTAATGATACAGAGCGAGCTTAGAAATAAAGCTTGGTCCTTATATTTGTTTGCTTCACCCTTGCATCCACTCATCTGTCCATTCATCCTGCCGTTCTCCCACCCATCTGCCTTTCACCTTTCCATCCATTGTTTCTTTATTATAACCAGCTACAGAAATTACATCCATCTGTTCACATATTCACCAATCCTTTCACTTATCCATCCACCTTTTGACCAACCCATCCTTCCATTCATATATCTAATCAATGACCATTCACTCAAAACGTAGATCTGTCATCCTTTCGCTCTTCTAGCCAGTCATCCTTTCACTCTTCTGTCCACCTTTGCATCCACTTATCCGTCTCTTTCTTCCATCCTTGCACCAACTTATCCTTTCTCCTTCTTCCCATTCATTCACACTTTCACCCATTCATCCTTGTACTCACTCTTCATATTTTCTTCTCAACAACCATTCCTTTCAATTAGCTATTTCCTTCCTTCTTTGCACCTTTGATTAATTTCACCTTCTGCATTCTCCCGTTCATCCTTTACAGTTTCTAACTACAACAATTCTTTCTTTTCTCATATAAATGTTTTCTTACATGCCTTTTCAGGACACAATTTTCTGCTCTCTTTGTAACTTTTGTCTTTCTTTGCAAAATGTGTTTCCTCTCTTTTGCTGAACGTGCCTCCCAGCATTCAGCCCCCACTTTTTAGCCCTGTCCTGGCTTTTGTCTGAAGCCTGGAGAAGCCACTGTAAAACTATTTAAACTTTGAGTAGTTACCCCCTTAGAGCATTGCTGCACTCGTCCCCACGATACGTCCGGTGAGGGATACAGAGAGAGCTGGTTCCTGCTGCACTTGGAGGTAGATGGTCAGACACAAGAGAGCATGGAGCCCTCTCCTCTGCTGGTATGAAAAAGGAATGTGCCCACCAGGGCCCTTATTTATGAGGCCTTGCGTCAGTTTTGCGCCGCCGGTGCGTCACTTTTTGTGGCGCACCAGCGGCGTAAAAAATGCGCCTTGTTGCGCCATATTTAAAAAGTGACGCATCTAGGTAGATGCGTCACTTTTTAAACCCCTGCGCCACATTATACCTGCGTCAGGTATAATGTATGCAGAGGGGGCGTTCCCCCGCAAAAAGCCTCATAATAGTGACGCAGTGAAATCTATGAGATTTCACTGTGTCACTTTTAGGATGCTGTTGCGTCAAAATCTTGCGACTGCCTCACAGCAGGCGTAAAACTGACGCAAGCCCTTTCACATGGGGCTTGCCCCATGTGAAAGGACGCATTGCTGGAGTTGCGTCACTTTTGTGACACACTCCAGCAATGCGTCACTTTTGCGCTTACAGATACGTCAGAAATACTGACGTATCTGTAAGTCCTTGCGACATGATGCGTCATACATTAAATATGACGCATCATTGGTGTCGCAAGGAGTGCGCAGTGAAAAGTGACGCATCGCTGTTTACACGCAGCGATGCGTCACTTCTCATAAATGAGGCCCCAGGAGAGGAGCGTGCCAGACAGTGCAGGCTTTGGAGCACCTGTGTGGTCCCTGTTTTCTTTATACTTGTGCCACTTTACTGATAAATAATTGGTGTGCACTTTAAACATCAAAGGGAGTGCAGGCCCCAAAGTCGCAGCACACACTGCCTTGGAGCAATAATGTACATATTTGTTGTGGAGCACACAGAATGAGCAGTGGCACCTCCAAGTGTTGAGGTGGTGCCCGAGTCAGGCTGGCAGGTTCTCACACGTGCCTCCACACTAATCTTAAGAAAAGTCAACATCAATCTCCCGTCATAAAATCCATGACCTGGAGACAAGTGTTCTTACTTTGCCATCACTGCCACAGCTAAGGCTTGAGGTCCAGGAGTATCTATATATTTGTTAGGCACATACAAGAGTATTGTCCTCTTAGGTGTTAGGGCCCGCAGGGACAACGTCTGCTATAGCTGCATCTAGCCTGCATTCAGGGCTTTATTGAGCAACTATTTTTATTTGTTGTGTTCTCCCAATAGCCTGCAAAACCTGTTAGAGGATCTCCCCACTGGTATGTCCACTGTACCTATTTTTCCACTGTACTTATTTGTCATTTTGTGTGTCATATTTAGTTTCGACTAATATAGTATGTTTTCTCTTTAAAAGCATAAGCAATTGTTGGAAATCAATTAATTCTTTTGTCTGCTTGCCTGGTTCTGAGTCTCTAGCCTACAGCATCTCACTGAGCAAATATTGGACTGCTCTACCTGACCACCTTGAGAGTTGGGCACCTGGTTCTCAGTTTGGAGCTCTGCAGTATAAAGGGCCTATAACACCAGAAGCAAAATACCCTGGTTGCTAAAATTGGGGCGCGGTACCTTCTGATTGCCTGGGATCCTTTGGCAGAGACCATGCAGTCGTATTGTACAAAACCTCTCATTATGCAATGCATAGTGGGAGTTATGGAGAAAAGAACACACAGATCCCTAGGAGTCAACACAGCCCAAGCCAACTAATGT
Source organism: Lissotriton vulgaris (assembly GCF_964263255.1). Taxonomy (NCBI): domain Eukaryota; kingdom Metazoa; phylum Chordata; class Amphibia; order Caudata; family Salamandridae; genus Lissotriton; species Lissotriton vulgaris. The sequence goes on along the minus strand of NC_141695.1, from coordinate 496,362,492 downwards.
CACATAAAGCGCAGCATCCTAGTGTAGCATGGAATATTATTGTTAAATGAAAATAGTAATAAACAATCAGCAAACCGGAGATTATTTCCCACGATTGTACATTGTGCAGCATATACAACAACCAAAGAAAATATCCATATTGCGCAGTGTAGCCTTGGGGGCTTCGCCTGAATTCACGCAAGATGTTACTTGACAGCCTGTGTGCCCTATCACAATGTTAACAAACGTTGCCTGTCAAGTAAGTGCAGTGCTATTTGAGTTTGTGTCAGTGAGGTCATCATTCATGCATGGTAAATATGACTTTGCTCTAAATATGTTGGTTCTCACACAGGTTTGGGTTTCACTCAGGTTTGCATTGTGCAATAATTTGTAACTACATCCCTGAGTTGTAAAGTCCTGCCTAGAAGGGACGTCCCAGCAGCATGGCACATGTAGCATATGTGGTGCCTGTGTATTGTGGGGGGGGGGGCACTTAGCAGGTGTGGAATAAGACTGTGTGCACTTTTATTTTGATAGAAACATATCTTATCAAGCAAAATGCCTCAAAGTGCTGGAAGCCCTAGTAAGCCAACATTACAAGCAGCACCGCAATGTTTGGATAAACTGGAAGGTAGAATTCTTTGAAGACAGTTTAAATTCATAGCCTCTTGAACTACTTTTTAGCTGAAGAATGGATAAAGAAGTGATCTTTCTGAGCTCATTGCTTTAAGATAGGGTTCGCCAGTGGGTAGCTCTGGAGCTACTGATAGGTCTCCAAATATCTGCGAGTAGCGTTGCTATGTGGAGCCCAACCTGCTAAATGAAACGCTTTTGTTTGATTTAATTAGGTACAATTCCAAATTTGAAAATAATATATTTTAACTAATAATGTGTGTATTTTCAGGACTGATAAGCTGATGCTTGCAGAAAAATAGAATTAAGACTTTTATTAAAATGTTAATTTATGCTGTGTTGGGGAGTCGTATTACTGGTGTTCTTTCTTTGGTGACAGGGGACATTGTGTATATCACTGCTATGACCTCAAAAGACATTCAAAAATACAATTGAGAAAACTTTTTATGTTCGAGCATGGGCAACGCATGCACTGCTCGGCGGCATGCTGTATTGGAGTATAGATTAGAAGTCCCGCCCACTCTCTGCCCATATTTGTCATTGACTTCTGTCATTGTCCTTCGTAAATTGTGGCTTCTGATTCGTTAATAGGCTTGTTAGTCCTTCCTTAGTACCGCCTTGTCTTCATTTTTAACCTCCCATGAGGAATGGCCTGACATGCTTTTCTGCAATATTTAGAGCGCCATCCACGCTTTCACTTTCAGAGCAGTCCGCGACAGAGGCGGCCGCTTCTTTGAATATGTCTCACATTTACAAGAGTTTGAGGTATTGGCATTGTAAATGACAATACCTTTTATTTATGTGTTAATATGCAAAACAGATACATAAAAGGCATTGTCATTTGCAATGCCAGTAGCTTAAACTCTCGCAAAAGCAAGAACTGTTGCAGCAATCCTACAAGCAATGGTCACTAATTTAATCTTGTTCCAAATGGTCTATCGTAACATATACATTGCGGTAGTAGCTCAGGAAGATTTTTATTGAGCAAAAGTAGCCTTTACTATAGCAAAGGGTGGCAACACCTGCTTTAAAATCTGTCCTTAAGATTGAGATACGCCTGGTTGTCGGATGCTCAAACATTTTAGGATGAAGCAATCATGCCTGTTGCTAATAACACCATACCGGTCCACCATGGAACGGCTTCCTTCTCTTTTGTAATCAAGTGCAGACATCCACAGATTAATCCAACATGCAACTTCTGATTAAGATATCTGGCAGGGAATAAGAACTGTCTCTTGCTAAAATGACACTTTTTTAATGGAGTCTCTGCCCATAATCAAAAATGTCTATGATTCTGCAACTCGATCATTCTGAAAACCCAATGAATCTGCATGGAAGCCTTTGACCCATTTCAAACTCTCTTAGATGTTTCTTTACAAACACATACAAACGTTCATAGATAGATCGCCTGAATTAACATAAACAATCTATACAATCAGATCACCCTGGCAAGAGCAACATAAACAACTAAGAACATTACATCAAAAGATACACAGGTACTGCAGACGAAGGAGCGATGAAGTTGATTTCATTAAACACATATTGTACAAGAAAAAAACACACACTATTCTGCCCCACCAGGTGAACCTATGTTTTGATTAGGTTATTTTTCATGTTAAATATTTAGCATTTTACTGACTGTTAGACTTGGCTTCTTTGACATGGTTTCCCCAGACTTTTTGCCTCTACCTGTTATGTTATGTTATGTTATGTTATCTGTTTTGTAAAGCGCAAACAGCTGCCCCAGCAACGAGGCGTCCCAGCGCTAGAACCATAACACAACCAACTGAGACGAGAGACGAGACCTACAAGGAGGGAAAGAGATAGGTTTTGGTCGCTTTACGGAAAGCTAGCATATTGTCGATGCATCGGATGTGGAGGGGAAGGGAGTTCCATAACTTGGCCCCCAGTAGTTTGAAGGAACGCCCTCCGATGCGGCAGAACTTTGTGTGGGGTATCATGGCTAAATGTTGCCCCTTAGACCGGAGATTGCGTTTGGGATAATAGGGGGTCAACAGCGAACGGAGGAGCTCTGGACCTTCGTTCTTCAGGATTTTAAAGGCGAATATGAGAGCCTTGAATTGGATGCAGGCTTCGATGGGTAGCCAATGTAGTCTGTGAATGGTCGCTCTCGCCGAGCACCTTCTAGGGAGACCTACTATAGCCCTTGCAGCCGAATTCTGGATCCGTTGGAATCTCTTTATTTCTGATTTGTTAGCTCCTAACAGCAGGACACTTGCGTAGTCCAGCCTGGACAAGATGGTAGATTGCACAATGAGTTGTCGCGTTTTGGAGTCGAAGTAGCCTAAGATGGGGTTGAGACTTCTCAGTAAACCAATGCAAGTTGCGGCAACTTTTTTGGTGTGCGACTGGAAGCTAAGAGTGGAGTCCAGCCAAACTCCTAGATTTTTTGCTAGGGTTTTCGGGGGGGGGTGCTGGGCCTAATGATTGGGGTCACCAGAGGTCACTCCAGTTGTCACTGTTTTTCCCCATTATCAGCACCTCGGTTTTGCCACCGTTGAGTTGGAGGCAGTTAGCTGTCATCCATTTTGCAACGGCGGTCAGTCCCTCCCTAAATCTAGTGGCCTCGGGAGAGGGGGTCTCATTGAGGCTGATGACCAACTGAGTGTCGTCGGCGTACGACACCATTGTGAGGCCCCATGTCTTGGCAACCTCCGCCAAGGGTTGCATATATAGGTTAAACAAGGAGGGACTGAGGGCAGAGCCCTGTGGAACTCCTTGTCCTATGTCTTGGGGTTGGGAGATAGGCGGAGGGGCAGATACCCTGAATGATCTATTGGTTAGAAATGATCGGAACCATTGAAGCGCCGAATCTACGATCCCGATGTTTTCAAGGCGTTTTAGTAGGATGGCATGGGAGACCGTGTCAAAGGCCGCGCTGAGATCGAGCAGTATCAGCGCGGCACTTTTACCGGTATCCATGATTTCCCGTAAGTTTTCCGTGGAGGTAAGGAGCGCGGATTCCGTGCTATGGCCCGGCCTGAACCCGTGTTGGGAGGGGTCCAGGATGTTGTTTTTTGCCATATGATCACTTAGAATTTTGTTCGCGTGGGCTTCCGCTAGTTTCGCTACCCATGGGAGCAGTGAGACGGGCCGGTAGTTCTCCGGTTTAGAGGGGTCTAGGGAGGGTTTTTTTATAATCGGTGTAACTCAGGCCTGTTTCCAGCAGGTGGGTACCGTGGCTGTGGTAAATGAGAGGTTAAGGAGTGAGGTCAAGGATGGGAGGAAGAATTCTAAGGCTCCCAGGAAATGAATTGGTCTCATCGGATCTGTGGGGGCACCCGATTTCACCTTCCTACACAATTTGGTGAGTTCTTCACCTGAGATAGCGGGTAGGCAAGTGAGCCTGGAGTCTCCAAAGGCGACGTTGGGGGGGCTGATGTCCTCTGGACTATCCTGGGTGAAGGCGTTGTAAATTTTCTTTACTTTTTCCGTGAAGAAGGTGGCTAGGTCTTCACATTGCTGCGTGGAGGTGATGTGAGAGGCCGGTTTGTCACCATTTTGCAGTTTTTGCACGATTTGGAAAATAGTTTTCGTGGGGTTGGGGCTAGCTTTTATCTCAGTAGCATAGAAGGCAGCGCGGGCTACCCGAATTGCCTTGTGGTATGTTCTGAGAGTGGCCAAGTATGCGTTTTTGTCCTCCTGCTTATATTCCTTCCTCCATTTCCGTTCCGCTTTTTTACAAGATTTCCTCATCGTTTTAAGGTTCTCGTCGTACCAGGGGTTGGAAGGGGTGTTTCGCCCTTTTGTCCACTTGGCTGGTATAATGGCGTCCAGTCCCTTGGTGATCCAGTCCTGGAAGGACGCATATGATGTTTCAATGTCGTTAATATCCTCCAGGTTAGGTGCCCCTAGGCTGACCGCTAGGTCACATTGTTGGAGTTTGTGCCAAGGTCGTTTTAGACGTGCGGTGGGTGATTTTTTTACGGGAGGGGAGTTGTTCGGGAATGAGAGGGTTATTAACGAGTGGTCCGTCCAGGCCATGGGTTTGGGGTCGTCAGCTTTGGCCTCTGGTATGTTAGTAAATACCGGGTCAAGCAAATGGCCCGCGACATGTGTGGGGGTTCGGACGAGCTGGATTAGCTGCAGGGCCGCTAGGTCTGCGACGAAGTTGCTGATTTTAGCATCTGAAGAGTCGTCTAAGTGGAGATTGAGGTCTCCTAAGATCGTGAAGTTGGCCGAGCCAGTGATCATAGCGTGTGCTGTCTCAATGAGCTCTTCAGTGAATTTCGTAGAAGGCCCTGGGGGTCTGTAAATAAAAAGGCCAGAAATAGTGCAATGGGGACTTGTGGAGATTTTGAAGCGAGCGCATTCGCTGTCTGCAATGCATTCCTTTTGGAAGGAGCAGGTAAAGGAGGATCTATGGATGGCGGCAATGCCACCTCCTCTTGAGTCTCTATTAATGCAAGTCATAGAGAACCCATCCGGCATAGCTAGATTGGGGATGCTAGTTAGGTCATCTTTAAGCCAGGTTTCACACAGAAACATTATGTCTGGGTTCTCGTCCATTAAAAGCGTTCTTACCTCCGCATGGTGTTTAACCAGGGATCTGACGTTCAGCTGCATGATGGTAAGTGCTGTTTCCTTTCTTTTGTTCTCTTTGTGGCTGATAGGGCGTGGTTCAGGTATGAACAGTTTACAGTTTTTACAGTTGAGGGCGGTACGACCAATGCATCCCTCTGTATTATTACATCTCGGGCCAGGGTTGAGCGATCTCAGTATATTGCTGTCATATACGTAAGATTTTTGGGCAGGGATTATGGCGAGAGGCGAGGACTTGGCGAGGACGGGCGCAGACGGGCTTGCCTTAGGCGCTCCCGCTGCGCTCGTCCGCTGCGCTTCCTGTGCAAGCACATATCTGTGGAGGGTGAAAGGGCGTGGCCTAGAAAGTGGGCGTGGCTTGGCTCGCACGCCTGGGCTGATGGCGGCGACTGAGGGGTGAAGAAGTGCGCAACAGCGTTTAGATCGGCTGCGTGCAGACGGCGATATTTGCTAATTAAAAGCAGCGAGTTTTACACAAGTTTACACAAGTAAGTGACACCACACAAATGTTTTTAAAAACGAACAAATATGCAGTTATTCAAGTACCTCCAGCTCCCGGCTTCCGCCTCAGGACTGGGTCAAGGTTCAGTGAGTGGACGCTTGTATCAGCGTATTTATAGGCGACCTGATGGGCGTGGCCTAGAAAGTGGGCGTGGCTTGGCTCGCACGCCTGGGCTGATGGCGGCGGCTGAGGGGTGAAGAAGTGCGCGACAGCGTTTAGATCGGCTGCATGCAGACGGCGATATTTGCTAATTAAAAGCAGCGAGTTTTACACAAGTTTACACAAGTGACACCACACAAATGTTTTTAAAAACGAACAAATATGCAGTTATTCAAGTACCTCCAGCTCCCGGCTTCCGCCTCAGGACTGGGTCAAGGTTCAGTGAGTGGACGCTTGTTATCAGCGTATTTATAGGCGACCTGATGGGCGTGGCCTAGAAAGTGGGCGTGGCTTGGCTCGCACGCCTGGGCTGATGGCGGCGGCTGAGGGGTGAAGAAGTGCGCGACAGCGTTTAGATCGGCTGCGTGCAGACGGCGATATTTGCTAATTAAAAGCAGCGAGTTTTACACAAGTTTACACAAGTAAGTGACACCACACAAATGTTTTTAAAAACGAACAAATATGCAGTTATTCAAGTACCTCCAGCTCCCGGCTTCCGCCTCAGGACTGGGTCAAGGTTCAGTGAGTGGACGCTTGTTATCAGCATATTTATAGGGGACCTGATGGGCGTGGCCTAGAAAGTGGGCGTGGCTTGGCTCGCACGCCTGGGCTGATGGCGGCGGCTGAGGGGTGAAGAAGTGCGCGACAGCGTTTAGATCGGCTGCGTGCAGACGGCGATATTTGCTAATTAAAAGCAGCGAGTTTTACACAAGTTTACACAAGTAAGTGACACCACACAAATGTTTTTAAAAACGAACAAATATGCAGTTATTCTGCTGTATTTTTTATGCTGTGCAGGATTTCATTTTTGCTGGCCTTGATTCTTTGGGCACTTTTGTCATCATCAATCTCAAAGTGCAAGTGCTTCCTGTGTAAAATGTTTTTACAATTGGTTCTTCCTGATTGGCATATTTGATTTACTGGTAAGTCCCTAGTAACGTGCACAAAGTGTGCCAGGGCCTGTAAATCAAAAGCTAGTAGAGGGCCTCCAGTACTGCTTGTACCACCCACATATCAGGGTTGTATTGAGGTCGTCGAAGAGGAAGCATGCATTGGATACATGGGGCCGTGTTGGTGAGGGTTCTAGGTTTGTGCTATAGGATGTCAATGGAAAATGTTCTGCAAAATGACATAATGTTTGTTTTCACTTCGCTTGTCCTCTATGTTTAGGCTGAGCACATAAGAGGGTCATTGGGATCGTTATGCTGTCACTCATGTAGAGGGGCATAGACAGTTTGCAGTGGATGGCTGGCTAAGTGAAGAAAACGAAGAATAAGGATGTGGCTTTTGATGTGCATTGCTTCAGTAATGAGCTGTTGAGCATGTTGGTGAGGTTAAAGATAATACCTCTCATTTTCCAGCCAGCTGATTTGATTACAATGTCTGCATTCTTTTTAAGTGGCTCAAAGCTCACATATTCCTCCTTCCTCCTTGCTTCATGACAGCGTTGAGGTAAACTCGCTCGAACATCAAGTGTGCCGGAGGTGTGAATGCAGATCAGGTCCTTTGACCAGTATCTTCTCCTCTATTGTTTATACCTGACATAATTCAGTGACCTCATAACACATAGTGCATATAAAAGATATTGTTGTAGACCGATATTGACATGTAAAGCTCTTTCTGGGATACATATTTCTAAGTTTTGCACAAACAGGCTCCTGCATAATAACTAAGCAGCATTATCTAAAAAGTAGATAATATTGGATTTGTCCTTGACTTATTAGGTTGCTACGTCAACTTCACGGCTTAACACTGACCCTTCTTTACCACATACTAAAAGTTAGACTTTGGAAAGCTTGCTTAAGTTGTTGTGCAAAGCATTGATATATCCATGAATTTATATCATAATTATAATGCGTTTTCACAATTACGCATTCAGAGTGTAACTAAATCATAATACTCGTTTACACACTTAGCTTAGTCTCTAACAGTCTAAACTGTGTAGAGCTTTGGTTTGTTTTTATGCGAGCATATATTTAAATTGAACCAATGATTCATGTGCATATGAGCAATGCAATACCTAGTCCCACACAATCTAGACTTTGCAAAGCTTCAGTTTGTGTTTGTATGCCTGCATATATTCCAATTTAGTAATTAATTGGACGACCCAATGATCCAAGTGTATATGAACAATTTAATATATTTATTCATGCATTCCGCTGTGTTTTTAAATTTTTAAATATCACCTGTTTAAAACTTATGGCATGTGACTGGGCTTTGATACACTGTAACTCTTTCACTTAGGATACAATGTAACTCTTGTTCATAGCATAGCAAATGTGGGAACATTTTGCTACATTGTAACTGTGTTTTTTTTTTTCGAGAACAAGCACCTTAAACGATCCGTGGAGGCTGTCCCTAGGCGCAGAATGCCTACCGATGTCGCCATCTTGGGAGATGGAATACACCACATCACTCAATCAGCACACACACGTAGCATGTCAATACTACTTTATCTGAAGGGGCATTAATGTCGCACACTTAGCGGCTTGCTAAATAGCTGTAAGAGATCTGCTGTTGAGAGGTAACGGTTATGAGCAATTCTGAGGTTTTGGCATCACTTTATTGTTTTTTTTATTTCGTTTTTAGCACCTATAGTTCTCCCCTCCTTCCTCACCTCTTTGGATTGTTATCCAAACTAAGAAGAGGGGCTTGGGGGAGGGCAGCCGACCCCTGGGAGGTCTCCTCCCCCGGGCGGTTTGGGAGATCTGGATGGGGCCTTCCTTCTAGCAGATTCCATTTGGGCTTCTTTTGGGCTATTTTTGGTTGGATTAGGAGCCCAGCCTATAAATGGGTGGGGCTCCCTTTCTCGGGCACCATTTTGGGCTTAGGTGACCTGGTGGCCGGTTATTCCTTAGCTAGTTTTTTGTGTCAGAGTTTTTTGGTAGTTCTTAGTCTCTACTTTTGTAGTGACCTCTATTGGTTATTATGGCTGGAGAGGATTATCGTGTTCTTGAAGCTATCCGCCTTCTCAGCGAGGCAGGTCGTTTGGACCTGGTGATAGGCGACCGGGTGCAGGCCGAGCCTCCGCGTCCCCAGCGGGAGGCATCGGCGAGGGTGTCGGCTGCGGTGGCAGCGTGCTCTTCCCCCAAACGTCGGAGACAGGTCGGGGTAAGTGAACGGGGCCGCTCTAGAATGAGGAGGGCGGGTGCGAGGTCACGCCGTGGGAGTGATTCAGGGTCGTCTGACCCTGCGAGTAGTTTGGGCCATTCTGTGGGCGGTGTGGTTTTGGAGGGTGAATTTCACACTGTGCCGGCGGAGGTATCAACGGTCGATATTCGTGACAGGGCGGCCTCTGCTCCTGTTTTGCGAGGCCGTCGTGCTTCTAGGCAGCGTGGTTGCACGCGTCACTCTGCTTCGGCCTCCGCGGTGGAGGTTACTGACGTCACTGGTGGAGGAGGGGCGGAGGCCATTTTGGATTTTGAATCCTTGGCGCCGCAACCGTTTCAGGGCAGTCAGGTGCAGGTTGTGTCCGAAGTTGTCGCTCCCCAGAGCGTTATCCGACAGACCGTTTCTACGGCTCCTGTGGTGGTTGAATCGGATATGGTGGGTGCTCCTTCTATTTCACAGCCTTTATCGTTGTTGTCTGGTCCTGTTATTACTGAGAGTTCTGGTTTGGTTGTGAGTGGTGCGACGGATAAGGACCAAAGTAGCCCTTTGTTGTTTTCCCCTGCGGTTTCTACTAGGGGGGAAGCGGTTTCAGTTTGTAGTGGTTCTCTGGGCGAGGGGGAATGGGCGTAGATGGGGATTTTGGAGGGAGCTGGGCGTGGGGATGGGTCGTTTCATGTTGGGGATTCTTCTGGCGTGGGTCTTCCTGCAGCGAGATTCCGTTCGTTAGGGGTTTTGGAGGGTTTACCTTCTTGGGGGGAAGGGCGTGGAGATGCCTCTTTTCAGCGGGGTTGTGGTGAGGGTGGTTCTTTTCATAGGTTGTCTGGTGAGTTTCAGTTTCCTGGATTGCATGTTGATAGGAGGGTTGGAGCGAGGGGTTCCTTGGAGGAATCGAGGGTTCAGGATTCGACAGCTCAGGGCCCTGCGTCAGAGTTTATACAGTCATTGTTGGATCTTAGTTCTGATGAAGAAGTATGCGAGCCGTCTCCTCCTAGGTTAAGTGCTGCTTTGAAAAGGAAAGGCGCAGGTGGTTCTGTGGTTTTTACAGAAGCTGGGCAAGGTTTTGGTGGTAGAGTAGGTGATTTGACTTCAGTTCCTGGTGTTGTGTTTAGTAAGGGACCCGGCACACCAGTCCAGCCTTTTTCGTTGCAGGTTGGAGTTCGCCCGGGAGCAGCCGACTTGGCAGGGCGGCAGGCAGCCCAATCACGCCGAGGAGAAGTGCGGGTGGAGCCTGGCGCGGCACGTCCCATACCAACGAGGGATCCCGTCATGGCCATCCCACGCAGGTTCAGCACGACCTCGATGGCCCCAACGAGGGATTTCAGCATAGGCGGTGTAAGCAGGTCAAGCGCGACCTTACCAGCCTCAACGAAGGAGCCCAGCGCCTTTCATGAGAGCGGATCATGCACGTCCTCTCTTGTGCCCCGTGGTTTTCGTAATTCTGCATTAATTTTTCCAGGAGACCAGGAGGTTGTAAGTGGTAATAGCGGAGGAGCGTACCAGCGAGTGCAGTCGGCCTCCCCACCCAGGTCAAGTGTGAGGGCTAATAAGGCCCATGGTCGTTCTAAAACGGTTGAAACAGTTCAGAATACAGTGGTTGTACCTACTCCTTCCCAGTTGGAAGAATCATTAATTTTGGATTATGACGAGGACAGCCCTGAGGAGGGTGAGGTGCGGAAAGTGGTGTCTGGGGGGGGCATTCTAATGTCTCTCACAGTGTGTTGCAGGCACCGGTGGTGCGGAGTCGTGCAGAATCGTCAAGGCCACGAGTGCTCGGCCCCTCGGTGAGGGCTCCTCGGAGGGCGGACGACGGTTCTCGTACGGAGTGGAGGACGGAATCCAGTCAGCCTCCTTTCTTACGCCCAGGTGAGACTGTGGTACATTCTGTGCGATCAAAAATGGTCTCTATTGGTATTGGTGTGGACTTGGTCTCTAGTGAAAGTGATGGTAAACTATACAAAGGTCGTGTGGTTAAAGACCAAGGTGTGGGCACAAACGGTGATGATATAAGTACAAGCTCTAAAGTGGATAGTGGCACTTCCACTGTTGGTTTGGGCACTTCTAAAAATGTGTTACACAGTAAAGAGCTAAAATTTTTAAAGTTGCCGTATATGGGGGATACTAAGCCCTTGGGGGCTCATTTAATGCTCAGCACAAAAGAACGTATTTGGAACGGTGAGTATGTGGAACTGCTGAAATTGTTACATAGGGAGGTTCGGGCCAAGTAAGGCTCTAAGGAGGAAGAGTATGAACTGGCTAAGCGCCCTAAAGTTCCGTTAAATATTGAGAATTGGACGGCGGCCTTTTTAATATATGCCAGCGTATTTTGTGAGAAGTTTCCTGAGCGCTGCGTATCATTATTTAAATATATGGATGTCATTCGGAAGGCTCAGATTACAAGAAATGATTTCGCATGGGCTCAGTATGATGAGGAGTTTAGGGCGCGCATGGCTTGGGACCCAGAGGCGAAATGGGGGGAGTTGGACACTGACCTTTGGCAGCATACCATGGGTTCGTCTGCTAGTGGTAGAACTATTTTCACAGCTAGCAGTCTTCCTTTAGTTTATCGCCCCTTTCAGGCTCGTCCCACCCGGGGAGGGGTGGGAGCCAGTTCTACCACGCAGTCAACTACAGGCACGTGCTGGGATTTTAACAAGGGGGTGTGTGACAGAGAATTCTGTAAGTTCCGGCACGAATGTTCCCAATGTGGCAGGAAAAATCATCCTTTGTCCAGATGTTGGGGTCCCAGGCCTTCCGGAGGTCCACAAGGTTCACAGCAGGGTACAGGAGCTTATGTCGCGCCACAGCAACCCCCAGCTCCCAGGGGAGGGAAGTCATCTGCCGGTGCTGGGCCCAAAGGCTCGTACACCGGTTAATGTCATTAATTTGGCTGCCGCTTTGCGGGACTATGTGCCCGCGAGGCTGCGGTCGTTTTTGTTATCTGGTTTCCAATTTGGTTTTCGGTTAGGTTATGAGGGACTTCGTTTGAGACGTTGGTCGAAAAATTTGAAGTCGGCAAGCGAACATCCTGCTATAGTGCAAGCAAAGTTGGACAAGGAAGTGAGTGAGGGTAGGATGGCAGGTCCTTTTGATGATTGGCCTTTGGTGAATTTGATTGTGTCCCCTATTGGAGTGGTCCCCAAGAAGGAGCCTGGGCAGTTTCGGCTCATCCAGCATTTGTCCTGGCCAGAGGGTGAGTCGGTGAATGATTTTATTGACAATGACGCTGTCTCTGTGTCTTACTCTTCTGTTGATGTGGCTATGCAACTGGTTGTAACGGCAGGCCCTGCTGCTTTAATGGTAAAATGCGATATTAAATCTGCATTTCGACTGCTTCCAGTCCATCCTGAAGACTGGAGTCTTCTGGGCATCCATTTCCTTGGTAAATGGTACGTGGACAAAGCACTGCCAATGGGTTGCTCTATGTCATGTGCATTGTTTGAAACCTTTAGTACGTTTCTGCAATGGTTTTTTACTCAACGAAGTGGACATGAGTTGGTCACGCACTACTTGGATGACTTCTTCTTTGTGGGTGCAGCAAATTCATTGGACTGCCATAATGCTCTCACAACGTTTCAGTCCTTGATGAGTCATTTGGGTGTACCATTGGCTCCCGAAAAGACCATGGGTCCTTGCGCGACCATGTATTTTTTGGGAATTGAACTTGACTCGCATTTGATGCAAGCTCGTCTTCCCATTGAAAAGAAACAGAAAATGCTGGATTTGGTGGGAGAAATGTTGGGAAAGGAAAAAGTGTTGGTAAAGGAGATTCAAGTTCTGCTGGGGCACCTTAACTTTGCTTGCAGGGTGATCAGGGCGGGCAGGACTTTCTGTAGGAGGTTGGGTAGAGCTCTGTCTGGTCATTCCCTACCACATCATCGAGTGAGGCTGTCAGCGGGGGTCAAGGAGGTCCTGCGTATGTGGATTTTCTTTTTACATTCCTTCAACGGTGTGCCCTTATGTCGTGAGGTGGACTGGTGTTGGGATGTGCAAATATTTTCTGATGCAGCAGGCAGTGGGGGTTTTGGACTTTACTGGCAGGGGAAATGGTGTGCTCAGCAGTGGCCGGAACACTGGAAGAACGGAGGCAGGAGTATTGCCTTTTTGGAATTGTTCCCTGCCCTGGTGGCCGTTACGTTGTGGGGTCAGGATTTGGCCCACAAAAAAGTGCTTTTTCGAATTGACAATATGGCGGTGGTTCAAGTGATTAATAAACAGTCGGCCAGGGACCCTCAAATCCTAAAACTCCTTAGAGTGTTTGTGTTGGGATGTCTGAAATATGATATTTGCTTTCGGGCCCTGCATGTTCCTGGCGTGGACAATGACATTGCGGATGCTTTATCTCGTTCACAGTTGGAGAGATTCCGTGGGCTTGCATTGGAGGCAGACGAGGAGCTGACTCCCATGCCGGACCATCTGTGGACGGTAGGCAGCACAGGGTTATTCAATTGGTTCTAGGCTCCCTGGCTCCTTCCACTAAATTGGCGTATGAGTTGGCCTGGAACGAGTTTTTGGCGTCGGGTGCCTGTAAGAGAGAGCTGGCTTGGCAAAGGTCTGAAGATGTTGTTCAGTTTATTTTGCGTCTCATAGACAGGGATTTATCCAGAGTTACCATTGTTGGCAAGCTGGCAGGTGTTTCATTTATGGGAAAGCTGTTGTGGGGATATGCCCCGTCGGCTGGGGAGTTGGGTAGGAGAATGTTAGAAGGGTGGTCTCGGGAGCGGGGCTGTGTTCGAACCCTTCGGTCCCCTTTATCGTGGCAAAAACTGTTCCATGTTATTTCTGTTCTGCCTGTTGTATGTACTGATCGAGTAGAAGCTTGTTTGTTTGCCATGTTGATGGTATGGATGTTTTTTGGTGCGCTCCGGGTGTCTGAGCTGCTGGGTACTAAAGCTGCTCGAGGTCTTCTGTGGGGGGACGTTCAGTTGTCGGTTAGGGGAGTCCATGTTTGGCTCTCTCATTCGAAAACGGATCAGAGAAGTTCTGGCAAGGGGGTTTGGTTGGAGGCGGTTTCCCCTCCGGAGACGTGCCCTTTACGCTGGGCTCATTGCTGGAAAGAACTGTTGGGTGGGGTTTTGGATCACCCGCTTTTTCGTCATATGAATGGTTCCTTGGTGTCTAACTATCAATTGCGCATGGTACTGCGTAAAGCGCTGCGTCATATTGGCTTGGACGATACGCTGTATGGTACACACTCATTCAGGATTGGGGCGGCCACAGAGGCTTTTAATAGGGGTTGGTCGAGGGAAGATATCATGGGCCTGGGGCGCTAGACTTCAAACTGCTTTCAGCGCTATGTCAGGAGCGAATCTAGTGGAGCGCATGCGTCCTCTTCTGTTTTGCCTGATACTATTTTCTTTTTCAGGTTCCGTGGCTGGTCCTCGCGCTGCTTTTCTAACGGTGTGGATCGTGGGCCATTCGTTCATTAAACGGGCACAAGTTCAAGCTCGACAAAGTTATTTCGGAACATCGTTAGGTTTTAATGACCGCTTATTTAACATTGTGTGGAAAGGTAAAGGGGGCATGTTGTGGAAAGAATTAATTCCTGCTCTCAATTCCTGGATGGTAGGTGGGGTTTGTCCTGATGTGCTGGTTCTCCACCTGGGTGAAAACGATTTGGGTTCAGTGAAGGGTGTCGTTCTTCTCCGGGCAATGAAGAAAGATTTGTCTTTGATACATAAGCAGTGGTCTGGGTGTCATGTTTTGTGGACAGAGTTGGTCCCCAGGAGGGTTTGGAGGAACGCTGTGAAGCCGAAGGCAGTCGATAAATCCCGTAGAAAGCTTAACTTGGAAGTTTCTAGGTTCTGTAGAGACCTGGGTTTTGGGCGTATCGTCCACAGCGATATTAAGTATGATGCGGTTGAATTTTTTAGAGGTGATGGTGTTCATTTGTCCCGGATGGGGATGGATTTGTACCTCCTAGAGCTGCGCAAGGTCTTGTCTCGCTGTTTGACGGTTCAGCACTTTGTAGGTGAATAGTGCGTTGGTTAGTTGTTTTGCTGTTTTTTCCTTTTTCCCCCTCCTCTCCCTGGTTTCCCCCCCGTTTGTGCTTGTGGGTGGGGGGCAGAAAGGTGGGGTTCTATCCCTACTCGGTCTTTCTCCCCACTGCTTTCTGGGTGGCGGTTTATTCTGTAATTGTCAGTTTTGGGCCAGGTTTGGACCCGTTAGTTGTGAAGTGGGATTTTGTTGGGGGAAGTTTTATACAGATTGAGGTTGTGTTCAGAGAATATGGGTCGGGGGATATGGTTCAGTTGGTTTATAATTGGGATTTGGTAATTAGGATTTTGGTAATGTGATGTTAGAATGATATTGGGGTTTTGTATGGTTTATTATGTGTTTGGGTATGTACGGGTGGGGGCGGGTGTGATGGAGGGTGAGGGGTGGGGGCAGGGTTTGGGGATTTGAAACATAACGAACAAAATTGGTTATGGTTTTAGATTGTTAGGCTGTTGCCGAGGTTGTGGTATTTGTAAATGTGCACCTGTTCCAATAAAGCGGCCTTTTTCACACTCTATTGGTTGTCATGGTCTGCTCACCCTCCCCCACCCCTCTCTCCCAAGGGGGGCTTGGGGGAGGGCAGCCGACCCCTGGGAGGTCTCCTCCCCCGGGCGGTTTGGGAGATCTGGGTGGGGCCTTCCTTCTGGCAGATTCCATTTGGGCTTCTTTTGGGCTATTTTTGGTTGGATTAGGAGCCCAGCCTATAAATGGGCGGGGCTCCCTTTCTCGGGCACCATTTTGGCCTTAGGTGACCTGGTGGCCGGTTATTCCTTAGCTAGTTTTTTGTCCCTCCCTCCCTCCCTTAATTTCTGGGCTCTTCTTTTCTGCTTTTCTTCCTGTTTTATTTATTTATTTGGCGGCTGATTGTAACAGGTGGGCATAGGGTTTTAGCTTTGTTTCTTTGTCGCTTGGGACAGGTGCGTGGCGGTTTATTCTGTAATTGTCAGTTTTGGGCCAGGTTTGGACCCGTTAGTTGTGAAGTGGGATTTTGTTGGGGGAAGTTTTGTACAGATTGAGGTTGTGTTCAGAGAATATGGGTCGGGGGATATGGTTCAGTTGGTTTATAATTGGGATTTGGTAATTAGGATTTTGGTAATGTGATGTTAGAATGTTATTGGGGTTTTGTATGGTTTATTATGTGTTTGGGTATGTACGGGTGGGGGCGGGTGTGATGGAGGGTGAGGGGTGGGGGCGGGGTTTGGGGATTTGAAACATAACGAACAAAATTGGTTATGGTTTTAGATTGTTAGGCTGTTGCCGAGGTTGTGGTATTTGTAAATGTGCACCTGTTCCAATAAAGCGGCCTTTTTCACACTCTATTGGTTGTCATGGTCTGCTCACTCTCCCCCACCCCTCTCTCCCAAGAATTTGGATATGATTTATGTTCATTGGAACATACAAAACAGTAGGTGAATGACTAATTGATAAAATCCCCATCCAAGTTGATTGGTCAATAATCTTCACATTCATTTCACGCTTCCCTTTGTCCACCAGAAAGTCTTAAGTCAACAGAAAAATATAGAATATTGTTTTGGACACAATAAAGCAAAAGCATTGGCACTGGTATTCTCACTAACAGGATTGGTTGAACCATCTCACGTCGGGTTCTGAACAAGACATTTATGACACAATGAATGAAAATGATAAGTGCATGAAGGAGTTCATAAAGAAATATGCTTCTTTGAAAAGCAAGAAAAAAAATCCTCACGTCCCTGTTTCTCCAAAAAATTGCATATGACAAGAAATACCGGAGAAAACTTGAAGACTTGGAAATTATCCCCCTCTAATTTAATTTTGAGAAAGGTCTACCAGAAGAAGCTACTAATATCACATTCTTCAGGGTTCATTCTGCACATCTTAAGATCGCTTCTCAATACCTCTAAAAATGATACAAAACATTTTGACTAAACAGGCTCATGGCCAGACCTCCAATAAAGTGGTGCCAAATTCATGTAATTCAGTTACACATACGTATGCAAAAATCCAGTAAAATTATGTGAATTTAGGTGTGATTACCCAAAATGCAAATCTGTCATTTCATGCTTTATTTTAACTTCAGTTTTTGATGCATCGAGACATGTTGTGCTAAAAATGGTGCAAAACAGCGAAAGCACAACAAACAACAGCCACTTGTTCCTACGTGTACTAAAGAAATGTTTACTGCAAATTGCAAACTTGAGATAATTTTAACTATGATTATCGCATAATAACGCAAAGTTGTGTAATGGTGTAATTCTGTGAATTTTGTGTAACAAATGAGACTCTCTGGTGGACTCACAAATGACTAAGGTGTACCCACCATACTCAGTCCATCAATGCATCCCATACATCGTTAATGGAAAAGCTGTGAAAACTGTGAAGGAAAAAAAAATAAGTTTGGCAGACAGGGTTGTTACAAAAAGGGAGGATACAGAGGCACAGTGCAGACATCAAAGGTGTTCTGGAAGGCCTTTTCTTACTCTCTGACAGAGTTTCAGTCCTTTAATTCAAATTCAGTTGAGGCCATGATCAAGCTGACTATTTGGATGTGCTTGACAACCTAAAGGAGGGGGTTGCAGCTACCAGTGCTGAGGGTGCTGGTGAAAATTGTTATGGAGGACAAAATATTTGCGCTCCTGGCTGAAAAAGCATAAAGAGCTCCCAGGCTCAACACCAAGAAACATTCAGCGCAGGGAGCTGCAGGACAAATTGTCATGGTTGTGGTGGCCATGGCAGAATGGAGAGAGCAAATGCTCCCAGAGGCCATACAGAAAAAGGAGGTACTCTTGGTAGGAGGGTTCAGGACAGCTGCTTCTTTTTTTCCTTGATTTAATCCCTACTAAGTTGGTGAGAAAGAGAGGGGCACTATAGAGCAATCAGTAGATGTTGCCAAAGGCGATTTTGTTTATGTAGGCTTCCTCCCAAAAATGAAGGTGAAGCATGGTTGCAAAAAGTTACTCTTCTTCCAGGTCAAATCTGTGAAGGCATTCTTTAATAATCTGAGCCCATTCTTTGGACGGTTTAATGAGGTAGACTTTTGGGTTGGTATCACTATAGGATCTGGTTGTATTTATTGGATCGCCTTTTCTGGGCACAAGAACAATTACGTTCTGCAGTCAGGAGGGGTTATTTTCTTTCCAGGTGACGTACTGGCCAGTTCATGGGTGGCATGCCTCTTTGTTTTCTGCTATTACCACTGTATTGATTTCTGGAATTGAAATGAACATGTGCTGTTTTGAAAATGATCATCTTTTGAAGGCATTGCCCCTGATTGTTTGCATTCTTTCATTTCATTGAACTCATTTTTGTTGGCAAATAGATCTCTGCACACTTTACTCCTGTTGATCAGTAATAACGTGCTAGTGCTCTCTCATTGAAACATGATCAAAATGTAATTTACTTATAACTCCCTATTATATGGTACTAGATGTATCCAGGATCTGTTAATGAAATACTACTTATGGTATGCAGCACTCCTTGTGCCACCCACTAAAGTAGCACTGTAAAATATGTCTCCATGCAGCACATTGCAGTGTGGGTGTGTGGGGTGCATCTATATTTAATGTTTTGCATTCCCTGACAAGTAAATACCTCAGAATCGTTTTTCATCGCTGCCAAGGCTTTGTTATGGAAAACACAGGCTTACACTATAACAACTTACCAGGCTTAGTTTCAGTTTGGGAGCAATTAGGAAAATGGTTCAATAACTCGTTTTATTAGTAATTTAAAATCCAACTTAATGGTCAAGTCATGTTTTACATTATTATTTTGATAATGACAATTTAAGAAACTTGTCATTTTCCTGCTTTAGCCCAAAGATACCTTTCTTTCAGTATCCAGTCTTACCTGACTGCTGATGGTTTCCCAATGCTGAGATGTGGAATGCTCCCAGACAGTGAACAAGAGGTTTGGGCGTGGAGAGGTGTTTTTCTTCCTTAAGCAGGATTACCTGGGGTCTGGGCTCAGCCCCTTCCTGAGCTTTAAAGGATGCGTTCTCTGTCACTGGCAAGTGTAGCTCACGCCTACACATGCCTCCCTTTTGTCTTGCTAGTTAGCAGGCTCAAAACCCAGTTGAAGAAGGAAGCTGCCCAAGACCTGAATTGGAGTAACCACAAGGGAGGTTTTGTCTATTATCTTGGCCACACCTCTAGATGGGGACAGGGAGCTCTGACCACAGGAAGAAAGGTTCTGTCATGTTGGATGTAGACAGACAGGAGTACTGTAGGATAGTTTATGGTAAACCACATAATAAATATCCCTCCTGTGAACTTTTACCCGATTTGTTAGGAGCAACTACAAGTTTACCTCACCCATAGGCTGGCAGTGGGTATACATGTGGCATCCCCAGTGCCCTCCTCAGACAAGGGGCTATGCAGAATCAGAGGACTGCCCTAATGTCTAAGGATTGCGAAGGAAGGCTGAACCTGCTTGCGTAGAACCTAGGACCCCAGAAGTGACTCCAAGGGTCATTTAGCTGACCTCCAGTTTGAACTGCTGGGACATAACCAGGTTACAGAGGCCTTTCCTATGCAAGTACCCAGCTGAAAAGTACCACCTGGACGTGCCCTGGACCCTGGTGCTTGCCTCTGATAAAGTGAGTCCTAACCTCCAGATGGTAACCCCCAGGTCCTGGACCCTTGGCTGGTGTTATAATGTAATCCACCTGTCCCCTCAACTGCAAGAATTGGGACTTAGAAATGTATTGCCAACTTTATGTCTGGAGAACCGTCAGAAACCAGGCTCACTGCCAAAGCTGTCTGTGTCTCATTGCCGGTTGTCTTCAGTTTGTTGGCTTGCCTCACTAAAGGAGATCTGACTTGTAGAAAAGTTTCAAATTCTGACTACAGAGGTCTTTCCCGGGACCGATGTCAAGCAGCTATCCGTCAAGGCCTTCATGGGTACAGACTTCAGTCTTTTCCCATTTGAAGTATTCCCACCTTAGTCGATGACAGCACAAGGACCCTGCACTCCTGCACTTCAGCAACCATCCATAAAAGTTTCTAAGTCAGAAGGAAATCTTTCCACCAGATCGAACCAGGCCGCTGTATTCAACCTGCACTCCATCGCAGTTGGCCTTAAACTTTGACTTGGACCTGTTCTAACATGACTAGATAACTATGGTTGGTGCTTTATGCTTTTTGGTGATATTTTTAATCCAAACTTTAAGAAATCATATCGTTGGTCTACATATTGAATTTTTGTAGTTTTCGTGCCAGTTAATATATTAAAATGTACACTATTTTTCCAAATTGTTTTTTCTTTTTGTGTATTTTCACTTTATTACTGTTGAGTACTGCATAAGTACTTTACACTATGCCTCTGAGTTAAACCTGACTGTTTTCTGCCAAGCTACCAGAGGGATCAGCACAGGTATATTCACACAGGTCTATTTAGTTTCAGTGGTTCATCCTGTTAGGAATTTTGATTATTATTTAAGGTGGATTCACACCCCCCCTTAAAAAAACGCTCCCATGTATTACCTGCTTCTTTGGTAATCCTCATAAATAAAGGAATTGGGAATAGAAAGGGGAAATGAAAGTAATGCCAATGCAGATCTTTATTTTGACCAAAGGCTCCTTTATGGCCTCATTTATGAGAGGGTCTTTCTTTTGTTCTTCAGCAATACAGGGCTGATCATGGAAGGTGGACACACCTCATGCAGTAAATTGAGGCAACTGGGACAAAGAAGAGAGAATCAGCGTAATGCGGATGACTGGTAAATTAACTGAATATTTCATTAAAGCAATGCAAGAATTCAGGGCATTACCACAATAGCTGAATATTCTGCTGTTATGTTTGTAGCATATTATTGTTTTCTATTTTGTGTCAAGTATGATGAATTATAGAAAAATACAGCAATAAATTGATGTTCTCTTTTGTCACGTTCCCAGTTGTCTAAAAGGGTAATACTTATTTGCCGGAATTGGCATGTTATACTTCAGTTAACTTCTTAAAAAGCCATGGTGCTAATTCATTGTGAGCAGTCAGTGATATTTTTATATATGAATTTTGAACAGACATGATCTAGTGCTGCTATCTGCAGTGTTGTATAATGACCATGTTAATGTCATGTTAATGTTATCTGAACTTATATAGCGCACAACTGCACCAGCAAAGAGGCGTCCCGGCGCTGCCAGCATCAGAAGGAACCAAGAGGTGGGAAACCAAACCGGAAGACACACAACCAACAGACGAGAAAGAAGCAAACAGATGGGAAAAGAAAAGTTTTAATAACTTTCCTGAAATCCAACAGACGGTCCAGGCTGCTAATCTGGAGAGGCAAGGAATTCCATAGCTTAGCTGCTAAGCAAAGGAAAGATCAGCCCCCCATCCAAAGACGCTTCACTCGTGGGATTCTAACCAAATGCTGTCCCAGAGAGCGCAGTTAGCAAGTCAGAACATTTGGGTCTAGCAAATTAGTAAGAAGGACAGGTGATTCAAACTTCAGGATCCTAAACAACAAGCAGAGAGCCTTCAATTGAATCTGTTTAGCCACAGGTAACCAATGTAATCTCTGAAAGGCATCCGTAAAGGAGCTCATACGTGGGAGCCCCAATAGGGTTTTAGCTGCAGCGTTTTGAACACGCTGTAAACGCACGACCTCAGCTTGATTAGACCCCATGGTTAGTTGGAGATATTTGAGGCCACGCCTCTTGGCTTAGCCACATCTCATGCAAACCTATAGGTATTATAAATTTGCCCCGATTTGTAATTTGAGTTTCTCCCTGTAAAGAGACATCACATTTAAATGTGGGGTTCTCTCCATTCATTGTCTGATCAAATGTGAAAAGCAATAGTTATTCGCTATCCTGAAATCCGGGCTTTAGAAAATTTTGGGCTCCAAAGACCTCTGGAGAACCAAGATCAACCTGTCAAGCCGATCCACTCAAGGTGAGCTGCTACTGTGCTTAAGGGTCTGGTTGCTCTCACTGAGAACCTTTCTACAACAGCAAATCTGATTTACTGTGACCTCACGGAGAAGGTATCTGCCTCCTAAAGCCCTGTTTAGCTACATCTTGCAGCCTTGCCCAGCTGGAAGACTCCAAACTCCAAGAGAGTGATTATCTATGAACATAAAAATCTTCATCAGCCAAAAGTATCCAGCCAGTTACGGACTATCTCTGTGCATGAAATTGAAATTTTTACCACTCAGAGCTTTCTGGCCAAAAATCAAAAGCTTCACTGACACCTCGTTCAGCATCTCTCTGTTAATAAGAGGCCCTCTTTTGTCACAGACAGCTTCCTTGTCTGTCTGAGGATTTTGACTTCCATTTCAGAGACCAAAGGTAAAACTTCTGACCAGGTTGAACTAGTTTTCTGTAACCGACCCATGCTCCCTTCCCATCAGCCTGTACTTGCACCTAGGTACCGGTTATGTTATGTTATGTTATTATGTCTCTTTTATAGCGCACGGCTACCCCAAGGGGTGTCTCGGCGCTTTGGCAAAGAGAACTGGAGAAGAAAACACAACACAACTGCTCACAGAGGCCGAAAGAAATCAAACAGAAAAAAGCCAAGTCTTCAACTCCTTTCTAAAGGAGAGGAGATTATTGGCTTTCCTTAAGGAAACAGGAAGCTCATTCCAGCAACGTGAAGCCAGGTAACGGAAGGAGCGGCCTCCGATCCGGGAGAGTCTGATAGAAGGAACAACGGCTTTGGCCAACAAGGCCGACCTTAAAGTCCTCCTCGGCGCATAAAAGGCCAAACGCTTCCCCATGTAGTTAGGGCCAATCGAATGAAGGGCCTTAAAAGCAAGGGTCAAAACCTTGAAAGTAATTCTTTTAGAAATAGGCAACCAATGCAGTCTCTTAAGCAATTCGGAGGCTTTTGCCCTGCTTGGAAGACCAAAGATGGCTCTTGCCGCCGAGTTCTGCACAATTTGCAGGCGGGCCAGGAGATATTTAGGCAGCCCAAGATATAGGACATTCGCATAATCCAGTCGCGATCCTATTAGAGACTGAACAATGATTTTTTTGTGCTGCAGAGACAACAACGGAAGAAACTTCCGTAGCATTTTCAAAATGCCGAAGCATTTCCCAGACAGCTCGATGATCTGGGGTCTGAAAGAAAGGCCATCATCACACAACACACCAAATTTTTTTGCTTTTGCGGAGGCCACATCAGGAGGAAACATGTCCTGGGGCCACCATGTTTTCCAGCTGGGATCAGGCGGACAACCGAAAAAAAGCAGCTCCGACTTATCGGAGTTGCATTTCAGACTGTGCCGCCGGAACCAGTCAAAGACCGCACCCAGGCAATCTTTGATCCGACTACCATCAAAAGCCTCTCCCTTCTCACACGTAAAGAGGAGCTGGGTGTCATCAGCGTAAGATATCATCCGGGCACCGAAGGACTCAGCTACCGCTGCCAGAGGGGCCATATAGATATTAAAAAGGGTGGGGCTCAGGATAGATCCCTGGGGAACCCCCACCTCTAGCGGCGGCATTTCAGCGTAGAACGGAGGTGCCCAGACCACTTGTCGGTGGCCGGTCAAAAAAGATTTAAAGCAGTTCCACACCGTCTCACGAAGACCGATTTCCCAGAGTCTAAAAAGGAGACCGTCGTGGGGGACGGTGTCGAAAGCCGCCGACAAGTCCAGCATAACCAGAATAGCCTTACCCCCGAGATCAAGAGTCTCTCTGATGGCGTCGGTGATCTCAAGAAGGGCTGTCTCCATGCTAAAATTAGCACGGAAGCCCGATTGAGAATCATGTAAGATGTTATTGCTCTCAATAAAGTTGGAAATGGAGAGCTGCACATGTTTCTCAATCACCTTTGCCAGAGCAGGGAGGAGGGAGATCAGCCTATAGTTAGCGTGAACAAGGGGATCCAAGGTAGGCTTTTTGAGCAGCGGCAAGATCAAAGCATGTTTCCAAGCCAAAGGTACCTCTCCGGTGATCAGGGAGAGATTGAGCAGTGGATTAAGCAGGGTGTTGACTGCAGGCGCTACTCTTCCCCGGCATTTGGCTGGACAGGGATCAAGTGGCGAACCAGATTGAAGCCGGGACAAAAGGTTGAGAGAGGTGGCAGAAGGCAGAGGGGGGAATACCGAGAGAACAGGACCGTTCTCTTCCGGTGATATAGGGATGGTAATCGGTTGACTAACCGTAGAACTAAGGCCAGCATCAGAGAAGGAATCCTGAATAGACTTAATTTAATTTACGAAAAAATCCCCGAGTTGGCTGATCCAAGCTTCGGTATGAGAATGAGAAGGCGAGCATAAGGAAGTGGAGGTGAACTCCTTTACTATCCTAAAGAGTTCTTTACTTGTATTTTCCGCCTCATCAATTCTGCGCTCCAGATATATATTTTTTCCGTCAAAGATGTGCTTATGATAAAGCCTAATCGCATCCCGATATTTTGCTTTATCATCCGTATCATACTTGCGCCTCCACACTCTTTCAGCTTTTTTACAATCTTGACGCATTTTCCCGAGGAAGGGGGTAAACCAAGGGGCCGAGACTTGTCTGGCCGCGGACTTAGCTGGCTTACCCGGGGCTAGCTCGTCAAATCTGGCCGTCAGCCACTTCTGGACCAAATCTAGATTTTCCTCCAGATTATCAGTAAGCTCACAGGGATGACGGCAGAAAGCATCGGACAACAATTCCGCTGTAACTTGATGAAATGGCCTCACCGGCCGTTTCACCTTTTCAGCACTCTAGAGCCAGTCGTAGCAGAGGAAGGAATACAAAAATTGATTAAAAAATGGTCTGACCATAAGACTGGGAGCGGCGGGGACACATCAATCAGTCTGGTCGACAGAATCTGATCAATAGTATGTCCTTTGAGTGGGGCTGGTGATATAAGGGATCAACCCTAACGGGGAAACAATGTCCTGCAACTTTATCGTGTCAGGATCCGCTGCATTGTCCATAAGGAGATTCAGACCCCCCAGCAAGATGCAATGCTCCGATCTCAAGCAGGGCACAGAGAGCGCCATCTGCAGCTCGTCAAAAAAAGAGCCAAGGGGCTCAGGAGGTCTATAGATCAGGATCCCAGTGCACGTTTGACAGGGAGATAGCCCAAGGGTAAAACCGGTCTAGCTCAAGCAGTAATGACAGTTGCAGCCTAAATCATTTTGCGCTATTTTGCACCTTAAAATGTAAACATTCATAACTCTGGTTTCCCTTGATAATTGTTTTGCATTTTGGTGTCAATTTATTTAGTAAAATTTACCCTGTCTTTTTATTGAGTTGTGTTTTGACTTTACTAGTTTTTTGGTACTGCATATATACTTTATAATATTACCTCCAAGTAAAGATTGTCTGCTATGTGTCAGACCTCCACGGTGGTTAAGCTCAGGTTAACCCCTTGCATGCTGCCGCGATTCCGTGCCTGTGCGGCAAAATCGCGAGGGGGCGGGTTTATGACGGCCCCCAGCCGTCATCAGCACACGAGCGCTGTAGTGCATGACGGATGGGGGTTGTCATCAGCATGCAAGGGGTTAATTGAGCAACTTTATTTCTCCAAGCTGTCATTGATTGCACCTGTTGCCCAAAGTAGGTCATTACTCCCCTTAACTAAAACCCCCAGATTTTTATCAATCCGTATGAGAAAATCATTATATAAAACAGTTTTCTCTCAAACATGGTCCATCAAATCGCAGCAGCGTATTAACCTTTTTGTACAAGGTAAAAATCACCAGAGATCATTCCACAAATTCATAAAATTTGTATGTTACTGCCAATAAATAATTTATATTGTGACCAAACCCTGTTATCACCCTTTATATGTTTTCCTTTTTGTGGCCCTTAAAAATAGGCTTTCACTAACTACCTTGAACTATGTCTCAGAGTCCTGCAATGGCAGCCACAACATGCTTTCTATGTTTTGGCCAAAACCTCAAGTGGGGGGATTGCCCCTCTCTCCAAATGCATCTTTCAGACAAAGTGCTCAACCTAAATTCATTTTCAAAATGCAGGGCACAAGTCTGAGACTAGTTATGACTGCCACAACATGTTTTTCATGTTGTGGCTAAATAATCAGAATTGACTTGTCCTAATTAAGGGGACCAATCCCAGCATATGTGGACACCATTTGTTCAGACATAGCTTATTTGTAACCCTTTTATGGCCACCTTGAGTACAAGTTTATCAAAACAACTGATTTACACTAATTTACAAAAAGCACACTCAGAAAAATTGTATCTTTTTCCCAAATCTGGTGTAATTATGTTTAATTGTTATTTTTGGGGCTGCAACAGAAGTTTCCTATGGGAATTAACAAGAGGAATCAACATTTTGGGGGCCCTCCCTATTTCTTGCCCCCCACTTAATGAATCACAGAGAAACATTCTAGACAGGCAGGGTCTTAGGTAGAAGAACTTTTTTTTTTTATTGGAAAGGTTGGACTGGGCTGTTCCCATTTGGCACAGGGTCAAGACTGATTTGCATATGGCTGGGTCTAAACTGGAATGGCATGGGGAGCAAATTAAAGATGGATTTAGTCCCAGATCTCTGTACTGGGGTGAATGTATGACATTGTTCGGCATTCTGTCCATCAATTGTTCTTTTTTTTTAGCGTATGAGTGGATATATCATTGGCTGTATTAGTAAGTGAGTTGGTGTACAAGTGGCTGTATGGGTGACTGAGAGGATTTGTGTGTAGACCTATTAATCAGTGAGTGGGTATGTAAGTACTGGCATGGGCGTGTCAATGGTTTTGAGAATGGTAGTGTGGAAGTTGCAGTGGGTGTATGAAAGGTTACATGGTGGGTGAGTGGGTGCCTCAGAGATTCTGTGGATCATATCAGTGATGTCATCAGTTATGTCTCTTGATATGTTATCAGTGATGTCATCAATGATGTCACTGACCATGTCATGAGCGATGTAATGTGTGATGCCATCAGCAGTGCATTGCGGGGGCGTGAGTTATATTTCGCTCACCTAACTATCACGGCTGAATTTCTCTGATTTTGTACAAGTGAAATGTCAACCTAACTCTAACGTCCCTGTAAGCTTTGGTGTTTTCCACTATTATCTAAAGGTTTTTAAAATGCTAATATCTAATTACGAAGTCCCTGAAACCTATATTCTTTAGTGAATATTTAAAGTTTTTTCACTAGTAGTAACATTTTCAGAGTGGTGGAGAAAGACGTCTGGGCCTACAACCAGCTCTCAGGAATTCCGTGGCGTAGAACGTACAGGAGGTATCAGGGGGGCGTCTTGGCCCCCAAGGTCACTGTGAAGTAAAGTGAATTTCATCCCCCAACTTGCAGTGTGCCAAGAGGCGAGTTTGAAGAGTGATGGACAAAGGGGGCAGGGCCTCCGAAGACCTCTTAGCAAACTCACTGTGTGGGACTTACTGGAGGTAACAGAAGGGGTAGTTGGCCCCCGAGGACGTCCTAGGGGGCAAACTACCCCTCCTATTACCTCCAGTAAGACTCACACAGCAGAATTACTGAGTTCTGATAGCAGGCCATGCCCCCTTTGTCCACCACTCTGAAAATGCACTTCCTGGCATGCTATTGGTTGGGGGATGAAGTCCCCATCACTGCTGGGGGTCCTTAGGGGCCAACTAGCCTACCTTTTACCTTCAGTAAGCCCCAAACAGTGAGATTGCTGAGAAGTTGTCGCAGGCCACCCTCCCTTTCTCCACCACTCTGCAAACGTGCCACACCTGCATATTAATGAAAATAGACTTGGGCAGGTGGCAGTCCCAAGGGCTTTGTGGGGGGGACAGAAGTCTCCCAACGCATTCATTTTATGAACAAAACCCGAGGAGGTGGTGGTGCCCAGGGCAGCGGGGGGCCTCATCACCCCCGCATTTAAAAAACATAGCCCCAGGGAGGTGACATCCCTGGGGCCTCCACATCTCATGTTAACATTGCCCCCAAGAACTTGCACACCCTGGGCTTCAAGAAAACAAAGTGTGGGAGCCCACACTTTTTTTTCAGCCAGATTTACGGATCCAACATGAATCCCGCTGTTTTTTTGTTTTTTTTTTAAATGCTTTTTTTGGCCCTGGAAGTCAGAGTGAACAGGCCTAGGAGGTCAGGGGATATCTACCCTGCCCCCTTTTCTTAATTTGTAATGTTTTCTTACCTTTTTTCTTGTTGGCAGCCAATCAGATCTCAGGCACGAGATCAGGGGGGTCCGTGGATCCTCTGAATATCTGAAAAAAGTTAAAATTTCATAGGAAATACTGAACTGATTTATAACATTTAAAAAAAAACAGTGCACTCTGGTCCAAGAGCTACCTTTTTGCCAAATTTATTGTAATTCTGTTCAGCAGTTTGGGCTGTAGCTGCGTCAAAATTTTCGTATAGAAATTAAAATGGAGAAAAAGCATTTTGGGACCCTTCCTTTTTCTCGGCTCCTGCTTGATGGATCACACCGAAAGATTCAAGACAGCAGCTAAAGTGAGTGTGCCATTAGATTTGAAGATTTTGTGAAGATTCTACAAAAGGCGCCAAAGACATTGGCAAGTCAAAAAATGCTTTTCCCAGTAGGCAGTTATATTTACAACTTAGTTACCATTGGAAAAGCATTTTTTTGATTTGCTAATAACTTTGGCGTCGTTTGACAAATCTTTGGGAAATTCTCCCAAATGAAGTCTATCCAGGTCAGCTCCAGTTGTGTTTCGATTTAGATTCCGTATGAATTTCCTGATTCATGCCCCCATATAAAGGTACAATTCACATTGCCCTTATATAGGCATAGAAATCTAGTTCTTATTTAGGCGTAGCCCATGCTACCCAAATACAGGCATGGCTACTTACATCCGTTCATCTACGTCGCAACGATTTCTTGAAAAACCAGACTCTTAAGCCATTAGGGACATCCCCTTGCTTGAATATTGATTTCTCCAAGAAACTCCTTTTTATGCATGAACATCTATTCCTTAGGGGTTCATTCGTGACGTTCATATGCCCGAATCTTACATCAATACTGGCATTCATAAACACCTTTAAGGTATAAATATACCTTCATTTGCTATGGCAAAGCATGGTGTGGTTTGGTGCAGTTCGACTACCTACTTGCACCACGCAGCTCGCTGCAGCAAGTACCGAAGGAAGCCAACTCCCCAGCTGATGCAATGACCAGAAGCTGTCATTCTCCTGCCGAGAATCCAGCTCCAGTGGAATATATCGCCCAAGTGGAGGCTGAGAAAAAAAGGGGGGGTCCCAAAACGCGTTTTCCCCATGTTAATTTCTGTAGGAAATTTTGCGAAGAGCTACAGCCCGAACTGCTGAACGGAATTACCCCACATTTGGCAGAAAGGTAGAGCTTGGTTTTAGAAAGCGACCTTTTTTTTAAATGGTGTAAATCCGTTCAGTAGTTTTTGAGATATCCAAATTATGAGAGTGAAAAAATCAATTTCCCATTGGAAACTTTGTGTAGGGCTACAGCTGAAAATACTGAATGAAATTACTTCAAATTTAGTAGAAAGGTAGTGCTTGGGTCAAAAAGCTAACTTTTTTTAAATGATGTAAATCCGTTCAGTCGTTGCTGAGAAATTAGAAAAATTAAAGTTTTGATATCTGGGCGGAGCCTAAGTCGCATGCGCGAGCTTCACTGTGATTGGCTGCCAGCACTCCAAACCAGGAAACTTTGGCAGCCATCTTGTTGTTCGGTAGAAGAGAGTCACCAGGGAACAGAGAAACAAAGGTATAAAACAAGAGAAGGGGGCAGGGTAGAAACACCCTGACCCTCTAGACCTGCTCAGGGGGTCCCAGAAGGACCCCCCTAAGGACCAAAAAAAGCATTAAAAAAAGAATTTGCTGCAGGGGTTGCCGATTCCTGCGTTTTATTTAAATGAGGCCCCTGGGTGGGCTAGGTCTTGGGGGTATTTGTTAAAAAAATAATAGAGTCCCAGGGCGTCACTCATGTTGGGAGGGGGGTGCAGTAGGATGTGGAAATTATATAGAGAAAACAATAATGCTCCGTATTGCGGACTTTCTTTAATATAATGTGGAATAATGTTTATTTATTATGCAGTGTTCACTTTTGTTATGGATAGAGCCACTTTGTTACAGGAAATGAATTAATATGTGGGAGGTCGTGTTCTGTATGTGTGCGCAAAACAAAATTAACATTTAATTGGCTGAGGTGTTCCAACAACAAGCTTAATGTTCATTGGGTGCGAATCATCGAAAGTAGAAGAGTTTCCTGCCATTCATTTCTCCTCCGCTGAGTAGCAAAGACATCTAATTGGCTCACATGTTGTAAGGAGGACCTTCCTGAGCTTAATGCTGATTGCTTGTGAACTATTGAAAGTAGAAGTGTTGCTAGGTATTCCCTTCCCCTCCGCGGAGTGGAGGGTCATCTGGCTGACGTGATCTAAGGAGGAGCTTCCAGAGTTTAATGTTGATTGGTTGTGAACTATTGAAAGTAGAAGTGTTGGCCGCCATTCACTCCCGCTCCGCAGAGTAGGAGGGATATCTGATTGGCTGACGTGTTCCAGGGAGGACTTTCCCAAGCTTAATGTTGATTGGCTGTAAACCATTGAAAGTAAAAGTGTTGTCAGCAATTCTTTCCCTCTCCGTTGAGTATTAGGGACATTTCATTGGGTAACGTGTTCCAAGTGGGACCTTCTGAAGCTTAATGTTCATTGGCTGTAAATGATTAAAAGTAGAAGTGTTGACAGCCATTCCCTCTTCCTCTGTGAAACAACATGGACATTTTATTGGTTAAAGTGTTCAGAGCACAAGTTTGCTCCTTATTGGATGGGAACGGTTCTGTGTTGTCAGTCATTTTGTGACGGACTTCCAAAGGAGTACGGGAAATCAAAGTAGTAGAGGGGAGGAGAGGAGCACTATTAACTCTGTACAGTGGTCACAAAGTGGTGGACAGGGATTGTGAAGGTAAAACTTGTTTTTTATATATTTTTTAGGGCCATTTATACTATTGCCGTGGGGTGTACAAATCACGGCGGAAAAATAGCAGTGTCTTGCGATCTTTTTATCAAGTTTGGAGGTGGGGATACTCGCCAAGAACACTATTTACATATAATGTGGTGTTTACTTTTCTGACTGGGAGGTGTGGTTGCGCAGCAAAAATTTCAGTCTAGGTTTGAAACAGTTTTCGGGGTCTCCGTGAAAAAGAAATCCTTTGGGGCAGAGTCAGCTTCATTCCCTGGCATACCTGGCAAGCGCCCTGTGTCCTGCACTGCGAGTTCTCCCGCCGCCGCTTTCTCCACCTTAGCGGCCGCCGAGCGGAGGACTCGCTCTACCAGCACCACCAGCGGCGGCGCACTCAGACGCCGTCATCGGAGCGCTTGGAGGTGCAGTGAAAAGACTGCCATCCCCGGCGGAAGCGGGGTCTCCGTGAAAAAGAAATCCTTTGGGGCAGAGTCAGCTTCATTCCCTGGCATACCTGGCAAGCGCCCTGTGTCCTGCACTGCGAGTCCTCCCGCCGCCGCCTTCTCCACCTTAGCGGCCGCCGAGCGGAGGACTCGCTCTCCCAGCACCACCAGCGGCGGCTCACTCAGACGCCGTCATCGGAGCGCCTGGAGGCGCAGTGAAAAGACTGCCATCCCCGGCGGAAGCGGGGTCTCTGGGAAAAAGAAATCCTTTGGGGCAGAGTCAGCTTCATTCCCTGGCATACCTGGCAAGCGCCCTGTGTCCTGCACTGCGAGTCCTCCCGCCGCCGCCTTCTCCACCTTAGCGGTGCCGAGCGGAGGACTCGCTCTCCCAGCACCACCAGCGGCGGCGCACTCAGACGCCGTCATCGGAGCGCCTGGAGGCGCAGTGAAAAGACTGCCATCCCCCGCGTCGCGGGAGCGCGCGGGAGCGCCCGGGGCTAAGCCCGGGCAAAGGGCGGGCCCTCTACGGCCCTCATCGGCATGAGTAGGCCAGGCTAGGCCACTCCCCTAAAAAGTCATCCCTGAGCACCAAGGATCAGTTCCAGCCAGCTCACTGATAGTGGAAGTGTTATTGCTTTTGGTTGACCGCCTCCTAAGTCTTAGTTACCAGACGGGGGTCGGTAAGTAGTCTGTATAGCTGCCACCGAATCGCCCAGGAGCTTGGAAAGAGGAGGGGGCCTTCGAAGACAAGTATAAAACAGATACAACACCACTACGAAGCAGGAAATGAGTTCGCTGGATACCTGTATAAGGCGCTGAAGTAAGACATTTGTTTTTTAACCTTGAGAGTCACACTCTGTCATTTTATTGAGTTGTGGGTACAAGACTATCACACCCTTTTGTATAATTATGCCTAAAAGAAATAATTACATGGCATCTGAAACACCAAATAACACTATGGATAACTACCTTGTTCAAGTGGTCAACAAGATAAACAGTGAGCGGAGACAGTCGTTGGGACTGAGTCAGTCACCTATTCTCCCTTCCATGAGCCCACCCACTTCCTCACAAACAAATGAGTCTCTGCTATTAGACTCTAATAATGATGCTCATGAAACAAACTCCCCAGTAAATGTCAGTATCAATACCAGTGCAGCAAATGTGGTGGATACTGAGCCACATGTGGTCAATGATTTAGATGCACATGCTGTCATTGTGGTTGAAGAAAAAGAAGAAGTGGAGGACGAACCATCTGTAAAGCGGGCCACGAGGGCAGTTAGAGCCTGTCGTAGATTACAAAACAAACGTGGGGGGGCACGCTCTGGAAAAAATAAGGTTACGTCACCACCAAAGACAAAAAGCACTCGCCAGAACCATGAGGAGGACAGTCCGAGGGAGATATCGGATGAGGACCTAATGTCAAGAATAGCAGAGCTGTTAAAAATTCAGACACTTATCAAGCCACTTATTAGCAAGATTGATAAACTTTCTGCGGACATAAAGAAATTGGGAGGTACACAAAATGTATTAGTAGATGCGATAGGAAATGTCTTAATTAATGTTAACAAGGGCCACGATTGTCCAAAGGAAGATAGCGATTCTGGGTCAACATCAGATGTTACCCCACTAGGGCCATCTCTTCCGGAATGCCCGCAAACTGGCCCCAATATCAATGATTTGCCACTAGAAGCCCCAATTGCTCAATTAACTGATCCACCACATGTTACAGTGCCCCCTAGCTCTGAAGAAGACTCAACACAATTTTCTAGTTGAAGCATCGCCATTGGTGTTAGTTCTAGCTAATACACCAACCCTACCACCGGGTCAAACCGAGTCAACACCGTCACTAATAAGTAAGGCACTATATTGGCTGTCAAATAATATGCGGAAAGCACAAGGGGGTGAACAGCGGCTGGTTGACAAAATCAAAATGGCAAGGAGGGTTAGATGGATAGGAAATAAGCAAAAAAAATGGAAGGGCGACTGTGTGGTACTAAATCTTTCAAATCCAGCTGCTCTTCCCGATATTCTATCCAATATTCTCCCACCACAGAGAAGAAGTAGTTCTATAATCCCCCTCACATTAGAATTCTTTTATAATGAGTCGCAAAAAGCCAACAATCATAAGTCCTTGAAGCCAGTTTGGTTAGCGAGAAATAATGGATGGGGTGGGGGACCTACAATGCTTGACACGAACTATGCTTCCAAAAATAGGGCTGGCCCATGGCAAGTTAATCAACAAAACATTCCCTGTTTCACTACTCCAGGGCAAAATTGGAATTTAATGGGCAGACGAGGGCCGGGCATATCTGCTAACCATTGTGGGGCCTTAGGTAATGGCAACTATAACGGAGGATGGCCAGGCGTGCAGCAGAATTTACTATATCCCATTACCCCTGCACCCATAGGCAATGGCAACCATAACGGAGGATGGCCAGGTGCTCACCAGATTCCAGCATATCCTTTTACCCCTGCACCCAGATGGAATGTACCAGCAAATGGTTGGGGTCTAGTGGCCCCATTTTATAATTGGGGAGTTAGCACCTCAAATAGGTTAGGAGCCCTAGCTGGTCTAGCTAATTGCGATTGACTTGATGGGGGGGCTTTGGCAATGTCATGTGGTATAGAATATGCACATCCTAGTTTTCATCCTGAAGCTGCACCAAAGCAGATCGCACTTGTTAAAAATTCTCCACAGCCACTGCACTATGTTGACACAATGGCACAATCACCACACTTAGATGTAAATGGGTCTATTATACAACAGCAGGTAACAGGGAAAGCAGGTGTTTTAGAAACAGCAAAAATAATCTGTTGGAATATTGCAGGTTTGAAAAAAAACCTCTCAGATCTGGCCTGGCATGACTATCTGGCTAGTGGGGATTTAATCATGTTCCAGGAAACCTGGGGGCTCGAGAATTATTTCAAGGTTGACTATAGATCTTTTTTTATCCCCGCAGTTAACACAAATGGGGGAAGACCTTTTGGCGGCCTAACAATATGGGTGAAAATTACAGGCGGCCTGTCTTTTAAGCAAATTGATACAAATAATCCCGACCTTCTATTACTTGAGTTAAAAAACACTAAGGGTTGTAGCATTTACGTGATCAATATTTACAGCAGACCACACCGATCGT
This sequence comes from Lissotriton vulgaris, assembly GCF_964263255.1. NCBI lineage: Eukaryota > Metazoa > Chordata > Amphibia > Caudata > Salamandridae > Lissotriton > Lissotriton vulgaris. The sequence continues at coordinate 496,328,190 of NC_141695.1, read as the reverse complement.
GTAAAGAATCACCAGTTGTAACCCATTTGAGTAATATTGTGGCGGGGTTTGATCAAAATGCAATAATGATTATAGGTGGTGACTTCAATAGAGGTTTCGAACCTATAATAGGCCTAGAAGACATTCACAAGGACGAGGACAGCGTCAACAATATCCCCTTGATTGACACAAATTATAAAGCACCTTGTACAGTGAGTGCCCTACAACTATTGAATTTGACTCTCGAGCTAGGCCTACGTGCCTGCAATGGGCGGTTGCCCTCAGACTCCCCCAGTAAACCAACATTTACCAGAGGGGCGAATGCCAGCCATTTAGATTATTTTATAGTTTCTCTGAATTCATGGCCCATGATCATCGACCTAATGGTGGATGACCGCACGGAAAGTGACCACTATCCATTGATTTTATCTGTCCAGACCCAGATCTTTAAAACCCTTGAGAAAAGTGCTAAAAGTACTGTTTCCTTACCACAGGACCCTTTAGTGGCAAACAACCGTAGATTCCTGAAGTGGCCAGTGGTCTTAGGTAACACTACAATCATTAGTCAAAACTATAATGTATTTGTGAGGCACATGTCCCCTCTCTTAGGAAATAGTACTGTCACCCAAAATCCTTGTCTGATAGAATCTCATGATCATTTAATTGACCAGCTTGGCGAGATCCTAACCAGGGCGGTAAAAAGATCACATAACGCCCAAAAGAGTAAACATACAGGGATCACCTGGTACAACCAGGAATGCCGGAGAGCTAAAGCAGACCTAATTACAGCGGTCAGGGGGGATTCAGCGGACATTGTGAGAACTAAGAGAGCTCAGTACAAAAGAACCTTATTAATGGCTAAAAAAGAGTGGGACGAAAGGGTTTGGTCAGATTTGTTGGACGCATGTAATTGTAAAGACCAGACCTCCTTTTGGAGCCTCATTGCTAGAGGCACCAGGGGGTTGACTGAATGCAAAGATAAATTCTTAGAGGAGGAAATTTTGGGTCAAGCATTTCACCCTGTTATATGCTTGTGAAAGTTCTGGCGAGATTGAAGGTTGGGACAGCTTGCAGCCTCTTTTGGCTGCACATAACACACCTCTTGTCTTCTCCTTGACAGAAACAATTCTAGCAATCAAGGCAGTTAAGCCAGGGAAAGCGCCAGGCCCTGACAGAATACCAGGTGATCTTTGGAAGCACGAGAACTATATTTGGGCTCCTTATATCAATCTACTATCTAATGATATTGCTAGAGGAGCTCCTGTCCCAGAAACCTGGAAGGGGGCGGAGATTGTAACACTGTTCAAGAAGGGTGATAGGTCAAATCCCTCGCATTATCGGCCTATCAGCTTAATTGACGTGTTGCAAAAAAAATTTGCCCGTCAAGTCCTTAGCTGGCTTTCCACTTGGATTGAAGAACACTCTATCTATACAAAATACCAGGCAGGTTTTAGATCAAAGATAAGCACTGTAGACCAGGTTTTTAGATTTTTATGTTTAGTCTGGAAATATACGATTATAAGAAGTTCCCATATATACGTGGCTTTTGTTGATTTGAAGGCAGCTTTTGATATGGTTCCAAGGTTAGCCCTATGGAAGACATTAAACAAGATGGGCGTCCCCGGGAACATCCTTCAAATTTTTATTAGACTTCACGAGAAAAATTATGCACGAGTTAGATGGGGACCAAACGGAGAAGTCAGTGAGAAGATAAAAATAGCGAAAGGGGTAAGGCAAGGGTGCGTAATGGCACCTACCTTATTCTCCTTATACGTCAATGACATCCCCGACACTCTTTTGGGCTGCAAGCATGACTCTCCCAAATTGAGTGGGCAAGCCGTTCCGGCATTGTTGTTTGCAGACGACACCATTTTAATCTCTCAGACACCCAGGGGGCTTCAAAACCTTTTAAATAAATTTAGCTTGTATTGCCATGACAAGGAATTAGAAATCAATTCCTCAAAAACAAAAGTTATGACAATCAACCCTCATAAAGGTTTTAGCAAAGTTTTTAAGATAAATAACGAACCCATTGAAGAAGTCCCCAATTTTAAATACCTGGGTATCATTTTAGACAGTAATGTTACATGGAAAACACAATTGGAGAACTCAAAATTAAGGCTGACTCAAAATCAGTGTCCGATTCTAAAGAGGCATAAGAATAGCCATTTCAAAGCAGTCTCACCAGCCATTGAACTATTCAAGTACAAAGTGCAATCATCTTCACTTTATGGCGCGGATCTTTGGGCTTATGCTTCAAAGGATACTTTCCGAGTGAGGGAAAATTCCTTTATTAGGCAACTCTTAGGGATATCTGGGTCAACACTAACCCTGGGCGGAGTTGGCGGAGTGGGGCTTCGCGGAGCTACGCGAAGTGGGCGAGAAACTACGCCCACCTCCGCACTCCGCGGGCTCGCTATCTTCCTTCCGTCTTCCGTCTTCTTTACTAATGCGCATGCGCGGGCGGCCGCGCATGCGCATTTCTCACGAGAAAATGCGCATGCGCGGCCGCCCGCACATGCGCATTAGTAAAGAAGACGGAAGACGGAAGATAGCGAGCCCCTTGGACGCAGCGGGCAGCGGCGGGCAAGGTAAGTGCGTTTTAATTATTTGACTCCTTTAATTGAAAGTATTTAGGGAGGGCGGGAGGGAGGCGGGTGGCGGCCAGCTACGCTCCGTCTGCGGAGCGTGCGTAGTGCCGCCTGGCTACGCCCGCTCCGCAAAATGCGGAGTAGGCGGCACTACGCACACTCCATGCACGGAGCGTAGCTGGCCGCCCACCCTTAGTCAACACCACTGACACCCGTATTATGGGACCTCAATTTTCGACGTACAGATGACTATGCTTCTATTCGTCCGCTGCTCTATTGGGTCCGCTTATGGTCCACTGAGGAGCTGACTGATTACAGAGAAGCATTGAAAGAGATACTGGCCATAAGGAATATCACGCATTTGCCATGGTTAGAGTACGTCAAAAAATGGTTTGAAAAACTAGGGTTAAGTGATTTTTGGTTTGACCCTGATTCTCTTACAAATAGCTCAAAAAGGATCTTGAAACAAAGGTACTGGGACTATATTAGAGACTCAGTGCTATCAAACCCCAGAACAGGGACTCTAACCTCGAAATTTTTTGAATGAAAAGTGACCATGCAATTAGAGCCCCTTATGGACGAAATTTACCCTCCATTGGCCAAAAGCCTATACTTAAAGTTCCGGTATGGTATCTTGCAATTAAAAGAAAGGACAACTAGCTGGAACTGCAATAAGGGGCTGGCCGGGGCCGCTGGCTTCGTTATATGCGAGTTTTGTGAGATGGGGCTGAAAGAGGATGTGTTTTATTTATAAGCCCAGCATACCTTAAAGCCAGGAAAAAATGGCTAAAGCCAATCTGTAAAAAGCTAGGCCTTCGACAAATTAAGGTTGGGCTCAGAATTTTTAAGGGAGACACTGCCCAACTGATTGTGTTCAGCCTGAGCCGTTTCCTCTTATGCGTAGCCCTGATAAGGAAGAGGAAAGACCAAAAAACTTAAGGAAATAGGCTAGTTTTCCATGTTACTGTGTCAACTGTTAGCTGCTAAAGTGTTGCTTGCTTTACTGCTCTGGTGTACATTTTTAACAAAAACAGATGCTTAATTTATTGTTTTATTCTGTATATTTATTCAGTGTTCTTGTACATTAGAGGGGCCGACTAGGACCAAGTTACCCCCAAGTGGACATTCTGGGAAATGAATTGAATTTTATGTATTATATGCAAAGGAAGTGTGTTGATATTTTTATCCACCCGCTATTTTTATGTACTCAAACAAATCTCTTTTTATTGTGATATGATGTATTATTATGATTAAATGTACTGTATCTTACAAGGTTTTTTAAACCGAATAAAGATTGAATGAATGAATGAAACAGTTTTTATTTAGCAATTACAAATAAACTTTCTTCGGAAATTGATGCTCTATATATCAAAGGGGTGACAAATAAAAATGGAATTTCATAAAATATCAGTTAAGTGTGGCAACACCCTCCTTTTTTCTGCTATAGTTTGTAAAAGTGCTGCCCCATATTTTTGATAATATAAGAGGGCATCAGTTACTTTTAGATAAAGTAGAAAAGAAATGCTACAACAAGCACTCCCACACTACATTATCTGAGGTCAGTAGAATAAGTAAAAAACAGTTAAACACAAATTACTACATATTAGATAGAAATGTATGCATTATCATTTTTGAAATTTGTATTTTGTAGAATTTGGGAACGTTCTGTCGTAGCGCTTAGAGGTCACACACTGTTCCGCTAAAAAATCACATACTCATTTAAGAATATATAGGATAGTACTATTATAATATACAGTACTGGTCCTATATATTCTATAGGGAGAACGTGAATAGGAACCACAACTAAGAAGAATAGAAATTAGAAAATAACATTCAGAAATGTAGGGTTTATCAAATATTTAAAGTAGCAAAGTATGTATGAAAATATATTTTTATACTGCAATTTTGTAAAATATTCTCACTGAAAAAATATCTGATCAAGTACCTTATAATGTTTCGTAAGCTGTATTACAGATGGCGCCGATAAATCTCCAATTCCTCTTCTGTAATAATAGGACAATCTATTACAATATAACGAATGACACAATTGTTACAGATAAAAGAAAATGAAAATAAAATTATCTATGGAACAGAAGATCCATAACGAAATACTTTCGAGCGGTATTTATTTTTTGAGCTTCTTTTCTCCGGGACGTCGAAAAGTTTAATCTTCATGACGACAGGTCATAAACTACTCTGAGATCATTATACTGTGGAAATTATAATATACATATTCACAGTATATGATCAAAAAGGGAGGAACATAGTAAAAACCAGAAGCTGGTGACGTTGCTTATATATCTTTACTCTTTGCTCCGATGGGTCATGAACTCCTCTGATATCACAATGACTGTTAATATTATAATATACATATTGACAGAATGTGATCCCCAGGGGAAAACAGACTAACACTAGAAGGTGGTGACTTTAATTGTAAATGTTTAGGGTTTGCGCCGACGGGTCATTAACACCTCTGAGGTCAAGAACAGTGTCAATAATATAATATACAAAGTCACAGTATATGAGCTCAAAGGAGCCAGAAAAGGAGCAATGTTTGCTGTAATCTGTCTATCTCTGAAGACAAGCTGATGTTAGGGAAAAAAAGGCAAAAACACTTTCTACTACATATAAATGTTTAAATATTGTCAAAGACCGACATATTATAAATATCTACTATGCCATAATCAAACAACTTACAACTCCGGAATATGTTCTGCTGACGCCAAACAAGAATCCGATGCCCCCTGGAACTACCAGACCCACATTGTTCTTTAGGCAAACACAGAGGAAAAGGAACGGGCAGAAGAAAACATTAAAGAGTCCTGTTGGAAGAGACAAATCCATATAGTAAACAAAACATTGAGAGACTACCAACCAGGAACCAGCAAGACCTGAACACAGTCATTTATCTCTTATGTCATTAGAGATTCGACAACTGAAACAGAAAAAAGCTTATTGCCCTCACCCCAACAGGATCTGTTCAAATTACGCACAAACTTTCTGAGTTTCTCCACAAGAACTGAACGAAGGTATTCTTTACGATAAAGGATAGGTGCCCGAATGACGCCACCAATACAGAGCTAGAACAAAATCATTCTACACACCATCCATGCAGTGTAAATAGAGATTGCCAAACTTAAAACGACTACACTTGGGACATATCAGACAAAATAGCACTCCTAGAGATGTCACTAAATAAATACATCACAATAAAACCCACAATAAAGAGGGTGCAGTTGTGATATTGCCTACTGATATCCACAGAAGTGAATGTCCGAAACCACTGAATGATGGTAGGAATTTTAAGACACTAGCAAAAGTTCCAACTTCAGAATTTCTAGGTGACATTACCGATACAGTAGGTGAGGCCAATGACAAGGGTCTGATTACCAAACATGAAATAGAGTTCATAACAAGATTGTGTCCACTAAAGTCCAAAACATTAAAAAATATAGGGAACATATTGTCCAGATACAAATATATTTTAAAAATAAGCATGCAATGAAAAATGAATAAACAAACTATTTCGTACCTTCTCCTAAACTCAACACAAAAGAATGACAGATTACTATGGACTTTGGGCACAGTTGAAAACGCAGGAATAGGGAGATACGCATACTGAGATAAGATAACGCATACCATGTAACACAGAGAAATGCACACTAGGGTAAGATGTAGAAAAAGTTAGCAAATCGCAAACTGATTGACAACTGCTAAAACAGGCTTTTCCCATATATGAAAGGATCTGTCGCTATTTGTTGCAAACTGAATAAATAGTACTTCTTTACTTACCAACTCCAAATAGCGAATCACTTTTTATATGTATTGAGGATTTACAAGTTGGGGCTGGTCATAGAATGGTCATTTTGCATGTGCAAAAAGCAGCTGGTAACAGATGCAATCTACATAAACGGCCTCAGAATGCAATAGCGTATTCCGCACTGGCAGCTTTATATGTAATGGTGAGGAGCGGGAGTCTTGCTGTACTACCAAGGAGGTGACAGTGAAGGTTTTTCAGGAACAGGATTACACCCCTTCAGCAGGCGGAGGACATTTTTGAGAAATACAAGCTTGGTAGTTGGGTAATTTTAGACCAGATTAATGAACTTAACCCCAGCTAGTAAGAAACACTTACAGGAACAATGCCATACCCACCTATGTGCAAGTACACTTCACTTGTTAGCCTCCGGTACTTACCAGGTTGTCATTGCAGTGACACTTGATTTTTACCCAAAGTGCCCTTAGCTAAAAGTTTTAGGACTCTTCTAGATAGAATTATATCAAACAATAATAATATTATTTTACCTAACGTACCTGGAGATAACAATCTACAGAACATACATTTCACTAATTATATTGTATAGCACATTATCCACATGCCACAGGATTTATTGACAGTACCCATGGAGCAACAGCCCCACCATCTGTTAATAAGGGTCTGTGTGATGCATCCTGGTTCATCAAAAGCATGGTAGCACGTTTCGTAGGCATGCCTGTGACTCATACATATTTAGACACAGTGGGATTTACAGTTATCTAGTTAGAGGGTAATTTGATGATAGCTATTTACTTGGTAAGTGTATCAGTACATATTTATATTTATAAAACCAAGCTTTGTTAGGTTAAATATTGATTCCACATTGTTTTATTTCAGGTGACAGAGCTTATACTTTACAGACTTGGATTTTTGTATTCTATCTAAAAACTGAGGCAAATAGAAACTGCTGAAAAAATATGGGAAATTGATCGTATTCATTTGGAAAAGCACTTTCTGTAGTGGACAATGGGTTAACGACTCTGTCCTCCAGAATATATTCTATGGACAGCATTGTGTCATCTGCTATAGACATCATAGAACAAGACTCACTAAAGTTACAACATGGTCAGTCTCAATTGCGTTCTATCATGCTGTTAGGCTGGACGTTGCAAAATCTGTGAACTGGCTATGTGCCATGGCATCTAATCAATACAACGTCATTGTTTGCTGTATTTAACCTTACAGATAAACAAATCTTTTTGGCACAAAGAGGAGCAGACTATACGGTGCTGAGCATTGAAAAACTCGAAAGATTACAATTAACAGTTTCTGAGAAACCTGTGATTGAGTGGATAATTCATGGCTCCATTTCAATTCCAGTCACGACATTCCAGTTTCAGTATTGTCTGGAGCATGTACCAGCGGGCCTGTGTGAAAGGTTGGGTAAAGAATACATTAAGTCGACCTGGGTTTTACCATATACACACAAGTGTTGGAATGGGGACATGAAGTTTTCCTTAGTGGCAATAATTGCAAAAAGTCACTAAGTGGTACATTTCCGTGCAATTAAGTTAATTTACACATGGCCTGTGGCGGTTCTGAAAATAACCTTTCATGCCACCTACATGCTTCGCCCTCTCCAACGATAATACCGATTTTCAGGCAGCTATCCAATGGCAGTTACGTTATGTTGAATGATCACAGCTGTTGTGGCATGTTGCCAGGAAAAAGTTATCTTGTAACTGTGTCGTCCACGGTCACTTGTTGTATACAAGTATTGTATCCAAAAACAGAGACAGAAAGGGAGAAGGCTATATGGCCTTCACTGAATATCTCTTTTATACGAATTGATACTTTAAGCAGAATGAAAGCCATTCTTTTACAAAAAAATGTGCCACTGACCTCGTCTAGAGAAACGTATGATCTGCAAGTAGCAAGGTCTTCTGCAGAGATACATGCATTATTATCAACAAACTGCCCAGTGCATTTCGCAGAAATGTTAAGCTAAGTCTTAAACATGTCTGATACCAACGGCATCGCACATGTATTTAGGACCGTTTTTTTGGGACTGTTAACACCATTTGAAGCAGTCCTCGGCATTTTCCCTAATTTCGTGCACTCTGTGTTCGGCGGCTTGCCTCTCATCTTGGGACTAGTAGCAGGAATCCTATTTTTATTCCTTCTGCTCCGATATGGCAAGTCCAGTCACCAGCAACACCGAAACTACCATGGAACAATGCCTCCTTGCAATGAGATATCGTGAAAGGATTTCACAGATTCTTGGCTCGTTTAAGAGATCTGAACACGACCTGGTTTCTTTTGTTCAGACCAATGTGGAAAGATGCATCTTACCTGTTCTTCCATGCCAGCTTTGCAGACAGGAATGCGTGTTGGACATTTGTCTTACACTTCCATCAGTACTGCCATCGGATGTCGACGCTTTGCTAGGTAATGGCTCATGCATTGTGTTGCCCCCAACGGCTGCCTATTTTGATGACGGCATTCATTGAGGTCTCACCGGCAAGTTTGACTGAGGGTGAGATACGAGAAACTACAGGCACACAGGTACCATCTACTACGGACATTGCTAATACATCAAACACTGACGGCGATGAGCCACACTTCTGCACTTTTGATCTGCTAACTGAAGTGGTTCCACTTTCACCTACTACGGGAGACGGTTTCTTTGCCAGCATAGATGATCTGATGTTTTCTCCTGACACTCCTGAGAATAACTTTTGATTAATTCACACAGTGTTCCCTGAACTCTGCAATTCGGCCTTCATTTTTCAAAACAATCCAATAATTTGAACTTTTGGCACAGAGTAATCTGCTTAATGTAGAAGTATTCTTAGAGAACAAGATTTCAAGCTTGTACTTCCTAATTAACAATATTTGGCTTCATCTTCGATTACAAAGATAGGTAGATAATTATGCTATGGGATTGATCTCAGGTATCGATTAATGACTGTACTTTTGTTTGATATAATGTGAAGTTATATGCTCATCGTTTATATTTGATTTCATGATGCCTATGATTTTTACATGATGTATACACCCTTGATGCAAACAAGCCTATTCGCAAATGCATTTTTGTATTTTGGGGTGGGATTGTAAACACCTTGCTTTGAAATATGTTCAGTGCTTATGTATTATTGAACTTAACATTTGTGGAGTGGGTGTTATGTGGGAATCTAGGACCCTAGTTTAACTTTTCCTGATTCATGCCCATATATAGGTATAAACCATCCAGTCCTTATATAGGCATAAAGAATCATTGCCTTATTTATTTATAGCCGGTGCAGCCCTAATACGGCATGGCTACTTCCACTAAACTCCGAGAATCCACATTGATTTCGTGGTAAAACCAGCCCTCAGTAGTCAGGAACATCCCCATGCTTGAATACTGATTTATCCAAGAAATCCGGGAGTTTTCAAGGAACTAAGGCACTAGTGACGATATTATGTCCAATCTTACGTGTGCGTACACCTACTGAAATCGACGAAAGCTCTGCGCGGGCCCATCTCCTGTCCTACTTCCAAGGCAATTCCCTAACAATAGAGCTCGCTGGCGACAGCAGTGCTTCGCACTGCTTACGCCAGGCTCGTCCTAAAAACCCTATACATGCTATTAGTGCTTTCAATACAGAACACTATTCCTAATATTCTTTGAAGAGGAAATGAAAATTAAAACTCTATCATGCTCTGAACACAGATCAAACATGTTATGCCCACAAGCTGAAAATTACCATTTGATTTGTGTCCGCAAGCAAAATTACTCAAGCGGAACTGTGCAATACTATTGAAACATTCAGGCCATGTTCCTAACTTCCATTAACATTTTTCCAATTCAAATCAGCCCATCTATCACTGGACAAAGTTAACTAACTCCTGTCTGTTACAAAGAGTAGTACTGGGCTTTCTGAAAATGATTTATGGTACGTCACATCCTAAAAATTAATAATAAAAGAAACAGATCCAGAGAACTTGAATAGCCTTTTTGTGCCAATTCTTAGCAAAAGTCCTAGAAAGCTGAGCAGCAGCTAAGGTCAAAGCGTTTGTAGTTGGAAATTCCTTACTTCCAACTTGGCTTTAGGTATACTGCAATACTGAAACTACAGTGCTATTTATACTTCACAGCACACTTCATATTCTAAACAAAGTTGATTCATGCATTCTTATGCTCCTCGACTATGTAGCATCATTCAATTTGGTACATCTGGACATCCTCTTAAAACTCCTTCCACAAGGAATGGAAATAAAAGGTCTGGTCCTCAATTGACTGACTGATTAATTGACTGAAATAAAGGCCAAAAGGCTTCCTGGCTACCATCTTAGCTAGAGAATGTACAAACATGTACGTTTGTACATGTTTGTGTATGTTTGTTTTGGTATTTCCAAATCCCGATTTGATAGTAAGTTTACAACTGTAGAGACTCCTCAGTCGGGGCAGAGAATGCTGCATATAAAAAGATAGGTATACCATATATTTTTATGTGTGGAGTCCTCTGCACTGGCTGCAGTGTCTTTGCAGTCATAAATGTACTAGCAAATCGGGGTTTATGGATTCCAAAACAATTGTGACCTTACACAAATGTGTAAGTTTACCTTTTTGAATCAGGACCTTAGTTTGTATTTTGATGCAGTACATGTATTTAGCATTTCATTTGAACACAAAAAATGCAGCAATTGTATCCTTTTTGTTTTACATTTATTTTTACAGAGTTCTAAGATAAGCACCATGACATTGACCCTGTTACCCTTACTTTTGGTCCAACTCTAAACATAACTCATACATCCTAACACAAACAGCAACTGTGCCTACCAGGAACATTAACTGTGGACCTAATTCTTAATATGAAATGTTGATAAATGTCCTAACTATAAATCCAACCCACTAACACGAGCATTAGCACTACTACTTTTTCCAAGCTGCCACGACCCAAAAACGAAACCTACAACTCTTACCACTATCTCTAATCACTTTTTTGGTTTTTTTGCTGTTTTATTTAGCACAAACTCAACCCAAAAGAATTAGAGCGCTTTACATGAGCACCAGTTACACTACAAAATGGCTTATTATTGTTTTTAGGCACAGGGAGATTAAGTGATTTGCTAAGAATCACAGTATGTTTATCTGATGCATAAAGTCAAACCTAGTTGCCCAGCTCCAAAGTCAGCAGCTCTAGCCATAGTGTTACATCCTCTCACTAGCTTACCGTATTTCAGTACCTAAAATAGTCCTACTCAAACAAATTCCCTCATTCTATACTTAAATAAATCCACATTACAGAATGTTCGGTTTGGCCCTATCTGCAGGGTCAGCCCCAACAGGCTTACACCCAAAAAGCACATATCTCAGGCCAGCCACTGCAGAGCCTGTGTGTGCATTTTTAAACTGCCATTTCGACCTAGCAAGTTAACTTATTTTCGAGGTCCAAAGCTTCATTTTTACTACATATAAGTCACCGCTAAAGAAGGCTCTAAACAGCCCATAGAGCAAGGTATAGTGCATTTAAAAAGTTGGACATATACTTTTAACTTTTGCGTGTCTTGATAGTGAAAAAATCTTATATTCGTTTTTCACTACTGCAAGGCCTACCTCTCCCATAGGATAACATTGGGTTACCTTATTACACTTAATAGGTGATAACTTTCTCTTGGGAGCAAGTAGGAATGCCAAATGTGGTGTGCAACTAATAGTACTGTTTAATGGTAAAGTTGAATTTAAAATCACAATTCTGAAAATGGCACTTTTAGAAAGTTGTCATTTTTTGTCCAAATTAGGCCAAACATAATTTCTATTATGCTGGAGTAATTCCACATTACTCTTTGATGCAGAATTACCGATAATTATGGAATTACTGCTGCTGGCAATTTTGAGGGAAAACAATCCTACTGCATGAACACATTTAGTGAGCGGGAGTAGACTCTTGCATTTGCTATTCATGTTATACTGCATTTAGAACTATTTCTTAGCATAAAATGCATCAGTACATCTATTTTGGATGCAAGGGTGCATTTTGCTTGTGCAAATAGCGCTAAATGCTGAGTGTAAGTAGGGGTAAAATCTTACCCAAAGAGCACATAGTAATTTGCGCTAAAATCTTACCCAAATAGCACATTTAGTGAGTGGGTGCTCATGCCTGCTATTCATGCCTTTCGTGTTATGTTGCATTCACCACTATTTCACCATGGTCTCTCGTGGCCATATAACCATGAGTGGAGCTTTGTGATTTGAGCTTTGTGATTTTAATCTCTATCCTTACCGTAAACCTTTAAAATTGCATATATCCAGTTCTACTGCTTGTTTTTGTCATTTTGGCCTCAAATAATTTATTCAACTTTATTCTATTTTTCTAAATTGGTGTGAGATTTTTCATATGTTGTGTTCTCACTTTATTACTGTTAGAAGTGCTGCATGACTGCTTTACATAATGCCTCTAAGTTAAGGCTGACTGCTTTTGTACCAAACTCAGGGAGAGGTAGCACAGGTTAATTTGGGGTTTGCTTGTTAATTCTCCCTCGCAGGGATTGTAGTTGCTGCCTGAAAAGGGTTTCATCCTCCCTCAACCATTAAGCCAATTTCTTACACATATCTTACCATAGTCTAATGAAGATGCCCTAATGCTAGTCTTAAGACACTTGTTCAATCTACACATAACTCTAACTTTATCCTTAAGCCAAACTTTTGGCAAAACAGATCCCAACTCTTGCTATTGTCCCAGCACATACCCATATCTTTGGTCTTACTAAAGGTTTTCCAATAGTTTTTCAAACTTTTATTTGTGAGTACACAGACATTGTTTCAAAATTGTGACCAAAAATTGTAGTAAAATATGTAAAAATCTGAAAGAGAAACCAATATATTCAGACTAAAATGATGGACTATGTGTATTCCTCCAAATCTGGGATTTAAATGATGATCTTCCTTCAGTTAGGCATTTGATTTGTTACATGTATCTCATTAATTATTTTCAGATAAACATATAGGCTCTTTCTAAAAGCTACTTAATTTTAGGGTCACAAACGAAGAGAAAACAGTGACAAATGTACATCCAAACATACATGATTGTGTGATAATAGTACAAAGATTGGACTGAAAGTTCCAGTAAGCATATCATTGGACTTTTGGTTGGTACCTACAAAAGTTTGCATTTCAGGCAAAAGCCGAAGTTTGAGAATATAATACTAATCGGACCAATGTGAAGGAAGCCGTTTTGATTGCTTTCCCCATCACAATAAAAAAATAAACTTTATCAACATCCTTTTTATATGATTTCACTTGATGGAATACAGCCAGTTATACCACTATCTTGGCAGAACGTTTCGTTAAACAGAGATCTGAAAATAATCTCTACACTTTGGGAAAAAGAGTAGTTCAACATATAATTGTAGAAGGGTGAGAAACAGGTTGGGATCTATTCTAGAAAATGCATTTTCTTTTGACAGATTTTGGATTGGCAGAGGATATGGTGATTTATTAGAAGCTGTGATGTGAATAAGGCATTTGAAAGGGTGGATTTGCTCCATTGCAAGGGACCTCTTCATCATATGTAGCTATGTAAAAATGAATGAACTACTTTCCACTAAATTTCAGATTTTAAAAAGATGCTAGGCATGGTTGTGTTATGTCAAAACTTCCAAGCAGTTTAGGCCAAATATTACTTTATTCCTCTGCAGAGCAGGCAGGTACACTAGCAACAGTGTCTGTGGCTCTCCATCCTTTCCACTAACCGTCACTTAGAGTCTCACGTACCTTCCCGTTCTTTATTCTGAGCTCCCAGGTAACATCACATCATTACATTTTACATTGTGTGTTCTATAGACATAACACATCCCTCTTTCTCATTCTTTTTTCATTTACAGGGGAATGCTCCCCAAGGTATCCTCATCCAACAGAAGTGTAAAAAAACAATAAAAACAAAAGCACAAGAGGGGAAAAACAATAAACAAAACGGTATACATACGTATAATGTACACTAGAAAGTTTTCCAAAATATATTCTTTTAACCACACAGGAGGTTTCCTCTCCCTTTTTGATTCTTTAGCCAATGTTAGATTCTCATCAGAGTTACAGGCAGACCAATAAAGACTTGTGATTGTTGAATTGTTTGCAGCAATATTTTTAAAAGTGTGTATATATTTTAATCAGCCCGTTTTTAGCTGCTAACACACACTATCTCCTCGCGGCAAGATTGTCATTGGCCCGAGGCCCCCCGAGGACTTTGCCTGACCGGTGCAGCCGATTTTTGGGCTGACGCCGGCAGGTTAGAACGGTCGCCATCTTGGGGAGGAAGAAAGGAAGAGGTAGCGGTCCAGTTGTTAGGACGCTCCTACCCCCCCCCCCACTGGATATAAGGATGACATCTTCCCGTCCGCGCAGCGGGCGGGCGCAGCGGGCGCGCCGGCGGCGCGCCAAAGGCGAGCCCGTCTGCGCCCGTCCGCGGCAGTCCGGGGCATGGGGCCAGAACCCCTGCCCATTCCACCCCGCTTGCCATAACTAATAAGACTCATATTAGGTACACTGTTAATGACTTGCTTGCCATACGCCCCAAGACTAATGAGAACTGCTGCCACACTATGTCTGCAGACTCTCCCACGATGCACTGCGCGTCCTGCCATTTCACGATCAAGAAGGGAAAGGATGATAAGCCAATAGGGAAGACCTTGAAAATGTCACTACTTAACTGTAGATCCCTCAAAAAACACAGATCAGAAATACATGATCTTGTGTTAGATGGGGATCTCGATGTACTTTTTTTAACCGAGACATGGCTGGACACAGCCTCGACTCCAGAAACCTTGGAGGCGGTCCCGGTAGGATACAGCCTGCTCAGAATCGATAGAGAAAAACAGATAGGAGGAGGACTGGCCATAGTGCATAAGCGCGACCTACACTGTACCTTAGAGAAAGCTACTCTGCCGAACAGTGAGAGTGGGTTTTTTTCGATAAAGATTAGTCCTAAATGTAACATCAATGGACTTCTAGTATACAGACCTCCGGGTAAATCTTCACAATTTGCCACTCAGTTGATAGAACTAATAACGCAACATGCACTCCGACATAAGAAATTTCTCATTCTGGGAGAACTTAATTTTCATTTTGAAGATCTCAAATGTAGAGAGGCACAGGCCGTGATAGAGGCTTTGAATTCATTGTCACTAACACTGCAATCACGATCTCCATCCCATCAACTTGGCCATCTTTTAGACCCTGTGTTTGCTAACTGGGAAGACCTCAAAATGAATACTCCGTTGCAGATCACATGGTCCGATCACTTTGTCATCCCCTTTGAGGTGCGAACTGTTCTACAGGAATGCAGCAAGATTAATTCTAATGTGCCCAATTCTAAACCCGTGAAACGCAGAGATTGGAAGAACTTTACAGAAGAAAAGTTTAAATCTGCCCTTGGGAGAGAACCCCCCCCCCTCCAACGATACCCTGGCTAAGGCATGGGAAGACTATGAAAAATGGATGTCCAGGGCTCTGGACACAGTAGCACCATGGACATTTAAACCCCCTGTCAGAAAGACTCAAACGGCTCCATGGTTCTCCAAAGAACTTAAGGAAGCTAAGGCCAAATGTAAAAACATTGAACGAGGATGGAGTATTGAAAATGCAAAAAATCCTACTAAGGAACTTTTTTCAATATACAAAGAGCTCGCGGTGCCTACCAGACTTGAGGCTCTAGACACATACTCTAATGAGCTATGTGATGAGATTGCAGATTTTTTTGTGAAAAAAGTAGACTTAATACACGCTACTTTCACAGACAGCCCACATGACCATCACTCAATAGTGAGAAAGGTTCCCGACACCAAGCCCCAATTGACAAGCTTCTCAGTCCCTAAGAGATCTGACCTGCTTCTGATTATGAGAGGAATACATTCTGGATCCCCTCTGGATGTAATCTCCCCTAATCGATGCACGGGAGTCCTTGATGGCATGATCGAGCAGATTGAACAGCTTATCGCTCTCTCTTTCCAGGAGTGCCATGTACTGGAGGCCTGGAAAACCGCACAGGTTATACCCCTGAAAAAGAAAGCGAACATTCATATTTCTCAACTGCAAAACCTCCGTCCGATATCCCTCCTCCCCTTCTGTGGGAAAGTTGTGGAGAAGGTGGTGAATAAGCAACTTATGCAATTCATCGAAGAGAACTCTTGCCTCCACTCAACCCAGTCAGGTTTTAGAGCAGGTTATTCAACCGAATCTGCGGTCCTCTTTTCCACAGAACGCCTGAGACAACTTGTTGACGGAGGGCAGACAGCAGCGTTGGTGTTATTAGACCTCAGTGCAGCATTCGATACCGTGCTGCACTCAACGCTGCTGTCACGCCTCTCAGACATGGGAATAGAGGGCCTAGCCCTGGAATGGATAAGATCCTTCTTGGAAAATAGGAGTTTTCAGGTACATTGCCCTCCCTATAAGTCATCCCCCCGCAAGCTGAGGCATGGGGTTCCACAAGGCTCAAGTCTGAGCCCCACGCTGTTTAATATTTATATGGAGCCCTTGGCACATATTGTGGAATCCTATGGTGTGGATATCGTCACATACGCTGACGATACCCAATTGATAATTCAACTTGCTATTAACCAGCCTGAGGAAGCCATTAATTTTTCCAATTGTAAGCGAGCAGTGGCTGGGTGGATGAACAACAACTGCCTTCGCCTAAATGGCGAAAAAACCGAACTGCTAGTGGTCAGTAAGTCTCTCTCTACCTGGTCGCAGGACTGGTGGCCAACGGAATTAGGGCCAATCCCCCGCTCAGCAGAGGTTGTCAGAAACTTGGGAATAATGATTGATGCGGAGCTTTCCTTCAAGCAACAAATTAGCAAAATCACTGGAAAATGCTTTGGAATATTAAAAACCCTGCGCAAAGTTCTCGACCTGCTCCCCTTTGGTGCCAGGAAGAAACTTATCCACGCCCTAGTCACGCCGCACCTGGACTATGGCAACGCCCTTTTCCTTGGCCTGAGCAAAAAAGGCATTCAACAACTTCAGTGTGTCCAAAATGCCGCCGCCCGCCTGGTACTGAACCTTCCACGTAGGGCATCCGGTACCACGGCATTGCGTAAACTTCATTGGCTCCCCATTGTGGAGCGTATCAAATTTAAGGCTCTATGCATGGCTCATCGCATTGCCCAGGGAAAAGGCCCAAATTACCTGCAAAGACTCCTTATCACCCATCGCCCTATCCGAAATCTTAGATCTGCTGGAGTGATGTTATTCAAACTCCCCCGTGTTCACAGGTCCAGAATGGGAGGTAGCTCCTTCCGTTTCTTGGCTAGCAAACACTGGAATAGCCTCCCCTTGAATCTTCGGATGGAGCCCTCCGAAACAAGATTCAGACAAAATCTAAAAACTCATCTCTTTCCCAAGAAAAATAGCTTCCTGATACATTCTAGGATTTTAGTGTAACTTGGTTCTAGCCTCATCTGGGAGCAGTAGTTTTTCAGTGCGGGGACACACCGTCATAGGTGTAACCAGGCGCTTAAGAAATGGTCTTATTATTATTATTATTATTCCAAGCTACATGTGTGGCGTAGACATTGGTGGGTACCCCGCCTGAAAAGCTACAATTGCCTTCTAAAGTAGAAAATACTGACTTTAGATCATGCTGTATCCCAATGGCATAAGGCCTCATTAAGACTCCCATGTGTATCTGATGGGCTCCCACTCTGCTAAATTAGAAGCCCCTTGCTTCATTTAGAACTGGAAGAACTGTAAGCTTCTAATGGGACAGCCAACTCTCACTGGATACACTTTTGGAATCCTTTGACTGGTGGCCCACTTGTTCATTGTCCTGTCAGAGCTATTGATTGTTTTCTGCAGAAAGAAACCTGCATTATCATAGGGCTTGTTTCTGAAGAACAGAAAATGCAGAGCAGACCGACGTAACATGGCAGGCAAACCCTTGTTACACTTTTGATGAAAGTGCTTCCACCTAATCAGCAGAGGTGGATCTTCCACCAACCCAATGCCTTGGAAGACAGCCATAGTTTAAATGGTATCTAGAGTGACTTATTCTTGTAATAACCTAGATGGAACCTGGATTTCTAAAATAACAATTATTATCATTCTTAAAAAGTATGAAAGTATGTGAATTAATACAATATTTTAACACTGAAAAGACCTATTTTAAATATCATTGTATACAATTGATCAAAAAGACAGACATTATTTTCATTCAACTACAATGCTTTAATACAGAGTGTATCACTAGAAATAAAGAGGAAGATACATTGGCCTTTACTGAATCCTTTTTTTATTAAAAAAATATTTCTCTATTTTTTTTCTTCTTCTCGACAGTTCAGGTAGAAATCCCTCTTCAAGAATGTACAACATCTAATGAATATGTTAATATAGTCACCCAAATATTTGAATTAACTTTACTAGAAATTGGAAAGACCAATCCATTCAGAAGGGTGCCTTTTCAGATTTAAAATATATTACCTATATTACCATGTGTCTTCGGATTAGCATATATTTAGACAATAGAGTGGAAAAACATAGTTGAGGTCTGTAGACAAGAATGGCTTTATAGTGAGGAGTGTGAATATAGTCCAGAGTGTGTGTGTAGTCATAAGTGTGTGAAGAGTGATAGCCGCTACCGATTGGGGTGGTGAGGCGGGTGGAGAAAGGGGAAGGAATACAATAAAAACAAACTTACCTTTAACAGCCGGCCGCTGCCTCTCCTCCGTCCTCCATCTTCATCCTCGTCCCCTTAATCTTCCTGTCCCAGCAGGCCTGAGCCAATCACAGTGCTGCAATGTAGCGTTGTGATTGGTCTGAGCATCCTGGATTGTCGCTCAGACTGGAACAGGGAACCAGTGCATGTTCCTGACCAGGCTGTGTAATGCAGCCTTGCAGGAACGTGCAAAGTTCGCATGAACTGTTTGGTCGGCACACCACTCCCTCCCTGCTCTGGACAGCCCCGCCCAGCCCCACGACTGAGTGCAATAGGGAAAATAAATGTGTTGAGAAGAGTGTGTTTATATTCATGATTGGGTAATATGTAGTCAGAAGTCAGAAGAGTGTGTACTCCAAATTGTATCTGCTGTTTGTTATATTTCATGCGGTTTGTATTTTTTCTACAGGATTGCGATTTCACAGTGACAAAGAGAATTTCAATTCTGCAGTGGCACGGTCCGCAGTTTGCCAACTTTGACAGCGTACACAACTCTGACATGCACACCGGACATCTGTCTAATATCTCCAAAACCACTGAATGGATTTTGACCAAATTAAGAAAAGGCACCAAATGTCTGAATGTCTGCTCTAAAGTGATCAGCAGAGCAAATACCTCATTTTAAGGGCAACTGAAAAGGGTTTACTCCTTTTACACATTTTGAACCATCTTACCGATCTACACCCAATGTAAAACACTATTAGATGCCCACCAAATTTATTTTCCCCAATGTTGAATGGTGGTGACCAGTCCCTAATGCAACTGTTAATAATAAAAGAAAAGATCATCAAATCTAGCTCATGGTCCGACTTAATGTATTGATTAAAACATTTATGGATTATAATTCTGTAACATATTTTCAATCAATAATGTTCACATGAAGACAGGTTATTTTACTAAAATTAGAGAAATATGGACTGTTTTAAACTCATTGTTGTTACTCTTTATACACAGGGCCGCTGTAATTATGCTTCAAAGGAGGCCTATTTTTTGAAGCATGGTTGAGTAAATTATGCAGCAAGTAAATGCAAATTATGCAGCACAATACAGCACAATATATGCCAATAGTTAACTATTTTTACATTTTTTCAAACATTAATGCCTTCTGGCTAAAAGTTTTACTATAGCATCATGTGTTCTTTTTAGTTGAAAGCTGGAAATTATGCAGTAGTTTTTGGATTATGTGGTAAAACTGCAGTAAATTCACAATTATGAGGAAAAGTAGATATGTCCAGTTGCCCTGCTTATAAAGCTAGCTAAATTAAGATGTGCTGACACTGAATACATTTTTTGACGTTGAGGAATAATTGCACTTGTCAGGTGTTGCTGCCTATGTTGGAAGATACACAACACTGCTTTACAAAACGCCTATTTGAATCTCTGATGATGAAAGTGTACAATCTAGGAGAAACGATTAAAAGGTGTAAGGCACGTCCGCGTTCAGTAAAAATTAATAACGCTCATCATCAAATAAATAGGGATTGCAATAAAGGAGCTTTCTTAAATAAACTCATGACGTGAAAGCTAGTTATTTGAAATAAATGTACAATATGCAGGCCTTGGTATCTATTTATTGCTAAGAATAAAATTATGTTTACCAATTTCCAATATTGGTTTGAAACATTTTTTGTAAAGTTCCCAACTGAATTAGAACACACTGCATCGCACATTCCATAGACCTCGGCATGCGGTACTCTTAACATATCCCCCTCTTTAATACAAAAAAAGCTATGTTCCTTAAATGAGAAGGATTGATAACTCAATGTCTCATCCATCCCTGTTCCATTTGGTCCCGGGAACACGTCCTCTAAACAATACAAAATCTGGGACATCTCTGGTATCATTGGAAGTGGTACACATTAGCCACATCATATTCCTTATGGCGACCTTCCAGTTTAGATTGTTAGACATATCAAGCTCCAGTTAATCCTTTAATGTACGGTTACAGTGTTCCACAAAACCGTTACTTTTGAGATGGTACAATGAAGTGAGAACATGATTAATGTCATACTCAGAAAGAACTTTCCCTATTTCTTCAGAAGCCAATTGCATACCATTGCTAGTCACAAGCTTACTGGGATAGCACTCCCTAGTGAACAAATTCTGTAGAAAAGGTCAAGTCTCCATATTGTTCACAAAGACCACTTCAGGCCACTCGGACACGAAGTCAGTTAATAACAATGCATATTTAGGATGCTCACCAGGGACCTGGAAAGGACCGGTAATATCCAACCTCAGCTTGAAGCACGGAAACACGTCTATCTCAATGGCAATTACTGGAGATGGTTTATCAACTTGACTTTCATCAATCACTACACGACTTTTGCAATCACACAAATCATTCAACAGACTTGTTGATTCCAGGCCACAATAAATCTTCTCCCACCCATTGCTTCATAGCTCAGCTATCCAAATGCCCCTCATTAACTATATAGAACACCTGTTGCCTTAAGTTCAAGGGAACTACAAATTGATCAATCTAACACACTGGACTTTCCACACGTTAACTCTGATGCAACATGCAGGTAAAGTACAAATTCTTAACTAACATCTTTCACATTAGGCCAACAAAACCTGCGAAAATGCATCCGTCCAGATTTTCTCTGTAATATCATTGCTTGACATTTCCAATACTTGCCGAACACCAGGTTTAGCCTTATCTTTCAACACAATTTTGTACAGAAAATCCACGCAATTTTCCAAAATGAAATACTTCAGGAAATGTTTGCAACCATTGGTCATCAACTGACTCGCACATAAAATATTCACACTTTAACCGTGCTCTGGATAGGACTCCATCCAGATGATTGCAGTTCAAAATCATGTTTAGTTCCCCTTGATTGTCCCACCCCCAAAAAATGGATCCATATTTGGCTACATACACCACAGGCATAGCCCCCCGTCCCCAAACTCAGGACATCCATCAAATTCACGTTCAACCTCAATCTTTGCTCCCCAATAAGCAAACATTTTCACACTTGAAGGTCTTAACTCAAGTGGATGACGTTTTTGAACACCTCTGGCCCAATGATAGTTAATGGCAACCCTGAATCTGCCATCACATGAAGGATAATGCCATTTGAATGTAAGTTGCAAGTAAGAGCTTTAATCTTAACATTACCTACTAGGTTATTGATAACATCACTTTCAATAATTTGGACATTGTTTTGTGCCTCCAAAACTGTAATACACAAAAACAATCATTATCAACCTCACTGTTGCCACCATACTCAATGTTGGATATCATTTTCATACATGACCCACAAAACACCAAAGCAACTGGGCCTTTTTGTGGCATTTAAATCTCTTTTGGAAAATCACAGAATAATTATTAGATGACAATTGTTTTTGCTACCACGTCTAAAACACGATCTGACAGTTTTGGCTTGCATACAATTCTCTTTCATGTGTCATTTAAGTTCATGAAGTTTTTGTGGTCCATAACCAGATCCTTACATTAATAACTTGAGATTGCTCCATAGTGTACTGAATCATTAGGAGTAGACAGTTCTTTAAAATAATCAGCAGCATTTACTCTTGCCTTTGTGAAGGCGATCACTGATTCAAAAATCAGGATTGTTAGTAAAAAGTAACCATTCCTGAACTTTCTTACTACATGTTCCCTAAATCAACTGGTCTTGAATAATCTCATCATGCATATCACAATAGTTGCATGTGATGGCCAATGTTCTCAAGGCTGAGATAAAGTCATCGACTGACTCCATGCTGTTGCTCTCTTCGTAGAAACTTGTTTCTCTCTCAGACTACTTTTCTGCTAGATGAGAAACGCTTGTTAAGTATGTGAATAATAGTAGTATATTCGACCACCACATATACAGGTTCTTCAGCTTCCTCTTGTGTAGGTTGTGCCCTAGCTTTCACTATTGACAGCATTTTTAAATGGATCTGCCTTCGGGACCCAAATTATGTATAAGCAAGTCTTTTTTCTTCTTCTTGGTGACTGTGTCACCACCCACAGTGTTTAGATAGGCCTCAAAAGTGTGCTTCCATCTTGAACACTCTTGGTGGCTTCCATTGGATTGCCCAAAATATTTGAGGAGGTGACTTGCCTTCCATGGACAAGAAAAAAAGTGCTCAAGAATAGCGGTCAAGTAATACCAGTTATTGTGTGGCTAGGTTTTAAGCAATCCTCACAATGAGTGACATAGCATGTAGAACGTGCATGTACATTAGCGCCGGAAAACTATTGAGAGTGATATTAGGTGCCAAACCTATTGATTTGAGGTGACCTGGGAGATAAACAATGTCAGATGTGCCAAATATAGCTGACAACTAATTTTAATACTAGCCTGACCCCAAATTCGCAGCTGCAGTGAAATGCCCCAAGCATCGCCTGTAGGAAGGTGCTCCTTTTTGCATGGTTACCCCCTAACTTTTTGCCTACAACTGATGCCAACCTGACTTAAGGCCCCAGCACTTGTGTTATTTCCCAAAACTGGAGCTTTGCATTCACAACTGGCGCAACCTCTGGCCCACATATAAGTCCTTTGTAAAAAGTACAACTGGTACCAAAAGGCCTTGTGACCAGAGAGAGCCTCTGAGGACTGCAACTTGTTTTATGCCACCCTCTTAGACTACTCACCTGGCACATACACCCTTTCACTGCAGCCTGGGTGTCAGCGTGGGACCCCAAACCCAAGAGTCAAAGTGGTGGCCGTCCCTGGGTGCCATGTCTAACAAACACTGCCTGTGGCATAGACAAGTCACCCCTCTAGCAGGCTGCACTATGCCCCAGGTGAGGGCAGAGTGGCATGAGCGCTGTGCCCCTACACTGGCTGTGCCATTCACAGACATTGTACGTGCAGTCAAGCCATTTTGAGTACACAGGCTGGGAGTACGTCATTACAAACTCCCCTGCTCCATGATGGCTTTACTGAAGACTGAGGAGTTTGAGTTATCAAACTTCTCAGCATATTAAACCCGCACTAATGCCAGTGTAGGATTTAATGTAAAATGCACTCAGAGATGCCCCCTGAAACATGACCAGCTCTGGTGTGCATCCTGACTGACTATCAGCTATCTGTCACCACCAGATAGGTTTCAGAACCCCTGGGAACAGAGTCCTTCGCTCTCTGGGTCTGGAAACAAAGCATTTCCAGGGCAGAAGTGTCATGCCTCCTCGCCCAGGATGGGCAGGGTCCACAAAGAGGAAGCTTCAAAGACCTGCTGCCTTTTTTAGCTACCCTCAGCCTTTTGCTGCTATCAGCAACTGGCTCCCACTGGTTCAGACCTCCATTTGAGCATGAGAACTAGCAGGAAAACCTAGCCTGGAAGGGAGCTGTGCCCACCTTTGGCAACCTTTGGGAACCGCACCCCTCAGGTGGGGGAGGCAAGGTGAAGCAAGCATCCCAGGCTCCTCCATCTTGAAGATGGAGGAGCCACAGCCAATTAGGAAGAGGATTATGCCTGCCACCCTCCCTCTGGAGAATGACATACTTGTAGACGCACCACGGAAGGGAGCCATTGGTCATGAACTGCACACCCCTGTAACGCCCCTAAATATAGTACTTAGGAGCACCCTTGAACCTTACATCTTCAGATTAAATGGACCAAAGAAGACTGACCAGGACCTTTGCTGGGCCAGGAACTAAACCCCTGCAGACAAACCTCAGCAAGAACCCAGCCACCTGCTGTCCTTCTAGAAAGTCTGCCTGACCTTCAAGAAACCCGGAGGCCCTGCACAGTTTACCAAAGCACCAAGAATCTCCCTACGGATTGGAGGCTCTAGTCCCCAGCATCTTCTGGTACCAGGACTGCCACAGTGAGGACCTACACTGGTGTTGATGTGATTCACAGCTATAAAAGAACTCCCCGACCACAGTGGTAGAGGACCAACACTGGTGTTGACACTTCCCTACCAGAAGAATAGCATCCCAGCCAGATGGCCTCCATGATCTCAAGGGATCCTCTCTGTCCCCATGACCCCAGCCGGTGCCCAGAGCCCATGCCCTCCTGCACGTGGCCCTGGCGACCTCCTCCGACCCTACTACCCAACCCAGACTTCCCCTTGTGATGGTCTGACGACGGCGGAGCTCCTCCATCCAAACAACAGCAGCTAGCCACCAGCAACCACAACAGAAATCGTGTTGGTGGTCTGCTAAAAAGAACCTACTGCATTACTCTCTGTGGACAGACAAGGTAAATCTCATTGCTGGTATTGACTGCCACCATATAGATATTGAACTCACACCTCTGAAAATCCCCAGTCCCCCACAACCAACATTGCCTGCAGTGTCAGCCTGGACCACCCAAAGACTGAAACTTACTTGTAAGTCCATCACCTTTCTTATTCCCCACAGGATTTCCTGGCGTCCTCTCTGTATTGCACTAAATGCATATCTTGAATACCAAAGAATTTCTCTCTGACTGAAAAATACTGCTTGAAACTCTCCAAACATTTCTATTTGAAAAACATTGATATTTTGAAAGTATTACAACTTACCTGCATTAAGCAACCTTTGGTATTAAAATACAATACAAAGTATAACGTTTTATACTAACCAATTGGTCTTCATTCAGTCTTTGAGTGTGTGATAACATTCTTGCCTGAGTACGTACAATAAATGCTCAACAACGCCCTCTGATGAGCCTAACTGCTCGATCACACTACCACAAACAGAGCTGTTTGGTTTATATACTTTAGCCTCTGCTATACCTCTGGGGAGTCTCCGGACTCGGTGCACTCTATTTCCGCACTTTGTATAGTAAATACAGAGCCAGCTCCCTGCACTGCCGGATTCCAAAGTGGCAGCAATGTGACACAATAATCTCTCTTGTGAACAGCACAATGTCACACAAAATGCCTAACATTAAGATGTGGCTGCAATGTGGCAGGATACGTTCATGTATTGAGGAACATCAGGTGACGGGGTCAAACAAATTATAGGGAATTGATGTCACAACAAACAATATTTAAGGTTGCCTTAGGATTGTCTTTGGACCGCCAGGAAGACTGGAGAACGCACTTGTCTAGAGGTGCGTCCTCTTGTATACGTGGCAGGCTAGTGGTCATTTTCATTGGAGTGGGGGATGGCGGAGGTCTCTATGGGCAGCCCAGATATCGATGACCTCTATTGTTGCCACTGAAATGAGGAGCCGAATCTGGCGTTGAGCAAAGGTTTATTTTGTCCAGAAGTACAGGCACGCCCACCAGCACTCTCACCTTGGTCTACAGCGCCGGGACACTCTTCCTGAGTAGCTGAGCGCTCTATAAAACTCATATTAATATAACATAACATAACACTAGCAGATCCCAACCAAATGAGAACACCCTGCATTGCACGCTCCATAGAAAGCGAAAGGCATTACTCCTAGCATATGCAGATTTACTTACTTCACCAAGATCTGCATGTTGCAGTAAATAATGTAATGTTAATAACCCGGTACGCTAAATACTACAAAACTCATCATTTTAACATTGGTCAGAAAACACTGAAGCACACATTTTCAGGCCTAGTCTATGAGACGTACCTCTGTACACTACATGTGATGCTTTGTCTTTTATTTAACCAATTATAAATCTATCATGCATTAAGTACTACTACGGCAACTTGTTTTTTCTCTGAGATGTTCTTTGTAATGTGGTGTGACAGTGCTACTAACATTACATGAATTTAAACTCCTCGCACACACAGTTCATATTTTGAAATATGAGGGTACTAAAACATGTTAATGCCAAGAAAACACTTTTATTATGGCTAGACTCTTTTCATTGAGACATTTGACTTCAGGTGACACTATGTTCAGCTTTCTGCTCCTCCCAAATAGTTTGCAGAACATTCATGCACAGGTCGCAGTACACCAGGTTCAAGCTGTCCATGAACGTCAAGGAAATCTGGAACTCTGCCGCAGGCCTCGATATGCCAGGATAGGCACATTTCAAACAGAGGGCCATGTTTTATCAGTTTAAATAAAGGCAGGTATACTGAATAATAAATGATCAATTGTGGCAAGAAAAATCTGGAAAACTAAGTTACAATCCTGAGTGTGCAACATTTTGGCGAAGGATGACCACTATTAGATTACGAGACTTTGTTCGGCCGTTGTTTGTCTTTGATTGTTACAATACTTTGCTTGCCTGTAACTGATATCTGCCCCAACTTCACTGTTCGAATCCCACTTCCGAGGTTGAACACAATGCAGGAGAGAAGGGTGAGGGGGCTGCTTTCAATTAATATTGAACAAGGGTCCCTGAGTTAGGCCTGGAGGGCTCAAAGAGGACCCACCTTGGCGATATAGTAACCAAAATTAGCAGTTACATCACATCCAGGTTTGGGTATCACTTCCGGCCTGTGGGTGATATTACCCAAGTAGATGACGAGATCCATGATGTCGGGTCCAGGTTGCGATTACGGGAGCAATTAAGTTTAAAAGTCAGTGGTGGATTGCCTCCGCATTTTCTTCCTGTAACGTGACCCACATCCAACATCAGCTTCCTAAAGAAGGCATGAGGACTGCTCTTCGACCTGCTCCATGCAGCAGTATGGTCCGCACGGCTCGGGTCACCTGCCTGTGGTGCTAAGCGGGATATTAAAGGCTTCCCTGCCCTCGTGTAGTCTTTGCGCCCTGCTGAGATGCTGGGGAGTTGCAACTTCATTCGTGAGGCAATCACCACTTAAACACTCCATGGATGTGAAAAAGTCATTTATTTAGCACAGGATTGCCGCAAAACTCAAACATTTCAAAACCTCATAAACATCTTATTCAACAACTATTTACCTCTCTTGTCCCATTCATACTCCCCCCAACTCCCCCCATCCTGTTGCATCATCTACTACACCCATGAGCTCCTTCCATCCCCGACTCATTCTCCCTTCTTCTCCCCAAGCATCCTTCCAATTAAAACGTACTTGCCCTATCCTAGGGCCTCTTGCACACTGTCATACACCCCTTCCCCCTCCTTAGGTGGTAATAGTAGTGGAAGAGAGGACTATTTTGTCCTTTCTAAACTCAATCTGGATCTTTGGGCACTTGGAAAATGATATTCAGTACCTGGGAGTATATGTAGAGCTATAGAGCTGGAATTATTATTTTTTAAATAACGGTTGGGAGCAGCACTATGGCGTGTTTCTGTTAAAGTGTTTTACTATGGGGACTTCTAATTAAAAACTAGCAGGCAGGGTCAGTTAAAGGAAGTCTATGTACCCTCGGCTAACCCAATTATTATAGTTAGCTTTGGAAAAATTAGAGAGAGACAGTGATAATCTTTCCCCTTCTGAGTGGCAGGAGCCTTACATGGTGGAGTTCCCACAAATTTGGGGGTTGTTCTCAGGGCAACCCTTATTCCACTTAGCAGCGGTTACACTTCCTAATAATGAGGAAGAGGACTTTCGGAGATCTTTGAGAGAGAATGCACATACTCTAAAAGAGTGGTTTTCTCAGGTGAGTGCTGGAAGTAAGGCGGGTACAACTGACAGTGGGTTCTAGGTGAGAGTAGTCTGAAGAGTGTCAAATGGATTTTAAAGTAATTAAAAAAGCCATTGTTCATGCAACTACCCATTGGGTTCACCTTAAATTGGAGAGTGTGGTTGCCACAGACGTAAGTAAGTGCAGTTAGAAAATGGAGGAGAATCTATAATTTTATGGATAGCACTGGCGCAAACTATGCGAGAGTGACTCCCAGGGCACTGGTCTGTGACTGCTGAAATCTTCAGCTCAATTTCTCGATAAAGTTTGTCAATAAAGTTTTGTTCAACAACGGTTTCAATTATAAAAGAAACTTTCTTCCTTTTGTTTTTTCCTTCAAGGTATTTTATTCATACATTGAGATTTTATCAATGTTTTTGTAAATTACTATTGTAGTAATGTTTCAATGTCATATGTTCTCTTCATTTTTCAATCATGAAATAAAGTTAACAATCCGTAACTATTCCAATGCATTTCGCCCTTCGGGGGATCATCAGGGAAATCTACAACATAAAAATATATCTATCACCAATCAGTAATCAATGGCATATTCGGTAACATAAATCAAGGGTGTTTTAATTGTTTAAATGTTTAATTTCATATGCATGTAGGTTGTTATCGCCTTCAGAGGAAAGTATTGTATGATTGAAAAAGAAATTATAGCATGTATTTTGGCGTTAGAACATTTTAGAGGTGTCATTTGGGGGGAAACCATTCGCACTTAGATAAGATCAAAAGCCCTTTGTGAACATTCTACCTACTGATGGATCTCTAAAGATATCTATTGAGACACCCACAAGAATAGCAAGATTTTCAATAGCATGCAAGATTTTGATTAAAATGTGTATACGTACGGGCGGAAGAGAACATAACTTCAGAGTTTCTTTCTCGTTTGCCTTTACAGTTAAAGGAATGTGAAGACGACAAGTGGCAAGAATATCACGTTCCCTCGCCCATGATGCTGTTGAGTGGGAAGATAATCTAAGAAAAGGACATCATTTTGGAAAGGTTAGAGTATTCCTTGAAAAGGCTGATCGCCTAAAGAATTGTTAGAGGATAGTTTTCATTTTTGGGGGTAAATTACATCAGAATGATCAATAGATAACAATAGCATCATGACCAGTCCGCTCCAGTCCACAGCTTGCAGTTCGCGACTCATCGAGGAGAGCAGGAGAAAGATGAAGAAAGGCGCCGAGGCTCCACTGCATCGCAGGGGTACAGCCACCACCCCAGCTGATCCTTTTACCGTGGGGGGAGTAATATTTGACTCCCGACGCTACCTCAGTCCCGCCCGCCTGGCACCACCTTGGTCCCGCCTGGTCCCCGTTCAACGTGTCGGGACCGGAGCAGAAGTGGGAGCAATTTACAGCAATGCGGGGTGTGGTGTGTTATGACCGGGGGGCAGAGTGACAAAAGCCGAGCCTCAAACAGCCCCAAAACGAGACTCAAGAGCCAAAGAGCCGCGGAACCACAACTGCGGGCCACAACTGCGGAATCACCTCCCGCTTCCAGCTTGAAAGCTTGACATTCTGACGGCACACAGCGACCCTCTCATTTTCGCGGTGCTGATTTGGGGCGGATGTCTATGCTCCCGCTGTGGCTACAG
The DNA here is from genome assembly GCF_964263255.1 of Lissotriton vulgaris. NCBI lineage: Eukaryota > Metazoa > Chordata > Amphibia > Caudata > Salamandridae > Lissotriton > Lissotriton vulgaris. Next base: position 496,298,136 of record NC_141695.1, on the reverse strand, counting down.
TTGACTGCTGCTGACCGCTGCTGCTGACTCCAGTCCGTGTCACTGTCACTGGGTATAGATTGTTTGTGCCCTCAGAGCGCTCCAGTCTAGGTTCTATTCTGGCAAACGCTGAGCTGAGAAGCCACACAGGATTGAGGCTGATTTCTGTGCTTTGTGCCGGGCGGACTGCTGACGGCGGAGTGGAGGCACACCTCTACAAGCAGAAAGTATTAAGCAGGATGAGCGGCGTCTAGAAACAAAAACAGCGGCAATTCTCGGCGGCAGGTTTCAACAGCCCTGTCCTGCCTTGACCAACCCAGCCCAACCTAGGCTAGCCCACAAAATGCATACGTCGACGTGGAGAGCACAGAGAGGGGATTGCATGGTCCCCCTTCGGCATTGTTCCCCCATTGTTCCCAGCAAACCAGGGAATTAGCAAAATTAGGGATCTGGGGTGGTGACCTATTCCCATCATTAACTGCCACTGGCCACTATTAACCAGCAGCATATTTGGTCGACATGAAAAAAAAAGGATAAAAAATAGGCCTTTTTCCAGAGTGCCCACCATGAGATCGAGGAAATCCTGAGACGTGAAACCCGTGGGTAAAACAAGAAAAAGCAGAGGCACCGACACAGACACAGACAAGGGGATGGCATCTCCCAACTATCTATCCCAGCCAGTGACCGAAACAGAAACAGAAATTGAGCCTGTGATCGGTCCAAGGAAACATATCTTAAAAACTTCAAAATCCCAAAACGATTCAGAGCAAGGGGAGATAGGGGAGTTAAGCCCTGCCCCCAGTGCAGCCAAGGATTTCTCAGCCGTCAAAGCAGAAGGAAGTTTTGTAAAAATTCCAGCAGGAATAAAAGTAGATGAACCACGTGTACCCTCCACCCACAACATCGGTCTTAAAGCCAGCAAGCGGGCTCTAATGACAGATTTTTTAAAAGTCTGTCACAGACTATCCACAGGAAGCTTTAAGGATAACATATAATGCACAGCAGGAGATGACATCAAGGATCTGAAGGAAAGCACACCCAAGGAAAGTACACCCAAGGAAAGCACACCTAGCAACACTAAAAAAAAATATTATGCAAAGATAAAGAGTGCAGCAGCAATATCAATATCAATTATGACATTGGATATCTGGCAAGTTCAGGAAGCATTGATATTGGCCTATCCGATCTAGAAGACCGAATAAGCCCATCACCACTCACAGCTTCAGATCCTCCTTTAAAATTGTCACCTCCTCAAGCTCAAGAAGTTCATCACCACCAGCCAGCACTAGTTGTAGTTCATAGGGAGCCTGTCGTAAGCTGGGACTCCCTTTTTCAACAACTTTATTCACAATCACAGCAAAAGTCAAACACAGGATCTGAATGCAGCTCTTTGAACAATGACAATTTAATTCAAGAGCATATTTCAACAGGACCAAGCCTCAAGCCTGTTCACAATGGTCCATTTTCCATCGTTAATGACAAAACAGCATCCACTGGAACTAGAGAATCGGGTGGAAAAATATAACAACTTTTTCATGCCATCAGGCTCAAAAACTCCGACAACCCACCTCTCAAGAGATCCCAAAGAACCCGAACATTTCATACAAAGCAGGTGCCAGCCCCAAGATACTATTGAGCCAAGTATCTTAAAGGCGAGGGCTACGCCACTCAAAACTTCACAAAGAAATCGACATCAGAACGAGCACAAAGAACAAATGGAGCATCTCGAGTACGCAGCTCATTTAAGTCAAATGATCCAGGAAGTACCAATGAACCAGCCTACGGTTTCCGCATGGCCCCAACTATTAAATACAATGGACACGATTGGGAAAGCAATGACACATCAAGCAGACAAACTTGACATTCAAGTCGAACTGTTAAATCTCCTTGCCATCTATGTGCAAGGGATAGAAGCAAACCTGCATGACTTGAACTCAATGATTAAGAAGGTTCAACAAGACAGGGATACTACTTACCATATGTGCCACTGCCCCCTGATAATCGACAAATTGGCAACAGTACCCATCTTGGTGTCGCAGATACTAACTGCTGTTAAACAATCTCCGCAAGAGTCCAACAAAACCCCTCAGCAGGCATTGGATGAAAAACATGGCAAAAAGGGATTGACAGCAAGGATGGAGTCCTGAGAGCAGAAGAGGGACCACCGACTACAATGCCCTCAAGTGTCACCACTACATATGACTTAAGGAGACTTGTATACTCGATCAAACAAGCGCACCCTGGACGACAAGAGGCTGCGTTATTTAATAAATCAATAAAAATGCCGAACAACGCAAGCTCAAAACAATCCATCCTGTCAGAAAAAGCTAGCCCCAAACAATCCATTGCATCAATTCCCCTCACTAAGAGGGAAAGAAAACGCCTGAGAAAAGCGAGAAAGAGTAAAACAAAAAATGGAGGGTCGATCGATTTATTCCATCAAGAAATTAAGCCTGAGACAAAAGACAAGGTCCGCCAGAGAGAGAAAACTCTGAAAGTAACATTGGGCCCAAGACAGGGTCAAAGATCCCCTTCAACCCAACCACAAAGGAGGACAAAACCACAGCAAGTGCAATTCAACGCATCAGCAATAATCAACAATTGATGAAAATGTATAGTATATTCTACCCTCAGGCAGGGAAAGAAAAGGATAAACCACCCAGCCTGGATTCTCAGAAAAACCCTCCAATACAAACGGTTGGAAGTGCCAACACAGAAGAGACAGCAATTAGTAGACAAGTGGATATAGTTGAGCAGCACGTGCAAAGGAGGGGGAAATGGGAGGAATCGATGACTGGAATCAAGGTTGTTTCTGCCTCGATCCCTAGGGGCACCGCAGGCTACAGCTCCCACTACCAACAAAGTCCTGCCCATCCAGATCAAGATCTAATCTGCGCTGCAACTGTCAAGTCAAGCAACTGGGCAAACAATCGTCACACAGACTCACTACGCTTAACCACAAGCAATAAAGTAGAGCTTATCGTGCAATACAGTTCAAGGAGACCACATGACATCTTGAGCAGGGGATCAATACCAAAATTACTAGAAGAATTACCTTCTTTGAGTCAAATAAAATCCAGTGACTTAGAAAGTATAGAATTCAAACCAAACCCTCTCCTAACCGGTACAGACTCCACAATCTTAACGTGTACCGACTATTGCCTCACAGACCTGATCCTGCAGCATAGTGAAGACTTCTCAAATTGGGGCATAGAACTAAAAAAGGTCGAGCCCCCGCGGTACCCTACCCCATTACAACAACAACAGAAACAGAGCCTTTTAAAAGGCGTAAAATGCCCGGATCGAACTTCCATCAAGGAAGAAGAGGATCACTCAATTAGACAAATTACAATCACAATAGCACAAAGAGAAGCAGCGGATCTCAAGGCACTTCCCCAGAAAACATTGGGACCTAAGGAGCAGGGAAAAGTATGAACCAGTTCAAGCAAACCATCAAGGAAATCAAGGGGCGTTAGGATTTGCTCCTGGAATGTTAATGGCATAAGTGCAAAATTAGAAGAAGAAGATTTTGTGGAATTTATCCAACATCAGGATATACTCCTTTTTCAAGAAACCTGGCAGGCAAAAAACTTTCCACTAGTGGGCCATAAAGACTATACCATTCCAGCAAAAAAGGATGCACAGCATGGAATGGCCAAAGGGGGCTTGTCGACTTATACATCTACGGACCTCTCCTGGGGAGACATAAGCATCGATCTTGACTCCTCCTGGATGCAATGTACCAAAGTAGATCTTTCACCTTCAATGGACCTACTAATATTGAATCTCTACATCCATCCAGCAAGAAAGGAGAAGGACCAAAGAATTAAGCAATTAATAGCGGTAATCAAAACACTGAAAAGCACCCACCCAAGTGCCAACATAATAATAACAGGGGATTTTAATATGAACTTAATGCAAGGCCAAGAGCGCAACCTACCGAGCTTCATACAGCCAAGGTAGGGTAACCGAAGTAGACAAGACCTTATGGGCAAGAAATGTTCTGCAAAATTAAATGACCTTTTCCTACACACCTTAAACAGTAGAGACCCCTTGGACAGTCCAGCCGCATTCACGAGGGTTACATCTAAAACGGGATCAACAATTGATTTTACGCTGGCTGACCCGACCTATTTCCATACATAACAGATTTTCAAATTCAGGATCGAGTTGAAAGCGACCATTACCCTCAAACTTTTACATTAACCATTACTCCAATTTTGGTCAGAGCAGGCAAATCCCCTTACACTAAGGATACAACTTTACAATGTAAAACGGCTAATTTGGGACAAAAAGAACATCAACACAATAATGGAGACATGTTAGTCGTTGTTAACACCTATAGACGCAGTTCAAACTGGAGATATTACAGGGCTCTGAGAGTCTTTCACAAACAACATCAATAACATATGTCATCCTACCCACAGAGATCATAAAACACCCAGAACCGGAGGAGGGCCATGGTATACGCCAAACATGAGGTCAATAAAAACACGATTGAACAAACAACTAAGGTTATTTCGAACTAATGGTCTCCAACCCTCACAACAGTCTCTCATAGTTATAGAAAAAACGAAAAGGGATCTAAAACACGAAATAAAGGTGCCTAAACGAACATACAAGGAACATTTTGAAGCCATCTTGCTCCATGCAAGTAAGCAGAGAAACTCGAAACAGTGTTGGGCAAAAATCAATTTCCTGCTAAATGGCAAACATCGCCAATTTACCTCTGACATTACTGAAAATTCTTGGAGCCTTCATATTGAGGAGACATACAATTTCAGAACTGAACAGACAACAGCCAGCACCGGGGACAACACAAACGAGACTAAAAGGTGTTCCAGTCCGGAGAAAATATCAGAGGCTAGGGGTCAGAGTAAGGAAAAATGGTCATCGGTGGACGCAAAGTCTTTATCCAACCCCATACTCAAAACAGAAATCAGAGCAGAACAGAAAGACAGCAGCATTTTAATCAGGCATGTGAAAAGAGTAGAACCCATACAGATAACACAACAGCAGATTAAGCATACAATAAAACATTTGAGATCGGACGGGGCCCCCGGCCCCAACGGCCTACCGAATGCACTGTTCAGGTACGACCCTGAGTTTTGGTCCTGCTACCTAACCCCTCTGTTCTCCAATAGTTTAGAGACTGGAAACATTCCTGACTCCTGGAGGGGAAGAATCTTTCAACCCATTTATATAAGTCAGGAACACGCTCAGACCCCAGCAACTACAGCCTGATAGCCCTTACCGATGTAGAGACAAAGATCTATGCAAAAAACCTATTGGCCGATTTGGATAAATGGGTAAACTGCAAAAATCTAATCCCGAAAACATAGACTGGGTTCAGAGTCGGCCTGGGGACATTAATAAACATTTCAGCACTTACCCTCTTAGCAAAGAAAGCGATTGCCAATTCAAACATCCTCTACACATGTTTCATGGATCTTAAAGCAGCCTTTGATAAAGAGCCAAGCTATGGGCTAAAATGAAAGCTTGGGGAATCCCCTCCAAGTTATTAGAAGCAATCATCAACCTATATTCACAAACCTGGGTTCAGATAAAAAAAGGGGATGGCCGGAGTTTAACTAAGAAATTTCCAACAAAAAATGGGTTAAAGCAAGGATGCGTTCTGGCGCCGTGTCTTTTTAACATCTACACGGCTGATTTAGAAAGCAACCTTAGTCTCATTCATGGAGTTCCACCCAAATTGGGAAAAACACCAATAGCAAGCCTGCAATATGCGGACGACATCGTGTTACTCTCTCAAACCACGCTTGGTCTACAGCGCCTGATCTCTCAACTAGCAATATACATTTCAAAAGAACAACTGATAATCAATTTTAAAAAAATCTAATGTTTTATGTTTTTCCAGCACTCATAAAAAATGCCCCAAATTCATCTGGTGGATAAACTCAAGTATTTTATCACAGGTAGAAGTATATAAATATCTGGGGATTCTTTTAGATCGCCATTTAAGTTTCAAAAAACACCTAGAACAGGTCAACATAAAAACCAAACAATTATGCTTTGCTTTTAAAACTTTACAGAAAAGCCTAAGTGGCAGCTCAACAAACCATCTCCTAAAGGTAGTGCTGCAAAAATTTTGGCAGCGATAACATATGGCTCAGAAATGCTGAATACTAAGGACGTCCAAATGCTAAATCTAGCTCAGTCCAGACTGTACAAAAAACAGTTTTCAATCCCACAGCACATCTCTCAGGCGCAGATATGCCTGGAATATGGATTAACTAATCAGACGCAGGCCAGACAAGGTGTCCTGGCCAAATATTACTGGCGTAAGAGGGCTGCGGAAGACAACACGCTTGCCTACCACTGCTGGGAGGAGGTAGAAATACAATCAACAAACAAAAACTCGATATGCCAAATTTTAAAACAAGCGCTTCAAACGCTAAATCTGGAGGAAGCCTAGCAAATACCCATGTTTAAAAAAATCACAAACAATCAATAAAAAATTTATAATTTCAATCCAATAAATCCATATTTGCCGTTAAAAGTCATGCATGGTTGGGGATTCCATCCTATAAGCATATGAAACCACAACCCTATCTGCAAGAATGCTTCAGAGACCACTACAAGCGGAAATTGACCCTACTGAGATTGGGTTTGTTTTCTAACAAAGATCTCACCCCAAAATGGCTACAGACCTGCCCATCCCTGAAATACCCCCTCTTTGGCAATGGAGCAGAGTCACTACTACATCTATTATGCATCTGTCCGGCATTACATAATCTAAGGATGTCATTTTTAAGGCCAATCCTAAGTGAAACTCAGATCCGGACTTGCAGAGCGGCCGTCATAAAATTCCTCATCGGTTCTTCAGTACAACTGTCTTGTAACACCGTCAAATTTTTGTCCCTAGCAGCACAAGAACTAGAAAAGAAGGAAACAGCACAAACAGTTGGAAAGAATGGAACACCAAAATAAGAACTTTGCAGTAGGGTATAAAGTAGCCGGCCTAAGTCTTTTTCAGACCTGTTTCTGTAATTTCTTTCCTCCAAAGCCCCTTCCTATGACAAGCCCTAGGCACAAACATGATCTTACCTGTAAATGTTCCCGGATATGAAACTATAGTGACTTAAGAAAATGGACAGACAATTATGCATAACAGTTTTTAACTTTGCTCCCTCTCAATTTTTCATTGGCATTGACACTTTAATTTCAACAGAAAGCATGGACATGTTTACATTGCTGTTATGATAATCCGCTGCTCTTTGGTTCCATCCCATACAAGGGTTACGACGATATTTAAAAATGTTTTAATATCATTTTTATCTGGACCTGAATTGTGACTGCTTCATTATGGTGGTATGTTCCACTCTTTTTATGATTTTAACAGATCAAATAAAAGTATTTTACTACTACTAATAGCATCATGAAAGGTGAGAGAGTAGTAATGCCTGGAGTAATGAGGAAGGAAGTTGTTTTTTTCAGGCATGAGGGTATTTTTGGTATTCTGCACAATGTAAAAGCCGTTGAAAAATAATACTGGTGTCCAGGAATGGATTTAATGGCGTAAAGAACAGTAGACAATGTGTGCATTGTGCTATGGTGGATACAACTCTGAAAACTTTAGGTCCTCCCATGTTGAATTGTAATGTTCCTAGAAAACCACAGGAATGCATTGCCATAGATATTGTAGAACTATTGGGAGTTTCCTTTCTGTCAGGGACATGTTCTGGCATTGGCTGAGGTTCTGTAAATTACGAACTCGCTCGTTCTCAGCCTCCATTTTGTGATCGCCGCCATTTTATGTTGCCCTCACTCAGGAAACTCGGCGAACGCAATATTTTTGTCATTTCTGCCTCTGCGTGTCAGGTGGCTCCTTTGCCTATGTTTATTAACGAGTGTCAGGGTCTGGCCGAGTATACTAATTCCTGTCTGAGCTGATTAATCCCTGTCCGGACTACGTGTTGGTTCACACCATTGTTTCCTTTAAGCTATCTTATCTGTTGCCTTTCGCTACATGTCTCATGCATTCTCCTGTTTCACAACTGTCCTTCTACAAACATGCAGCTGTGTTTTTCTCTGCTTGTAAATTGAATTGTGTGGATTCATTTGTGATTTACTTAAGGGGGCAAGTGACAAACAGAACCGGGAATTTCAGTTGATTAGGTTTTAAAACATTGTCTGTAACGTTTGCCTATAGCTCATGCTCTTGTGTGATTGCATTTTGCATTGTATTGTATCGTATATAAACCTGTGCGCCACGGAGTTAAGGGGCAGTCTCTTTTGAACCTCGTTATACTGATTACTTCTAAGACCACTGTACTAGCTGCAGCTAATAAATATCAGATCTACGCCAGACGAAGAGTCCGTGTCTCTGTTTTGACAAGGCAGGTGAATCTCGGGGTTTTCAGGCGTACCCTGCGCCGCCGGGCCTTAAAGGTCCGGTTCTCCAACTGGCGCCCAACGTGGGGCGACTTCAGTGGTAGCGGTTAAGCCCGAGGGTCATGAGGAGCCCCGCAAGAAAATTCCGGAGGAAGCGCACCACGTGATCGACCCCTTTATGTCAGAAGTGGACCGAAGGTCTTTGATAGCACGGCTACTCCTCTCCGACGGCTGCTGATGACTGCTGCCCTGAGTGTTGCCCTGCCTTGGACCCTTCTGACGAATGTTTGGTAGAGCGAGATGATAGACGGACCTTCGCTGGTGTAGAACGATCCTTAGTTAAGTATTTGGTGAGTCGCTCCCACAGACCTTTGTTTTTGTTTTTGTTTTTGGGTTTTATTCAGGTATTGCAATAGCTGAAGCCAAGGGGTAAGTACGTTTGTACTGTTTCATTGATCTACATCCCTTGTTGTTTGTGATCAGTCTGGAGAAGTGACAATGCCTGGGCTGAGTAAGTTTAAAAGATTTTGTTGTTTAGGTTGTACAAGGGATTCCCAGTTAGAGGAATCATGCCCGATCCCTCCAGTTGGAACTCCCACTTATGAGCTCTATTCGAAACACGATATAGGTCCCATTACCTTTAACGAGACATGGGTCCGATACACGAAAAATGGTGGAATTTTGAGATGGCCCCAGAATGGTAGCTTTGACCCTGCTATATTAGATAATTTGGAAGCGACTCTGTTTAGAAGAAAAGCCCGGCCGGCAATGTTTGACTCTTTTCGCCTTTGGCGTAAAGAAGCCAAACAGAAAGAAATCAAACAAGCATAAAAGGATAGGAAAGCGCAAGATATGTCGATTCTGCAGGCTGCGCAACAGTTTAAAGATAATGAAGAAGATGATGCGAAGGAGGTATTAGAGAGACAACATCGTATGGCGATAGATAGGTGCTATCCGATGCTGCCTACTTCCTCTTCAGATAAAAATAAAGAATTAGAAGAAGATCCCCTAATGTCTTGTTTATTGAATTCACCTCTGCCCTATGTTCAAAATGCTAATGCACCTCCGTTACCCCCTCCTGTCGTACAACAAGCGGTTGCTCAATTACCGATTGTTCAGCAACCGCCTCAGCCTACTAATGCTTCTTTGCCTGCTTCTGCTCCGTCTTCCCAGTCTCTGATTCAACCCCCATCTTCTTCCGCTCTTACTCCTCAATCTGCTACGTTTCAGTCCCCGTTGCCTACTACATCTGTAATGCCTCCTATCCTCTTAAGGGATTCTCCTACTTCACAGAGGAGGATAGCAGATGCTGTTTCAAGTTTCTTTTCTCCTCTTCTTGGATCTTTAAATATGTCTCCGGCTTTCTCTAAACGACAATCTTGTTGTCAACTTCCCCTTACGGACGAAAAAGTAGTTTTGGGTTCTCTCACTCATAAATGGATTGAGCATGGGCTAGAATATAGCACCGAAGATATCATCAGTTGCTTCTATCAATGGGGAGGGTCCACGCAGAGATATGTTTTCAATGTCATGTGTCAAACTCTTATTAGAGGTTGGGAAGATATGCAGTCGGATACAGTTCCTTCGGAACTACTAAAATTACAAGCTGATTTTGATAAAGGTTTTATTGTAGGACCTCGAGTTGAAGAGGCAGTGAATAGACTCATTGCGTTTCGAACAATGTTCTTGTCCCTGTCTTTTTCCGAGACTGATCCCGCCAATAAACAAGGTAGTAAGAATTATCCAATGCGTGAAGTTCCTCCCATATGGAGAGAAGCGGTGCTTGGTCCACCACCTGTCCCTGCTCATTTCCAGGGTATATGGGTCCACGAACCCTGGAAAAGATCTGAAGTATTGGCCCTTAAGCAAACTCTTCCGGACCCCCGTAAAAATCCTGCTGGATAATATAAAGAATTGTCCCAAACGGTTGACGCCTGTATTATGAATTTGGCTGACATTGATATGTTGTTTGGAAATGTTGTTCCTCAAGGCATATGGGCACGGATTCCTAAGGAAAATCATATGGCTGAATTAGGTGGTGATTGGGCTGCTATTAGAGCTGCGGATGCAAATCAGGTGGGTGGTGCGAAACCCGAGGATTTGATTACAGCTCTTCCAGGTAGAATAATTGAATTAATGAAGACAATGATGCCTGCGGTGCGAATAAATTGGGATAAGCTGGCAGCTTGCAAGCAAAAGAAAGATGAAAGCGTCTCGGATTTCTTCACTCGCTTTGAAGAAACGTTTATTGATCACAGTGGTCAGGATCTGGGTGTAGAGGGTGGTCAGCGATTGTTTGTGGACAAATTTGTATATAATCTACTTCCCGAGTTATCGAATAAATTAAAGAGTTCTGAAATCGCATGGGCTGTCTCTTCCCCTGCTAAAATTTTGGCTACTGCACAGTATTATGAGAATAGGGATAAGGAGGAGAAGGAGAAGCAGGAGAAGAAAAACTAAGATTTGAAAACAAAGGTTCTTTTACAGCAAGCGGATCCGCCTCGCTCGAATCAGCATCAGCAACCTTCCCAGTTTCAGCAGCCTCCACAGTTTCAGATATTGTTGCAGAAGCCAGAATATTTTATGCCACGACCTTCGTTAGGTCCTAATCAATGTGCATATTGTAGGGAAGAGGGACATTTCAAGAATAGTTGTCCGGTTTTATTACAGCGTAATAATGGGATGTCTGCTCCTCGAGGTCGTGGTAATTCTCAGACAGGATCTAGAGGTAGAGGACGAGGTGCGTCCTCTCAGGAGCAGAGTTCTTTTTCTCCATCTGCTTCGAATTACTTCAGCAGAGAATTCAGTCTACGCAGTATTACAATGATGATTATCACATTGAAGATAGGACTGACGATTTTCAGATTGAATAGGACAGCCATGGGCGAAGTAAGGGAGTTGTGTCGATTCCAGTAGATCAAAATGGGCCGTATGTCACTGTCAATGCTATGGGCGTTTCAGAGCCGTTTCTTTTGGATACTGGTGTGATGAGAAGTTCTATCATTCATTCTAAACTCCCAGGGTCACCTTTGTCTGGCTTAATGAATACCTCTGTAGGATTTTCAGGCGCCCCAGTACGTAACCCGGTTTCTTGCCCTTTGCCTATTTCGATTGGTCCTTATGATTTGGAAGCTTCACTTATTCTGACAACTGGTTGTGGTGAGAATTTGCTGGGTCTGGATTTGTTTAAAAGACTACATGCAACATTGTATTGTTCTCCTTCTGGTGTGTATCTTACGTTGGGAAAGAAAAGTATGTCCTCTATGTATTTGTCCCAAGACCAGTTTCCACCTGAGTTGCTCTCTCTTCCGAAAAGTCTTTGGGCCACAGGCCCGAATGACGTGGGTCGTCTTACGATCCCACCATATGTAGTCACAATTAAAGAAAATGTTAGAATGCCACGCGTTCCTCAATATCGTATTTCTAGTGCTGGAGAGACAGCACTGTTGGCTATTGTTGATGATTTTATTCAGAAAGGTGAGGTCGAGGAGACCAGAGGCAATGTTTGTAACAGTCCTGTTCTTCTGATCCCTAAAAGGACGGATCCTTCACAGCCTCCTGTCTATTGATTTGTTATTGACCTGAGAGAGTTCAATAAAATGGTACACAGACAAAATATCGATTTTTAAATATCGATATGCAAAAATATCGAAGTTTAAATATCGATATACAAAAATATCGAAGGTAAGTAATATCGACAGTCTAAATATCGATATTGGTATGATATCAGTAATATCGAAGTTGTAAATATCGATGTTAATAATATCGAAATTAATAACTTTGATGTTACTAATATCAATTTTTAAATAAATTTAGTGTATATTATATTGTATTTATTATGTTTCATTATTTATTTTTAATGTTATTTTATTAAATATTGTCTTTTACTACTGTAGCGGGTTGTGGGTTTATAGGGGAATAGGGTGGGAAGTAATTTAATTATGTTAAATTAATTATTAATTATTAGGAATTATTAATTAATTAATTGAGAGTTAATTTTAAATTATTTTTAATTAATTTATTAATTGATAAATATGTTCTGTAGCGGGTTATGGGTTTATAGGGGAATAGGGTGGGAAGTAATTTAATAATAATTAATTAATTGATATATGTTTGTACATATTTTAATTAATAATTAATTGGTAATTAATTTCTATTAATTACTTAATTAATTATTATAATTTTATTCATATTTATAATGATTAATTAGTTGGTAATTAATTATTATTAATTATTTAATTAAATTAATTATAGTAATTTTTATATATAATTTATTGTTATTCTTAATTAATTAATTGTGCAAAATAATATTAATTTTTAAATTAAATTAATTACAGCAAATGTGCTAATATATTTACTTTATTGTTATTGTTAATTAATAATTAATTGGTAATTAAATATTATTAATTAATTTTGGGTACAGGGGTATTTTTAGGGTTCAGGGTCAGTTTTCAGTTCATGGGTACAGGGGTATTTTTAGGGTTCAGGGTCAGTTTTCAGTTCATGGGTAAAGGGGTATTTTTAGGGTTCAGGGTCAGTTTTCAGTTCATGGGTAGAGGGGTATTTTTAGGGTTCAGGGTCAGTTTTCAGTTTTTGGGTAAAGGGGTATTTTTAGGGTTCAGGGTCAGTTTTCAGTTCATGGGTAAAGGGGTATTTTTAGGGTTCAGGGTCAGTTTTCAGTTTTTGGGTAAAGGGGTATTTTTAGGGTTCAGGGTCAGTTTTCAGTTCATGGGTAAAGGGGTATTTTTAGGGTTCAGGGTCAGTTTTCAGTTCATGGGTAAAGGGGTATTTTTAGGGTTCAGGGTCAGTTTTCAGTTTTTGGGTAAAGGGGTATTTTTAGGGTTCAGGGTCAGTTTTCAGTTTTTGGGTAAAGGGGTATTTTTAGGGTTCAGGGTCAGTTTTCAGTTTTTGGGTAAAGGGGTATTTTTAGGGTTCAGGGTCAGTTTTCAGTTCATGGGTAAAGGGGTATTTTTAGGGTTCTGGGTCAGTTTTGGGTTTTTGGGGTACAGTCGTACAGGGTAAAAATTAAATAAATTGAAATTAAATCAATTAAATGAAATTACAAAATATAAAATTACATTAAATTATTAAGTTTTTAATTTATTTTAAATGTATATGTATTAGTTTTAATTTTTTAATTATGTTTTAATATTTGTATTTAATATTTGTAACATTATATGTATTTTATCATTATTTTAACATTATTATTAATACATTTAAAAAAACGATATTTTTAATTTCGATATTTTTGTACTACGATATTATTTTTTCGATATTTTTGTACTTACCTTGTTAGGGATAGGATTCCGATATTTTTGACTTCGATATTTTTGTCCCGATATTTTTGTATGTCGATATTTTTGATTTCGATATTTAGTCAGACATTCCAATAAAATAGTTGTGCCACAGTTCCCTGTTGTTCCGGACATTACAGCTTTATTGACGATGATCCCTGCTTCGGCGGCCTGGTTTTCCGTGATAGATCTCAAAAATGCTTTCTTTAGTATTCCTATTGCTGAAGAAAGTAGGGACATCTTTGGTTTCTCTCTGGGTGGCCGAACTTTCCGATTTAAAAGAGCTCCTCAAGGCTACTGTGAGAGTCCCTCCATCTACAGTAAAGTTCTTAAGTCTCAACTCTATTCTTTCTCTTTGCCTCCAGGTGCAACGCTTATTCAGTATGTGGATGATTTGTTGGTGGCTGCTGATACGGAGGATGTGTGTAAGAGTGTGACTGTTGCATTGTTGAAACATTTGTCTGTTTTGAAATCATAAGGTGTCACCCTCTAAGCTGCAATATGCCTGCCAAGAGGTAACCTATTTAGGTCATCTCTTGTCGAAGGAGGGAAGGCGATTGACCACAGAAAGTATTCATGCTATTTCACAGATCTCTGTACCTACCACACAGAGAGAAGTGCGTGCCTTTTTGGGTATCACTTCCTATTGTAGACAATGGATTCCCAATTTTTCACTTTTGGCGAAACCATTGGTGGCACTAACATTGAAAGATACGCCCCATCCGCTCCCTTGGACGGATGAATGTCAGAAAAGTTTTGTTGATCTACATACTGCTTTATGTTCTGCTCCAGTGTTGGGTACCCCAAATTATAGTAAGTCCTTTACACTGTACGTGCATGAGAGAGAAGGTTGCGCATTGTCAGTTTTAACACAGCAATTCGGAGATAAGCAGAGGCCATGTGCCTATTTCTCCGCTACACTAGACCCAGTAGCTAAAGCTTTGCCCAGTTGTCTCAGAGCTACGGCAGCTGTGGCAATTTCTATAAGACAGTCTGCTGGATTAGTGTTGGATAACACACTCATTGTTATGGTTCCATATGCAGTGGACATTTTGCTGAATAGAACCAAGACGCAGCATCTCACGAGTTCTCGTTTGTCCGGTTATGAGTTGACACTTTTAGCGAGCCATGTGCATATCAAAAGATGTATTACGTTAAATCCAGATACACTGTTGCCACTCCCAGATGAGAAAGACGATCAGGAAAAGCATGATTGTTTTCTTCGAACAGAAGAGGAAACGAAGGGTAGGATTGATTTAAAGGGCACTCCGCTCAGGGACCCGGATGGGATCCTATGGGTGGACGGTTCTTGTTTTAAGCTTCCGAATGGAGAAACTACTTCTGCCTATGCTGTCACCACCTTATGTACAATTGTTGAGATGGCACGTATTGGACATAATTCAGCCCAAGCAGCTGAATTGATAGCCTTGACTAGAGCGTGTGTGTTGTCGAAGAGAGTGAATGTGTATACAGATAGTCAGTATGCCTTCGGAGTTGCACATAGTTTTGGCAAGTTGTGGAGGGAGAGAGGATTCTTTACCTCCCATGGGACAAAGATTCAGCATGGTCAGTTAGTGACTGATCTTCTTGAGTCACTTACCTTACCTGCACATATAGCGATCATAAAGTGCAGCGCACATAAGAAAGTCACAGATGATGTGGGTCGTGGAAATGTATTTGCAGACGAGGTAGCGAAAACTACAGCTAGAAACGCCACTAGTCGAATGTATGTGGCAGGTCCCGCAAACTGGGTTAGGGAAATTGGAATGTGTGAAGACACGATTGAGAGTGTGAAAACGATTCAGGGAGAGGCTACTGAAAAGGAATTGAGTACGTGGAAAGAAAGTACGGGAATGTTAGATTCAATGGGTTGTTGAACGGAGTTGTCGGAACATCAGCGAAGGTTGTTACCGGACGCTTATGTGTTACCGGTTGTGACTATGGCTCATGGTCCAGCTCACATTAGTGCAAAAGGCATATGTAAGCTTTTGGCTCCTGTGTGGCAGAATGAAGGAATTCCGAAATGTGCAGAAAACGTGGTTAAGCATTGTATTGTCTGTTTAATGCACAACACAGGAAAGGGTACCCCAACTCCGGCAGGTCATTTTGCTCCCCCGTCATATCCTTTTGAAGTGTTGCAGATCGATTGCATTCATATGGATCGCTGCAACAACCTCAAGTATGTTCTGGTGGTGGTATGTGCCTTTTCCCGCTGGATAGAGGCCTACCCCTTGAAAGATAATACTGCTCTGTCGACTGCTAAAGTATTGATTAAGGAGTTCTTCCCCAGATTTGGTTTGCCGCGTATTTTCTGGAGTGACAATGGAAGTGAATTTGTGGGCCAGATTATGCAGAAAGTATGTTCTGGTCTCGGTATTAGACAAAAATTCCATGCGGCAAACCATCCACAATCAGCGGGTTTGGTTGAGTTTTACAATGGTACACTCAAGCTTAAACTAGCCAAGATTCAAGCTAACACAGGTCTTTCCTGGCCTGATGCCTTGCCCCTAGCTCGTTTGTCTACCAGAACTACTGTGCACTCTCGTATGGGGCTTAGCCCATATGAAGTGGTATTTGGACGCCCAGCTAATGTTTGGGGCGTCTCCCGCCCCAAAAGATATTCAGATATACCATATCCTCTGTTAATTGACTATTTGCATGATCTGACAACTAAATTAAGTATTATTCGCCAACAGGTGCAAAGTGCTTTGCCGGAGGCCTCTACAGACCCAGGTCACACCATCTTGCCCGGTGACTGGGTCTGTGTTAAGAACTTTCAATGGACTAAGAATTTGGAGCCTCGCTGGTCAAAACCTACGCAAGTCTTGCTCGTCATCCGCACAGCTGTGAAAGTGGTTGGCAAGAGTAACTGGGTGCATGGCGTGCACTGTAAAAAGGTGCCACTGCCGTTACCCTTTGACCAGTGGATTCGTAGTGGTGTAAGGGAATCAGAGGATGCAGCGGTTCCTTGTTTTGTTCCTTTCAGTGATGCCCAAATTTATGGAACTCAGTCCGAGAAAACAGATGACGACATCCTTCTAGCTGCTGTGCCTGCGCATCTTCGATTAAATACTACTAACCCAGAAACTTTGTTTAAGGACCAAACCGTGCCGAGCAAAACACGCTACAACCTAAGACCGAGAGTCAACAAGGAGAACTGAACATTTTTGAACATTTCTTTTTATTACTTAAAGACATTCTTTTTTCTGGGTCCTTTTTGCCCCCTTGTTTCTTGCTGCAATATCAGTATCAGGAGACTCAGACTGTAACCTGCTTTTTGTCCTCTTAGTAAGTGGCTAGTGCCTCAGGATATACAGAAGTGAGTAGCTGAGTGATTGAGGAAGATTGCCGTGAGCGACATTTTTTTTAGACAAAGATGGATGGTACAACAATTGTAGGTAGGGAAAATAGGAAGCAGGAAATGAGATTGAAATATTGTAAATTATTGCATAATCGATTTGGCGTAACTCTATGTGTTCTTATGTTTTTGTGTATTTTATTAGCTTGCACAGGATGGATTGTACATATTTTGCAATCAAGAAATGTTGCTAATTCTACAAACTCTTTGCCCTCTCGTCTTTCTGTCTTTTCACATAAAATGCCTACTCTACCACCTCATGAACAGATAAGGAGAGCTGAATATATGAACAACACGTTTATTCAGTTGTTGCACCAACATCAGTTGGCTATCAATATGACTGATTGTTGGGTGTGCGGACTCATGCCACACAATGCACAAAAAGGAATGCCATATTTGGTTCTTACTTTTTCGTATGAAGGTTCAGCTTGGGCATATTTAACTATGTTTTCAGCCGCATACCACAACAGACTTAGAAATCCTGTAAGAACTTCTGGGAATGGATTGGACTTTAGTCATAGCTCCTTGATTAAGGGTATAGTGGTAATGGCTAAGATTATAGAGAAGAATAAGATTCCATTAGATGAGAAGAGTGCTTATGATGGATGGAATGTTACCCATTATGTTTCTATCCTTGGTGACAAAACTAAGAAGGGTGAGTCTTCTCCAGTATGGACTGTGCCCCATCAAGGTAATTTTTGTCTCCAAGTGAATAGCAAGAAAGCTGATACCGAGCAAAAATGCTTATATACGTACATTTTCTCGACCCCTGATTTCCCTCCGTTAGTTCCGTCTCAGGGAACATATTTTGTCTGCAACGACCGAGCTTATACTTGGCTTCCTTCCAACTTCTCTGGAACCTGTTATATAGCTTTCCTCCTCCCCCCTACATATACGGCTCCGTCAGACCACCACAGAGTTAGACATAGCAGAGGTGTATTTGATGCCAAAGACACAGCAGAACAAGAGGGAGGAGATTTCCTTAAAGGATTCCTTCCCTTTTGGGGCCAGATGGTCAATAGTAGACACATCAGGCAATTGGTTTGAGTGGTCAAGACCACCATTAATGTTACTGCAGGTGCAATAGGTAACATTACAGCAGAGCTTCAGGCTGACCGTCTTATGACGTTGCAAAATCGGATCGCGCTAGATGTGATCTTAGCAGACCGAGGAGGTGTCTGTAGATTGATCGGATCTAGTTGCTGCAATTATATTCCAGATGATGCTCCGGCAGTATACCAAACCATTTTCAAATTGCATACAGTCTCCGAGTCGATTCATCAGGACGAAGGACATTGGTCTTTGATGGGATGGTTTTGGGGAATATTGTCAACTTGGGGATGGAAGATTCTAACGTTCCTCGGAGTAGTTTTGGCCATTATATTCTCCTGTTACATATGCATTCAATGTGGTCCTGCAGTTTGTGGCCTATTGGCTACTTTATGTGTTCCACAATCTGCGACTCAGAAGACAGAGAATATTAGGATGATGGTGCAGCAATAGCTTGAGGATTTCATGAATATCACTGTTGATTCCGACTCAGACTAGCATGAGTTGGTTGGTTTTTGCCTGAGTAATGGCAAAAGGAGGGTCGGAGGTTCTGTAAATTACGAACTCGCTCGTTCTCAGCCTCCATTTTGTGATCGCCGCCATTTTATGTTGCCCTCACTCAGGAAACTCGGCGAACGTGATATTTTTGTCATTTCTGCCTCTGCGTGTCAGGTGGCTCCTTCGCCTATGTTTACTAACAAGTGTCAGGGTCTGGCCGAGTACACTAATTCCTGTCTGAACTGATTAATCCCTGTCCGGACTAAGTGTTGGTTCACACCATTGTTTCCTTTAAGCTATCTTATCTGCTGCCCTTCGCTACATGTCTCATGCATTCTCCTGTTTCACAACTGTCCTTCTACAAACATGCAGCTGTGTTTTTCTCTGCTTGTAAATTGAATTGTGTGGA
The DNA here is from genome assembly GCF_964263255.1 of Lissotriton vulgaris. Lineage (NCBI taxonomy): Eukaryota > Metazoa > Chordata > Amphibia > Caudata > Salamandridae > Lissotriton > Lissotriton vulgaris. Next base: position 496,279,193 of record NC_141695.1, on the reverse strand, counting down.
TTTATTTGTGATTTACTTAAGGGGGCGAGTGACAAACAGAACCCGGAATTTGAGTTGCTTAGGTTTTAAAACATTGTCTGTAACGTTTACCTATAGCTCATGCTCTTGTGTGATTGCATTTTGCATTGTTTTGTATCGTATATAAGCCTGTGCGCCACGGAGTTAAGTGGCAGTCTCTTTTGAACCTCGTTATACTGATGACTTCTAAGACCACTGTACTAGCTGCAGCTAATAAATATCATCTTCTTTGCCAGACGAAGAGTTTGTGTCTCTGTTTTGACAAGGCAGGTGAATCCCGGGGATTTCAGGCGTACCCTGCGCCGCCGGGCCTTAAAGGTCCGGTTCTCCATGGCCAATGGTCAAGGTAGAGAAAAAAGTGGATACTGCTGTATCAGCCAGGCCAGCTGGCTTAGTGGACTGATGCAACCACTGTAGGGGCCTGTATTTGACCTCATGGTCACAGGTTCAAATCATGGTTGGTCTACTCACTTTTTCATCCTTCTGAGGTCGATAAAACAAGTCCTATTTAGTTGGGGAACAAAAAGCATCTGGTATTAAGCGACAAGATGCCCATAGGTGAACGTGCACTCTACAAATACACGTTATGTTTATGTGGTCTCAGAATTTTTGGATGAAGTATTTACAGAACAATGCATTCCATGACCCTTATGAAGTGATAATGGGATGGAATTCATATCAAGCCAGTACAGATTTTGAGAGATTAGGGATTGAACAGAAAATTACTTCTTTGTGCAATCCCAAAGGCAATAGGATGATTGAGAGGTTTAATCAAGTTTTGAAAGGTGCTATTAGAATTTGCAATGGGCATCAATATAGACTGAGAAGTACATATAGTAATGTATGGACCCTGTCTGTCCTCCACTCACCCGGTCCCAACCACAGAGACGACACTGGAGTTGATGCTGATCCCCCTATCCCTCTCAGATAAGCACAAGATCCAAGGATGAAACTCCTAAATCAAGCACTGTTCCGATGGAGAATAGGGGGCAGGAACAAAATAAGAAAAAGAGAGACTTGCGATGCTGGATCTTTCCTGCTGTGATGCCCACTGCTTAGCTCCAGAGACCTTCTGTGTCTGTGAAGATAGGAATTTATGGTTTTGTGATGTCGCAATACACTGGAACCAACAAGAAAAGTTAGTTACCATCAGTACACTAGCAGGCCTTCTTAAACATTGCTATTGCACTAACTTTAGTGCAATTCACTTACATTCTTCTTAAAAAATACAGCATATAAATTGGTTAACCAGGTTTACAAATAGGAATCTCTGAGGCCCTCAAAGAAAGAGCTCTTAACACTGATTAAAGCCTCAGACACTCCCAAGGTAAAACTTGAATCATGGCTGGAGTTTCTTGCACTCCCAAGGTTACACTTAAAATAGGGGTTAGAGTTTCTTGCAATCCCAAGGTTACACTCAAAATATGTGTTGGAGTTTGTGGCACACATTTGGTATACTAGGACCACAGATCGGAGTAGGACACTCTCAAGGTATACAAGGCACATTGATATTGGTACAAGAATCACACATGAATGAAATACTGAAAGGAGAGTTCTCAAGGCACTACTGTTCATCATGGAAACACAGAGTAAAGTCTCAAGTTGTTGCAGAAACTCAGTTCAAAGGCCAAGGTTACAGGAAGGTTTTGGAGCAAGAACCATCCAGGTGAACTGGAGGTAAGTCACTGAGAGGAAACTTGAAGACAAGACTATAGGCTTTAGGTTGCTGATAGTCTGGCCTGATTACTACTATAAAAGAATAGTGGGAATTAACCTGATATGAAGTACTTAGCCTAGTACTTCAACTTGTTCCAAGTCTGAAGAAAGTCTTGAGGTCTCCGAGGAACTGGAGTAGCTGACGAAGAATGCACTGAGGGAGCTGGAGCCCGGGGAATTACCAGAGGACTTAAACTGCAGCTAGGAAGGGTGCTGCCTGGGTTTGGTCAATTCTTCAGGTGAGTGGAAAGGCAGGAAGCTTGGTCGGCTGGTAGTATAGGCAAAGCAAAAGGCTCAGGTTTGGGTGTGGTATATATACAGACTCAGGGTCCAATAGATACAGCAGGGTCATATGTGGCATGTGGCAAGATTCCTGAAGGAAACACGTGTTAGTATACTTGCTTAACCCCACAGGAAAAGCAGGTGCAAACTAACAGATAGAATCACTTAACCGAAAACACATGTTCTGTTTGGTCTAAATGTGCCCAAGGGAAAACACTTCAAGACACCAGCAACAGCGGGACCAAGGCGAGCCACTGGTTCACGTACTTAGGGAATGCTTGCAAACTCAAGCGTAATGGAATCCAGGGGAGAGGAGAAAATCGGGAATGGAATCATAGCGTGCCATAAGGCGCCACAGGGATAATGCTACCCAGGGTCAAGGATTAAGGACACTCGTTCTTTGGGGAACAACACTGCACTGAATCAACGTTAGTGGAAACAGTGATATAGGGGGAAACTTAAGCAAGTTATCATAGCTCACCATAAGGCGCCACAGAGGTAATGCAACATGAGCCCTGCACGCTATGCTAACTACCCAGATGGCACATGAGGGGGTCGTGACACTGTCTACAGGTTGGCAGAGCATGAACTACTGGCTCTTCACCTTTTGTGATTATGAGCGGCCAGGGCCTTGAGACCCTCACGAGTGAGATGTAGCACTTGACAAATACTGATTGATTGATTGATTGAGAGGACACAATCCGGGGACTAAAATAATCCTGGCTGGTTGTTTGAATCACAAGTGATTCCGTTCATGATAGAAGAAATAAGGAAGAAGAACAAATGGCATGAGAAGCCTAAGATATGCTACAATGCGAAAATGAAGTGAACCTTGTAAGTGTTATAGTGGGGCCATGAGTTTGTGTGTAAAAACTGGTAAAGGTGTGTAAAGGGAATAATATGTTCTATTAAACTTTGGAAATGGTTGAGGTCGTATTGAATTTGGTTTCCTTAAGTGATGGCAAGGTGTAAAACTTAAATCGTGTCACTACAGTCAATGATGATTGCAGGGCCGGCTCTAGGCATATGCAAGCTGTGCACCTGCACAGGGCCACCAAACCCCAGGGGCCACCACGCCAATATATATCCTTAATATATTAATCCTCTGAGGATGGATACATATTTGCGTGGTGGCCCCTGGCAGGGATTTGGCGGCCTCCGGCTCAGTTCCACTTCTAAACTCCCTGACCCCCTCCCCTCTTTACTGGCCTGCGCGCTCCGCCCCGCCCGGACCCCCTCTTCCGGGCCCCCTACCTACGCTCCCTGCCCTGGGCCACCATGAGCCTAGAGCCGGCCGGCCCTGATGATTGTTGGAAAGAACGTGTACAGAAAGCACAGGATTTACAATGGAAGATGAGCAGCAAGTTATCGAATCTGCGAGTGTGTTAGAAAGTAAAATGTTGCTTCGGAGTTCACCTGCAGATGAGTTTGTGGGGGTTGTTCCCCATTTGAGTCTGGCATCCTATGATCAGGAAACTCAGACTCTTTGTCAAAGCAATTATTGAATCTCTAAGAAGAGGTGAGAGGTTTGGTATCTTCCCAGGTTGTGGAAAACAATTGTAGCAGCACCCCCAGATGATTTACTTCCAGATACAAGAACGTGTTATGACAACTTGAAGGTGAATCCAGATTCTAGTTATTCGGTTGCTAATAATATGAGTTGTACGGACCCAATCTTTCTAAAAAGGTGCAGGAAATCCCAGAGATGGTTAAAAGATCACATATGTAAAGAGTATGGTAGAACTCAATTATGTTACATAAGGAAAATGGTATAACTTAATAGTTTACTGTAAATATTCGGTTAGCTTGAATTTATATTTCAGTCTCACATGCTGGATTTATTTTATTTTATTGACTGTGTCCGGAAGGGGGATGTTAGGAGCTCGGAATGTGATGGTGGTGAGTGGAATGTAGAGTGGGGGGGTTGAGCGCTGTGACCACAGTACTTAAGGGTGTGGAGTGTTCTAACTGAGGTCGTTGGTGAGCAGTTTGGACCGCTAGTGCATACATTTCTGTTTTCTCCGTTGGTTGAAATAAACCTACCTTCAAGTTTTATCTTTTTCTCGTGTATCACTGGAAAAACTGACACAACATGGTGAGCAGGATGAGAATCCCAGTGGACCAGATAAGAAGAATGAAGCAGACAGTGGGGAAAAAGTGGAATTTGTGACAGGGTAAAGCTATGGGACCAGGAGGTCAGGCTATAAAACTGGAAATGTTATCCTCGCAAGTTGCCCCAGAGATAAAAGAAACCATCTGGAAAGGTGATTTTGTACATTGGTTTTCACTGATCGGGGCCAAGCAAACGGAGTCAGGCCACAAAAGGCCAAGAAGAAAGTTGCTATCAAGACAAGAGACCCAAGTTGCAGAGAACATAACTAAGTGGCTTTTTGTTTTGGGTATTCTCTTAGCAAAAGAAAAAAAATTGCTGGGCTGGTGGCCTGCATCATCCTTTAGGAACAGAGATTGGGAGCATAAGTTCCAGTTCAACTTCAGAACATTAATTATGTTGAGGATTGCTTGCATCACAAGAAAATCAGCAACTTCAGATTTTAAATGGCCAATTGGGTGTTGCTATGAAGGACTAACCTTTGCCAAGTCTGTAGATAGAGCAATGGTAGGCTAACGTTTGAAACATCACCATACTAGCCTATCGGCTGAGGTGAAGGGTGGTTTGTTTAACTGACTTAGTTCCATGGCACAGTGGTGTGGCTGGTGCCCCCTTCTCCAATGAAGCCCTGTATTTGCATACAGATGCAGCGAGCTGCTTTGTTTTGGTGCTGTGCTAAGTGTTGAGGAATGCTGATAGGTATTGCCCAGTGAATGTTTGGACTGGTGAGAATGTGCCTTCCCTTGAGCTACGTCTCATTGTGGTCATTAACAATTTGGCTTTCTCAATTCAGAAACAGAAGTGACTACTCCTGCTCAAACAATATGACAGATGTTGAAGTTATGATCGGGCTGTTGCAAATGTGTGTTGAAAATAATTACAGTGATTGGTTCTCATATGCATGAAGTGTAATACCGGTTTTTCAGTAAAACACGTCCCATGAGTTTTTAATAATGCAGCTGATGACTTGTCTTAGCTTAAGCTGCAAGATTTCATAAGAACCCATCCATGAGCATTAGAAGTAATGACCAAGTTCAGGAGCTATGGAGACTTGATGCATCCATCTTATTGTAGCATAGTTAGCAAAGGCAACATGCAACATTTATGAAAGGCCCTTTCAGTCAGAGCGAGGCTCCATGAAAGAGTCAAGGATGACAGACTTCCAGTAGAGTGCATAATTATGTTTTTTTAAGAAAGCGAAGATCTTTGATCAACAGGGTGTCCTCTGCAAGGTTTTTCACTACATTGGTGGTTGCAAAGGAATATGTGTCAACGTCTTAATGAGGAAGGCTGTACTGGGCTGGGTGCCCTCATTGCAACAGAAGGAGGACAAGTTACATGGGATTTTAGAGACGCTGAGTAAAATTTGCTAAACTCGTTTTGAGTAGCGGTTATTTGTGACAGTGTTCCCTTTGTGATTCTGTGGCTCTGACAGTGAACTATCAGACAGGTCAAAATCTGAACACAAGAGTGGGCTCCAAGAGAAAGTTTTACCTTATAGACAGACCAGTTAGTTATGGGGCTCTTGCACTCAAACACAGACCAGATGGGGAAGGGCTCACTGGTGTTATTCCAAAAGATCTTGAGCAACCTGGGTTGCATTGTACAGGCTGTTAGGTCTTACTTGAGCAACTTCTATTGGTTGAGTCAACAGTATTACAGGAACTCAAGAATCGCGTGCTAAAATATTTGAGTTTTCTTGGCGGCGGCAGAAATAGATTCAAAATTAGTTTTGTCACATTCCTTCAGTATTGGGGCGGCCACTATGGCTGCACAGGCGTTTCAGCTAGGCCCAGCTTTAAACCGTAGGAAAATGGCCATCAAAATGTTATAAGCATAAAGCTTGTCCTGGCACTGCGATTCTCAAATTGTATTGAAATCCTTTTTGTAGTAATCCATGTCTTCTAAGTATATTTGAGAAGTAGGTTACTCCTTCATTGGATGTGCAGCAATGAGTCTACATTAAACATAGATAGAAAATGGCAACGCTCTACTGAAAGTTTGGTTGAGGTGGCTCAGCATTGGTGGCTTGTATTTGGCTGAGCGCCAAGAGACGGCAAAACAAGCAAGGAATCATGGAGGCTTCAGACTCCAGACCTGATAATCATCCACCATGGTGGGAATGATGTAGCATTATTTGGTGAATTCTCTTGGAGTGCCAGACTCTTTCTGGAAGTGATCATCCCTTGCTTACACAGGATACCAAAAACAAATTGGGTGCACTGCGGATTAGGGTATCCAATGTTTCTCTCAGGTGCCCGAATTCATTTGTGACAAAACTCTGTGCAGGACCTATAGAGTGCCAGGAATACGCCATAAAAACTGTTGCAAAAGGCGGAGATGTTCCATGGTGTTTATTTGTCCCCTACAGGGGCAGACTGACTGTTTGACACTATTAATTCAAAATCCAAGAGGGAGGTAGTTGTAATTGTGGCCGGGTATTTTAATACATGCTTTGAACCTACCACCCTCCAAAGGGAAATAACCGGTGAAGAAGATCAATATTGGGGTATACCCCAGATTGTGGGTTCCTGGCTAAAGACCACCCCAAAGGTAGCCCTGCAGTTGTTGGACCTCTGTATATGTTGTCATCCGAGGGTCTCCAAGGCAGGACGAAATATGATGTAGAGAGGCACTCAATTTTTCAAAGAAATCACAGCCAGAGTCATATTGATTACTTTCTCGTGGACCTTTGATTCTGGGAACATAGTTATGGATGTCTTTCTTAGGACAGAGAGTGATAATTTTCCTGTGTTTCTTACACTCTTTGACAATACAGATAGGGCAAATAGGGCCCCTCGATTACCTTGCAGTGATCTGCTAGTTAGCTACAATTGAAGGAAGGAAAGATGTGAGTCTGTTATGAATAATGAGAATACATATGCCCGCCTTGCCCCCATCTTGCTTCTTTCAACCGGTCCATAGCTGTCATTTGAAAGGGTGAAGGACGTCCATGCCAAATGGTTTGAGGTTTTAAGACTCAGGTTTCTCACTGACCCCTAGCCAAATAAAAATTAGACCGCAACTATTTAACATACATGGGCCCTCATTTATGAAGGCCTTGCGCCACTGGTGCGTCACTTTTTCCCATTTTAAAAGTGACGTACCGGCGGAGCAAGACCTTCATAAATAAGGCCCATGGTTTAACAGAGATTACAGAGTACATTACAGAGTACAAAGAGGCATCTCCTCGGTGCCATCTGGGGAGTGCTTCCACATGACACTTAGTCTGCCACAACCATCTATTAGGCAGTACAAAAATGTACAAAATCAAACTGGGATACCGCCATTGGACTGATATTCTGACAGCTATGCATACAGGGAATCAGACAGTCTTTTGGCATTCCATTTCACAAGGTTCTAAGGTATCGAGGGTGAAACCTAATATCACATTCTTCCCCAGGACTGGGTAACCCATTTCAAGACCCTATATAGTTTCTCTCCCTTCCATCCTGAGCCTGAGACCCTTGACAACTATGGCCCCATATCTGCCGCCACACGCAGTTTTACCACCCATAACTCTGACTCCCCTAGAAATGAAGAATTCTTCACTCTGGTGAAAATCAGCAATGTCCTTACATCACAGAAGTCCCTGAAAGAGCTTAGGGTTGAAGGAATTCCAGTGGGCCTGTTCATTTCCATACCTACTATCTGGACACCATACCTTACCCATGTCGCTAACTCCCTTATGGTGGGAGCAGATATTCCAACATCTGGGAAGGGTATGGAAGTTATCCCTATCTACACAAAAGGCTCAAAGATAGGTCTGGCAAACTATCGCCCAATCGGTCTCATCGATTTCCGTGAAAAAGAGTTTTGCAAACTAATATTACACCGATTGTTTATCTGGGTTGATGAAACTGAAATTCTAGATTCATTCCAAGCTAGATTCCACACCAAAACTTGCACGATTGGCCACGTTTCTAGCTTCCAACAAATAAGGTGGAAGGAGGTCGACTTAAACAGGGACAGCTTTTATGTTGCTTTCGTCGATCTTAATGTGATATTCAACATAGTCCCTAGAGATAAATTAAGGTGAGACTTCAAGGTCCCCTTCTTAATATAATTATTCGGCTCCATTGCAATAAATTTGCACAAGTTTTTTAGGGAGCTAATGGGGAAAGTCGGAGGACTCAAGACACCAGCTTTATTGTTCTGAGATGGTATCTTGCTAATATCCAAGACTCCCAAAGACCTTGAGACCCTCCTGAAAAAGTTCTATTTACTCTGCCTAGACCATGGCCTAATAATTAATGAAAGCAAAACTAAGGGGGTCATTAGATATTGCGGTGGGGGTGCTTTCAGCACCACCCACCGCAATGCCACAAAAGCAAGTTGTGCCTTTCAATGCACAACGTGACAGGCACCACGCGGTGCCTACCACATTGTACATTGAAATGCAGGGGGGTACCCCATATGCACCCCCACCCCCCAGAATCCCTGGGGGCCCGCTACAGGCCCCCAATGGTGAAAACCACCTGCCTTTCCATGGCGGTGTTGCCACCACGAAATGGCAAAACCCCGCATATATGTTAATATTGTTGGCGGTGTCTCCCAGACACCGCCACCATGTTAGCAGCGGAAAATCAGCGGACGGTCTTTCCATCCACCGGGGTCCCCCCCGCAATGGTAATGTGGTGGGTGAAAATTCGAAGCGGCGGAGGTTTTTAGCGGGCGGATTGCCACTGCCATACAGGCGGTGGCGATCCGCCCACTATCCTAATGACCCCCCCTAAGTTTATGGCCATTCACCGCATAGATCGTTTAGAGGGAATATATCCATAGAGGGGGTGGAGCTAGAGTGAGTAACAGATTTTGACTACCTTGGCAAACGCTTACCCAGTACCAACACCTGGTTCAATAAGGTTGTAGAAAGTACTTTCATTCTGAAACATAGTGCGGCTGATATTCAGAACTCGCATCCAGGTTCCCACCTTCACAAAGTCTGGAGGACCCAAAATGTAGCAGCTGCTACATACAGAGCTAAACTCTGGGGCCAGGGCAATTTAAACAGCCTGGAAATTGCTGAGAACACATTTTTGAGAGCAGCCCTCACTACCCCAAAGCACTCCATTAGACTTGTAATATGGTCTATAGCTTCCGTAATCCACCCGAAGCCATTTCTTTATTGGTGTTGAGTATGGCCCACTCCTGAATTGGCATACTACAGGGAGGGTCTGAATGATGTCCTGAAGAGATCCCAGGGTGGGGCGAAAGTTCAGAGGTTGACCTATGTAAAGCTGTTTCTCAGTTCTAGTGGTTTGCATAAGAATTGGCTAGATCTAAGCACTATTACTCCCCTTGCTATAAAAAAAGCTGAAGCTTGTCTACTGGGAGTGCGAGGAGGCCAGACTATGTAATCAGTTAGGCTTGTGGCACTTGACTGAAAGCTTCCTTGAGTTTAGGCCAGTGCTATTGTTTGAGAATTACATCGATGAGATAGATCCTCTATTTACTAAAGCACTTTTTTTAAGGTTTAGGCTAGGTTCTCTTCCTCTTGCTACACTTACATCCAAATGGAAAGGTGACCAAGGAGGATCTAAAACGTGTTCTGCATCTATGTGAATGTCTGATCATCTCTTGTTCATTTGCCCTACCTACTGCAAACAGCGGAAATCTTGGCAAGCTCCTCTATGTCGCTATTTAGGTGTCCGCCAGTATAAGGTAGCCTCAAGGATCTACAAAGTAGATATCTTTCTTGTTATAGTTTTTCTGTAGTCAAGTATCTTGAGAATATTTGGCCCATTCAGCGCAAAATCTTCTCTGTCCCTGCTTCCAACACTCTTGCTAATTTTTTGGTAGGTAGCACCTAGGCCTCTGATAATACAGACACCAACACGTTATAAATTATAACGTGTTGGTGTCTGTATTATCATAATGTACTATATGGCTTTACTGCTTTCATCAAACCAGTGCTATTTCCGAGTATGTAATACATGAATTTTAAAGGAATTGTTGTTATATTATAGAAACCAACTCATATCAATGTACTGAATGGTTTTACAGTTTTTACCAAACTAGTGATATATTCTGAATTGTTTTTATCTCATTATGGCATGGTTTTTTGTACTTGTACTGATGAATTGTTAATTTTATGATCGAAATAAAGTACCAAATTGAAATGGACGTATTCATTGATATCTTATGGTTATTTGCAGCATTTATCCTTGTTGGTGGGGGGTGTGAAGGACCTCTGGCCCTTGGCTGCCTTTTTGGCAGTGTGAACTAACTGCTTACCCAAGTCACTACTTTTAATTGGTCAAGAACCAGTGTTTTCCATGGCATTTGAAATGTCTGGGCAAAATGTCATTCTTTGACAATAATATATTCCCAGAGGGGAAAAATAGCTTTGAGTTTGCAGTGTTGTGGTGGGGACATGGATCCCCTCCAATGAATGAGGGTGGTGCCCTCATGTTATACAGATGGATTGGTAATGCATAGATTGTCTCTAAGGCTGTGAAATCTACACCTCAAATGTGTAAACATTGTAATGTGATCTGATTTAGACTATAATATATGTTTTTGTTAGGTTAACTTTACATATAGTTTGAAGTGTTTGCTGTTTACTTATTCCGATTTTAAATAACATTGTGCATTAGGGAAACATAATTTATGTTGGTTAAAATATTACAATATTTTTTTCTGTTGCATTTTAAGAAAGTTGACTGCTGTGTTAAACCAAAAAAGAGTTTGGAGACATTCTGTCATTGCTTCATTGTTGGTGTGATGTGTGTGCCCTCTCTGGACATCTTCTGAGTGTAAGAAATAGGGCCTCCTAATTGAGGGGACTCAAAATTAAGACTGTGGAGTCCGAGGGGAGGGAGCTGTGCCACTGCACCTTGCCGACGTGGTGGGTGAGTGATGCGTGCCACTTCAGGGTCATGTTGCCTCTGGGGTTGGGTTTCACTTTGGGTGTCGGACTGGGGATGTTGTCACCAGAAGAAGAGTGAAGGATCCTTGAAGACAGATCTGGGTAATGCTTAGGGGAGCAATCAAGTTTAAAAGTTAGGGCCTTCCTTTCTTGCGATGCAATCTGGATCCAACAGCGGTATTTCGAAATAACCTTCCCTCCTAATCCCAGTGTTACAGAGAAGGTAGTCAGGAGAGCAGTTACAGTTGGTTGCTCAATGATAAATAACTGCTTCACAAGTCTATATTTCTATTCAGTAGAGAACATGGGGCACATATAAGTGTTGGCCTGAGAGAAAAACAGCACCTTATCATTAATCTAAAGTGCCCCAACACTGATGCACTTAGGCTGCCATTGTATTCTGGCAAGCAGAAAGTTTCATACTGGAAGGGGACTCTTCCAGTACAAAAACTCTGCCTTAATTCATTTCCAGCTTTGGATGTCTGTTACACAGTTCAGCACGCTTGCAATGTTGAAAAATGTGGAGACTTTTAAAAGTTGCTCCACCTTAATGTCTAACATTGTTGGCGTAATTCCCTGTCTACAAATTTTAATAGACAGGGATTTGCATCAAAACCATTGGGTGGTTGCTTGGGATCACCAATGTACAATCCATGGTGCACATAGCGCTGCTTTGCATTACTTTAGTTAACTTTACAACACAAATCATGATTTGCGTTGGAAGGACCATCCCAATAAGCTATACCAGCCACTACATTACATAGTTTTACACCCTCAACACTGGCATGTGCCAATATGACTGGATTGTGCCTTTAATGGCTGCCATTGACAATTGTGATTAGTGATTAGTCTTCAATATATGTTCTCTGAAAGCCAGGAGCTCACAAACCTCTAAATAAGGAAGTAATCTCTGCCAAAAGGGAGCTCCATGATCCTTTGGAATGAACTACACTGACAAGAACAGTTAGCATTAAAAAGCAATCAATACAGTGGACTAATATCTTCCAACAATGGATACAGGTCTCAAAATAACAAAAGATAATTCTGTGCGAAAAAGTGAAGGTTAAGAGACCAAGGGAGTCATTTAGAGTATCACAGAGCTGGAGCACCGCAATGAATGGAGCACTGCCGTATGGACCTGTCTCCCTAAATAGAGAAGGACAAATGTCACTCTCACCTGATGTCGCTATGGCAAATGTAGGGAGAACAAAGCAAACACTAGGAGATGATAGACAGAACGCTGAAACGTTTCAGACACTCACCCCCAGTCACAGATCTGGGTTGAATCCATCATCATTCTTCAGCTCACCTCGCCACCTCAGTTCAGACCCAGCTATATGCAAATCATTCTTGACCCTGTGCCTCATGGGAACAGTCCAGCTCGAACTGCCAAACATGGTCTTCGCTGAACCAGAAACAAGCTTCCTGGGACTGGTTTCTGGGTAACACCCTTCATCAGCCAGGCTAGCTTGAATCCAGTGGCAAAGTGAGCAAGGTACCTACATCTGGGCATACTCTGCCAACTTAGGGCGAACAAAGCAAACACAAGGAGATGATGGACAGAACGCTGAAACTTTTCAGACACTCACCTCCAGTCACAGATCTGGGTTGAATCCATCATCATTCTTTAGCTCACTTCGTCACCTAAGTTCAGACCCATCTATATGCAGATCAGCTTTGACCCTGTGCCTCATGGGAACAGTCCAGCCCGAACTGCCAAGCCAGGTCTTCCCTGAACTGGAAACAAGCTAATGGGCCATTAGATTAAAGATTTCCTGTTGGGGTACCATGGTTTCAGTGGGGCAGGAGCATTGCTGATTTATGGCAGTGCTCCTGCCCCACTAAAACCATGGGCATAGTGACATTTGTCCTGCTCTATTTAGGGAGACACGACAATCATATGAGTAATGAGAAAACTCCCAATGCATCGGCCCACTGTTTTTCTATTGTTGCATTCGGAGTTCACTCTAGAAAAACTAAAATTCTGAACATGCGAAACAAACATGTTACAATCTAGAAAATGTCTTCAGCCTTCTGAGGAGCTGCAACATTGGCCATTGCTGAAAATGCATAGAGACCCCTGCCTGGCAAGTACAGATCTCTAAATATGGCAGGCAGTCCTCTGCCAAGAGAGTGTAAGCCATGGCCTCTTCTGACAAGGCAGGGTGGCAGTCTAACCGTCATGTTCTCAATTAGGCTGGGTGAAATTTTTATTACGCCTGCATAATGTCACATAACTTCCAGCATTTCCTGCTTTGCAAAATACACAACATTATGCCTTATGTAAAGTCACATAATTTTAAATCTCACTGTAGGAGCACAGGAATAAAGCAAATTAACAAAATGGAAGTGGGTGTGTGTTTCTTGCATTTCTATTTTAACATGATTAAATACATCCTTGTATCGAAAATGGTTGCAAGGGTGCATTCCAAGATAACTTCCAACTATATGTGAAGATTCCAGATCGTGGGCAAGAAAGATTGATCTTGTAAGACATTATTTGGTCCTAAATTAGAGGGTGTATGTTGGATTAAGGTAGTAACTTGCTTGAGTTTGTGTAATCCTATAGAAAAAAGAAATCTGCCACTAAATTTGATCTAAGAGCATGATATTGCCAATCCAAAAATTAACATCAAACTGCATTTGCAAGCTAGAAGAGATCCATAGATATTGTGTCCTGCTGGGTGGGTGGGACCAGACAGTGCCCCATCAACAGAAACACCATCCTTAAGATGACTGAGAATGCTAATCTATCCATTCACAGATTCCATATGGTGTACTAGCTAACCACAAGCACTAAGTATTTTACACAAAGGGCAGAAAATCAGTCTCTAGTGGAAATGTCACCAATAGCTGTCCCAACTTTAAAGACTTGTGTCAGAATCAATGATTACTTCAAAATCGTTTATTCACAGCAGACAAGCAACACATCTTATTTTATTTATTTATTTTATTTTGAGTTTTTATAGAGCGCAAACTTGACCAGTTAGGGCAGGGGTCTCCAAACCGGTCCTGGAGGGCCGGATCCATGCCAGGTTTTTAAAATAACTACATGTATATCAATGGGGATATCCAAAAAATGTGGCCTGGATCCGGCCCTCCAGGACCGGTTTAAAGACCCCTGAGTTAGGGTATCAGAGCGCTTTACAGGAATCAGCAGTAGCAAACATCAGACTTGGCGGGGGCTGGCTACATAAGGGATAAAAAGACAAGCAGTTACCTTTACATGTACATTTTACAAGAAATGAAGGTCCCTGGGTCCATGGAGGGAAGCCTGGAAGTTCCGGGTGGATAGTGTCAGGGTACTCCAGAGGGATGCCTTAGACAGAAGTAGTGCACGGTCTCTGGGACAAAAGAATGCAAAGTGAGGAATGTGCCCATTAGGAAGGTTTTGGCATCCTTTTTGAAGCGAGCCAGAGAAGGGATTATTCTAATGGCGGGCTGGAGTAAGTTACATATTCTCGGTGCAGCCCCAGAGAAGGCCCGATTCTAAGTTTTCTTTTTCCAAAAACGTGCAGGTTGGAGCAAGAGGTCTCTGGTGGATCGGGAGTTTCTGGTTCCTCCGGATATCATGAGCTTCTGGGCAAGATATGCAGGGGAGTTTGAGTATAATGCCTTCGCGTTATACATGCCAATTTGAGTTGGATTCTGTCCTGTAGAGGAAGCCAGTTCAGAGCTTTCAGATGTGGTTAAATATGGTTGAATTTTCTTTAGGCTGTTAGTAGTCTGGCGGCCGTGTTGAGTCAGGCTTTTAAAGGTGCCATGGAGATCTTGGGTAGGCCCGAGAGGGTAGAGCATCCATTTTCAAGTCTAGAGATGACTAGTGACTGGACTGTCATTTTTAGGTCAGGAGTATCAAACAAGGGTTTCAGTTTCCTTAGGTAGCTCAGGTGGAATCTGGCTGATTTGGCCATCAAATTGATGTGGTCCTGCATGCTCAGGTTACAGTCCAGAGTTATTCCAAATAATTTGGCCGAGTTCACGATGGTCGGAGGGCAGTTTAAGGCTGTGATGGCCTTAATCCATACCTGAAGCTCGGGGTTGGTTTTGGGTGGGGAAATTAGTAGAAATTCTGTCTTCTTTGCCCTGAGTGTGAGTTGGTTGAAGGAGAGCCGTTGGACAGTCAGTTTAAAGGCTTCATTCAGGGAATGAATCTCCTTGAGGAAAGAGATTTTGATGTAGATTTGGGTGTCATCAGCGTACATATGGTAGGAGATATTTGCAGTGTGCAGTACTTCAGCAAGCAGTTCGAGGTAAAGATTGAAGAGGTTGGGGGACAGGGTTGAACCATGGGGGACTCCAACCGTGACTGGAGAGGGAGCAGAAAGGTTACCGTTAATTAGGAATCTCTGAGACCGGTTATGGAGGAAGGACCTAAACCAACAAAGAACAGAGCCATCTATTCCCATCCTGAGTTTGTGGTGTTCAAGTAGTTTTTCATGGTTGACCGTTTCGAAGGCCGAGGATAGATCTAGGAGGATTAGGAGACATGTTTTGCCTTGGTCAAGGGCTTGGAGGGCATCATCCACGATGTGGAGAATGGTGGTTTCCGTGCTGTGCCCAGGCCTGAAACTGGATTGGAAAGTCATCTAGGAGGTGGAAGTTGGTGATGTGTTAGCTCAGCTGTTGTTGCACATACTTCTTCAGAGCTTTAGCTAAGAGTGGGATGTTATAAATAGGTCTAAACTTGTCAGGTAATGCAGGGTCAAGCACAGTTTTTTTAGGATGGGTAGGACTTGGCTGGCTTTCAGAGAGTCCGGTATTGATCCCTAAAGCAGGGAGGCGTTAATTATTGCAGTCCAGCTAGGGATAATGGATCGGGTGGCAGCAACTAGGCAGTTAGAGGGGAGTGGGTCATTAAAGTGGTTGTTCTGTTTTAAGGTGGATAGAATTTTTGAGATGGAGTGTTCGTCATAGATTTCAAGGTTGGTCCAGTGCCCTTGGTTTTTGGGAGATGCCTATGGAGGTGGCCCGGAGGGTGGAGGCAGATCTGGAAGGGGTTGAGAGTAGGTAGCAGATCTCAGCTCATTACCTAAGGCTGTGATTTTGTCAGAAAAAAATTAGGAGAATTCCTCAGATGATGTTAGTGACTTGGGGGTTTCTTTCACTGTTTTGGTCAGTTTGCTGGATTGGTGTTTGACCAATTCGAAGAGTCTGCGGGATCTGTTCTTGGTCTCATTCTTTTGGTATTTTAAAGCACTATTATTTCATGCCTCATCTACACTGGAGGATTGCTCTTTGTACTTTTATTTCATTTGTTGACTCTTCCACTCTATTATCCAGCTGGCTATGCAAGTGGTCCCGTAGCCTCAATCCCGCTGTCAATCAATCAATAAATCAATCTATCAAGAAAATATGAAGCACGCTACTCACACATGAGGGTCTCAAGGCGCTAGCGGTGGGGGGTGCAGCTGTGATTCAGCCGAAGAGCCAGGTCTTGAGGCTCTTTCTGAAGGTGTGCAGAGAGTGGGAGTGTCTGATGTTGATTGGGAGCTCATTCCAGGTCTTTGCTGCGATGTAGGAGAAGGCTCTTCTACCTGCTCCGGCTCTGCGGATGCACAGGGTTTCAGCGAGGGTGAGGT
This sequence comes from Lissotriton vulgaris, assembly GCF_964263255.1. Taxonomy (NCBI): domain Eukaryota; kingdom Metazoa; phylum Chordata; class Amphibia; order Caudata; family Salamandridae; genus Lissotriton; species Lissotriton vulgaris. The sequence goes on along the minus strand of NC_141695.1, from coordinate 496,262,614 downwards.
CGGCGGAGCAGAGGTTTCTCTTGGGTACATGGAAGGAGACTCTTTCGTTGAAGTATTTGGGTCCGGTGTTGTGGAGGGATTTGTAGGTGTGGGTGAGTAGCTTGAAGGTTGAAATATCAGTGCAGTCCTCTTATTTCAAGACAGTGTGAGGTGATGTGCCACAAGACTCTATGTGCTGTTGGAGGAGTGAGAGAAGAGCAGCGAAGGATGTTGGAGCACAGTGACCAAATGAAGTTCGATCCCTTAAGGGTCCCTCCTTGAGTGATTCAACAGTCTCTAAGAGGATGCGTGGAAGCTGCCATATTGGGATAAAATTGTTGTATCCTAACAACTGTATCTTAGTTACCTTGTTGCTGGATGACATGTTCCCTGGATTCTGTATTGTAGAATCCAGGGAACAGAGAGATCATCAGTTACTGAGGAAAGAAGGGCCTCTGTGCTCAGGAGTTGTACACTACAAATAAACTACTTCTTGTCTTAAATAAGTTTCCTGTGGACTTTAAAAGTGGCAACGAGGATGGGATACCATTGGTGGTGTGATCCATACATACAAGAAAAAAGAAGAAATTGTGGAGATTCTCACCACAATTTATTGAAATTGAACAACCCCTGAGGCATTTTGAGACTCTCATTTAGACTGCGATCCAGTGTACTTGGATGTCTGCACGATTAGCTCCAGGTAAAAGTTTAAATATTTACTTGACTGGTTTTAGTCCGTTTTGACGTTTAACTAATTTAGCAGTGACATGCCGAATGTATCGCTGAACACATAGAGTGTGTATTAACTTCGTGAACTCGAATCGCTATACTGTTGGTGTGATTTCTTGCCAAAGAGCTGAAAATGTGCCTATAATATTCACACCAGATGATGAGAGATGTGCGGAATTCGTTAGCGAGCAATGATCGATTTGTCTACTTGTTATTCTTCAAAAGTGAGGTACCTGTGACGTCGCATGCAAACGATCTCCATTTCTGTCTTGTTGAGAGAATTGAATTCCTGGCTTCATGGCGTCAATCTTGATTGCTTCATTCTTTGAATTCAACATGATTAACGAAGCACTCTCCGCAGCTTTGACTCGTCATCTATGATTGAACAGTGTTGTGCCTAGACCTTAGCTGCCACTTGCCATAGACACAGCTAGGAGAATAGAAAACACAGCTTGTTATGTTAAAGAACTCAATAAAGATCAAGGTAAAGATAAAGTAGACACTCAAAATGTTAGTGTAGTGTAGTAAACACGGGGAAAGAGGTTGTATATGAATTGAAAAACCTCCCTAAATTATTTGTGGAGAGAGGTCTGCCAAATGTAAACAGACGCATATGCTACAGGTGTGGAAGTCCAGGACACACTGCTGACTTTGAAAGGTGTCCTGCTTCTAAAGTGACATGCTTTAAATGTAAAAAACGTGGTCCTTTTTCCAGATGGTGAAGAACTGGGACCAATGAAAGCTGGAAACGTTCTGTATACATTGTAAGAACACGTGATAACAATGAGTATTATGATGATGAACTAGAAGAGGATGACGTTGAAGTTATGGTGTTATGTGATGACAAAGTTAATGAAATATCTGTAGGGTATCAACCTCCCAGATGTGATGGGTCAATAAATCAAGTCATCACATCCATATGGGCGGATTCATGCTCACCTACACTATAATTAATAGGCATCTGTGGTAAATTTCTGGAAAATCTGTTTTGTCACCACCAGATGTAGAAACGGAAGGGTATTGTGGGACTAAATTACCCCTACTGGGATATTTTATGTATCATTTATCATACAAGGGCATATCCACTCAAGGCAAGGTTTATGTTTTGGAACATGGAAGAGCTTTATTGGTTTGGAGAGAACATAAGAACTTGGGTATAACCACCCGACCAAGTGCATTTGACTAATGTGAGTGCAATATCAAAATGGCAAGCAAAGTTTCCCAAATTATTTAGTGACAAACTGGGATGTTTAGTCAAGTTTGAACATCGCATTATACTAAAGGCTGGTAGTGTTCCAGTTGTCCATTAAGTTAGAAATCTTCCATTTGTATTGCACACTCAACTCAAAGAAGAATTAAATAGGTTTTGTGAAGCTAAAGTCATTGAACCCATAGAAGCTTTTGAATGGCTTAGTCCCATAGTTTTGGCACGCAAACCCAATGGCAAATTGCGCATGTCTGTGGACTTGAGACACTTAAATAATAACATCTGGGTTGATCACCATCCATTACCATGCATCAGGAAGAGGTGTGGCGCCGCGGCCAGGGTGACTGATGCTGGAATCTGGGGATCACGGTTGGATCCCCGGGACCGGCGGCAGATTAGTCCAGCACCATGTGACTCTGGGCAGTAGCTTGCTTAATCTTCCCAACGGCCCTCAGCGCCATAGGTTCCCTTACGGCTGATTGTTTGTGCTTTACAAATGTGGGCTATATTTCAATGAGATGGTAGCCAGTATTAAAAACGCTATGTATTTTTCTTCCATAGAATTAACCAATGCTTACCATCAAGTTAAACTGCACCCTGATTCAAAACACCTTACTTAATTCATAACACCCTAAGGCACCTTTCAATATTTACGTATGCCATTTGGATTGGCATCCGCCTCTGCTGCCTTTCAGAGGCTAATGAGCTGTATTCTGAACGGTGTGGCCAATTTGGGAGCTTTCGAAGATGATGTGTTAGTGTGGGGTGATAATTTGTCCAACCATAATGACATTTTAACCAAAGTTTTAAACAGATTGCAAGAAGCTGGTTTAACCGTATGTGCAGAAAAGTGTAAATTTGGTGTCAAGCAGATTGATTATTTGGATCACACGATATCTAAAGATGGGGTCAAGCCAAAAATGTACTTATTGGGAGCTATTGAGAAAGCCCCAGCACCTTCCAACAAAGAACAAGTGTGTTCCTTTCTAGGGCTCGCTGAATATTATTCTAAATTTGTTCAGCATTTTGCAAGCAAGGTGTATGATTTTAGACTTTGAATAAAAACGGCACATAGTTTGCATGGTCTGATGTGTGTGAAAGTGCATTTGAGAAAATCAAGTCTAACATAGTAAAGGCAGTAGCTCTTAAACCGTATGATCCCATTGATGCATCCACAGTACTGGTAGATGCCAGCGGTATGGTTTTGGCGCTGTACTTATGCAGAGGAACGAAGGAGTTGAACGCATCATTACTTTTGCTTCACGTACTCTTAAAGGGGCTGAGGCAACATATTCAGTAATTGAAAAAGAGGCATTAGCATGTTGGTGGGGTGTCAATCATTTTAAAACATATGTTTGGGGGACAACATTTGAACTAAGAACTGATCACATACCCTTTATTGATATATTTACTACCAAAGTTGCGTCCAGAGCAACGCCAAGAATCGCAAAATGGTTGTATCGTATGCAAGAGTTTGATTTTCAGTTGAGGTATGTACCTGGTCACAAAAACATTAATGCTGATTGTCTGTCTCGTTTGCGTTTGTCTCACAGTGATGATGATTTTAAAGAGGACAAAGAGGAACGTCTTGTGGCAACTGTAGAGGAATCTTGCAAGGGTGCTGTAAGCGAGCAAGATTTGAAGCAAACTGTAATTGAGGATAATGTTTTGCAACACATTTTTATGAGTTTATCTGCAAATACAAATCATCTTACCTTTGCAAAAAGGGAACTCACAGATTACAGAATGATATGGTCAGAGTTATCTTTTGCAGATGGTATCATTAGAAGAGGTGACTAGTTAGTAGTAGCTTCAGGGTTGCGTGCCAAGCTGCTGACATTATTACATGAAGGTCACAGTGGTATGATGAGTATGAAGAGAAGAGCAAGATGTGACTTTTGGTGTCCTGGCATGGACAAGGAAATAGATAAATCTATACTACTATTATAAAGTAAGAACTGGGAACCTTTGAGGTGGGTAAACTCGGGAACCTCAGCGCCAATCCAAACACCCAATACATCATTGGAATTGGCAGGGTCTGCAGAGTGACATAGGCTATATACCCCAAAAAAATATACGTTGTTTAAAAAATATACCTTACAAAAAAAAGTAGTCCCTTGGAAGTAGCGCCGGCCGTGTGCGCTAACATCATCAGGAGCGCGAGGAGGATACTACCATTGCTGTTGTTTTGTGTTGTCCTCTGGGCACTGGGCGCTGCTTGCTGACCCCCCTCGGCGCTTTACAATGGATGTACTCTCTGACTTGGATCCCCTGACTGGATGGAAAGTTTTATGGTAGGCGTCCACTGTCATATTCGTGTTTCTGTTTACGCGCAACCCCCTTAAAAACGGCGTTTAAGTTCCTGCTCGGACGTGAAACTGAGCGTTTGGTGCCACGGCAAACAGCTCGCCAAATACATCGCCGATGGGAGGAATGCGGGGGTTATTATTTACGTCTTCCATGACAGCCCATGGGCTGCAGTCCGGGCTCGGAGCATGATGTTCTGTTGCTCCCTTGAAAACATGTTTGCAAGAAAGAGCAACTTTCCAACCTTCCGAACAGAGGAAGTGCTAACGCAGAGCAGTCCTGCTGCCTTTGCGACAAGGTGGAAAGTTATAGTTTGTCTCTGGAGTAGCGGTGACCTTGTGCGTCCGTAAATGCCGCTCTGTTGGTTGTGTCAGTAACGTATCATGGCAGGTGGGAGTAGATTACCATTTCTGTTTGTTTCCTGGCTTTCGTATAGTTGTGGTTTTGCATGTCCTAATGTAAAACGGGAACGGGAACTACAATCCCCATAATACAACTTTTAACAAAATGACCGAACTACTCACGTGCGCCAGGTGAAACATGGGCTCCGTCTGCGTAATAATTTACAGTTTGTGGTATTTTTCATTGTTTGTGACAGTTATGCTGTGCACATTGCTTTCTGTTGATGGTTCAAAGGCTGCCATCCAGAGGCGCAACTGGAGCCAATTTTTGTGGGGGGCTAAGAAAAAATTTCAGGGAGGAAAAGTAACGCGGCATTCAGCGGGAGGAGCGCAGAAGACAGCGGCGGCGACAGTGGGGCCGTGGGGCTGAGACGGCCCCCGAGGAAAACACGAGGTAAGCGACGCCCCTCGTGTAAAAAGGCTATTTTGACTGAGCTACACAAACCTGACAGCAGAGACCATAAATAACTGAGTACACATATTCGAGGGCAGTTTGTCGTGTGTGGTGCACGTTTATTAATACTCCAAGTCGCCGTCTTCTTCAGGCCAGAGTGGAGGATGCAGCCTCATTGGGGATTGAATGCAGTGACGTTTAGAGTTGTGCTGTGCGCCCCAGGCGCTGATTACTCTTGAGATTGTGTGTTGTCCTGACAGCAGAGACCATAAATAACTGAGTACACATATTCAAGGGCAGTTTGTCGTGTGTGGTGCACGTTTATTAATACTCCAAGTCGCCATCTGCTGCAGGCCAGAGTGGAGGATGCAGCCTCATTGGGGATTGGTAACTCCTAACGTGGTGTCAGAGAGAGTGAGGAACCAATAGTTGGGCTTCCGTTCGCACCTTCTATGAGCCGACAAGCACACAGTAGGATGACGCGAGGTAAGGGAGTTCCTGCTACCTGGAAGCCTCATTGCCCCCCGGACAACGTCGGGACGGGCAGCTAGTGTGTACATAATTGTGTAGCATGCATGTGCAGTGATAAATCACACAAGTCTCATGAGACCACTATTTTGCCCACTTTCCTACCTTTTAAGCCGTGGGAAAAAGTTGCAATCGACATAAGTGGTCTTTTTTATATCAGGGCAATTGAGAACAAATATGCCATAGTTTTAATGGATTATTTTACCAAATGGCCTGAAATTGCATTTGTTAGGGAGATTAAGTCTTTTAACGTGATTGATTTTTGCGATGATGTGTTTCGCAGGGATGGTTACCCGAATTCTATTCTAACTGACAATGGACCACAATTTGTGGTTGGGGATTTGCTAAGTATTTGGATGAAACAGGATTTAAACATCTCACCATACTAGTTTACAATCCCAGAGAAAATGGTATTGTGGAAAGATTTAACTGTGTGTTAAAAGAATGTGTGCAGTTGGCCAATACGTGTGGTGATGATTGCAAAAATGCTGTGAAGGAGATGTTATGGTGTTATCGGAAGACACCCCATACGGCTACTGGTGAGACTCATTTTAGTCTTCTTAAAGGTCGTGTGGCGTGTACCAAAGTGAAACCAGCATGGATGTGTAAACTGATTTAAAGAAAATAACTTGAGAAAACTTATCGTACAAGATTATCAAGGCAAATACACATCCAGACACAATGACAGAATTAAAGACCGTTCCCAAAAACGTAATGTTGGTGAATGGGTAAGAACATATCTATATGGTAATCAAAGAACAAGCTTATCAAGATGGTTCAAACCTTAGGAGGTCACAAAGGTTGAAGGTAACAGTGTGTGGCTGAGTGATGGAAAGCGGTGGAATGTGAGGAGGGTGACCAAATGCAATGATTTGGAGTGTGATGTTTGGTTAAAGGACCAATGTTACGTACCTAATCACATCAGTTCATCTAATGCACACAGACACAAAATATTGAAACGTGCTAGATCCAAACCTGTTTGGCTGAAGGATTACTTTTTCACTTAGTTGTACATTTTTGTTTTTCTTAACTCAATTATTATGATGTATTTTGCTTTATTTTTTAAATTTTATTAGGAAAGAAGACATGTTGTATCTTAGCAACTGTATCTTAGTTACCTTGCAGCTGGATGACATGTTCACTGGATTCTGGATTGAAGAATCCAGAGAACAGAGAGATCAGCAGGTACTGAGGGAAGAAGGACCTCTGTGCCCGGAGGTTGCACACTACAAATAAACTACTTCTTGTCCTAAATACGTTTCCTGTGGACTTTTAAAAAACATGATGAGACTAACTCTGGATGCCTCTTAAACACGTAGACCACCACCATGCACAACCAGACATATATGGATCAAAGTCAGCTGCCATTTTGGAAGCAAAAATGGCTGGCTGCCCATTTACTTAAATCAACATTTAACTTAATTACCTCGATTCAACAAAAATGGCAAGACCATTGTTCAATGAGTTGGGCTCGATCTGCTAAGATGTAGGATGAAACTGCTGGATGTTTTCTTTTATTAATTTACTCTTTATATCTTGGGTGTGAGGAGAAGCTGGTAAAGTCTGTGACTCCACAGTAACAGGCAACTATAGCTAACATTCGGCCTAGCTATATATGTGGACATCCTTATCTTCCAGGTTTTTTGCCTACCTGTTGGTCGTAAACTTACCACATGAACTACCATTCTTACTTCAATGTAAATTTTCTTCCTGAAACTTATTTGAAACAATTGTACTGTAACATTCTGGATGTACCATCAATATCCATACATAACATATTGTAAAACATAACAATACCACCATAACATATTGCTGTATTAAGTGCTCTTTCACCCATTTGGGTCTTGTTCCCGCTATAGAAAACTGGAAAAATAAACGATAAAGTGTACTTGATATGAGATTTCTTCAAGCTCTGCCAAATGAAAGTGTCTGCAGTATTTCCAGTCGAGGTTAGGGATCAGAAATATAGTGTAGGGATTGAAAATTCCATATACACATATTATTGGCCAACTATATGAATATAACCTTGTATTAGCATATTTGTGTAATCAGAGTTTATGTTAAGTAGTACGATAATCATAGATTCACTTTACGGTATACCGCTCCTATTGGTATTGTTTGAGCCATTTTTTTTTGTTTCTCCATGTGCAAGTATCGCTTCCCCTAAATCACGTGATGCCGCTCGCTGCTCGAAACTACAGGCAGCCGAGCTGCCTATTATATTTGCTAAGCTTGCATCTTGACTAAACCCACGGTCACACCTGCCCTTCTTGTGGGATGCGTACATTTTAGCAGAGCCCGTTCCTGTACTCCCTGGGCTACAGATAGAAAGGGAGGCACCCAACTGACCTTCCCCCGCAATAGCTTAGGCCAGGCTACTAACTGATCCATTGTGCCTTATATGGGCCTTCCTTTTGGCTTAATGATAAACTGTGTTTTTCCTTGTAGGGTGTGATCATGAACCTATGACATGAATATATGCTTTGTATCTTGAACATGTAGACAGTCTCCTCTGCGCACCTTCGAGGGTCCTGCAGACCGAGGCTCCCCTGGCAGGGCTTGTATTTGATGAATAAACGATTGAACCTTCTCCATTGCCGACTAAATTATTATAATAGATACACGTGTATGGGCTATTGGTAAGTATAGCCTGACTGGATTAATTTTGCATCCTTCAGTTGGCGACTCCGCCGGGACTCCGTGATAGGGTCCCCCCCCCTGTAAGCAGGGGTGACGGGACAAGGAGGAGTTCTGGCCGAGTGGGTGGACAGAAAAAAGATCCTGATTTGAAACACCCGTTTGTTATATTATGTTATGTTAAAAACACTTCTACCGCGCACGGTCACCAGTCGGTTTCATGGCGCTCATAGACAAAAGCAGAGGGGGCAGGCAGCGAGGTTACTCGTAAGCTAGCTGGAAGAGATGCGTTTTGAGTAATTTACGAAAACAGGTGTAATTAGGACAGAGTCGGATTGTAGTTGAGAGGGAGTTCCAAAGTGTGGGAGCAAGAAAAGAGAAGCAGGAGCCTCCGTGCTTTTTTCGTTTGAACCTGGGGACAGTTAAAAGGTTGTGTGTAGAAGACCAGAGATTTCTAGGGGGAATGTGACGCTTGAGGCTAAGGGAAGTGAAAGCTGGGGCAAGAGCAAGGAGTGCCTTGAAAACAGTACAACCCAGTTTAAAAATGCATCGGGAGGCTACTGGGAGCCAGTGCAAACTCATCAGCAGGGGCGAGACATGTTGGTGCTAAGGCTGTTGAAAGACCAGTCTGGCCGCCTGGTTTTGTTCCAGCTGAAGCCGATGAAGATGGTAGGCAGGAATCCCAGCATACAAAGAGTTGGCATAGTCAATACGGGAGGTGACGAGGGCCATTATGACAAGTGTGAGAGCCTCAGTGGTAAGAAACCTGCAGATTTTGAAGATCCAGCGCAGATGGAAAAAACAGGAAGAGGTGACAGCATTGATTTGAGGCCTCATAGATAAATCACTAGAGATGATTACACCAAGGCTCTTCACCGTATTGACAGGACAGGGTGGGGGGCCAAGGGAAGGGGGCCTGAAACTAGAGCTCCAGAGGTTGGACGACCCTCCTGTCAACACTAACTCAGTCTTGCTGGGATTGAGCTTCAGCTGGCTGAAATGCATCCACTCAGAGATGGCAAGCATGGTGGATTGGAAATTAACACAGGAGGAGGGGGAGGATTCAATTGAAAAAATTAGCTGTAAATCATCCGCATAATTGAAAATAGTGACAGGGGTGTGACGGAGAGAAGCTATAAGGGGTTGCATATAAAGATTAAATAAAAGAGGCGAAAGAGCAGAGCCTTGAGGGACACCACAGGAAAGTGAGGAGTAGGGGGCAGAGAAAGTGGACAGATGAACAGACTGGGAGCGCTGGTGCAGGAAGGAGCTAATCCATGTTAGAGCCATGCCCTGGATGCCCGCATTTTTGACACAGTCGATCAAGATGGCGTGATAGACCGTGTCAAAAGCAGCCGACAGATCTAGTAGAACGAGAGCTTGGGCCAGGTTCTTATCGGCGCCTTGCCTCAGCACATCCATTACCGCCACGATGACAGCTTCCGTGGAATGGGCCTGTCTAAAACCGGCTTGCTGGTCATCTAAGAAAGAAGACCCTTCAATGAATGTGCTGAGGCAGCGGGTGACGTAAGTCTCCAAAACCTTCCCCAGGTAGGGGAGGAGGGAGATCGGCCGGTAGGTGCTCAGGACAGAAGGGTCAGCACCGTGCTTCTTGAGTATGGGGACAACAACTGCCTGTTTGAAAGCATTGGGGACAAAGCCTGTGGCAAGCGAGTTGTTAAGTAGTGCCAACGGGGGACCAGGACAGGCCAAGAAGGTGGCTTTAAGAATTTGAGGGGGACAACAATCGTTAGGGGAACCTGAGCTGACCGCATGTAACAAGGAGATAAACTCTATCTGGGAAATGGGAGGGAAATCGTTAAAACAACAGGCATTCGTTTGTGGTATGAGAAGTAGCCGTTCCTCTCTCGAGTCCAGTATCCCTCCCAGCTATTGAAGATCCTACGTCGGAGTCCTACGGGCTTAACCGGAGAGAAGAACAGACTGTGTCGGTCTGTTTAGGTGTCGGCAGTGGAGAATTCGCAATCGGCCTGAAGTGCACCAGGTGAGTGGCATTGTTTGTTAGAATGGGATAAGAAGCACTCAGCAAAAGTGTTTTCCTTTTTGCATACAGTTAACTGTCTTTGTTTGCAAGGTGGCCGGGGAAGCCGGACCACGAGGGAATCTGAGGATCCACTGTTGAGGCGAAGGGGCTGCTTAGTGGGTACCTCACGGACTTGTTTGTAAATGAGACTACACTTGATGCCTTAGCAGAGTACGGCGTTGCTCGCTCGACCGAACCCCCCCTCGGGAAACACCCTGGAAACAACTGGGTAAGCTTAGGGTTCTGGTGCTACGTGCCCAGATGCCCGGCCCAACCAGAACGGGACCATGGGGGAGCTTGTGAGGGGGTTCGTGGTTCGCCTATCAGGTGCTCTCAGAACAGCCTGTTCTGATGACTGTTCTTTTGGTTTGATTTTGATGGTCTGGAATTCTTTTGAATCGGTTCCCCGAACAGGAGTCGACGGGCTCTGTTCGTATTTGAAGACGTCATTTGCATAGAAGAGATTTTGAGGAATATTAGTCTTGCACTCCTTTACAGCACTTTATTACAAATGATTGAATGTGTACTATGCGAGTGAGTGGTGTGAAAGGACGCGTCCGCACGTATGGGTGTATGTTGAAGCTATAAGAATAAGGACTGTATAATTATTGTCATAATGCCTTGTTTTAGTAAACTATGTTTTGGGTCCTGCTGTCGGAAGGGTACGCGGCTGGAAGAAAGACAGCCTGCTCCTCCCAAGGGCAGTCCCAGTTTTGACATGTATGTTAAACATGGATTGCAACCAATTTTGTTTAATACCCTTTGGAACCGGTACACCAAAGACAATTTGGAATTGCAATGGCCTCTAATGGGGTCTTTTGACGAAAAAAGATCAATTATATACAGAACAAATTATTTATGAAGAAGAGCCGCCAGTCAATGTTTGACTCCTAGAACCTGTGGTTAAAGGAGGCAAAACGACGACGAATTAGAGAAGAAAAATGGAGTAAAATTAAGTCGGGCAAAACAGTAACTCAGAAAGCAGTGGCATACGATAAGGGAAAAGTAGAAGAAAATATTGTAAGGATGGATAGGCAGTTTCGATTAGAAACAGATAAAAGTTATGTGGCCAGGCCAGAGACAGGTGATGAGTTAGAAGAGCTACTGGAGGCCTGACAACCTCCCCTTACGCTCCGCAGGGTTTGTATCCAGCCATACCTTTGGTACGAGCTGACCAGCCGGGAGCGGCGTCCATCGCTAAGGGACAGATCGGAGCGGTCGCCACGGCCCCCACTGATGGAGCAGGTCAGACTGCCCCGTTTTCCCCTCCTTCTCTTTGACCAACTACCTCACCCTTAATATCCCTTCAGCCGGACACGGCTGTCCCTTCGCCCTTGCACCCTGTGTTTCTCTCCCCTCCGACTCAGACTACTTTAGATGTCCAAAATTTGGGAAGTCTGAGTGGTGCCACACCCAAGCGACCGCTGACAGACTTGAATGATCGACAAGCCTATACGCGGTCGCTGATGGGGCAGGAAGAGAGGAGAGCTATTATAACTTAGGCTTCCCAGTGAATGCGGAATCCTATCTATACTTTAGAAGACATTTGGAGTACTATGAAGGATTTTGAACCAGTTGCACAACAGCTGGCCTTAGAGAGCATGGCGATCCGACTGATTTCACTATGGGAACAGTATTTTGAGGAAGGGTTACCTCCTCAGATATTGTGTGACATTAGGGATCATGCTCATAAATTCCATCTTCAAACTAAAGAAGTATACCAGAATCTGAATACTCTTTTGCACTATAGAGAACAAATGCATCGGAAAGCTTTCGAGTGGGGAGCCCAACACCCCATGAGAGAGGTACATCCTCTCTTCTTTCAGGAAGTACCTGAACTAAGGGATGGGGGGGAATGTTACTAGAGCAAGGGTGGACGCTAGACTTCTGGAACAATGGGTTTATACCCCTTGGAAACGAAGCGAGGTCCTCACGTTAAAAGCCCAGCTCCCTGACCCCCATAAGAATCCTACAGTTTATTATAAAGAATTGGCCGAGGCCGCCAATTCCGCTATTATGACTATAACTGATATTGAGTTATTTTTCGGACTTTTGATCCCAGTTGATATTTGGAGACAGATACATGATACGGATCATGTTCCCGAGCTAAGAGGGACATGGGATCAATTAAAGAATTGGGATAAGGAACGAAAACCGGGTAAGAAACCCCAGGATGAAATACTGACTGTACCAGATAAAATTATTGCATTTATGAAGACTCTCCTTCCCCCTAGAAAAGTAGATTGGGATAAACTGACTGCATGCAAACAGAAGAAGGATGAAAGTGTATCAGATTTCTTCACCAGATTTGAAAAGGTGTTTATAGATTTTAGTGGTCAAGACCTCTCTACAGAGGGAGGGATACGATTATTTGTAAACAGATTTGTTACGAATTTGCTCCCGGAAGTTATGTCCCGTCTCCAGTCGGCTGAGAGTACGTGGACAACGGCTGCCCCATCCGTCATCCTTAGTATGGCCCAATATCATGAGCATCGTGAAAATGAGAGCAAAGAAAAATCAGGGAAGAAAACTAAGGAATTAAAAACTAGAGTCCTGTTACAGCAAGTAAGCAGGGGACAGAATTCAGGACGAGGTGGACGAGGTTCGTTTCAGCGGGGTTACATGGCAGGACGTGGTAGAGGTGGTCCTCCCAATGTAGGGCCAAATCAATGTTCATACTGTAAACAGGAAGGACATTGGATGACGGATTGCCCTCTGTTAGTAAGAGACGCCTCCCGTCGAGGTCGAGGAAGGAGTCGAGGGACTATTGACCGAAATAGCATGCGACGGGAGGATTCAAAACATGAAGGCACACGTAAAAACTATTTTGATGACCTTCAGAATAGACAATATTACAACAAGAATTTTCATGATGACCGATATGATGAACGGGACTATGCATGAGACAGCCATGGACAGAGCGGGGGCCATATTACAGTACCAGTTGACCAAGAGGGACCTTGTGTACAAGGAGAACTGTTGGGTACATCGGGAAGGTTTTTAGTGGATACTGGAGCGATTAATAGTTCAGTCGCCCACACACTGGTCCCAGGGGCGGCTCTGTCCGGCCAAAATAATGTATCAGTAGGTTTTTCTGGAATACCGGTAGTAAGCCCCGTTTCGAAGCCTCTCCCTTTTACTATAGGTTCCAGTTCCATGCATTCACCCTTTCTTCCCACTTCTAATTGTGGTGAAAACCTCTTGGGGTTGGATATTCTGAAGAGGTTGCATGCACGCATCTATTGATCTCCAGATGGTGTTTTTCTGACGATGCAGAAACCATCTGTTACTGAAACTCAATATTTTGCTAAAAATGACATTCTGCCCCCTGAATTCTCTACCATTCCTCGGTCATTGTGGGCCACAGAGGACACCGATGTTGGTCGGTTAAAAATAGCCCCTGTGTCAGTAACGCTAAAACCAAACGCACAGCTGCCACGCATTCCTCAGTATAAAATTTCACCAGAAGGTGAACAGGCCTTGTTACAGATTATCTGTGATCTCATAAAACGTGGAGTAGTGGAGAAGACAGCGGGTAACGTCTGTAACAGTCCAATTTTACCAATTTTAAAGAAGACACCCATTGATGGTGCACCAGATTATTAGACTGCATGTCGTTTTGTGATTGACCTCCGGGAGGTCAACAAAATAGTGGTCCCACAGTATCCAGTGGTACCAGATATTACAGCCATCCTAACCATGATATCTCCTACGGCTAAATATTTTTCAGTAATTGACTTAAAGAATGCTTTCTTTAGCATCCCGATTCATCCTGATAGCAGGCATATGTTCGGATTCTCAGTAGGAGGCCGAAGTTTTAGATTTACGCGTGCACCCCAAGGCTATACAGAAAGTCCTAGCATCTATAGCCAGGCTTTGAAAGCAGTTCTTGATGAACTTATTTTGCCTGCTGGAAATGCGATCATCCAGTATGTGGATGATATCTTAGTGGCCTCTGAAACTGAGGAAGGTTGCAAAGAAGCAACGGTGAAATTGCTACGTCATTTGGCTGATAAAAGAAATAAAGTCTCCCTCTCCAAATTTCAATATTGTCGACAGGAAGTGACCTACCTTGGCCACTCACTGTCAAAAGCGGGGAGATGACTAACACCAGAACAAATATCTGTAATTACTAACATGTCTGTACCTCGTACCCAACGTGATGTTCGTGCTTTTCATGGCATAACCTCTTACTGTCACCAATGGATTCCTAACTATTCACTCCTCTCTAAACCCTTGTTGTATTTGACTACCAAAGATGTGCATGAGCCCCTACCCTGGACGGATGAATGTCAAGAAGCCTTTGACTCTTTAAAATCTGCTTTATGTTTTGCACCTGTCTTAGGTACCCCATATTACCGTAATCATTTTTCACTTTATGTGCACAAGGTGGATGGTTGTTCTCTTTCACTATTAACACAGGGTTTTGGCGGAAAACAGAGACCCTGTGCCTACTTTTCATCAGTATTGGACATGGTTGCACAAGGCCTTCCTAGCTGCCTGAGGGCCACTGCGGCAGTAGCGGTGGCCATCCGGCAATCAGAGGGTATAGTTTTGAATACGGATCTCACAGTCATGGTACCGCATGCTGTGGATATTCTGCTAAACAGAACCAAAACTCAGCACCTTACAAGTGCCCGTTTGACGGGCTATGAATTAGCATTGTTTGCACCTCACATCACGATCAAGAGATGTGCTACACTGAACCCTGCAACATTATTGCCTCTCCCTTCCAACGATAAACAGGATGATATCCATGATTGTATATTTAGAACTGAGGAAGAAACCAAAGGGCGTGTAGATCTTACCGACACCCCTTTACCCGACCCACCAGGGGAATTATATGTTGATGGTTCTTGCTTTAAATTGTCAGATGGTACTACAACAGATGCATACGCTATTACAACCCTGAAAACGGTGGTGGAAACTGCTAGGATTTCTCACCATTCAGCTCAGGCAGCTGAACTAATAGCCTTGTTGTGAGCATGTGAAATTAGCAAAGGCCTGAAAGTAAATATTTACACAGACAGCCAGTACGCCTTTGGCCTGGCCCTAGCTTTGGGAGGCTGTGGAGGGAGAAGGGCTTCTTTACCACACACGGCCAGAAAATCCAACATGGTCCATTGATTGATCGATTGTTATTTACTTTGACTCTCCCAGATACCGTTGCCATTGTCAAGTGCAGCGCTCATAAAAAAATAATTGACTCCACAGGAAAGGGGAACGCTTTTGCTGATGCAGTAGCTAAGGAGACAGCTCAGACTAAATTGACTCCTATGTTTCCTAGTACATCGGCTCAGTGGGTGGCAGAAACATCTGTGTTTGACAATACTATCGAAAGTGTAAAAGAGTTGCAAAGAGAAGCTACCCCAGACGAGATGAAAAGGTGGGAACAGGAAGTAGGAAAGCTGATAAAAATGAATGCTGGATAGATCGAACTGATAAGCAGCGTTGGTTACTCCCCAATTCCCTGGTATATAATGTGGTATCCATGGCACATGGACCAGCCCATGTAGGAGCTAAGGGCATTAGTGCGATGTTGGATCCAGTTTGGAATAACCCAAATATTCTCAAAACTGCAGTACATTTGGTTAAGTATTGCCCTGTATGTTTGCATTACAACCCAGGAGGTAGGGAACCTGTTTTGAGCGGAAACTTTGCACCACCATCCCTGCCATTTGAAGTTATACAGATTGACTATATACAGATGGAATGAGTAAATAACTTAAAATATGTATTGGTGGTGGTTTGTGCTTTCAGTAAATGGGTTGAAGCCTACCCCACCAAAGAAGCCACTGAGGTAGCAACAGCCAAAGCACTGATTAAAGAATATTTCCCTCAATATTGTTTGCCCCGGGTCATCTGGTCTGACAACGGGGCCCATTTTAATTCTGTATTGGTTCAAAGTGTTTGTGAATGTTTACAAATCAGACAAAAGTTCCATGCAGCTAGACATCCCCAGTCGGCTGGTCTAGTTGAAAAATACAATGGCATCTTGAAGCTCAAAATGGCAAAGATTTGTGCAAGTACTAGATTAAATTGGCCCGATGCACTTCCTTTGGCATTATTGTCCCTGAGAACAAAACCCCACACAAGAATGGGTTTATCACCATATGAAGTAATCTTTGGTAGAGATATCGATTACCCTCTGATGACAGACTATTTGTATGCTTTAACTAAAGACCTGCATTCTATTCATCAACAGGTATCCCAGACATTGCAGCCGCTGCCAGAGGGTCCTGGACATCATTTGGAACTGGGGCAGTGGGTCCTGGTGAGGAATTACCAACGGACGTCGAGTTTGGAACCGAAGTGGTCCTATCCCTACCAGGTGATACTTGCCATGAGGACCGCAGTGAAGGTGCATGGACGCAAACACTGGATCCATGTGTCCCATCTAAAGCGCGTCCCGCTCCCTTTGCCTTTTGATTTAAGAAACCGCAAAGGAATCCCGAGCCAAGAAGGAGAAATGTTACCAAGCTTTGTGCCCTTCTCAGACGCCCAAGAAACAGGGCAGTTGATTGAAGCATTGCCCCCAGCTGAAAGGGCGGCGGCTCGACCAGCGGAGACAGTTCTCTCTGGTGCATCCCAGGGCACTAATGTATCGGATGTCCTTGCTCCAGCATTGTTTTCTGACCAGGAGTTGCCTGGTCGTAGTAGATCCAACTTGCGGCCCGAAAACAGCGCAGTACCCCATATCAGCATGGTAGGAGCTAGAGAAAGACTTGAGTTGCGAAAAATTGGCTAGATATACTGGGGTACTGAGCGAGACACTCGACTGAACACGTTGAGAGCTTGGAACACTGTGTTAAATAGCTCTGTTCAGAAAGAAAGACTGAGTTAAGGGATGCAGTTGTGCAACGGAAAGAAGGAAGCTATTCTCTGTACTTTTGTACTTTTCTTCTCAAGGGATAACAGGAGTCTGCCTGTGAGGCTCTAACGGACACAGGAAAGAAGAACCCCTCTGGTGGCGTGCGTGCTTTCTAGATACAGAGTTAGAATTGGACTTATAGAGAGGGACCAAGTTAGAATTGGACTTATAGAGAGCATGTTTCCCTTTGCTCAATTTGCAATGGAGGATGAACGACCATTGGCGCCTTGGCGAAATGTAAATAATATGCATTTATTTTCCGGATGGCCCACCAGAGTGAAGGTGGCCTTCGTTGCTTTTATTGTCATTATCACAGTAATATTGATATGTGTGTTTGTATACTTGGAATTTCAGCATCCTGTTCAGAAATTGCTAGGAACTACCGTTGCTCCAGAAGAACATCTGTTTTTACTTTGCCCCCTCATAATGCAAGACATCGAGAAACATATATGAAAAATGCTTTTATTGAAATGTTACATCAGACTCAAAGTACTACAAACAAAACGAACTGTTGGGTATGTGGGTTACTTCCCTCAGTCATGCATCAGCATGAACTCTTCATTTCCCTACCTATGTCTTATTTAGCTAGTTGTGAAGCCTGGTTCCAATTATTATCCTTGATGTATTCACATTATGTAGCAGAACCAAAGATTTATACTGAAAAAGATTATGAGGCCATTTTGAAATATATAGAACGACATCAGGGATTCGATGCCACGGGAAATGACGGGGAAGGCTCCTTAGACCCTAATGCCTGCATGAATGTCTATACAGATTATAAGAATAGCACTTGGTTACAGGAGGAAATGCAGGATTTCGAACTCTTTAATGACACCATGTATTTTCAGCATTTTAAAGAACGAAATGTCACGAATGACAAAGCATTGCCAATTACCATCATTAATACCACTTCCCCCTTTTGTATACAGGGACGAGGTCATGTTAAGGTAGGGAGAAGCAGATGTAACTATACTTACACCTTACAGATATATAGTACCCCACCTATGATTACTCCTCCAGATGTATATTTCGTATGTGGTGAGAATGCATATACCTGGCTCCCGAGGGGATGGGCAGGAAGCTGTTATCGCTCATTCCTCTACCCTCCTGTCTATATTGCTCCGCCCGACTATCACCAAACTCATCAGTTGGTTCAAAAGGGGTTGGTGGTTAGCCGAAAGTGTAGCAGTTTTGATACCGATAATACAGATCAGACAGATACCTCTCTACAGCAATTCGAAGATTTTGCCAAAGGTCTCACCCCTTTTTGGGGACCTATATTTAATAGCCGGAGTATAAGACGCGTGTCTAGAATAGTGGAGAATGTAGTTCAGACCACCACTGGGATTTTAACAAGCATTACTGTGGGGCTTCAGCCGACGAGGCTTGTTTCGCTCCAGACCCGGATGGTTCGTGACGTCATCCTCGCAGATAGGGGCAGAGCCTGTCATGTGATCGGCAGCTCTTGCTGCGTGTTTATTCCTGATTCGGCCCCTACCATTCACCTAGCTATACAAAAACTGCATCGACTAGCCAGTGAAGCAAATGTGGAAAATGGCACCTGGTCCCTTAGTGGTTGGTTCTGGGGCCTCCTAACTACTTGGGGTTGGAAAATCTTCGTGATACTTACTGGAGCCTTTGGGGTAATATTTACTTGTTGTCTCTGTCTCCACTGTGGCCCAGCTTGCTGCTCATTCTGTGCAGCATGGATAACGACTGCTCTGACCTTTTCACGTCAAGCTAAAGTCGAAAAGCAAATGATTCAAAAGGAGGTGTCGGATCTTATGCAGATTGATGAGGGAGTTTTCGTAGAATGATTCAAGTTATATTGGCTATAGTAGGCCAAAAGGGCCGTCTGTAGGGATTGAAAATTCCATATACACATATTATTGGCCAACTATATGAATATAACCTTGTATTAGCATATTTGTGTAATTAGAGTTTATGTTAAGTAGTACGATAATCATAGATTCACTTTACGGTATACCGCTCCTATTGGTATTGTTGGAGCCATTTTGTTTCATTTCTCCATGTGCAAGTATCGCTTCCCCTAAATCACGTGATGCCGCTCACTGCTCGAAACTACAGGCAACCAAGCAGACCTATTATATTTGCTAAGCTTGCATCTTGACTAAACCCAAGGTCACACCTGCCCTTCTTGTGGGATGCGTACATTCTAGCAGAGCCCGTTCCTGTACTCCCTGGGCTACAGATAGAAAGGGAGGCACCCAACTGACCTTTCCCCGGAATAGCTTAGGCCAGGCTACTAACTGATCCATTGTGCCTTATATGGGCCTTCCTTTTGGCTTAATGACAAACTGTGTTTTTCCTTGTTGGGTGTGATCATGAACCTATGAAATCTATATATGCTTTGTATCTTGAACATGTAATCAGTCTCCTCTGCGCACCTCCGAGGGTCGTGCACACCGAGGCTCCCCTGGCAGGGCTCGTATTTGATAAATAAACGATTGAACCTTCTCCATTGCCGACTGAATTATTATAATAGATAAACGTGTATTGGCTATTGGTAAGTATAGCCTGACTGGATTAATGTTGCATCCTTCAATAGCATAAATTCTGTATTTACAATTAGCCAATGAACTATGTGCTCTCCTAGAAAAGAAACCTTTCAAAAGTAGCACTTAGTTTCTGAATGGTTCTCAAAAAAACCTGAAGGCTCTAAGCTGGGGTGATGCTATTCAAAACTCTGAAGCATAGACAAGGATTCCAGTTGTTAAAACACTAAAAAGTGGTGGGATCAATTGAGATAAAAGTAAACATCGTTGAAACAAAAACAGTTTTTCTTAATCCAGTGGCCATATTACAGAAAGTGCCTCATGGGCACAAGGGGCATTTGAGCCCACTTTGTGTGCCCCTGGGGCACTTTGGTATAACAGAAGGGGCCACAGACATTTTTGCGGTCTCTTCTGTAATACTGAAAACGCAAGCATACATTTAGTCTCAGAGCTATTTCAAAAGGGCATTCCCTCATTTGCATGCAGGTGTAGTCATGGCTTGCCGTCTGCACCTTGAAATACAGAACGGTTTTAAAGCAGGAGCTCTGTATTTCCCTTGAATGCTCTGCCCCCAGGCCAGCACAACATCACAACTTCCCTGGAGGCATTCCATTTGTTGCGTAATGGGGAAAGAGCGCCCTATGTGTAATAGGATCCTAGATATTTTTGTCAAGGAGCAATCTCTGCACCTGCAATTTTTATCAGGATGCCAACTTAGGTGCCTGCTCTTCTACATAAGTTTAATGCTAACATTCTGCCCAATTGCCTCACTCTTCAGAATTCCAAAACTGATGATATGATGCCCATTTTTGTTTTTGCTGGTACCCTGATATCTACTAGACTCTATTTTTCCAAAACGCCGATCAGAGGGCCACTGAGCAAGAAGAAATTACTGGGCCTCAACTGTGGGGATTGAGGCTTTTTAGTTTTGATGTCCCAGAGCCTGTCCTATCATGGGCTCCAAGCAACTGGGTCAAGTAGACCTTTAGCAATTGACTCTCAGTATTAGCGCAGGTCAAGAAGACCAAGGCTTCTTGGGAACGAGGTGTAAGGCAAGCACAGACAGCTCAAAACACAAACAGTAACCCCAAATTATGAGTGCCCAGTCAAATATTTACTTTTACGTATATATGAGTATCTAGTCACACAAAGTGCAATACAACACACTGCACACAATATGCACAGCCTTCTTGAATCAAACCTATAAGCCTTACTTGGGCCATCTTTCCAGTCCCACTTTCCCACTGATGGTTAATCCCCATTCATGTGTGGCAACATCGAAGCTAGGCACCGCTAATGCATTCAAGCCTAAGATATTCTATGAGTCTCTTAGGCAAGATCCCATATTTCACATGCTAATTCAGAGCAGGTTCTGCAGAGGCCCATTTGTCAGGCTTACCCGCTCTCGAAGAGTGGTGGTTCAGAGTCCCTGAAAACCTCTCGGCCACCTAATGGTGTCCAGATGGCGGGAGCTGCGATCATGGTGGCCACCATCCTTGTTTCTACTCCGATGTCGTAATTCTCTACTGAGGTACAGGGGCATGTCTCTGATGCTCACGGGTGGGGATGGTTAAGTCATAGCTCTAACTCTTAATGGGTCATGGCCTATGGTGTCTTCTCTGCTGCAGAAGGGGGCGGTGAGATGGCCCTCTTGCTTCTTCATGGCCCCTTCCTCCCAAGACCCAGGTAGCGTCACCTCAGCCCCAGATAGCGTCACTGCAGCACATGCAGGGGGGAAAACGGTGATGGCCTCCAGCGGGTCATGTCAGTGTATCAGGCACAGCCCTCTGTGTCTCACCGTGCAGCACCAAGGGCCGCCACCACCTGGCAGGTGGGTCATGGACTTTGCCACACAATCTGACTGTCCAATAGGTGCTATGGTTCCAACAGATCAGAATCTCACACTCCACTCCCGGGGTCTATGTAACAGGATTCCCACTGGACCTCACTCCCTCCAATCTATCTCCTTTACCATACAGGGCCGACTGATTTTGGGCTAGGAAGAAGCTGGCACTACAGGCTCCAGTCACTTGGTCTAAATCCTCCTGTGTAATATCCCCTAGCCCAGCATGGGAGACTGGCAGAACCGTGGCCCCTTGGACTGGTCACAAAAGGCAGAGCTCAAACCGAGCTTCTCCCTGTTGGTGCACAGCTTCCGTCTGATTACCTGGCAGTCTCAAGTTCCCCTTTTTATAATCAATTTCTAGAAACACTTGAGATTTAGCATCTCTGCTTTTAAAGTTTGCATGCTGCGGGTTGCTCACTGTTATGGTGCTCTCCCTCCAGAGAGCACTCTATTACCACAAGACAGTCTTCAATCTTTATTGCCCCAAACACGACAAGAGAGTGACTAGCGGTTCACACTTTAATGTCAGCCTCAGTGATAGATGCTTCAAAATGTTACTAAAGGGCTCTGGTTATGATTCTCTTATCAGCCCCTTCTCTTTCTTCAGACATTCCTACGCTTTTTTTAATCTGAATGGAAGTACCTGAATAAAGAGCTACTACTAGAGTGCACCGAAGTGCCTGGCACTTCCTTCCTCCCATGTTTATCCCATCCTCAGAAAAGCAGCGCAATATAAATCCCTCAGGCAGAAACCTACAATCCTCCCTGCTCCTACAGCAAGGCCTGGGTCTCCCAAAATGGAACCCAGTGTCTTCTGTGGTTTGTGCCTTTTACAAGTTCACACATACTGCTGCGCACACACACATCCAGACTGATGAATTCTCCAATGTACTGTACCTCTTCCCAGACACACATACATGCTAGTGCACTCATGCAGCATCACATGCAATCTCTTGTGATGTACCTTCTCACAGGCATGTCCTAGCATTCCTACTGTACTGAACTGTACCATCTCTCAGGCACTCGTATCTACACATGCAATCACTTGCGCTGTTACTCCTGCACTGCCCCATCTCTCTGGCACATGTACATCCTTGCGCTGCCCAATGCAGGCTAAGGTTTGAGTTAAGCACACAGCAGCCAAACTTTACTGGAGTTGGCCAGAAAGCACCACCAAGTAACACAGGCAATATGGACCTGTTCGCTCTACTGATTACTAAATACACATCATGCTCATGCTACTAAACTCTAGGTGACAGCAGTAGCCTTTTTTTATTTGTCACTCTTGTATGCATGTGTAATGACTGCAATTTAAGTACTTCTGAATGGCTGTCTAACTGTTCAAGTTATGATCCTGTTTAATCACAAAGGAGTTAAGTCACCTGGACACCCTGAGAAGTGTTATGGCCTCCTGCAGTATGATTTATCAAAGTTAGCCTCAAATTCAACAAGATCACTTTAGAAATCATATTTCCACTGGTCACTTCTGCCCACCAGCATTACATTGAAAGCAATCAATCTGAACACCTCTTGTTCAAAACTTCTGAAGGGCTATATAAGATCCCAGCTGCAGTATTGCCAGGTTATACTCCAGCAAGTTCAAACATATATTAGAGATTTAATTTCTTTGCCTAATTGTACATAGTTTAGAGTGATGTTTACGTATTCCCACAATTTCTCCGTTCACTCACTATGATTGACTTCATAAGTGTAGCCAACATCTACAATGTTAGGAAAAGGGACTGAACAGCTGGAGTAACCATCACCTCTTCTCTGATACTCTGTCAGCAATGTTACTTTAAGGCTACTCTCAGTGCCTTGGTAAACTTGGTTGGCAAGGTGGGCACAGTAAACACCTCCATAATACAATTATGCCTCAGTGTTTATATTTATGGTCTGGAGAGATCGCTATATCTAAATGTTTTCTTTAGGCCACCAATCACTGCAGAGAGGCATGAAGTTCTCTCGTCAAGTGAAGAGACCCATTTAATTAAGATCTCAACTTGCAACAAAGATGGTGTTTGAAACACACAACTGTGTCAGCACCAGGCCCGGACTGGCCGTAGTGGGCACCGGGCAATCCCCCGGTGCGCCGCTCGGGTGGGGGTTGGTTTTGGTCCCCTTGCGGCCGGTTTTGTCACAGGGCCGTTTTTGCAGCATAGCTGCAAAATCGTCCCTGTAACAAAATCAGCAGGAAACCGGCCCTGGCAAAGAGCTCGGCGGCACCCCCAACCCTCCCCGCGGGGGAGGGGAGGGCGATCACTTTGCCAGGGCCAGTTTTGGTTCCCAGTCCGCACTGTAAAGAGCTCAAGTGTTTTCGATTTTTTGCAAACAAAGAAACAAAAGACCCTGCCATCTGCGAATTCTGGCTCTTTGCTAAATCTCCACAAAGAACTGATGATCAGCCAGCCTGCAAGTTGTCCAGCAGATCATCTTCGTCAACTAAAATTTGGAGTTAGATCCCAGTGTGAACTTTCCGAACCCTATGCTTAAACAAAACATAATTCACTTCCAATTCAGAAACATTTCAAAAACAAAAACATTTTATGGAAATATTCTTCTAAAAAGGTGATTATTAATAGGGCAATAATGGAGAGGTACCTAATTGGGTGCTATACCACACATCCATTTGGTCTCCACCTATTCTTTCCTCTCTACATCTCCTCTGATGGGTAACATATACTGCCAGTATTCTGCCTGGTCGTACTGTGCTCTTGGTGTCCGCAGTGAACTGTGGGCCTTAGATTCAACAGGACACTTACTGCTATGGACACTGCAGAATAACAGCACACGTTTGTGCAACAAGCTACTGCCTGCAGTGAGGTTGAAATATTGGGGACTACCCCGCCACCCCTCTAAATCCACAACCCACTATCCAATTACCTCTCTACAGCACCCTCCTCTAAATGCAAGGACATTCGATATTGTCACCTGGGCCCTGGAAGAGAGCTGATATCAAAGTGAGCCCAACTATGGATGGTCACACATTAGCCTTTAGCCTGTCAGCAGAAAGAATAACGCACCCGGTCATGCCCCTTTTAGGTTAGTCAAGAGATACACCTAGAAATGAATCTGCTTTATTTTATTAAGCAAATGGAAAATGAAGAGAAAATGTCTGAAGAATTATCATGGTAAACAACACATATCCGCCCGATATTTAAGAAAACTGGGGAAAATAATGTCTATTAATGCAGTTTAATAAACTCTGTAGGGGAGGGGGGAGAAATATGTGTATATTAAACATTATTATTAATTAATTTTATAATTACTTTAAATGTAGAGCAAAAAAAAAGAGCACTATTGACTTTATTTTGAAACAAAGCCTTAATATAAATGTGTTAAAGTAAATACAAATTATTTTTAATAAGTTTATGTATAAACATAACTTTCCACCTAAGGTAGAAAAAATGGTTTATGATGCAATACAAATTATTAAAAGAAATGCATGGAATTATATTATATTTTATTAAAGTGTAATCTATTTTAAACACTTAAAATAAAAAAGGGTGTCAAAATATGTTATAATTAAATCATACATATTTATTTTTAGTTTTTAATTTTAAAATTATTTTTCTTTATATTTGAAATAATTACAGTTTCCCAGTATGTTTAAGTTCTCTGCCCCGACTGAGGAGTCTTCCTCTTTTTAAATGCTATAAAGGTTAATAAAATATGTTATAATAAATTAAAATGATGTATTTTTCTAACTTATATTTAACATTAAATAATTTTCTTTAAAAAGCAATTTGTAGTATTTGAATTTAATTTAACATTATTTCCTGCAGTGTTTTATTTTAGGTACTGCAATACCCTCTCATATTAAATATTCAAAGATTCAAAGCAGGCCGATGAAAGGGATCCGGCGAAAGGGGCGGGTGGGACGTCGATCCGGTTGGTGATCGGCGTAATCCGAGAATAAATCTCAATGCGGCGAGGCATCCAAGTGGAATGAATCTGTGCTAGTGTTGCCTGTCACCATGCTCCTGATGACTTCAAATGGCGCATCTTAGAAAAAATAAGACTCCCAGATAGTAAAGGTGGTGACAAGGTTAGGAGAAAAAGGGAAGTCTTCTGGATTTTCTCTTTAGGAACCTTCAAGAAAGGGCTTAATGCTGAAATTTCCTGGGAGAATACCATCATTTAGTCCTCCCTGTTGCCAGCTATATCCTATTTTCATACATTAGCCTTGCTGGTCTTAATTCACTAGTCTTCTTACTTCGTTAACAAATCTGAAACTGAATCTGTTCTATTACGACAAAAATATATATACATCTCTATGATCAATATAGGTAGAGACGGTTATTAGGGATTAATCTGGGAATATTTCCCTGGTCGTCCTTTTGATTGTCTTTGTAGCTTAATTTTTATTTTTTTCTCATTATGTATATTATTATAGGTCTAATTAAAATAGTATATAGCTTCGGTATTAATTTCCATTGAGATCCACAGAAAGTAATAATATCTTACCTTTATATATGTTTTTCATCCGCTATATAATATCTTGTGATCTTATGTAGATGCGGGCATCTGTTTCTATATAATCCTCAGCCTGCGATGATTCTCGTTCTTCGGGCTCAGAACGTTGTCCGTCTTCGCGTGCACTATACTATCACGCTTTGACTTGATGCACGCGCGCCATCTTGGATTGGGGCGCGATTTTGAGATTACAGCCGTACTAGTCCCTTTTCGCTATCTGGTCATTGAAAGACCAATTTGGTTTTTCGCGCCGTTTTAGGGCTTTAAAAAGGGCGCCTTTATTCCGGCGATTATCCCTTTTACCGTGGAGGACCGAACGCCATACCACGACCGTCGGAACAGCACCATCTTGCTGTCTACTCACTAATTATTTTGTTAAGGTAAGAGCTAGCGAATGTCAGTAAACAGAGCCGTTAATGCTAACATATGTTATCGCTGCTATTTTTTATTAGTTAGACTGCCTTTAACTTAGATTTTACTCTGGCTCACTAAACCTATGGTATCTATATGATTTACCATTGCAGCTATGAAATTTCTATTGGAACTAGACATCCCCGCCTGCTGATGTATATCAGACATCACGCATCCTGAGTTACCTATTCTAAATATATAAGGTATTTGAACGCTCAGAATACTAGTAACTCTTTATCAATTCCTTAAGTTTAAGAAATATGCCTCTTTTTTTACTACTCTACTAGTGTTAACTGTTGGTGTATCATTCCCCCCCTTTTTTCTAGTTTCATCTACAATTACTGACACGTGTGACGACTTCTATTTAATAAATATCTCGCTGCTCTACATATATTCTGTGCATTATATCATCGTCACCCTACTATATAATACCACAAGAATCTTGCAGACTCTATCAGGTAAATATACGAATATAGTAACTCTACAGGGTTAAGTAGTATAATAAGCTATCTGGGAGTCCCCATCATGTTCTTTTTAGATCTCCATTGCCTTATTGCTCCCTCTCTTCATTATGATATACCTGAGTGTAGTAGGAGTATCTATCCGATTTCTCACAACCGAGTGACTGCTAATCAGAATGATAAAACTTTTCTAGCTTGGTTCTTGTTCTATATAATGGTCCGGAATGTCGTAGATACAAGTAGACATATTGCTGATTCATTTAATATGATAGGATTGATTTAATTCCAATATCGTTATGATTATTCCATTGTATCTTCATCCCTTGCATGGATCGCTTAGACCATCTCCTTATCCTTGTATAATCTCATACAACTCGGCCATCTATCGACATCAATTTTTCTGTTCCTCTTACCATCCTCTGCGAAAATTCATACCATGATGCCTGGTTAGTTGTGTGGCCCATTGTGTTCAAAGAGGAAAGAGTATGTTCAAACATTTAGGGCCAGATGTAGGTCTCGATTTTTGGCCATTTACCGGCAGGTAACGTCCGATTTCGGCCGTTACCGACCGGTAAATGGCCATGGAGATGTAGGGGCTGAAATATGACACATAATCGGTAATTTTACCAATTCGGTAATTTTACCGAATCGGTAAAATGACAGAATCGGTAAATTTACAGATTCTGTATATTTTACCGATTCGGTAAAAATACCGACCAGTAAAATTATCGAATATGTGTCATTGCAATGTAGGTAGCAATATTTACATTGCTACTGGGCTCCAAGATTCGGTATTTTACCATGCAAGACAATTGCATGGTAAAATACCGATTCAGGTGTACATGCACATCTGTGCATGTACACATGTGCCATGTGGCACACATACATGCCCTTAGGGCATGTATGTGTGCCACATTGCACAAGAGCCTAAAACAGGGGCGCCAGAGGGTGTCAAAGTGACACCCCCTGCACCCTTGCAAAAATCGGTATTTACTGATTCGGTAAATACCGAATTGGTATTTGATTTTGAATCCTATGGGCTTCAAGGCCCATAGGATTCAATAGCAAATACCGATTCGGTATTTACTGAATCAGTAAATACCGAATTTTACCGATTCGGTAAAATTTACCGAATTGGTACCTACATTAGAAATACCTACTCTAAATTACCGAATCGGTAACATTCGGTAACTTAGAGTCAGTATTTCTAATTTACCTACATCGGGGCCTATTACACACTATTGTGTTTCTTTTTTGATCAGGAATTAGCCTTTATCGAGGGACTTATTATTCATGAAAATATGAAGATATCATCTACTTTTGATGTACTACATTGAAATACAGTCTTTTAATGTAAGTCTATATCTATGTACCATTACATGCTCAATCAATATGTATCCCTCGATGTTATGTTTTAGTTTAATGGTTTGTTTGAAACAACTTACATCTATTTAACAAATATTGTATCCCGAATGGACATTGGATATTATGTATATTATTAGTTAAGTACTGTACAATTGTTGGAAATTATCTGTCTACCATATGACAATGAGGGAACAAATTAGTAGACTAGACCGGTTAGGTACTGAGGACTTTCGAGTCTGAACTATATATTGTTAGCCTCTCTTTATACCATCTGTACTTTATTTAAACATTGCCATTAACTTGTATGTAAAATTGCATGTGTATATCCGTTAGTCTGACATTTGTTTTTCTTGTAAATATATTTCCAGAGTATTACCTGCGACTCCTGAGGAAGGCGTTTTCTGCCGAAACGCGCGTCGAGTTTTAATGTTTCTCCAGCACTTTAGGCACCAACTATAACTTTGAATGTATTTTTAAATGTATTCTGTATTATCTATCTGTAATGTACTTATTTTTATAACGCTTGCATGTGTTGTTTGATGATATATGTTTTATTCTCATCATACAGTCTGACTTTTGTTCAGTTTCTATATGATTTTTAATATGCCAATTAAAAAAATGTTTTTTATATAATTTTTATTTTCGATTGTTCCTTTTACCACTGGTTTAGGTTAATTGTTCACTCATTTAGCTGATGGCCTAGGATTTTTTACTCACATATGTTGCCTGGGCAACACCAGCACGGATTCAATCATCTGAGCCTTTCCAGACCAGTCTCCCGGGTTGCCGGACTTGCTCGCTCCCGGACCTGCCACTCCCCACTATCAGCTCTAGCAGTGCATCTTACCCTAGTCCTGATGATGATCCTTATTTAAAAGAGGATCTAAACGCCGTCGACCGTTCAGCGAGAACATAGGCGCTTCAGACAAAATGGTTCCTGAAATAACACCTGTATAATTGTATCAAAACCAACATTTCAAACAAAAACGGAACCACCTTATGTCATCAACTCACTGTATATATTGTTCACTCATCACCATGCGCCGCCGCGCTGATTTTTGTCTCTTGTTGCTACCGTGCGTTCACCCACCTGCACTGAGCACCAAGTACAATGTGGGTATTTCTAATTTTATTTCCACTTTGTTCCTTGTAGTGCTGTTGTAATAACTGCATAATTTGCCTACCTATTACTTGTTTTTCCTTTTTCCTATAATAAATATGATGCCACGAGCACATATGTAAAAGTTGCATAGAGTCTCCTTCTCTCCTCGTGATAATGTTTTATACATATCTTAACCAATTGTCTTTTTGAATTACACCAATTGGGATACCATATGTTTCTTTCTTACACTTTACCCCAATCCCAACCAGATTGAAGGGTTTATTCCTGTTGTTTATATAATACTACATCAAAATAAGCACATAATTATGTAGGAATATGTGAATAAATATGATTAGAGTATATCTCATATTGAATCTAATAACGGCTTTTATTAATTGAGTTACTGTTGATAGTTATAGAAGCTCTTACTGACATGATTTGTAGGCTACATTGTTATATTTACTAAATGCTAAATTCGACTAGGCAGCTGCTATAGAAATACTTCTTCCACCTATTTTAAAATACTATTTTGGAAAATCCAATTTTAGTGAGTGTGGGATTTCCCAGCCTAAAATTTCTTGGGCCTTACTGTAAGTGGCAACTGCCTAGGCTGATGATGATGATTGTCCGACTGGGAAATGTGAAATGCAGCCAGACAGTGAATAACATCCTGACAGGATGGCTGGGGAGTAGCTGTGCCCTGCCCGACTACAGATGAAAGGGGCCTACCCTGGCACACACCAACAGACCAGCCCTTTCTTTTACTAGCCAGGCTTGAGCCCGACGCATGTAAGAGAGAAGACCTGACCAGAACCAGAACCAGTTTGTAGTATCCTAGTATCCTGTCCACCTTAATGTCATACCATTTTAACCATCTACTCAGCCAATGGAATGTTGCTGTGATGATGCGCCTAGGAATGTTGGGAGCCTGTGAGGAGGAGCCACAATTGAGTGTTGGTTGAGCAGCATGCTGACTGCCTCTTGTGGGGCTATTCTACATATCCTGTAACTAAATTCAATGAAATATCTTGAACTGCATCAACCTGCGTGGACCTCGTTACTACAATTTCTTGGCGACAAGCTGGAGACTTACCCTCGTTTTACGTGCTCAACAAAAGAAGTTAACACCAAAGTAGTCAAGATGTTGGAAATAAAAATGAAACTCTGGAAAATTGAAACTGGAAAAGTATGCCTCACAGCCCGACCAGTGTCCATTATATCAGACAGTACCAGTCCAAGCATGCTGACAAGTAAACTCATATGATATAGATGCCCCACATTGAGTTTCTCATGGACATTTGTTTTGCATCAAGCCTTTCAACATCCCAATGTGTGCGCTAGCACCGAGGTGCCTGCACACATTATATGTTTACTCCTGGCAACCTGCACCTGAAGAGCTTTACAAAAGAAGTTTTGTTTGCTGTCTCTCTCTTCAATTTTTAAAAGGTTTGGGGCCAGATGTAGGTCGGCAAATACCGGTCGGTAACAGCCGATTTCGGCCGTTACCGACCGGTATTTTCAAATGGAGATGTAGGGGCCTCCAAATATACAGAATCAGTAAATTTACCGATTCTGTAAAATACCGAATCGGTGACTATACCGAACCGGTAAATCCAGATGTAGGTGGCACTGAAAACAGTGCCACAGGCCATTACCGATTCGTTATTTACCATGTAATTCTTTTGCATGGTAAATAACGAATACCTGTGTACATGCACAGCTGTGCATGTACACCTGTGCCATGTGGCACATAGACATGCCCTAAGGGCATGTATGTGTGTCACATGGCACACAAGCCAAAATCAAGGGTGCAACAGGGTGTCAAAGTGACACCCTGTCACCCTTGCAAAATCGGTAATTTTACCGAATCGGTATTTACCGATTCGATAATTGCCATTGATTCCTATGGGCCAGTAGGCCCATAGGAATCAATGGCAATTACCGAATCGGTAAATACTGATTCGGTAATTACCGAATCATACAGGTTCGGTAAAAATTACCGAATTTTTACCTATATCTGATTTACCGAATCTAGAATACCGAATCGGTAAAATTCGGTATTCTAGAGTCGGTAAATCAGATTTACCTACATCTGGGCCTTGGTGTCTACATGCTGAGTGGAAATCCCTATACACTGTGTCCTGCACAAAACTTGGATGCATGAAATTATCATGCACTGGGGCATCTGTGGAAATGTTGTACTTTCTTAATTAAACCAACCTGTTTTGGAGGCTGTTTGGTGAAGGATTGTTTCCCTGGCCATCCACTTTATCTCAAAGCTTACAGACCGTTTCAAAATGCAGGTGCGGACTTTCAGAGATACGTTTTTATTTTGTTTAAACTTTATTAGTGTCCCTCTCTGCCTCCTGGACATGTGGCTGTTTAACCGCCTTCCGTGATTTAAAAATAGTGAGCGCTTGTCTTTATTAACATGCGCAACCTTACCTGCATCTGCTGACCGCGATATGTTCCTCGAGCTTCACTATGATGATGTACTCCTTCTACGCCCTGCTTTGCTCAGCGATGCTGCTTCACGCACAACGGCAAAGTAAGCCATCTGTCTCTGCGTGTCCTACATGACTCCATTTTGTGGTTGAAATACAGTTTTGTGTTGTCACGCATCTTGGTGGCTTTTGCTCCTTTTCTCGCCAACCATGTGTGGTGTGAGGTATTGGGAGCATCAATACTGCTTGGCTCGTCGAGTGAACCAACGTGCATGGACCACCCGGCAAGGGTCTTTACAGTTAGACAAGGGGTGTCTCCCACTCAAAGGCTGTCGCTGAGCATGAAAATGGCATCCCCAGGACATGAAGGAGAGGAAGACTAAGAACTTGTATTATGATGGCATCAACACCATGTACAACTTGAAGGAAAACTGTCTTATGTTCTAAGGACTCTGCCTGCAGCTGATCGTCAGGGCTGGACGGGTCTTTCTGGGGCCAGTGATACTTACCCCTATATCCTCCTTTTGTCCCCTGAAAACAAAGACCACGGGAAGACTAGGACTGCACTGCTACCCTGGATGCCCTGTAAGATGGTCAGGAGGCCTTGGGATCTAGGAAGTGCAGGCAGAAGGGTAGGCTGGTGCAGGAAACCAGTAAAATCAGCTCGCCGGACGTTGCACCCCTTTAGGGACTCACGTTCTTCACTAGGAATTAATAGAAGACCTGAGGAAATTGAAAATCTCCATTCTCAGGGGTCTTCCTAATATCAATAAAGAACTTGGCACAGAAGCTGAAATATGAAAACACATCTTTATTAAACTTAATTAAGTGAGGCCACGTCACACAGAAACCGTAGTAACTGAATGAGGTAGTCTGAGGATATCGATTTTAAGGTAATGTCGATGTTAAAAACATCTATGTTAATATAGTTTACAAAAATATCTCTGTTAATATCGTTTTTTAATTATTTATATTTATTTTAGTATATGTTTTAATTGCATATACTATAATTTGGTTGTATATTATTTTTAATGTTTTTTAATATAGTTTGTAATTTTGTTGTTGTTTTTAAATTTAATGTAGTAGTTTATTGAAATGTGTAGCACCTTTGCGAGTTGTGGGGTTTACAGGGGTACGAGGGGGGGAGTAAATAATTATAATGATTAATAATGGATTTTAAATTAATAATTCTTATTTAATTGATAATTAAATATTTGTGTAATTAATTTTTTGATTACATTAGGTTTTAGATCTGGGTTTTGAGATTTGTAGGGGAACAGTGTGGGAAGAAATGTAATTATAATTAATGAATAAGTGATTTTCCATTATTAATAATTATTTAAATATTTATGTATATTGTGCAAATATTAATTTTTTAATCGATATATTTGGTGTGGGTTATGGTTTATATGTGAAGGAAATTATAATAATTATTCATTGTTGATCATTCATAATTATTTAATTGGTAATTATGTTAATTGTGTAATTATGATAATTGTTTAAGTTATATATCAGATGCAGTTTGTGGGGTTTGAAAGGATAAAGTGTGAGAAGTAAGGTATAATTAATGTATTATTAGTTAATTGTTATTAATTGTTTAAATGATCATTAGTTATGTAAATCATATAAATAAGAATTTTTTATTTAAATATGTTCGGACATTAAACCAGCCGATCATTACGGCTGGTTTCCTATGGGCTTAAGGAGCCCATTGGCCAGTAAAAGGCAGGTCGTAATCCCAAAGGTGGTCAGCTTTCCATGCTGGTGTTTCCAACATGGAAAGCCTGTCAGAGAGCGAGTATAGCAGGCTCTAGCAGGGCCCTCTTGCCTTTGCAGCCTCTGGTTCGGGGCTGGAGGGGCACCTATGGTGCCCCCTGTTTATCCATGCATCGTGTGGCTGGCACCCCTAGGGGAAGGGGGGCGAACCAGGGAGCGGCCCTTTTGTTGCTTGTTGGGCTGCCTGGGGATAGCCCAAAGGCAGCCCAATCGTGAGGTAGGCAGCCCAAGGGTATATAGGTGGGGTCCGCGTTTTCCCAGCCACCATTTTAGGTATTTAAACCTGGTGGCTGGGAGAGGCAGTTAGTTTTTGTCCCACCCACCCTCCCAGGGCTTTGGGTTTTTGAGGGAGGTTTTTTAGTCAAGTATAATTTTGTTAGGGAGGCTGTGTTTGGGACAGGTGCAGAGGGGGGTATTGTAGTTTGTCACTTGGAACAGGTGCTGGCGGAGTTGTTTTTGATATTGGCCAAGTTTGGCTGGAGTTCGGTTCTTTATCGTTATGTTTAGGGAGTTCGTGATCGGGAGCGGGGAAAGGGTTAACAGTTTTGGAGTTACATTAGAGGGTACTTAGTTACAGTTGCAAGAAGGCAGATAGGTCTGTGGGTCATGGCAGGTTTTGGAGTTAGGCTGTAGGGGAAAAAATTGGATACTATTAGGATGTAATTGAATTGTATATTTGTATATTGTAGAATGGGGGGATTTTATCATGTGGGGATCGTAGGGGTGGGGGAGAGAAAAACCTAAGGGGTCAGGTAACTCGATGTTTAGAGAGGTTTTAGTTTTGTGAGGCGGTTGCCAGTTTAATAAATGTGATGTGCACCTGTTTCAAAAAAAGCGGCCTTTTACACACACAAAATGGTTGTCGGTCTTGCTTGCCCCCCTTCTTCCCTCCCAATTCATAGTGTGTAATCGTGAGAAATTGGGCGAAGGAAACAAAAGTGTTTTCGATAATTGAGTTGGTGATTGCTGAGTGATATGTAAACTGAGCAGGAATGTCTGGGGTGATGCGACCATTTAGGGATCTCAAGCCCAGGTGCGCCACATAACTAGCAAATGACCGACCCCTTGCATCCTTTCTCTGTGTGAGTGCTTGGAATGAAGGTATGTACCAGATCCGATCATGTATTTCCAAGATTTGGTTTCCTGTTGCAGGCTGCAGCATGTTCATATTGAAATCTTCTGTCATGAAGATGGGAAGAGCAGGGTATAAAGTTTGGGAGCAGTGAGGAAAGCCAGTAAGATGCTGATAGTTTCTTTCTTCTTAGGGAGTGAGGAGTGGATGTAAACAATTATAATCAGCAAAGGAAGTGCGCTGGTTGGCATGCATGTCGAGCGCTTTACAGCTTGCAGGTTAGGATGCTCGATGTTAATCTCTTCTATTTCAGCTTTGATTTCTGCCGCTATGTAGATGGCGAGGCCCCCAGAAGGAGGGTCCAGCATCTGAGTTTTGATTGCTGGTTGCTGAATCCCAAGAATGCTGGAGCTTCTAAACCCTCTAGAGCCCAAGATCCTCAAAGCTTGGATAGATTTGATGGCCAGCAAAAGAAAATGGTTACATTTCCTCCCTCTCTCTCTCTCTCTCTCTC
Organism: Lissotriton vulgaris; assembly: GCF_964263255.1. Taxonomy (NCBI): domain Eukaryota; kingdom Metazoa; phylum Chordata; class Amphibia; order Caudata; family Salamandridae; genus Lissotriton; species Lissotriton vulgaris. Next base: position 496,227,534 of record NC_141695.1, on the reverse strand, counting down.
TCTCTCTCTCTCTCTCTCTCTCTCTCACTCTAACACACTAGCATTCCATTTGCCTCCAATGTCTTCTCCCAATTCGTGACTTACTCTATTTGTTAATCATTCAGTGGGGGAGGAGTAAAACGTCTTAGTAAGTAATTCGAGGTCTTTATTCATTAACTCATTTATGACCATACATGTATGTTTGCAACTAAAAATGGCCAACTGACAAAAGGAATCCTGGCAGGTACTGCTGTTAATTATGCAGCAACAAGTGCAGAGCAATTTGCTGTGTTAAATCCATGAAAGGGGTGTTAAGTATGTGTTAGAACTCATCGTTAGCACTGAAGGTTTTTGATGGACACACACTCTTACGTTTGTGCTCATTCACAAACTAAAATCTGACCCTTTCCAATCCTGAAAATTGTTTGGTATTTATAACCAGGATACAAGACCCAGTATGGGAAGGGGAACGCATCACACCCAGATGTGGTGGGGGATCAGAGGCTCTCTCTTTAGAGAAAAATGTTTTCGATGTAGCTTAAAAAACAAAAAGGAAAATTACTGTGTTTTTGCCCCCTCAAACGCCCTTCTCACTGTGAAAATTGTTCTTTGCACAGACATATGACGTGACCAATAGTATTCAAGAAAACACGTACCTGGTGTGGCAGTTCAGCAAACATCTGTATGCTGGTACTTTCACACTTTTATTTGTAAATAGGATTGAGGTTTTTTTAAAATATATTTTTAGTTGTATGACGAATGGGCTCTGTTGCTTTCCTAGGTAAACATGATTAATTTCACATGTTTGTTACTCACATAGGTTGGTATCATTGTAACTAATTCATGGAATGATCTGCTGATTCTACCTATAGTCATGGGCATTTTCAGCAAATGTATATCCGATAGCAATATGGGTTTCACCCCCCCTGCATTTGTTCCTGTGACTAGAACTATAGCTTATTTGCGAATTAGTCAGAAGTAACTTATTTTTTTCCATCATGTAAATAATAACACAAAGAAAAGTATACATATAAATCATGTTTAATATGCATATAGTCGTGTTCTTTTTGAGGTCATGGCAAGGGGAACACAAGGGGGAGTTAGAAAGGGATAGGAAGATGTAAACTTGCTGGATACGGATAGTCAGTGCTACTGTAAAAACATTAAACTGTGGAACACTTAATCTCCGGCTTTAATGGAACCGACATTTTCATGTGTCCAAACATAAGGATTTTAAAAAGATTAGGTTTCAACTGTAAGCCTTTTCAACGTCACTGGTAGTAATTCAAACTGAAATGAATGTACTTAAACCTTAATTAATGTACATTATAATAACGAGTTTCCTCAGACATCTCACATTACTTCCCATTTGTTGATATCACTTACCCAACACTTCAGTTTAAAACAGTTTTTCAGTGCAAGACAAAATACAACTGCAACTACTTCTGCCCTAATAACCTATAATTCACCCTGTGTCTCATGTTCATAACTCCATGAACTTTGACACGGCTATACCATGGGTGGTAGTGGCAGGTCGTAAATCAAATTCAAAGATCGTGCGTTTGCAAAGTGTCTGAAATATGTTCAACTTGATTTAACTTTACATTGCTCACGTTGAAATTATAGACTACTGTAAAATTAGACAAAACTAATAAAGAATTGGAATATTTAAATGAGTCTACAAAAAATCTTCTATTATTACTTTATCGAAGAGCCAAAAAGGTGATGGGACGTTCAACATTAGAAAACACCAATAATACAAATTAGACAGTTTCTCACAACAAGAAAGTGAATTATTGTTTGGGGTGACAGTCGCCCCCTTAAGGAGTAGTAACACTATACCTAGTGATCTCTAAAAGTCACAAAATAATCTGAGCTCAACCCCCTCATAGTTATGTGTTGGAAATGGCCCTGTCTGCAGGGTGGTCGACCGTAAACGTTTTGTCTTTCTCCTCCCTTTTTCGCTAAATTTGTCTGTTATCTTTAGGGCTCTGTGTACTTTAGCACTGCTTACCAGTTCTGACATGCTTGTGCTCTCTCTCCTAAACATAGTTTGATTAGATTATCCACAATTACCATACTTAATTTAGCTATAGGTCCCTAGTTAAGTGCACTACCTGTGTCCTGGGCCTGCAAATTAAATGCTACTACTGGGCCTGTCGTACTGACTATACAACCCACTTAAGTAACCCTATAAACAGGTCTCAGACCTGCCAATGCAGAGAGTCTGTGGGTGCAGTTTACACTGCCATGCCGACTTGGCATTCAAAACCCCTTGCCAAGCCCTAAACTTCCCTTTTAATACATATGTCACCCCTAAGGTAGGCTATAGGTAGGTAGCCTATAGGACAGGGTACAGTGCAATTAAAAGGTAGGACATGTACTTTTAAGTTTTACCTGTCCTGGTAGCAGTGCCTACTTTATAAAAAAAATAAGAGCTGGGGCCCTCGTCAGGAGGCCACCTCTGTTTGCACCACACATTGCCACTGTATTTATACAACTACTAACCATCTCACTGCTACAAGTGTGACACTCCTGACTGTTCAAGGCTGCCAAAGCTTTAAGAATGGCTTAGGTGGCAGTTACTGGTTGTTTTTCATGTAATTTGAATTAACAAACAACAATTTTTCTGCAAATCTTTAAATTACACAAACAGCACCACCATGAGGCTGCTGTCATAAGTTCCAGCTCCAACAATTAAGTGCTGGTGCCCGCAATTAACACCTTGGCTGCTTAAGATATTCCCCTGCTGTGCTGGACCATAATAAAATGGGTGTGGTCATGACGAACTCAGCTCGTCATGAGCACAGGAGCACTTTGCCTCATGACGAGCTCAGCTCGTCATGAGCATCGAAGGGGTTAAGTGCCACTGCTGAGCACCACAAAACCACCAGCTCAAATTAAGCACTGATTGGTAGTGAAAAACTCTAAAATCTGTTTTTCACTGCTGTGAGGCCTACCACTCTCATAAGTTAACATTGGGATTCCTTGTTAGATCCAATAAGCTGTAATTGCCAATAGGAAGGAGTTGGGGCTGTTATGTTTAGTACCTACAGAATTGTAATGATAAATCATCTTTACTGAATTTTATTATTTTATCATTACAACTTTACATATGTCATGTTTAGAAAGTCGCATTGTTCTGTTCTTAGCCGTGTGTGCCTGCAGACTGTCTCCAATACATGTCTGGGTGAGTGATATCTGGGTTTGTGCATTCTCTCTAGAAAGCCACACACAAAGGGAACTTAGGTGTGACTTGATTTGACATCTACATTCCTGGGCAGGAAGGGAGAGAGGAGGTGGACACAGCCTTGTGCTTACACCTGCACTGGCTGTGTGCTGTTCACACGCAAAGGGCTGAGGACTCCCTGTAGTGAGTTGGAGCCACACCAGGAAGGGAAAATATCTCTGCACTTAAAAGCCCTTCTTTGAAGTCTCCCTCACTTTAAAGACACCACTGGATATAAGAACTGGACTTCTGACCCTACCACTGTAGTACACTTCTGGACCTGTGGATTCTCTGCCAAGAGCTGGAATGCTGCTCTGGAATAACTGCTTTCTTGCTGTGCTGACCTGCTGCCCTCAATTCCTGGATGATAAGGATTTAGACCCACATCACTTGAACCCAGAGCCAGAGTGACTCCAAGGGATTGTTGGATTGCCTCCTAGAAATAGAAAACAAAATGTCCTAATGAACTGCATCAAAAGCTTTATCAGCGTCTATCATGCGGCTTTAATATAATTATTTGAAAAATAATTAATGGCCTTGAATAGAAGGTTTGTATTATTGGTAATGGTCCTCCCAGGTAGGAATCCGCACTGATCTTCATTCGCCAATTCTTGGGCTAAAGGAGTTATTCTAACTGTCATAATTTTAGTAAATAATTTGTGGTCTTTGTTAAGTAAACTAATTGGACGATGTGATCCTGGCCTATCTGGTGGTTTATCCTTCTTCAAGAAACTTACTATGATTGCTACTGAAAATGTTTTAGGGATCTGACACCCGTCTAGGGTTGCGTTGAAAAACTGTACCAAGATCCTTGTTATTTGCAGCATAACTTTTTTGTACAATTCCATTGCCGATACATTGCAGCCACAAGCTTTTGCACTAGTGGTGTTTTTTATGGTTTCATGCACTTCTTTTATTGAAAAAGTTGTCATTACTTTGGCCTGCTGAACCATACTTAGCATGGGTAATTCAGTAGTTGTAGGGTAATTATTCCCCTTCTCGGGAGCTATCGTGGAAGAGGATGTATAAAGCCTTTTATCGAGCATCAGGAATATTTTGTCGATTTTCTTTATTTGGTCTATTTTTTGGCCGCTAACTTAATCGAAAAAAGACTTGATGGGAGCATTATTACATCTTTTTTATGTGACCAGGCCAGGAATTTCCTGACATGTTCACTCTCCTCATAGAGCTGCTGTAGGCTCGTTATCTGAGAGTTGTAATGCTTCCTAATAGCTTGTCTAGCTTTTCTTAGTCTAGTTTGATTAGCTTGTGAATAGTATGTAAAATGCAACTGCGATGCCTGGGCTAATTCCAACTGCAATTTCAAAGCAGTCGCTTTCCTAAGTTTAATAATATTTGCTTTATAGGATATCGCCTCCCGTCTGATAAAAGCCTTCCATGAACCCCAAACCGAAAAGATTGGGACTGAACCAATATTTATCTCCTGAAACTCCGTGAGGCGGGCTCTCATAATTGTAACTAAGGGTGTGCGTAAAATCCGTTTCGCGGGTGAATTTGCGGATTTTCCGCGATTTCGCGATCCGGAATCTCGCGAAATCGTGGTAAAATCCGCGAATCAGCAGGGACGAATATTCAGCCAAGCAAGGGTTACAGCAGCAGGTGCAAAAGTTGAACCTAATTTCTTTGTAACCTTTTACAAAAGGGTTACAAACAAATTAACTTCAACTTGGACACCTGCTGCTAATTGCTTCCTGGCGCCTCGTTGCCTACTTGCAACTATTCTCTGACCCTGCTCTGACCCTTGAAGCAGGGTCAGAGAATAGTTACAAGTAGGCAACGAGGCACCTGTCCAAGAAATTAATCCTCATCAGGAAGCACTTACAGATATAAAAAACAGGAAGAAGGGAGAGGATGGCAAATACACCCATTTTGAGTTGTCAGGAGGGGTTAAACTAAAAGAGACCTTTACAGCCCAATTTTCATATGCATTTTGCTAAAAATAAAAAGCTTTATGTTCCGTAGGGGCAACTCAGGAATCTGGCTCTTCAGAGATCCGGCCTCTCTTTCTTTCTCTCGTTCTCTCTCTCCCTCTCTCTTTCCCTCTCTTTCTCTCTCTTTCTATCTATCTATCTATCTATCTATCTATGTATCTACTGCATGGGTAACTTCGCTATGCAAGCGGCTCGCGAAGACGCAAAAATCCCTGCGAACACGCAAAAAACCCCGCAAACACGCAAAAAACCCTGCGAACACGCAAAAAAACAAAAATCCGCAAATTCGCACAAATTCGCGAATTTTGCGGATCGCAAATTCGCAAATCCGCAAATTCGCGGATCGCAAATTCGCAAAATTTGCCCATGCTTAATTGTAACCCAGTGTTCCTCAGCCAAAAGAGTCTTATTGAATGTCCACTGCGGATGTTCTCCTGCATTGGCCCTTCTCCGAATTTCGGTCACAGGGATTGAGTGATCTGAAAAAGGATTTGGAAGAATCCATGATTTTCTTTTCTCCCATTGATGTGAAATTAAAAAGAGATCTATTCTTGAAGCTGAATTATATCTTTTGAAAAAACGATATAGGTTCTAGATACTGGATGTCGGACTCTCCAGGGGTCAATAAATGCTAAATCATGGATAATTTTAGCAAGTCATCTGTGTGAATTAGGCATATTTTGTGCTTTGTTCTTGCACGTTGAATCTAAGTGTAAATTCTGTAGAATGTTAAAATCCCCTCCCATGAATATTAAACCAGATAATGTACCAAAAATATCTTCAAGTTCATCCAGAGCAGTTGTGTCGTCCTCTACTGGACCATAAAAATGGACTAACTAGAGGATCTGTACACCAATATTTAAACTTACTACTATCTGTTAAAGATTGTAGGGATCGCTGTTCGCATGAGCTGAAAGCCATTTTGTACTTGGCAGCAATCTTAGGAACCGATTAGGATCGTGGACGGAAACAGGTTTCGTCTGCCAAGGAAGCGGTCAAGATACTCCGGACCGCTCCGCGGATAAACCGCCGTTGCGATTAGGATAATAATGGAACGAAACTCCGACCGCGGCGGACGGACTACATCAAACTCCGTCCGTGGCGGACGGAGTACACCAGAGACCGCTGCAAGCGGACGGAACCTAAGAAACACCGACGATTAGGATAACGCCGCCAGTCCTACGGAACTCACCTCCATCCACGACTGCAGCGCAAACAATGCAACGATAAACGGTGCATCCCAGCGGAAGGCCAACACGAACACCATCCCTACAGTCAAACCAATTTCAAAAAGGCTGACGGAAGTAAAGACAAAACACACGAAACAGGACAACCACCCACCTGAAACACCCACACCAATCACAAGCCACAATGACACCCCCCAAGCACCTACACATCCACACAAGTTAACACACCCACCTAGCACCTGACTGGCAACAACCATTGGGACACAACCACGACACGGAGTATAAAATGATTCCCACCCACTACCACAATCCTTTGCATCACAGCATAGCTGCTAGCAAGAGGCCTAATACGACGGACAGCAGACACAAATTTCACACAGACAACCAGCACACAAACACACCCATCACACAAACACACCCACCACACAAACACCCACCACACCATTCCTACATACCACACACCTGCACTTCCCAACCCACTCCACCCACACCTTGATCAGCACACACCATGGCACCTAAGCAAAACCCTAAATTCACTGACACAGAGTTGAAGGTCATGGTGGATGAAATCATTCGTGTTGAACCCCACATATTCGGCACACTAGTCCAGCAGACCACCGTGGCAACCAAAAACCACATGTGGGACAGGATAGTAAGTCGGGTGAATGCATCAGGGACCGTGCCAAGGACAAAGCACGAGATCCAGAGGCAGTGGCATGACCTAAAAACCAGGGTCAAAGGCATCCGTGCCAAAACAACCTGCGAGCACATCACACTGGCGGCGGAACACCCCCGGAGCCCCTACCGTATACTGAATGGGAGGAAAAGGTGCTGGGCATACTGCACCCAGAGAGCCTGGAAGGAATAGACGAGGGAGAAGAGGCTGGTAAGTACAAACCAAGCACCACTATCACACCGACATGGTCTGCCTCACACAACTGAGAAGACACATCTCCCAGGCCCCAACCCATGCATGTATGCCACATACTCACCAAAATGTGAACGACTCCCAACAGGCCCCCATGCCCACAGGGAGGGTGGCGGTGGGTGGGGTGTGTGAGAGGTCACTACTACAACTCCTAACAGGCCCCCATGTCCACGGGGAGGGTGGCGGTGGGTAGGATGTGTGAGAGGTAACTACTACAACTCCCAACAGGCCCCCATATCCACAGGGAGGGTGGTGGTGGGTGGGGTGTGTGAGAGGTCACTACTACAACTCCCAACAGGCCCCCATGTCCACAGGGAGGGTGGCGGTGGGTGGGGTGTGTGAGAGGTCACTACTACAACTCCTAACAGGCCCCCATGTCCACGGGGAGGGTGGCGGTGGGTGGGGTGTGTGAGAGGTCACTACTACAACTCACAACAGGCCCCCATGTCCACTGGGAGGGTGGCGGTGGCTGGGGTGTGTGAGAGGTCACTACTACAACTCTCAACAGGCCCCCATGTCCACGGGGAGGGTGGAGGTGGGTGGGTTGTGTGAGAGGTCACTACTACAACTCCCAACTGGCCCCCATGTCCACGAGGAGGGTGGAGGTGGTGTGTGTTGAGAGGTGGGTGGGGTGTGTGAGAGGACACTACCACAACTCCCAACAGGCCCCCATGTCCACAGGGAGGGTGGCGGTGGGTGGGGTGTGTGAGAGGTCACTACTACAACTCCCAACAGGCCCCCATGTCCACGGGGAGGGTGGCGGTGGGTGGGGTGTGTGAGAGGTCACTACTACAACTCCCAACAGGCCCCCATGTCCACGGGGAGGGTGGAGGTGGTGTGTGTTGAGAGGTGGGTGGGGTGCGTGAGAGGTCACTACTACAACTCCCAACAGGCCCCATGTCCACAGGGAGGGTGGCGGTGGGTAGGGTGTGTGAGAGGTCACTACTACAACTCCCAACAGGCCCCCATGTCCACGGGGAGGGTGGCGGTGGGTGGGGTGTGTGAGAGGTCACTACTACAACTCCCAACAGGCCCCCATGTCCACGGGGAGGGTGGCGGTGGGTGGGGTGTGTGAGAGGTCACAACTAAAACTCCCAACAGGCCCCCATGTCCACAGGTAGGGTGGTGGTGGGTGGGGTGTGTGAGTGGTCACTACTACAACTCCCAACAGGCCCCCATGTCCACAGGGAGGGTGGCGGTGGGTGGGGTGTGTGAGAGGTCAGTGAAATGTAATGTTGGAAAAATAAAACATGTCATGTCCACAGTGTTGATCATGAAAATCTTGTCCCTCAGGTGATCGCAACTTGACTGGCGAAACCAGCAACCGCCCGCAACAGTCGCCTCACTCAGAGCCAGGACTCTCTGGGGACGATCCCATAGACAGCTCCGGTGCGGAGAACGGAGTGGGCGCAAGCACACTCCCAGGGCCATCAGGCTCACTGGACATCCCGGCCTCCACAACCTCAAATTCATATACTACATCTGTTGCAGCAAGAGAATTAACCCATTGGATCCATCTCGGATGCAGAGCTTTAGCATTTGGAATGCTCGCTTTTGTTACCGCTTCTTGGGCTGGTATCGGTGTAACGATTATTATTTGTTTACCTTGTGCTAGGGCCCTTTCTTTTGCTACAGCAGCCTGAACCGCAGTTAGAATTTTTTCAGTTGAACTGAATTTTATTTCAGCTTTTGTGTACAAATGTGATTTGTAAGCTATTGGTACCGTTTCTCCCTCATTAGAGGTCAGGTACGTGAATCTGCATCTTCCTGGGATGACTCTGATTACAAGGTTGCGTGTATTGTCGCGTGTTTCTAATTTTGTTTTAGCTAACATGTCTGTTTGCAATGATCTCAAAATTTCTGTGTGTTTCTGAGTCCAATTTATTGGTTTCAAATCAGGTTTAATTAATTCATAGAGAGGTTTAACCCTCTCTGCGTAATTTAGAATGTAAGTTCTTCCGAAATTCAGGAAGCCTAGAATCGATTGTAAGTTCTTCAGCGTTTTTGGTGCTTGGAGTACAGCGCACTTCTCTAAGAAGTTGTCTGCTAGGCTTTTGCCTTCACTTTATAACTCGTATTCTAAAAACAGGACCGTTAGATGGGCAATTCGTGACTTTTTAAAGTTGAATTTGTAACCCTCTGCTGCGAACCCAAGTATTATGGTGTTCACACTTTTCAAGTGAGTATCCAAGTCGTCGTGAGATAGATGTGAGATAGATGTCATCGACATAAGATAATGCCTCATCATCATACATTTGTAGTAACTCTGTTACTCCGGCTGAGAATAATCCTGGGCTATTCTTGAATCCCCGTGGGAGTCTACAGACATTTTTCTGTGACCCCGTTATTGAGAAAGCGGTCAAGTACCTGCTTTCCGGTGCAATATTTTGACAAAAGAATCCATTCGAAATGTCTAATGTTGTTTTGTATTTTTTGCGAACTATGTTATTCATTAGTGCCGCACTGTGCGAATTTTGTACCGCAAATGTCTTGCAACATGAGTTAAGGTGTCTGTAGTCCAAGACTAGAGGATATGAATCGTCCGGTTTGGAGACAGGAAACAAAGGATTGTTCATTTGAGAGGTGCATGTTTCAATCACCCCTTGGTATTCAAGTTGATCTAAAATCTCCCTGACCTGTTTTTTAGCTTCTTGCCTAATTGGGTACTGCCTTTGTGCAGTAGGTTGACATTTTAACTGGATTTTGTGAGGAGGAGAGTCCTCATCCTATCCTACATGATTCTTATATAATGCAGGTGCTTGAGCTACTGCCCATTTTCTTGCTTATATATTTTCTGTGAATTGGAATATGATTTGAGAAGGCAGGCATAATCATTTCTTCGCCATGAGGGCACTCCCAGACAAACTCTGGTGGCCAGTCTTTCTCGGCTAACAGGATGTCATAGCCTTTTGAGAGGTTATCCCCAAAATAGACCCCTTTTTTTCCTAGTCTTATCTCCCTTATCTCCCTACGCAATGTTATTTCGTATATTTTATGAGGTTCGCTAACTCTTGTATCTGCAGTTTCCACTTGAATGTATTCATTCGTGTTCACTGTCTCCAGATGATTCATCAGGATCTTGCGAGCTATGCTGATTTCTGCTGCGCTGTCTAGCATTGTCTGTGCCCACTCTCCGTTTTTCAGCTGTGTCCTCAGTATTCTGCAGAAACACTTATATAAAATGAGTGCACACGGGTGATAGAACTCTCCCCCGTTTGTCTTTGAATAACTTGTAGGAACACGAGGACCACTCCTACCATTGCATAAAATAAATCCAAGACGTGCAGCACCCCGCGCATGAAGGCGCTGAAGCAAAAAGAGGTATGCCTTTAAAATCGCCTTCATGGGAGAACTAGTAGACAAACAAACCCAATGGAAAAACTTATATTAAATTAAATGTTTCCATTTTTTCACAGTAATCGTAAACATTACGAAATAAAAAATCGATAAGGGTGCAAACACAAAGACAAAGATCGTAAAAGGTAGGCTGTGTAGCAATGCTTTTGCATACGAACTCCCGAGCTCACAAAGAAAATAAAAATCCTGATAATGATACTTTACATTATAGATAAAGAAACACACGATCTAGAAAGTGAATACTAGAGCATACGACCAGCAACGATTTAGGTACTGGTTTTGTCATTCCACGAATGGTAGGGAGGTGATTGACAAGAATTCTATCCAAATACTAAAATAGAATCTCATTTTTTATTTTTTTACATATATCCTGTAGATAAATAAAAGAGACAGAGCCCTGATGAGAACCCATAAAGTGACAAGAATGGGTTCGAAACGCGTCGGCTTTTGAATCAGGAATGCATTAATTTGCAGTACATTTAATGACTTTGGCAAATTTAATATGCACTAATTTGCTACTTGTTGAATAATAGTATCTAAATGTTCACTTTGTCCTTTGTTAAGTAAGATATCATTTATGTGAGTCTAATTGTTGATCAAATTTAATATGGTGTCTATATATGTAATGTAATTTATGAGGTGTTTATATATGCAATGTGGAATGTAATTTGCTTTGAAAATTTATGTTGGAATTGTTGAATGTATTTAAGTGTCTTTTTTGTACCTAAACTTTTTTGAATATAATGAAATAAAAAGCAAAAAGGTATTAAGTAAATATACCAAACAGACCATATAGTAATACTGGTTTGTTTTCCTCAATTGGGAGGTGTCAAGTAAGGTGAAGTTGGCAATTTTTTTGTACACACTCAGTATTCTCGGCATGTTCGATTACTTTAATACTGGCTACCTTCTTTCTTGGAAATTGTAATTTTTTACTTTGAGCAGGTTCCTTGTCTTTGGACTTGGTGTGCTCTTCCCTTTGTTCTGACTGTCCTCTTCTTTCCGATTTCTGCGAAAAAGATTGAGAGGGACGTGTATCAATATCTTGATATCTATCAGGTTTTTTCAAATTATCCCTATTTCTAAGATTGTATCTTTTCTCAGAGGGCTCCCTTTGGGGAGACTGGTGTTCTCGGTTCGGAGTTCTTTCTCTCAGCCGAGGAGACCTTCCTCTGGACTGGAAACTTTTTTCTTTGGGAGTGGATTGTTTATTTCCATCCCAGCTCTTTTTAGGAGTGTTTAGATTATTTTTAATAAATATCTTTTCAGGATTTTCAAGTAGTTGGGGTTTTACTGGTTTCCCACCCAAACTATCTCTACCTAGTTCTTCATAGAATTTTTCTATGATTCTAGGAAGCTCAATTGTTTGATCTGTTATATCTGTTTCTTTCAATTTTTGGCAAATCGCCACAGATGCTGCTTCTCCTTTTATTTTGTCTAATAATATAGCCGAGACCTGCCTGAAGTCTTTCAGTAATTTCATACCCAGAGTTAAAGCAGGTTCTGGACCGTATTCATTTTGAATCTGTTTTAGTACATCTGGTATTAGAGACCCACCAATGAGGCCCATAGTTTCTAGTTTAAATTCGTTAACAGAGCCCCTGAGCCAATACGTAGACAAGTTCATTCAACCATTAGTGACTCAACAAAAAGCATATATCAAAGACACTACTGACATGATCAGTAAAATAGAAAACAAACCCTACAATATGGATAGTGAGTGGCTAGTGACCTTAGACATAGAGGCACTATACACGAATATCCCACAGAATGATACAAAGATAATGATAGAAAATATTCTAAGAGGTGAAGAAGAAGATTTATCTGATCATGCCCAATTTATAGTAGACTGCATAGAGATTGTTTTAACAAACAATATCTTTTTATTAAAAGAAGAACTTTTTAAACAAAATAAGGGCACAAGTATGGGCGCAACATGTGCACCGAGCCTCGCATGTCTTTATGTAGCAGCTTTTGAGGAAAAACACATATTCAATGAAATGGCCCCATTCTTTGAAAATATAAAAATGTGGCACCGTTTCATTGACGATGTGTTCTGCATATGGTCAGGGAGTGAGGATGAACTGAAAGTGTTCATCGAATGGATCAACTTAGGAGACAAAAATTTAAAATTTACCTCCACATATAGCAACCAAAGTTGTGATTTCCTTGATCTTAAAATAAAACATACAGAAGGAACTTTACAAGTGGAACTTTTTAGTAAACCCACTGACCATAATACAATGCTGCACTATGAAAGCCACCACCCAGCAACCCAAAAAAATAACATACCTTTTGGTCAATACTTAAGGGTTAAAAGAAACTGTACCGATAAAAAAGAATTCGAAAAACATGCCCAAACCCTAACTAACAAATTCCTGGAAAGAGGCTACCCGAAAAAAATGATCAAGAAGGCCTACAAAAGAGAGAAATACTTTAACAGAGAAAGCCTTTTTGAGCCCAAAACACAAGTCCCAACAAAAGACCAACAGTTTGTTTGTGTAACCGATTTCTCGAACATAAGTAACAAAATTAAGAACCTTATAAATAGAAATTGGAATTTGCTTCAAAATTCAAACTCAGTATCCCTTCCAAAGCCCATTTTTGCATTCCGACTGAATAAAAGAATCAAAAACTGTTTAGTACACACATACCCAGATGACAGCAAAAGAAATAGGTTGGGAACCATAGATGGTAAAACACCAATGGGAAACTTCCCCTGTGGTTCTTGTAAAAATTGCAGTCAGATCATCAAGGGGTCAAACATTATCTATAATGGAGTTACCCATTATCAAAAAGAACTAGTAAATTGTAGAACCCAGAACGTGATCTATATAATACAATGCCCCTGCCAAAAAGCATATATAGGGGAAACATCGAGAGAAAAGAGACTGAGGCTCAATGAGCATAAATCTGCAATTCGTACCAAACGCGCCAATGCTCCTTTAGCTGAACATTGGGACTCATTAAAACATAATGTTGAGGACTTAAAATGGTGTATCATTGAAGTTGTAAAACTAAATAATAGAGGAGGTGATTTGGAAGCAAAACTGAAAAAGAGAGAGCAATATTATATGTCCAAATTCAATACATTCAGAAGTGGACTGAATAGCAGAGAAGAGTGGGATAGAATACTCTAAGCCCCCGAAAAGTAAAGATTTATTTTGGATGACAGTACAATAGTCAAATAGGATTCCAGCACATAATATGCCCCATTAGGCTAAACCATTGTCCTAACTAACTGTGGAACTAAATCTGGGAGGGAAAGAAAATAGATCCAATAGAGGACTGTTGAAATTATTTTTACAAGCTTTAAAGAATGAAAAAACAACATTTAGAAAGAAGGAACTGTATGGAGAAAACCAGCAAAAGGTAAGGAACTGCGCAAAACTAATTAGAGTTAAAAATATCCCCGCATACATAATCAACTGAAACGGGTAAACCCAGCGGCGGGCTGAGTTATTCCAACATGGCTGCCGAAAAAAAGATAGACAACAGGGTTAAAACTCGAGATCGTTTTTTGTGTGAAAACAACTGGAGACAATGGATAACGCTTACAGTTGGGTACAAACAGGACCGGAAAAGACAAACCAAAGAATAGGCAGGGGTAGAAATAAGCACGATAAATAGAAAACTCAAAGCTAATAAATGTAAATCTAGCACTTATAAGATGGCCGCCCCGATAATGCGACAAAAACTAATCTTCCGCCCTGAACGAGATGGCCGCTGTAACACATCCGAAAACATGTGTCGTTAAGTGTCCAGGTTTTGTACAAAATATCAACATAAATGACGCAGATTAGATCTAGATCACAAATACGACCAGTAACTTCGAACATAGGATAATGGTGTGCAATAATAGAACGATGCACAAATAATAATCGTGTCAAATAGGATGTATATCCCAGTTTAGTTATGTTAAGATGGCCGCCACGTTTTCGGAGGCGAGAGAGCGACGTGACGCTTAAACTACAGGTGGAAACCATTAAAACATCAATTGAGTAATTAAGAGGTAGATAAAAGCCCTAACGGAGTGAAGCATGGCCACTACAGCCCGGAAGGACGGTCCATGGAGATGCCCGTATGACGCTAAGAAGACATCCTAAAAGTAAGTAAGAACTAGACTCCAGCCAAACCTGAATTTTGGAGACCCTAACTACTCGAATTACTGCTTAATAGCGGTATAGAGTTGGTAATATGTATCATTCCCCCTTTTTTCTAGACTCAATAGGAATCACTGTCCTTAATGAAAACCGCCGCTAAATAATAAAGAGCGTGCACCCAAAAGGCATTGTGTAAGGTAAGATCGGCACAGAATAAGATAAGATCCACAATAGAGAACGTAAAGAAACAGTAATTATAATGAAGCCTTTTCCATCTAACAGGAGCGAAAACCCTAAATCATAGTGGGCAAAGAAAGGAACGACCGTCCTTCTCAGGATTCATTTAAAATGAAATCCAGGTATTTAATAGCTTTGAATATTAGTAAAAACTAGGTAAACAATGCAAGTGATATAGTAACAAGAAACCAACCAGCAATTTTTTAAAGGATGAAGGGGTAGTCATAACCAAATCTAAACACAAGATTAAGTCACAGCAAAACAATGTGGGTGCCAGTACGAAAATACGTACACATGAGGCAATCTCATTGAAAAGTGTGTAACAATCCCTTTTAGATGTGGACTTTAATTTCAAGAATGGCATAGATTAAAGGAAAGATGCCAAGTGCAGAAATAATAAAAATGCAATAAAAGCTGGTAATATTCCAACAGATGCAATTAAATGACTGCACTTTCCCCATAGGAATATTTACATCTGACCCAGGTAGTGGACGGAAATTACTAAAACTCATTCCTACTAAGAGGAACATCCGCAGAAAAAGGTAAATCATGACAAATATAGATGATAAGGAGATGTGAATATATAGTGCGAGATGAACTGATGACGCCCTTTGTTGTAACTTATAGAAATCACGATAATATCATACCAGTTGAGAATCGCCAATTGATTAAAGCGACTCACCTACAGCTCACTTAGGTATGTATGGTGCAAAGTATATTCTGCAGCTAAACGGTAGATTAATCCGCCAAAGGGAGTGTAATAACATGAAAACCCAATAAGATCAATCACCAAGCGAAGAGCAAAACACGAGAGGGAGGTGTAAAATAAATACCTCGACCCCCACCAGTCACAATAATGCTTTGGGGGATGCCAAAGACGGGTTTGACCATAATGAGGTTGCGAGACTAACAAATATGGTATAGGCCTGTCACAAAAAAACTTGTTACATTTAGAAATGGTCTCTCTGTTTACTTTTTTTACTATTTTTTTACTATTTTAGCTTGATTAAATGTATAAAAAGTGTTGAAAATCGAATAAACGATGAGGATGTACATATTTGAAAATATGATGTCAAATATAGATAAAAATGGGGAGGCTGAAGAGCAATAAGATTACTATTATTGAGTTCTGTTCTGTAAACAACCACCGTGACATTTTGTAATGAAGTAATTGTATATTTTTTGTTTTTAAATTTAGAGTGATTTTAAATCAAATATTGTCCTGAAGAAGGTCATGATTCAAATCACTGAAACGCCGCGTCGACATATTTTGTTATACTTTGTTGTATAAAGAATTTTTAATGTATTTTATGAATATATGTGATAATTTTTAAACTCAAAATTGGTATGAACAGATAATAAAAATATTTTTGCAGCAAAATCCTATTTGGTGTGTACATTCTCATCAATTTCATGTATTGGTTTTTAAGATTATAGAAACAGAGGAAAGTTGTAATTAATTGTAAATTTGTCAATCTCTATGCAACCTTAGATACAACGTATGGCTCACCCTTTGTCCTTGGTTTGAACCCCCTAGAGATTTAAGTCTCTTTTTTAAAGTACATGAAAAGGGAACCCTTATTTTTGTTTCATAATACTTAACCCCTCCCTTTTCATAAAAAGGGTGTCTCCTTTTATTCTTTAGCCTGTAACAGCACAGTTTGTTAACTGAGGAGTGTTCACTTCAACCTCTAAAATCACAGAGAGGTGCACCATTAAGTGCAGGAGTCCAAAATAATAGATGGACCAATATAAAGTCTTTAGTTTCTCCGAAGACCAGTTTAATAAACTAATGAATGGTCAAAACAAAACTACCAACACCGTCATAATATCAGACAGTGAAGAAGAAAAATGGAAGGAACTCTGGAACTTAAAAAAGAAGGTAATAAGGACAGAGTTACATGCAGATTTTTTGGTCGAGTACTGTAAAAAGGGAATTATTCCGAAAGGGCTGCAAGTAAGGAACGAACCTAGTCTTTTTACTAAAAACCAAAAATGTATTGAAACATGGACGTTTATTGCAAATAGATGCAGTAGAGATTGGCTACTACTAATAATAGAAACTGCCCACGCAACACTAATCATAGAGAAACAAGAAATAGACGAAATGGAGAAGAAACTAAGAGATAATACATCACTTGAAGATGTATGTATGTATGTATGTATGTATAAACCATTTTATAGCGCGCTCCGTTACTTGAGAGTATCCTGGCGCGGGTACAGGAGAGCCAGACAGCAAAACAAAAAGAAGGCATCTTAGCTTACACTCTTGAACAAATGTGTTTTCAGGTGTTTTTTGAATTCAGCCACTGATGGCATAGAGCGCAGATGGAGAGGGAGAGCGTTCCAGGCCCGAGCCCCGATCACGGAGATCGATTGGCCACCGAGTCTAGCTCGTTTGAAACGGGGAAGGTACAATTTGAACAGAGTGGAAGATCTGAGGGTGCGTGCAGGGACATAGCTGGTAAATCTCTTTCTCAGATACAGGGGGCCTTGATCGTGAGTAGCACGAAACGCAAGCACCAGAGATTTAAACAAAATGCGCTGTGCAACAGGAAGCCAATGGAGCGTGCGTATCTCAGCGCTGAAGCTCTTCCATCTAGGGATGTTAAATAATAGACGGACAGCCGCATTCTGGATAATTTGCAGGCGTTTCACCAGATAGGCCGGAATGCCACTGAACAGTGCATTCGCGTAGTCCAGCCTTGCCAGTATAAGCGCCCGAGCAACCGTCTCCTTAGCATCCCTAGGGAGCAAGGGGAAAAATTGGCGGAGCATTCTCAGAGTGGCAAAGCAGGTGCCTGTAAGTTTTTTAATATGGTCCTCGAATCTGAGATCCTCTGTGAACCAGATGCCAAGGTTTTTGGCAGGTCTCCCCATCTCTTTCGGGCTGGGAATGTTTGGAGGCCACAGTGTGTTTTTGAACGAGGGGGGGAAGGAACCATAGAAAAGCACTTCAGATTTTTCCTCGTTGCATTTCAACTGGGCCTGCGTTAGCCAGCGAAATACAGAGGACAAACACAGATGAACTGCCGACGTATCCAGATTATCGTCTGGCCAGGTGAACAGCAGTTGGGTATCATCTGCATACCCTATGATCTTAGCCCCAAACTGTTCCGCCAGATAAACCAGGGGGGTAATACAGACATTGAACAGTAAGGGGCTAAGAGTGGACCCCTGCGGGACCCCTGTAAGCAGTGGTTTAGGCTCAGAGGCGTGGGGAGGCATCCAGACCTGCTGGGTCCTGTCAGATAGAAAAGAGGACAGCCAGTCTAGAACAACCCCCCCAATACCAATGGCCGACAGCCGGCCGAAGAGGAGCTCATAAGGGACGGTATCGAACGCGGCAGAGAGGTCCAATAAAATTAGGACCGCTCTGCCACCTCCGTCTAGGCAGTCCCGAATTGCCTCGGTCATCTCCACCAGCGCCGTCTCAGTGCGGTATGCAGCCCTGAAGCCTGATTGAGCAGGGTGGAGGGCATTGGAGGCTTCAACAAAGCTCTCCAGTTGTTGAAGAACTACCTTCTCACAGATTTTCGTGAGTGCCGGTAAAAGGGAAATGGGGCGGTAGTTTCCAGGAACCGACGCATCCAGTCCCGTTTTTTTCAGAAGCGGCAGCAGTTTGGCCTGTTTCCAAACTAGAGGCACCTCGCCAGCGGCCAGGGAAAGATTAACTATCTGCGTGATCTCAGCGCAGACCGTTTCCGCCACCTCCGAAAGCTCCCGGGCTGGGCACGGATCGGCTGGAGAGCCGGACTTCAGGGACTGGAGGAGAGGGAGAACAGCACACTCCGCAATTTGTGCGAAGTTCGTAAGCTGCTGTCCAGGACATGGACACAATGAAGGACCCAAGTCAGCTGCTAAGCAGTCGGCGGGAAGAGCCGCTAGAAGGTCCTGCTGAATCCTCGCTATTTTAGTAATAAAAAAGGTGGACAACTCCTCGCACCATTGCGCAGAGGACGGGAGGGAAACAGCATCAGCAACAGGTGACACAAAGCTTTTAACAATAGCAAAGATCTCTCTGCTATTTTTATCCGCCCTGGCGATGCACCCTGCATAGTAGTTCCCCTTAGCTACCTTAATGGCTGCATAATAGTCTTTCTGGGCGAGCCGTAGAGCGGATTTAGCCTCAGAGCTATATCCACATCTCCACGCTCGTTCTAGTTTTTTGCACCCCAGTTTCATCTCTCTCAGTTCAGGGGAGAACCAGGGTTGAGAGGGAGAGCGCCTGGCTCTGGTCAGCGTGGTTTGCTTAGTGGAGGCAGTAGCCGCCTGCCGTACCCACTCATTAAACTCGCAAACCGCATCGTCCAGAAGCGTCTTAAGTTTTGGGCGGGTTCTGGACAAAGCCTGTCTAAACGCGGGCAAGTTAATCTTTTGAGGATGACAGATGGGAGGTGAGAGGCTGGGTTCTGCCATTTCCCACGTAAACCTGACCAGATCGTGGTCGGACCAGGTTGTTTTTTCAACAATCACGGACTGAATGGGGAAGTTGGAGCAAACCAAATCGAGCAAATGACCACCCGCATGCGTCGGGGCAGTCACCCATTGTTTGAGCTGAGCAAGCTCGAGAATTTCACCAAGTCTGCGGGCTTCAGGGGAATCAGGAACATCCATATGAATATTTAGGTCGCCGACCAGCAAAAACTTGGGGAAGCCTAAGGCCCGCGGCACTATATATTCTTCTAGGGAGTCCAGAAAGTGATTAGCCTGGCCCGGGGGCCTATAGATCAGAGATCCACCTAAGGTGAATGGGGGGAAGTTTTTATAGCAAAGTGAAGAACCTCACCCCCTACATCCGCAATCGGAGGCTCAGAGGCGAAGCTCCACCCATCCCTAAAAACAACTGCTAATCCACCCCCTCTGCCCAGGGGTCGATCTACCCTAGCTATCTTAAAACCCCTGGGGACAGCAAGTTCCACGCTGGGAGCGGAAGTACTGGTCATCCACATCTCCGTGAGGAACAGTACCTCCAACTGGCCGTCCACCAGTAGTTCATAAACATCAGCGGCATGCCTCACCGCAGATCTAGCATTGATCAATCCCGCCCTAATGTTGGTGACAGTGGCGTTATTGACTAAAGGTGGGGGAAGGGAGGGTTGGGGATGAAAACCACAGTTGGGGCATTTGGCCAGAACACAGTCTGGAACCGCACGTGGGCAAGGCAAACCCTTGACGGGGGGAGCAAGTCTCCGAAGATCGTTGCGCGAGTACTTGCGTTTCTCTGACATGGCCATCCCCAAAGGTCGCCGAGCAGAGTGGCTGGGCTTGGGCCCGTCCGGGGCACGGACGGGCACAGAAGGGCCCTCCTTTGGCGCTCCTTCGGCGCGCAGACGGCGCGACCGCTGCGCGCCCTGTGGGAGACCATTATTTAACGCCCAAGCCCCTCCCCGAGCTGGACCGCTACCTCCCGACCAGCCAGGGACCGGGCCTCACTCAAGATGGCGCCGCCCGACCTGGCCCTCCACTACAATCGGCACAGAGCAGCCGCGGTGGAACAGGGCACGGGGGAACCGGGAAAACAGTGCAGGAGTAAGTTAGAGGAAATCCAGGGAGACCTAGATGGATACAGGGACTATTTAACAAACAAAAAAAGTAATAAATTCAGAAAAGATGTAGAAAAATATAGAACTGAACTGACTTACCCCTACCTCCAAAAAGACTACTATGAGAAACAGAAAGAGGAATTTCAATACAAGCAAAGGTGGCAGCCAAATAGACGCAATGGCCCAAGAAGAGGAGTTACATTCTCTGAGAGTTCCTATACCAGTACTGAATCTGAACCAGAAACAAAGCCCGAAAGCTCTGGCTCTAGAGAAAGTGGTAATAGTAGTAAAACCAACAGAGAGAGCCTGCCTTTTTAGACAGGCGGAAAAACAACCAGAACACAAATCCAAGAGGAAGAGCGAGAGGGAGGAACTTTTATCCCCAGAACCAAGGGCAAGCACGTCCTTATATGAAAACCCGAAGTCAAAAGAATTGGGACTAAATCCTAAAGTGGCAGTCATAAATCTCTCTAGCAGAAATCTAGATACTGATGAAATTAGGTTACTTGAAAAAGGTTTAGGATATGCGATCTCTGAGCCCGTAGACAAATTTAATCTACAGCGGGATATCAAAAGCTTCTTTAGAAAAATAGGGCTAAACAAATTTTTGGAAGGAAAGGAGAAAGCAGTTAGTGATAATAAATCAGGTCTTAGACCCAAATCCAAATGGATGCCCACAGGCGCCATGGTTAGTAAAGAGGTTGACACCTTTGAAAGCGTAATAGAGAAAGGTTTGGAAGATCTTTTGAAACAAAAAACCTGGGTTAAGTATAACCTAACCAAGAAAGAGAAAGGCGCCCTAGGAACCTTACAAGAATGTAAAGATATAACAATAAAACCTGGTGACAAAGGTGGCAGCATTGTCATCATGGATACGGATAAATATGAGAATAAAATGCAAGATATGCTTAGAAATCGCCTGCACTATGCATCATCCAATAGACAAGAATGGTCAGAACTAAAGACAAAAATAAGGGAGAGATTAAACTTTGCCCTAGAAGATGGAGTGATAAATCAAGAGGAATTTAATTTTTTAAGAAATAACACACCAGTAATACCTGCAATCTACGGGCTCCCTAAAGTACATTAAAACATTAGAGACCCACCAATGAGGCCCATAGTTTCTAGTTTAAATTTGTTAACAGAGCCCCTGAGCCAATACGTAGACAAGTTCATTCAATCATTAGTGACTCAACAAAAAGCATATATCAAAGACACTAGTGACATGATCAGTAAAATAGAAAACAAACCCTACAATATGGATAGTGAGTGGCTAGTGACCTTAGACATAGAGGCACTATACACGAATATCCCACAGAATGATACAAAGATAATGATAGAAAATATTCTAAGAGGTGAAGAAGATTTATCTGATCATGCCCAAATTATAGTTGACTGCATAGAGATTGTTTTAACAAACAATATTTTTTATTTAA